>NC_090922.1:948523215-949727381 GCF_040938575.1 Ambystoma mexicanum
CGGGCCCACACCACGTGGAAGTATCCCGCATTATCAACATGGCATCGGGGGCACAGGGGACATAATGTGAAGCCTGGGCGGGAGTGTAGTGAAACCTTTTGAGAATCCTAAACTGAATTAGGCGGAACCTTGAGTTCAGAGATACTGTACGAGCAAGTCTGCACATATCATCCCACCTTTCATCAGAAATATCAATACCAAGGTCTTTGCTCCATGCTTCCCTAAGTTTAGTAAATGGTGTAATACAGCGAGTCTGGAGCTGCTTGTACAAAAGGGACACAATGCCAGAGGGAATAGATTTACCCATCACAATGGTCAAAAGGGGTTCATCAGGGGGGAGCGCCGGAAACTCTGGCCACCACTTCCCAGTCGCTCGCCTCAACCCAGCATAGTGTATCCACATATAAGGACACCCTATCCATCGCCTCTGCAGGTCAGACCAGAACAGAAAGGTGCCCTGCTTGTACATTTCGCCCAGGCTGGAAAACCCTCCCGCCGACCATCTGTCGGCTATAGATTTGCTAATCATGGGAAACCCAGGAATAAAGTTCCATAGTGGAAGATTCTTTTTAGAGCGGATGAGGGGAAACGGTCTGTCTGTGAATCTTTTCCCAGGTGAGAGCAGTAAAAGCTATGGGTGAGAGCGTACCAGGGTCTTTCCAGGTCGGGGGAGCGGGAGAGAGTGGGGTCTAACAGCCATCTGCTCAATTTTAACATGTGGGAACGCCTGCTCCTCTGCTGACCAGTATGCAGCATAATGGGCCTGTGTTGTGATCCAATATGGCTCAAAGTCGGGGGCAGCAAGCCCGCCCCAGTCAAGTGGTCGAGACAACGTTGACCATTTCAGGCAGACAGCGCCAGAATGCCATAAGAAACTATTTGTTGCAGAGCGAAGTTTAGCAAAGAAGTCGGAGCTGGGTCACCAAGGGACGTTGAGGAAGCGGTAAAGGATCTGGGGTAAAACTACCATTTTAAGGAGAGAGATGCCTATCAGAGTAATAGGGAGCTTAGACCACAAAAGTAGTTTCCTTTCAAGCTGCTGCAAGTAAGAGCCGTATTTACGGGCAGATAAGGATCATGATGTCTAGTGATTGTAAACCCTAGGTATTTTATCTCAGCAGGAACCCATCTAAACCCTAACAGATCCGTTGGGACTGTTGTGGTGTCAATCAGGGGAAACAGCTCAGAGTTGGCCCGGTTAACCCAGAGCCCGGACAAGGAGCCAAAGTGGGAAATATTCTGCATGATAGGCTTTAGATTGCGTTCTGGGTCTCTTATATACAGTAAGGCATCGTCTGCGTAAAGATATACAATCTCCGGTGCGGCGGTCAGTCGTATGCCTCTTTGGGCGTGTTTAGATCGCATGAGATTGTCAAAGGGTTCAATGACTAGCACAAAGATAAGTGGGGAGAAGGGTTACCCCTGTGTGATTCCCCTGCCAATGTCGAATGGGCGTGAGAGTCGACCGTTGATACGGACACAGGCGACCGGCTTAGAATATAGCAGTTGGATCCAGGAGACAAATCTAGGCCCAAAATGACATCTCTCCAGCATCCCCCAGAGAAAGCACCAGGAAACCGAATCAAAGGCCTTCTGCATGCCTAGCATGGCCGCGACAGTGGTTACTTCAGGGTCAAGCTGAGATATGAGAATTGCCATAAGAATATGATACCTGCACGCATGTTTGTACTGAAATCTGTATCCTACCCAGCCTGTAACTGTGACACACACCACATTGTAACCCGGTCCTTATGCTACCAATTGTATTTTCCTTTTATGCATCTCGCATGTGCAACCTTTCTGTAACCTGTGTTGCTCCTCAAGCCCAATGCACCCAGTTACCCGAGGGTTTGGCCGTGCTATATAAATAAACAAACAAACTAAACTAAATTAAACAATCGTCATAGGTTCAGGGCAGTGGAGCGTCCTGGCACAAAACAAGACTTGTTGGCGTGTATCAGATGTGGCATATGTGGGGCTAGATGTAGGGCCAGGTCCTTTGCAAATATCTTGACGTTGCTATTGATCAGTGACCGAGGGAAGTACGATCTGCACTGTGTGGCAGGTTTACCTGGTTTAAGCAGGACCAATATCACTGCCTGTTGTAGCGTGGGGAGTATCTCACCCCTAACACAGGACTCACCCCAAAGGGCAGCAAGATGGGGAACAAGGAGATATTTGAAGCACTTATAAAAGTCCATCATGAGACCATCAGGAGGTAATGCGTCAATGGCATGGGAGATGTCCTCATGTGAGATGGGGGTGTCCAGAGCCTCCCTGGTCTCATTGGATAGTTATTGATAGTGGTAGTGAATATAAGAATGCCCCTATGTCCTCATATGAGACGTTGTCACAGCTAGTGTAGAGTGACGCATAAAAGGAGTGTGGCCCAATACCCTGTCCGGTCCTTCGATCAAGGAGATAGGGTGCCCGCCAGTCTCCTGCCTAATAAAGCAAGTCAGTAGGCCACCCGGCTGATCACCCTCACTGTGTTGTCTTGCCACTAATGGGTCATCAATGAACCTGTGCTCCCTCTCCGCAGCTTCACGGAGGGCATCAAGGGCCTCTCTTATGTGAAGCAGTGCAGCCGGGCTCGGTTCCAATGTATAAGCCTTCTCCAACCCTTCCAAGGAGGACTTGCACTGTAGGATAGTTGCACGCATCACCCTCAGGATCCCAGACTGTCAGACACTGATAAATCTTTGCTCAGACCCCACATTTATCCATAAAGATTTGAGTGATTAATAATTCTTTTATGTACCCTAAAAAATATGTCTGAACCCAGGATCAAAGAAATCAAGCATACAAATCTATGTCAGGAACCCGTATTAAATTCGTTCCCTCCTCAGTGAAAGTTTTCAATGCAAATATGCATTTTTATGAAAACCTTTCAGAACATAAAAAAGGCGATCTTTCATCCCTGGAGAGTTTTCCTAATTTTCATTGCAAAAATACTCAGGTTGGGGTTGGGCTATGACATGATATACATTTTAAAACATGACAAAAAATGCTCTGTATTATTTACAAGCAAGTACAAGTAAAATAAAGATATCTGAGACAAACCCTTTGTATGATACCTGTGAGAAACTGCACTGAATACATAAGAATGTGAAAGAAAACCAACCAACAATATTTCTGGGGGCTCATAACTGGTAAAGGACACATTCAGTCCAATTTAAAGCTATATCTGAGGTAGCTTGGATATTACATTTTTCCAAAATGTTTAATGTAAGTAATACTCAGATTAAGGACCTTGAGGGATATATGAACATGATCACTCCTTTAAAGAGATACAATAATGGAACACATTATGAGACTAAATAAATCTAGAGCGACTAGCTCAGATGGCTTATAGAATTTGTATATCAAGTCGGCGCCTCTTTTACGGGCCGACATATTTTATATATAAATTATTTCTGGTGGTCATAAGGCAAAGAAATATACCTCCACCTTGGAAGCCTTCTTATATTATACAATTTTTCAAAAAGGGAAATAGAAAACTTCCTAGTAATTATCGGCCTATTGGCATTTTGGACATTATGGGTAAAATGTTTGCCTGCATTATCTTAGAGAATTTGGATGCCTGGGTCTACAGGGCAAAAATAATTGAAAAAATGCAATATGGTTTTTGTGGGAATTTAGGGACCTACTTTATTGGTCTGGTCATGAAAATATGATGCCAAGATACGCTGTTAAGGGACAGCATTCTCTATGAGGCATTTATCAACCTCACACAGTCATTTGTTAAAGTAAGCAGGAGAAGGCTTTTGCAAAAATTGAAGATCTGGGGTATGTCCCCATCAATTCAGGGCCCTATTAAGGACCTGCATACAGATACATTGCTGTATGTGCAGATGAACACTGATGGCTCTCTTTCTACAAAGTGTACCCCTCAAATGGTGTTTGACAAGGGTGTATCCAGGCAGCATTTGTGTTCAGTTTATACATACCAGATAGAGCCTTTAAAGAATGTAAGAGCCTTCCCTCCTGAATTAGGTAAAACATGGATTCATTGACTATTGTATGGCAACAATTTAGTTATATTTGATTTTGCGCCTACAGTGTAAGATCAATTATTGGAAGTGATACATGGAAGCAAATGATTTGGAAATAGATGAGGGAAAATCGAAAATAATCTGGACCTCCAATGGAAAAAAGAAGCCCACAAAGTAGGTTTTTGAAAGGTCTATCTGCAATATTTTACAAATCCTAGATGAATTTAAGTATTTAGGATTTCCTGTTTTAGGAACCCCTGCAACTACTTCAATCCAACACAAATTATAGCTGAAGATGACAGCCCTTTGTGTACAAATGTTTTGGATTAATAAGAAATATAGGAGATTTTCTATGATACCAATTGTTAATTATTACAAACTGAAGGTGGTATTAACTCTTCTAAACAGAGCGGATATTATTAATTTGAAAAAAAAAATATGATGTAATAAATTGCCATAGTTTTTGCGGAGGAGTGTTCTGGGCTTACTTGACTCTCTTTCAATTTCTCTAATACAATACAAACTGAAGTTGCCCTCTTTAGACGCAATAGCAAAATGGCAAATGTGAACAAGACATTTGAAATTTTTTGAGCCTCCAACTCCTGGCATGAGGATATAAACTGAGCCATGCACAGAGCTGGAATTTAGAATGCCAGGCTATGTAATAAGAGAGGCTGACATAGCTCTGTATATATGTAAAAATAGTCAAAATTGAGATAAAGAGATTTCGTTTTGTCCGGGTGGATTTACACGCAATAAAATTGCCGAACAAAGACTGATAAACGTCCAGTTCGTACAGGAAAGAACAGATGGAATTTAACCGGGTTATCTTTTAAAGTTCCCAGATCAAATCTGTAGTCAACATTTTATAAATTCACATTTGAACCTGTACTCAACATTTTAGGGGCTGGTAACAAGAGCCGGGATTCACAGAGTCGATAGAAGATGTAGGGTCTGCAAAATAATTGGAATTGAGACACTGAGACATCTCCTTTTAGAATGTCTGCCTTAATCACATCAAAGAAATGCATATTTTAGAAAATATGCTAACAATGTTAAAATAATAAATGATAGCATGTTCTAGGCTTAGATACTGTCAGGTACCGCAACTGCTCTGATTTTGGCAGCTATTTGTTTTATTTTATGGGTTTGGAAAGGTAACCCATTTGGAGAACTAAATTTGGACAACATTTTAGAGTGATATTATTGAAATCTAATTGTGTATTTAAATGTCATGAAAAATGTTTATGTTATGCATTATAATTATGTAAGGTGGGTCTTATGTAAACCAATTCACAATAAAAAATAGGGGCCACATTCATGTGCTGGGTACATCTGACTTGCACTCATTAACACCACAGGTTTTACATCTCCAACTCCTTCTATAACATTAAGAAGTACATGGCAGAAGGGAGCTATACAGGACAACTTTACATTCCATGCATTTCAACATCAAGTCAAGGACATTAGCCCAATACTTGAATACTCATACACTGAGAATAACAGTTTACCTAAAGAAAGCATGAAGACACATGTGGTAATTTTGTATGAAGTGTTTCTTACTCATGCTGTCACAACCCTGTAGAAGTTAAAAGAAAAATGGGAGCATCAATTGGGGACCCTGCGAGTGTAGCAGCGAGTAGAGGATCAGGCTCTGATCTATCCAAAACAAGCACCTTCGTATGGTGTATCATTTGAGCGACTGATTGTTTCAGAAGGGCCTCAGGGCCAACCCCAATTACCCACATGGTCTCTACCAGATGGGTACTTTCATGTACATGATCTAGAACTGTGAGTTGATTCTGGAATTCCAGAGTAGGTGATATATGAGTTATCTCCTCTGTTATGGAAAGGGATTCTCCTAAGTATTTTGAATGAGACTGACTATAATCAATATGAGGAAACGGGCCCTGGCATTTATTGTGGTGAAGAGAAAATGGAACCCATTGGGGACATGCAATACTAAGGCATTAAGTGATACCACAGGGATTAGACAATATCCATTAAAACATTTGTGAGGAGGTAATTGCCTCCACACAAAAGAAGGGAGTTTTCTGAGTGTCCTAGAAAAAAGAAATCAGGACGAGCCATAAAACATGCAGTATTTCCATATCACACTATGACCAAATGCTTAATAAAGCCTTCACTCTCTACTTTTCAAGAAATACCTCATTCACAAGATGTAATCTGCTGCTTTACTTATTACCTGAGAAATTGGTCAGCTATGTGTAACTACCCAGTCACGTGCCCTTTTTGGCCCATTCTGCCCTCACACACACACACGCACACACACTATCTTGGTTCTGATTTTAACTCACTATGCGCCTGATTGGTAACTACACTTATACCAGCTGCAGTGAACTTCTACCAGTGGCCACCTGATCTTTCATCATTGCACACTAACACAATATATTCAATACCTGACAACAATCTGTGATTCTCAACCCTCATGGATACAACTAATTAGTGTGAACGACACCAAACCCCACCCTGACAGTACAGGACACTCACACACCCAACACAAACACTACCATGCGTCCGAGGCACTTAGTCCGACCCAAATGGACACAACACATGGGGCCTCACAAAACAACTCCCACATGCAAGACAATGCTCACAGATGTCAGTTCCTCCTGGTTCTGAGCCTATCCTATCATCCTATCCCCACTAACATACACAGCTCTCTTCTCTTGCAGATCCAGGTGAGCGCCTGGAGACTGCCCTTGGGTGGTAGCGGTGCACGGTATAAATCAACATAACATAACATTGTACCTCACCTACTTAATAACTTCACATCCAGTCATAACCTTCCTGAATGAACCTTCCAGTCTAACACCCTCATGTTCTGTAGCTCTTCAATAGTCAACTACCTCTACCACTATATAATTTACTAACCTTTATTTCCCCAATGAATGCTGTTAGCACGTCCGTGCATTTCTCTTCAATAACTTAAATTCTTTCCCACTTGAATGTTGTTAGCACTTGCTTACATTCTTTCATTGGAAATCTGAATTAGGTCATTCGGTCAGCTTTTTCCAGCCCTTAACATCTGACTTTTCACTATTTCCTTCCAATTCCAACTTATATTTATCATCCTTCTTTCGCCTCTAGCATCTAGCCCTGAACTTTAAGACTTTAAGAATGGTCTTAACCAGCCTGTTTCTTATCCTCCCAACCTCAGCCAGCTTTCCAGTTGGCATCTAATGTGTGCCCCAATGTTCCTCTCCTAATTCATATTTCCTTTCACTTTAACATGATGCCAGATTATCACCTTCCACTGGCTGTTGCCAAAAGTGTTAGAGTGCCCCTTCTGAGAACAATCAACAGCCAACCAATTTTATGGAATGATGTTAACTCACAAGAGAATCATTTTTCATTGGGCCTCCTGCAGGAAAAATATCAATATTTATAGCAGTATGGCCCTGCCTGAAAGGCCAGTTTAGCTGCCCATTTCCAAGTATGTTTTTCTCTGAACAAGAGGACCAAGGGCAGCCTCAGACCTGAGTCTCTAATTTCTTGGCATAATTGTGAATTGTGGCTAAGGAGAGACCTTCTCCTGGGCATGGTGAGCATGGGAGTCCATATTTCAACCACCATTTTTATCTTAGGGTTAAACCTGAATCCTTTTTTCATTTGCCAAGCGTATGACAGCCACTCTGTGGTTGATGGACAAGGACATATAACCTAACGTATGGGGTGGCACTCACTCACAAGGGTCTTCAATCGTTTTACGGTGGACCAGACTAATAATCAAATGGGAATATCTTCAATAGCATGGCAAAAGGAGTTAAACATTGATATAACAGACACCTAAGTTGGCACCTTCCGAGAGAGCCAGTTATGTGGCTATGTTTCTTTCTAAGCAGAGGGTCTCTCAACCTCTTGACAAATGATGAAAAACATGTCAGATTTCAGTCAAAGATAGTAAAAGTAATCCAAACGTGGGCCCTTTGTTCTTTGTCCTTTGTGCATTGTGAAATGCTGCATCTCATGTGTACCTAAATTATGATGTCAAATGAAGCAGAAGCACATGATATGTTATGATTGGTTATTTACAACACGCTTAATGACCAGAGGTGCTCCGTGTCGTCTTGCTTACAAGGCAAGCACGTTGCCCCTGAGCTATCCTCCCGAGACATGTCCGGGATTGCTAGTGCTACCTTTCTTAATAGAAGAATTGCTTGCCATGTTGGTTCTGGATTGTCCTTGAGGGTGATACGAAAGCTAAATGCAAATATATATGTCTTGTCTTGAATAGAACAGCGAGCAATAGTGGGATTCTAGAGCTTCCACCATGAGCGCCCTCCCATTGTAAATGTGTATTGGCTGGTATCCTCAAACCACTGTAGCACTTTCGTTTGAGGACATTTCAACACAAGTGGGCTGTATGTACATAGGTGATAGCGGTTCATGTATTGCAAACTATGGAGTATATGTGTGAGGAGAATGGAGGGCATGGTGGGCTGTCTCCCCTAAGTAAATGCTGCCAAAAGCGTGGTTAAATGTCAAGGCTGATGGAATGTCAACGATATAGTTGACCTTGAGTCATTTATTAAAGGGTTCTCATAATTTGGGAAAATGTCATCCACTAGTTTTGTGTACATCCATCTTCGTCTCAACTAATGATCAATGAATAACTAAAGTGAATAACTTACAATAGCGGTGCATTGCACATGTATATGTAAAATATAATACATGGAAATGTGCTGTGCACATGTGACTCAAATCCATACATGCCTGATACGTTGAGGTACCACCGTCCTAAACATGTTTTAAACTTCCTAACACGAATAACACATTTTAGTCATGTGTAGTTTGAGAACATGTATTTAATTTGCATTGTCCCATCACTAAAATGTTCCATGATACCAAATACACCCATTTAAGGCCAATACTGAACATACCGACAAATAAGGTTGACCAACCCTCGACCCAGCGTGGTACACAGTTCAAACGGATTATTCATCTCACTATGTCAAGTTCCAAGACAACCTGGAGGGTTTGCCTTTAGTCAGGATGGTGCACAAACTCTTCCTGTGTTTTTGAATGGATGGGGTCTGTTCAGATGGCCATTCACTGAATCTCTGCTAAAACCTGAAGTTCCCTGGGATAATCAGGAGAACTTTAAAGGGACATCATCACTTTCTCTTTCTTATTGTGGGTTTTGTTAGGCTGTTGAAGTAGGAATATACCCTGCAAGTTCAAAACCTGGGTTTGGAAAAGTTTAGTAGATGGTGGAGTAGATTGACATCCTTTTTATTTTCGTGTTTTTCGGTATACAATTGCCCCCTTTTGTCTGCTTGTATATGTATGTTGCACCCTTTGTCATCTGCCCTTTTAACCCCTACATTCCCAGTTTCTCCCTCCATTCCCCTTTTTGCTACCCAAAAAATATAAAAAGAAAAATATGTCGATGTCCCGTTTGTATTCATTATCTCATCTAGCTTTGGGTCTGTCTTGCTAAGTCGTGTGCCACGTGCTATATATGTTTCTATTAACTTGGGTGTATCCTGATTTATGCCGAATAACAATAAAACAATAAACATGGTTCCTTTTTGTTCCTGTTATTTTTTTAAAATTTTAAATTACTTGTATGTGTATATCTCACGGCCCTATCTGAATTCATTTTCTTGCCCATGGCTGCCACTTGTTTCTGAACTTATTATGCACTAGTTCTTCCTAAGAAGATGAATGATGTGATGAAGCATGGATGTGAAGGAGAAAGAAGAGGATGTTTCTTGTGGGAAGAGGATATTGTTCCACCACCTCATACTGCGCTGCCTGGGCTGGGTGCGCAGGGCTGTCTGTCCTAGCTCCTTGCTCCATCCTCCTACTTCCTCCAACCCAGGCCTCCCCATCAGTGCTTCCTCCAGACAGACGCTCACCGACATCCTGTTTGTTATTCCCTCACCTGATTTATGGACCTCTCATATGGTCTCATCTCTCTCTCCTTTCTCCTCCTCTCCCATTAATGGTGGCACTCAGTGGGAGGCCCTGTTGGCCACCTTCCACTGCTCCAAGATCTTTTTTAATGTCTATTTGAATGTCAACATCTTGGTCCAGTGCCCTCAGTCCAATCTTCTCCTATTTGATAGGCGTCTCCCATGTCTTATTAACTTCCTTCCTTCTGCTGCTCCTCCTAGAACCTCTCTGGCTCCTCTGCCACCTCCTTCCTCCGCCACCTCTCTGGTCCCTATGCCACCTCCTGATACCTCCTCTGCCAACACACAGGACCCTCGGCCTCCTCCACTGGGTGTACCTCAAACCTGTACACCACACAGGAATTCTTTCAAATGTGGCAACCTGCTCCACGTTGCTACTCTTAACTCTCGCTCTGCTATCAAACAGTATTCTTACATCTGCTACCTCCTCGCAGAAATTGACTTAGATGTCCTCGCACTCACTGAGACATGGTTCACGGCCAATTATGTCACAGGTTTTGACACTCTCCTCCCTGATGGCTACAAGATCCTCTCTGAGCCTAGAACCAACCAACCTGGAAGAGTAGCTCAGATCTTTCTGTCATGCCTGTGCAGGCCTACTCCAACTTTGAATGCCAGGTCTGCAGGTTCTCTACCTCCTGCTGTATACCTCTCAGAGTGGGATGACCTCTCCTCTTCTCTCCTTGTCTCTACCTCTGTACTTCTCCCCCTCAGAGACCTCAAAATCCACCTGGATGCTTATAATCCCTCCACTGGGCTCTTTTGCAACCTCTGCAAAACTCTCTCTCTCCATTCTACCCTCTTGTCCGACACACTGCTGGACACACCTTAGATGTTCTCATCTCCTCATAAATCCTCCTTTCTAATTCTCTCATCACTCCTCTTTCTCGGACTTCTTTCTGCTTTCCTCTCACCTGAAATGCACCGTCCCTCAGACAAAGCCCACTACAGCTCTGCCACCTACCTTCTCGGTTATTCGGACAATTAAGCATTTGTCAGTCGATGCCTTTACTGCTACCTTCTCTGCTCCCCTTAATCATGTGACTAACTCTAACACAGCCCACTCTAACCTGCATATTTCTATCTCTAACACTATGGACATCCTTGCCCCTGTCATGAGAATCCACCTGAAGCCTACCTCCAAGTTCAACTCTTGATATGACTCTGACCTCACCACCCTGAAACTGAGACTGAGAGGAAGTGGAGGGATTTGAGCACATCCTCTGACCAACTGGCCTGCCATCTGCTCCAAAGGCAATACAGACTCTCAGCCTGTCCATGAAGAGAGTTACCCAAGCCCACGTCTCTGTGGCCTTTACAACATGGTCATCCTCTTTGAAATCTGCAAGGAGCTGGCCAATTCTGTTGCAGTCTACACCTCTCCTGTTCCCTGTCAGGCTCTCTGTACAGCTCTGGTTGCTCACAGGACCACTAAAACTCAAGACATTCTTACCTCGCTCTCCTCTTCCTCTCCTTCTACCTCTTTTGGCACCCTTGCACAGCCACCTCTCCTCCTCCTCCTTTCACCTTTGTCTCCATGACAGCACCGGATGAGGTTTATAGACAAGTCTAATCTATGAAAGTGTTGTCCAAACAGGTGCTCCCCTGCTCTTCTAGAACCATTAAGTACAACAATGAGACCCTTGCGCCAGCCTTGGCCGATTTCTGTAATCACTCTTTCACCACTGGATCTTTCCCCTCTCTCCTCAAGCTCTTCATTGTTCACCCCTTGCTCAAAAAGCCTTCTGCCGATCCTATCTGTCTGGAAAGATATCACCCAAGTTCTATCACTCCTTTCTGGGACAAACTCCTGAAAAATCTGCCCATCTCCCAGCTTACTCTACATATTGAATCTGTTGGTTGTCTTCATGACCATCAGTATGGCTTCAGCGCAGCAAGCACGGAAACTGATCTTCTGAACACCCGTCCAACTTGGGTGCTTTGTCTCCACCACCTATTTCTCAACATGTGGTGTCCACCAGGGCTCTATCCTCTCGCCCTGGCTCATCAATGTCTTTCTGGTCCCTTTGGCCTCCTGATCTCAACCTTCTCTTCTAACTCTCAGTATTATGCAGATGGCAGGCTCTTTCAGGCTTCGCTTACCTTCCTCTCCGCCCTCGCTCATTCCTGACTGTCTATCCACGATTCAGGATTGGTGCACCAACAATGATCTTTGCCTTAATGCCAGTAAGACTGATATTCCTCTCATTGAGACCTCTTCTCCCACTTGCCCTCTCTCACTCTGGCTGCTCTCCTTGGCCCCTCGACCCTCGCCTTCCTTTGAGGCAAAATACCTTGGCATCACCTTCAATGGAACCCTCTCCTTCTCTCCTCACATCACAGACCTTTTCAAAAAGGCCCACTTCCATGTGCACCTTTTCAGAGGTATTATATCTTTCCTCACTTTCACCCAGAAGCTTACTTTCTCCAGAGCCCTGGTTCTCTCCAGCCTGGACTACTGCTTCAACCTCTTTCTCAATCAGTCTCCCTCTACTCTTCGCCCCCTGCAATTAATCCAGAACAGGACTGCAAGACTTATCCTTGGCATCAAGCCCAGGGACCGTATCACTCCACCCATGAAATCTCTCCACTGCCTCTCTGTGACTTCAAGGATCAAGTTAACAACCCTCTGCATTATCCACAATGCTTTCTAGGGCTGATGCCTGCTCTACAGCCAACTATTTCTCCTGAAATAGCTTCCTTCTAGAGCTCTGTGCTCAAATACCTACAACTCTCTGAGGGTCAGACGCTTCTCCAGGCAGAGAGTGGACGGTAGATCTCTCTCCTCTGCAAGTGCCTTCTTCTGAAAAGGCCTCCCCGTCCCTCTCAGACTTGTGTCAGATCAACTGAAATTCCAGAAGCAGCTCAAGAACCTCCTTATCTCCTCTGCCTTCTCTCTCTTGCTCCCATGCTAACTTAGCTGTCTGCTGCACCGACTGGTTGCTTGCTTTCCTCAGAGTCTCACTGGGTACCAGGCTCCTCCACAGTCATTTTCCTTCATTGCACTGCTTCCTGGCCACTGCACACTTAGGGCCTGTAACCCTGACAGCCTACCTACCTCCTGCACTTACCTAAAGCCGCGCTGCCCTGACTGCACTTACTCAGAGCTATGCTGCCCTGTTCACACTTCCCCCTCTTCTTCCTATGCGGCCAATAGTTTTACGGCAGAGTTTGTGTCCTAAGGTTTTAAAAATAGGTTCACCTTTCACTGGTGTCAATTGAAGATCTCCGAAAACAATAATGTGTTTTCCTCCAAATAGTTCTTCGTAGTTTGTTCGTAGTTTGTTTTAAGTACTTCTTGCAATCTGAGATTAATCAAAGCCAACTTTAGGTTGGAGACCATGCTCACTTCATCTATTAGTAGCATTTTCATTTGTTTTATCACTCTGCGTAGTTCCATTGCCGCTTCTGTAGAAAGTTTGTAATAATCTAATTTGTTTTGGTGTTCTACTGGAAGGAGTAGTAATCGGTGTAAAGTGACACCGCCTATGTTGTAGGAGGCTAAACCTGTGGGGCAGTTACAACCACTGACAGTTTGTTGTTTGTCAATTGTTGAAGGAACTTGCTGATGATTTTGACTAAGAATGTTTTGCCTGAACCAGCTTCACCACTGACGTATAGTAGCATAGGTTTGTAATTTTGGCAGGTACATTCTTTATTTTCATGTTGTACACCATGTGCAATTTCTTTTGTTACTTATTCAAAAATGGCGCCCCGCTCTTTGTTTAGTTTTGATTGTAGTGCAGTTAAGTCTTCTGTACCTTCTTCATAGTGACACATGGTGTTTTCTACTTCTGTCATTGCTAATTCTGCTTCATTTGCTATTAGTGGCTGTCCCAGTGGTTCTTGGCTTCCTGTTACAGAAGGCTGACTACTGTCTGGAGTGTCTTTATCTAGTTGGGCCTGGAGTTCTTCTTCATGTTGCTGTTCATTTTGCAACATTGTTTTGTACTGCATAAAGTTTACTTCGGTGATAGTGCTTTCATTTGCTTTGAAAGTGTCTTCGTAGCAGTCATACTTATCTAGTAACTCTTCTTCTTTTCTCCATGGTTTAAAAAGTTGTAGGAGGGACATGTAATATAGTTCTTTCTGTTGAGGAGTTTTTAATGAAAATTTGATATGATTAATTAAACTTGGTTTGGTGAGTTTTACTAAGCTGCCTTCACAATCTGTCACTGTATAGCTACCTTTGTTTTCATTGGGTTTTATAGTATTTTTGTATGCAAAGTTTTGGGCTATGTGGTATAGACACATGTTTTCCAAAGTCTTACTCCTGTTCGGGTAGTATGTGTCTAGTAAATTGTTTTTCAAAATGTCTTGGCTGTTTAGATCATTTTGGTTATTGTTTCTATGTCGTCATATGATTTGAGAACTCTTTTTCTAGATTTAGCAGGAGCAAGACTTAGCCATACTATATTTTCCATACAAAGCAGTACCAGTTAAACAATCAGAAAGCTTCGTAGGCACCACATTCTCTATGAGAGAGCATTTTTATGCCTAAGCTGTACAATTTCTGAGATAGTGTTTTGTCTGATGATAGGTCATTCCAGAGGTCTTGAAGCTCTGTTTTTTCTGCTTTTGTTAAGTATGCTGTAACATATTGTGCAACTGCAGTGGAATTGTCTGCAATGTACTGCACATCTATGTTTGCATTCCATAAGTGGGCAATGAGTTCATTGTAATCATTGATATATTTTGATTCTTCTGTTCTTTTTATGTAATACGTGTTCTTAGGTGATTTACTTTTAACACTATGTCTAACTGAAGACATGAAGTTGTTTACTTCACTTGTTTCTGTAACTGGTCTAGGAAAACCAAAATGGCATTTGGTGTAGTATTTCCCTTTCTTTTTGTATTTGCGATGACAATATTGGCCACATTTGTGTCTTTGAAATTGTACAATTTGTGCATGAAGGTCACTATTTGTCATTTGTGAAGGGATTTCACAAGTGACGTATTTTTAGATGAACTGCAAAACAGTGGCATCACTGTCCTGATCACATTTAGGAGCATCTTTAATCCATAAAAGCATGTGGATATGTGGTGTTCCTCTGGCTTGATCTTCTTTTCTCCAAAAGATGTGGTGCACCTCTCCGAGTGGAGGAACAGTTTTATTACAAATAAATTGTAGCATAGCAATGAAACAATGGTCGAAATATCTTGAAACATTAACAGGATCTAGAGAGCAAAGTTCTCCAGGTGTTAGTATGTCTATGTTTGTTTTGTTTTTGTTTGATATGCGTAGGAAATCATGTAAATCTTCCCATGCATATTCTGCAGAAATTAATGTAACAATCCAAGTGGGTGGTCCAAGGTTTCTGATCATACAACGTACATCTCAGTGACATTGGAACCAGTATTATTTTGTACCACGCATGTTTGCGAACAGATTTGTAATACTTGATTGTAAAACCTCATCTTTTTCTTGCACTTTTTGTATTAATTGCGTATCTGCCATATTTTGAAACTGTGTTCCCAATTTCAATATGTGTGCAACTCCGTAACATAGAGTTCTAGTTCACTTTCAAAGAGTAGGTGGAATATGTATTCCACATTTTGTCTAAATCTGGGATCTTCAGAATACATTTGTAATGAACAGTATTGCGATGCTGTTATTTGAGTGGGTCTGTCATCGTATCTTCCTCCTTTGCCAGTAGGAAATAGTAGAGGAAAAGCATGTGCTTCTATACTTTTTTCCCATATGCTCATTGGTGATCCTTTGGTTTGTCGCATTTGGTACAATTTTAGTGCATCATCTATGCTGTCTTCAGAACGCAATGGATGAATTGTATAAAGGTCTAAAATATTGGATAGTGCAGCTGGATCCAGAAGTTCAAATTGAACAGTTTTTCGTGACTCTTTAACTATTTCAGTTGTTCCCCTTAAGTTTTCTTCAATATGTATTTCTTTGTAGTACTCATTATTGTCTTTTAGATATTGCAAGGCTTGTATAACTTTATGTTAGCCCACAAGTTGTTGCCAATTTTTTTTTTTACTTTTGTTGGTACACCATTTACTATGATAATTAAAGATTGTTTTATTGGACATTGCACTCCTAGAGTGTGCACATTTTCTGTCAGATCTAATGGTAAATAAACTACTTTGCCACAAATGCCTTTACCAATTCAGAGGGAGGTAATTTTGCTGTTTTTGGTTGAAGACGTATTATTGCTTGAAATGGGTGTACTGTTTGAATTATGATGCTCTCATATAAATTGAGTTGTTGTAGGGGTTTTGGTAGTGAGAATAATTCTAAGTTATTTGTCATAGCACGTGAAGGAGTTTGGTTGTTGTCAAGTTTTGTAGTGCAGTAACTGCAAAGTATTAAAGGGTCAGTTATTTCATATTTGTTTTCTGCTATAAGTTAGAGAGCTAATTCATACAGTTTGGAATCTTCATTGTCGTCTATTTTGTATGTTATGTCTATAGTTTTTGTATTAGTTTTATGAAAGGTTCTGCGCCAACACACACACACACATGGTTTGGTATTTTAGTGGATGTACTTTTAAATTTTAGTATTTCTTTTTTGTATGTGTTTAATAGAAGGTTGCCATGTGTACAATTGTTGCTAGTGTGTGGCTTTCACTTCCAAAATATTTTTTCTGGATATGGTCTATTTCTTCAAGTAGTTATTTGGCTGTACCATGTAGAAGATTTTTATTTAAATTGGCTAGTGTTAATGCAGGACTTTTAGCATGGTACAGTTTATAGACTAGATTTCTTATAGTTGGATGATATGTTGATATCATTTTGATATGATGGAAGGTGCTTTTGCAAGTTGGTCCTGAAATGCAGGCTAATGAATGTCCTTGTAGCCCTGTGTATGTACGCACTGGACAGGTATCCATATTTTGCAGCAGTTTCATTTTGATTTTGTCTTTGCCTTTCACATATTGATTGAGGAATTGGCGTAAAGATTTGAACGATTTTTTGGCATGGTTACACATTGACGTGCATGGCCATTTCTATACTGGACGTTCTGGTTCATTCAAATGGAGAATTGATACTGAGTTTTCTGGGGATATTTTTGTAAGCAGTATTTCTTGTTGCATTATGGTATTAAGTTTTTCATAACCTCGTCCACTGCTATGTGTAGCAATTGTATTTATTTGCTTTTGTTTGTATGGTTCTGTGTTTGTGGTGTGACTCCATTCACCTCCACAGATATTTAAGAATTTATTTAAATTTGTCTCCGGTAGGTTTTAAGGGTTGTGTATGATTTCTCTCCTGTTTTTTATAAGATTTTGAAGGACTGTGTGGTGGAACAATTTTGCTAAAATATATTTTTTGGTATGTTTACTTGCCATTATATCAAGATTTACAGGAGCAGTTTTAGCAGTCGTGGTAGCTGAATTCTTGATAGTTGTGTTTTGTTTCGTTTTACATTTTGATAGAGGAGGCAAAGTTTCTGTACTTGAAGCATGTTTTGTTTTGCTAAATGACTGTATTAGCTGTTTTGTTTGAACTTTTTGTACACATTCTGCTAGAGATGGATGCTTATTTTGGATACTTCTTTTTTCATTTGCTCTATTTCTACGTTGTTTTTGACGGACTTGCTTTTTGGTAGGCATTCTTTGGGTCTTCCCATGCATATTCTGCAGAAATTAATGTAACAATCCAAGTGGGTGGTCCAAGGTTTCTGATCATACAACGTACATCTCCGTGACATTGGAACCAGTATTATTTTGTACCATGCATGTTTGCGAACAGATTTGTAATACTTGATTGTAAAACCTCATCTTTTTCTTGCACTTTTTGTATTAATTGCGTATCTGCCATATTTTGAAACTGTGTTCCCAATTTCAATATGTGTGCAACTCCGTAACATAGAGTTCTAGTTCACTTTCAAAGAGTAGGTGGAATATGTATTCCACATTTTGTCTAAATCTGGGATCTTCAGAATACATTTGTAATGAACAGTATTCCGATGCTGTTATTTGAGTGGGTCTGTCATCGTATCTTCCTCCTTTGCCAGTAGGAAATAGTAGAGGAAAAGCATGTGCTTCTATACTTTTTTCCCATATTCTCATTGGTGATCCTTTGGTTTGTCGCATTTGGTACAATTTTAGTGCATCATCTATGCTGTCTTCAGAATGCAATGGATGAATTGTATAAAGGTCTAAAATATTGGATAGTGCAGCTGGATCCAGAAGTTCAAATTGAACAGTTTTTCGTGACTCTTTAACTATTTCAGTTGTTCCCCTTAAGTTTTCTTCAATATGTATTTCTTTGTAGTACTCATTATTGTCTTTTAGATATTGCAAGGATTGTATAACTTTATGTTAGCCCACAAGTTGTTGCCAATTTTTTTTTTACTTTTGTTGGTACACCATTTACTAAGATAATTAAAGATTGTTTTATTGGACATTGCACTCCTAGAGTGTGCACATTTTCTGTCAGATCTAATGGTAAATAAACTACTTTGCCACAAATGCCTTTACCAATTCAGAGGGAGGTAATTTTGCTGTTTTTGGTTGAAGACGTATTATTGCTTGAAATGGGTGTACTGTTTGAATTATGATGCTCTCATATAAATTGAGTTGTTGTAGGGGTTTTGGTAGTGAGAATAATTCTAAGTTATTTGTCATAGCACGTGAAGGAGTTTGGTTGTTGTCAAGTTTTGTAGTGCAGTAACTGCAAAGTATTAAAGGGTCAGTTATTTCATATTTGTTTTCTGCTATAAGTTAGAGAGCTAATTCATACAGTTTGGAATCTTCATTGTCGTCTATTTTGTATGTTATGTCTATAGTTTTTGTATTAGTTTTATGAAAGGTTCTGCGCCAACACACACACACATGGTTTGGTATTTTAGTGGATGTACTTTTAAATTTTAGTATTTCTTTTTTGTATGTGTTTAGTAGAAGGTTGCCATGTGTACAATTGTTGCTAGTGTGTGGCTTTCACTTCCAAAATATTTTTTCTGGATATGGTCTATTTCTTAAAGTAGTTATTTGGCTGTACCATGTAGAAGATTTTCATTTAAATTGGCTAGTATTAATGCAGGACTTTTAGCATGGTACAGTTTATAGACTAGATTTCTTATAGTTGGATGATATGTTGATATCATTTTGATATGATGGAAGGTGCTTTTGCAAGTTGGTCCTGAAATGCAGGCTAATGAATGTCCTTGTAGCCCTGTGTATGTACGCACTGGACAGGTATCCATATTTTGCAGCAGTTTCATTTTGATTTTGTCTTTGCCTTTCACATATTGATTGAGGAATTGGCGTAAAGATTTGAACGATTTTTTGGCATGGTTACACATTGACGTGCATGGCCATTTCTATACTGGACGTTCTGGTTCATTCAAATGGAGAATTGATACTGAGTTTTCTGGGGATATTTTTGTAAGCAGTATTTCTTGTTGCATTATGGTATTAAGTTTTTCATAACCTCGTCCACTGCTATGTGTAGCAATTGTATTTATTTGCTTTTGTTTGTATGGGTCTGTGTTTGTGGTGTGACTCCATTCACCTCCACAGATATTTAAGAAGTTATTTAAATTTGTCTACGGTAGGTTTTAAGGGTTGTGTATGATTTCTCTCCTGTTTTTTATAATATTTTGAAGGACTGTGTGGTGGAACAATTTTGCTAAAATATATTTTTTGGTATGTTTACTTGCCATTATATCAAGATTTACAGGAGCAGTTTTAGCAGTCGTGGTAGCTGAATTCTTGATAGTTGTGTTTTGTTTCGTTTTACATTTTGATAAAGGAGGCAAAGTTTCTGTACTTGAAGCATGTTTTGTTTTGCTAAATGACTGTATTAGCTGTTTTATTTGAACTTTTTGTACACATTCTGCTAGAGATGGATGCTTATTTTGGATACTTCTTTTTTCATTTGCTCTATTTCTACGTTGTTTTTGACGGACTTGCTTTTTGGTAGGCATTCTTTGGGGTCTGTTGAAAAAAATAAAGAAGGTATGGGTTGGGTTGTTCTGCGATGCATGTGTGCTGTGTGCATGAGTGTCTGAGTATGATGGTAGAGATGCATGTGATGGTGTGTGATTGTGTATTGGGTAGCTACAACTAGTTGGGAAGATTATTCTTCTATTTGTGTGTTACTACTATACTGGTGTTCAGATGACTGTAGAAAGTAAGCTAGTGGCGAGGAGAAGCACATATACTATATCTAATGGTGTAGAATTAAAACAGTTCTTGTTCTGCAATCTAATATTCTAGAGGCTGAGTTATGTCATTTGTGCACCAAAAAACTGGGATTTGTGCGGCATTCTGCCTGCAAATCCCTGTTTAACAAATGGGGATTTGTGGACAGAATGGTGCACTGATCTTTTTTTTTGGTTCACAAATACCATGAATCAACCGCACAGTGTGTTTGAGTAACAGTAAAAATATTATGGTAGTATTGTACTTACTTTTTTTGTGTGGAAAGATTAGGTTTCTTCTGAGTTGTTGTTTTTACTTCGGATTCTGCTGCTTTTCAGGAGAGTGGTTTTCAGTGTAATTGTAAAGGAAAGAAGTTAGTCATTTTGTGTGTATATAGTATGTAGTTTCCTTTGACTATGTGCAGTCTTTATATTGTATTTAAAATATGTTGCTTCAACATTCTATGCAAATGAGTAGAATAGAAAGTGTATGAAACATGCTTGTTTTCTTAAGGCTGTGTTATTGGATGTTAGGAGACAGAAGAAATAATGATAGACTTATTTTGCAATTTTTATAAGGTAAATGGCAGATACTTTATAGAAAAGCATGGAATGTATGCATTTGTGAAGGTGTGGGTCATACATCAGAAGATTGTGATTTACAGTTAGTGGTGTTATTGCAGTCGGGAGTTTTTCAATGTTAGTGTCTATCTGTGTGAGTGTATGAAGGTGCATGACCTTATCCTGGCTGTGTGTAATTTTATAATACACTACTTAGTGTTTTTCTACAATGATACTGTTATTTCTCCCATCTTCTAATATTATAATTTTTTTAGAAAACTGTGTGTTTAAAGATTTGTTTAGATAGCAGACAGGTTTGGAAGTTACAGTTGATTATAGCAGATGGGAAAAATGACAGTAAGTTCATTTTATAGGTTATACAGATTAAGTGACCGTTACTCTGTTTATATGCATTCATAAGAGATGTACTTTTACTGTGCAGAAAATATGCATATCTGTAGTTTGTATTCATGCATGTGGATATGCATGCAGCTGCAAGTAGAAATCTTGGAGACTTGTACAGTAGTTTTTGTAGTAGGTGCTTTCCAATGATATGAGACTTGTACTCAGAGTAATCTACAGTACATTTGAAGTGCTGAACTCTGATGATGCAGTTAGATGTAGAGGTCTTGAATGTGATTGGTCGATGGTTGTGTGACTGTTTAGCTGTATCCACTGAGGGAATGGCACAGAGAGTGAAGTGGAAGTGGTAGAAGGGCTGTCTAGGTTAAGATATGTCCACGGACATAACGGAGGACACCGCATATTATATACAGGGATTCTGGGGTGGAGAGGCACACAAATGAGAATGAGCAGATGAATTGATTGGTCAGTAAAGTTTGGTGGGTGTGTTGTGTAAGAAGACAGTTTGTCAGAAGGTCTTTTTTCCTGAGAGAACAGTTAGCTATGGCTGTGTTTTTCAGAAAACAGATTGTCTGGATTTTGGAAGACTCTTGGATACATTGGTTGGAGGTGCCTGCACAATGCTGTGGAGTAGCTGCAGATCTTGGATTGTCTTATGTAGAAGTGCACTGGCATGGAGTACGCGGAATGAAGTGGCTAGACTTGCTATCTCTCTGTGCTAGTTTGCAGACAGAGAATCATCCAGACATAATTATAATTCATTGTGGAGGGAACAGGGTATATGTGTCAGGAATTTCTTTGCAATTTGCGATGAAAGAACGACTTGGGAAGGTCATTGATATGTTTCCAAATTCCCAAGTAATTTTTTCTCGTAATGCGCAGAGACAAATGTGGCTGCGTTCTTCTTCATTTGGTCCACAAATGGAGAAAATGAGGCGTAATGTCAATAAGGCTGTTTGTGCCTTTCTAAGAGATGTTGGCATGTCCTCTTTTCACAATGAAAATATTATGTTTCGTAGCACAAACATTTTTGGTAGAGATGGAGTCCATCTTGCTTATGCTGGTAATCAGATTTTTCTGAGAAATTTACAAAATGCATTGCGTCCTTTTGTGAAATTACAGCCAGCTTTTTTGAATATCACAAAAGGCTCTTTTCAGAGCCACCACTTCCTCCCAGAGAAAACTGCAATCATTCTGATAGGGCAGCACCCCAAAATGTTTGATGTTTGTGAACTGTCCACGGACTGCTAAAAAAAACAAAAAAAAACAGGAGCCTGCTAAATTGATTTCCCACTTCTATTTTTTGACTGTGAAAGGTGGCTCTGAAAAGAGCCTTTTTTTGGTTGAATTTTTGTTGTTTTGTATTTTTTTGGCTTTTTTACACATGACACACTAGGAGAGGAGGGGAAAGGAGGGTAAGGGGGGTACACCAACCACAGGGATAAGAAAGGGCGGGAGGAGGGAGGAAGATGTAGGGTGGGCCTTACTTAGGTAGTGAGCAGGTCTTCTCCTGCTCTGAGACCAGAGTCTCAAAAGCACTTTGAAGTCTCTCCCCCCTGCAGAGTACTGCCTTGCAGTACATACACAAAACTGTGACCCTCGAAAGGTAAGGATCATCAGCATTGTGAATGGCCTGTGAGGCAGCTGGAGGGAGGCGCTCTCCCACGGAGTGTCTCTTGTGATGAGAGGAGTGGAAACAGAGGATGAAGTAGAGGAACTCAACCTACTACGCGTGTTGCGAGGTGAAACCTTATGAACGGCCCCACCGTGGAACGACTTTAGGCGTCGCTTCATAGTAGTCATAAAAAAGCTGTACGAACCAAGCCTCCTGCGACTCAGTACTATTTTGCACTCGTTGCAGGTGACTTTGTTCGCACGCGCCTTGGATACATTACCTAATGGTAAATAACCGCCACACCCAAGACTCACGGCGAGTGCTGGTAGTAGGGACTTCCACTACCTCATCCTCATCATCCTCTTCATCCTCCTCTGCATCCTCACGCCTGTTCCCCTCTTCAGGCCCTTGGAGAGGTGGTGGTGGTGGAGGGGGTGGGGGTGGTGCTGAGGCAGATGTAGCACCAGGTGGCAGTAGAGGAGCCATGGATGCCATCAGGTTTCAGAAGAAAATCTGGAAAATTGGCAGCAAAATGCATCGTGTTCTGTAAGGTAGCCAGAAACACAATGTGGATGAGCTCTGGGATGTGGCCTTTTATAGGGGTGCTGGAGCGCAGTTCGCAGACACCCGCGCTGTCCGCAGACAGGATGAACACCCCAAAAGTGCTCAAAAAGTTCAAAGAAATATGTAGAAAGAAAGGGTTATTGTCTGGGACATGTGCTAGGGTGCATTTTTTCGTATAAAATACTGTGGATTGCCCTTTTAAAAGGTTCGGGGACCCGGACGGTGTCCGCAATTCAGGACACACGCTCAGCGTGGGTGCGGTCACATGATGGCTTCGCAAACATGTCCGCGAATGGAAGAGGTGTTCGCAGGACATCAAATGCGCCTGAGCGCATGCGCGTGGATGTTCTAAGGACAGTGTCCGAGTCCTGAAATTAATTAAAGGTGTGACACAAGCAACGCAAACATTAACGGACAGGCAAATGTTCCGAGAACTTATGGGTGTGGTGCACATGTATGTTCTTTAGGCAGTACGGACAGGTATAGTGTCCTTAGAACACCTACACTTTGGTTAATTGGACATCCCGGCCACTGAGTGTGTTCTTAGAACAGTTTCAACTTGCCTGTGAACAGTACGGACAGGTATAGTATTCTTACGACACCTCCATTTTGGTTAATTGCAGACATCCCGGACTCCAAGAGTGTTCTTAGAACAGTTTTGACTTGCTTGCAAACATTTCGGACAGGCATAATGTTCTTAGAACACCTCCATTTTTGTTAATTGCAGCCATCCCAGACACGGCAGTACGGACAGGTATAGTGTCCTTAGGACGTGCCCATTTTCATTTGATTACGGACATTCCGGACACCCGCGCTGTCCGCGGACACCTCAACTGCTTTTTAAAATAAAATAAAATAAAAAGAAGAACTGACTTAGGACACATATAATAATTTTGCTTTATTATATATAGATGTAAAATTTATGAAAGAGAAGGGGAAGCAGAAACTGAGACAAACACAGGAGAATTGGGGGTTTCAAGAGGATTGATAGGAGATGAAGAAGGGATGGAAGTCTCATCAAAATGTTTTCGTTCATGGTAAGGGTTTGGGGATAATTTACTGGGATATGGAGAGGGGGGACAGGTACATGTGGGACAATGGTATCTATTTTTTTCTTTCAAGTGATCCTCCACAAAGTTTTTCAAATTGTTGAAATTTGCCATGAGCATGTCCACTTTTTTCTTCCATTAGCTGGAGAGTCTTATCCAAAATATCTTTTGGTGTACTATTTTTAATGTTTGTATGGTCTGTACAAAAAAAAGATTTGTATGTTAAGCATATATAAAATAATACTTATTAATTGGTTTATATAGAGAAGTGTCTTCCATTAGGTTCACTCTCTTCAGACATTTCCTCACGTGGGACATTCTCCTCAAGCCACTCCAAAGTACTGGACATTTCTGTGAGAAAAGCAAATTATATCATTTTTTGTATCTAATACAGACATTTTACACTTACTAGCTTCTGGTAAGTTGTGTTCTTACTGGTTTGTAGCTCTGCTGTTGCTCCTAGTTGTGCAGTTTTCTGTGAGGTAATTATGTTGGAAGCCTATCTTTCTTCTTTTGGTATATCCCATTTTAGTACATATTGTATTTAAATGAATGGTTGATGTGTTACACTTCTTATTTATTACTACATATAATATGCATGTGTGCTGGTTTGTGAACTTGTGCAGTGTTCATATGGAATGATATAGCAATTTAAGATACCCCCTGACTTTGTGGGTACTGTTGCTGTTGTCCGCGTCTGTCCGCGGACATACGAAGAGTCCCCAGACATCAAATTCAGTAGTAGGGGTTCAGTATGTTCTATGTTACATGTATATAAAGTCAGGGATATTATGGTTACGTTGTGCTACTAAAAACCTATGAAATTCAGTAAAAGAAATTTTGTTAAAGGGATGTTATGGTTAAGTTGTGCTACTGAAAACCTATGAAATTCAGTAGAAATTATTTGTTAAAGGGACGTTATGGTTAAGTTGTACTACTAAAAACCTATGCAATTCAGTAAAAAACTTTGTTAAAGGGACGTTACGGTTCCAAGTAAAACCGAAACCCCCCTGAAATTCGCAAGCTATGGTAAGTTAAACAACCATAACTCGTGCCAACACTGTGCACTGCTAAGACTAACACCAAGGACAGCAAAGATGACATCATATTGATGACATGGAGCATGGCAGCATTTATTATGAAGATCCTGGTGGTTCAAGGCATCGATTCAGGCTTTTCAGTATTGATTGCAGGGTCAATTTGAAGATGCAGTTGTCGCAGAGGTCCACTGTGGAGCAAGCATAACGTCGAGGTTGATCGGAAGGTGGCTGTGGTCTTGAATTGTCTACTCATGCTTTGCCATTCAGGCAGTCACCAGTTTCAGTCAGTGGTCATAGTTAGACATCAGTGAGCTAGTACCAGGTTGCAAAGTCGAGTTGATTCTATGCAGAGGTTCAGCACTCACTGTTCGGGAGACACCAGTGTTGGATCAATTGACTTACAGGCATAGTGGTCACAACACTGGTGCAATCCAAGGCAGTGGTACTTTGTTGTTTCAAGCCGAGACAATGACGTGCTTCAGCTGGCGTGTTGCGATGGAGAACGGAGTCGACCAGGCAATCGGTGGTTCAGAGAACAATGAATGCCAAAAGCAGTGTTGGATGGTCCTGATAGATCTCTCATTATCGAACATGCCTGTCAGTGGGTTGCCATTGATTACAGGGGTCTCAGCTGTTCTGACTTCTGGAGCTTTGAGTTCCAAGCCAGAGACTCAAATGCCGAGGTTAGACCTTTCCTAGGCTCCCAAACACAGGGCAAGCTAGTACACAACTTAAGGGGTTCTGCAACACAGTGAGGTAGCAGGCAACATGACAAGCAGTAGACATCTTCCTAATGGTCGCTGTGGATGATTAGAGGACAGACTTTGCCTCTGCCTTGGAAAACCTAACTTCAGCTCACAACTGGAGGACTCTGGAAAGGACTGCTCTCCCAGCAGGGTCCAATTAAATCTTATTTTAGGTGTGGAATCCAAAGGATGATTCAAAGAAATAGTATGAGACCACTTCTTTTAAAGGCAAAAGCTCACATGTGATTGGACTAAAGCTACCCTGCTTTAGGCATCCAATCCCTGCTATTGAAAGGAGTGGACTTTGCCTTTCTGACATCACACCCAAACTGCTTTGCTGTAGAGGAAGTGGAGGTGACAGGAAGGAGAGAGAGAGGCAGAGGGAATAAAATAGCAGAATCTTCCCCAAACTGTACAGATTCCTCCCTGAATATAAATAACCCCATCACCTTCTCAATAGAATGAAAGGCCCTTTGGAAATGCAGCCCCCTGGTGTGAGGTCTAGACCTTTGTGAATGAGTGTGCCCTTTGAGTTCTGTTCCCAGGCCAGCTCCATGTGGTGTGGCTGTCTCTGGGGAAAGGATGTTACCTGACCTTACAAAGGAACAAAGTGAGGCCATCCCCAAAGTCTACAGTCCTGCCAGTGGACCTTGTCTGTAATTAATACACATACGTCTTCCACAGCTGAACTGGGCCCACATAGCTGACACATGTATGATATCAACTTAATGTGGCTGGGATAACTGTGAGAGATGCTGGACACCATACCCTAACTCAGGTATGACTGCTCTTTACAGTTTACCATGCCACCAGGACAGGATCCTCTGAGGTATGCAGTTTCTGAACAGGGGTACACATCTTAAATGCAGCTCCTGAATGGCAGAGACTTGACTGTCACTGCAGCTGTCAGGAGAACACCTGTGACCTCTGAACCTGCTCTGTGCCACTGGTAGAGCAGGCACTGCGAATCTGCATACTGAGGCAGAAGTACTGTAAGGATATTTGGCGTCTTACTGCACAGAGTACAACACCACTCCAAAGGATCAATGTATAGCATGTTTTTTTTTTAAGTGCAGCACCACTGCATGGGTTTGGTGCATTGGTATGATGCAGTTGTTTCAAGCTATGTATTGCCAGTGTAACATGGACATATAAGTAAGGGCAGGTTATTCAGTCAAAAACGATTTTTACATATAAAATGCAAATACATTTTTTACAGTTAAAAGCACACATCTGTACCTTCAAAATGCACACCATTTCTCACCTGAAATGCCTATGTTGCAAGAGACACATTTGGTAATTAACAAACTAATATCACTAACAAGACTAATAATTATAACTCATTAATAAAAGAATGTGTCTTCACTGCAAAAAGAGGCAGACTCTGAAAATCAGTTTTAAACACACATTCAAGTTTTTTTTCTTCTTCCTCTTTTGCCTTTCTGTGCTCTGTCCACAGTAACTGCAGGAAGCAAAGACTTTGAATAAGCAGGAAATCAGTTTGGTTACAGTTGCAACTGTATAAGCCAAGCCATTGTGTACAGAGGGTGATTAGGGCATGATAGAGTTTTTTTTGTTTAATCTCGAGGAAGGAGCAAGAGAGAGACATCTTGACACAGCTCGAAGAAGGACGGGGTTGGCAGCTGGGGAGGCCTGATTCCTAAAGCAGATTCAACTCGGTTGCAGAAACTGGCTTTTCCAGTCAACAAATCCCAGTTCGAGTGACGGCAGATGCTTGTCCTTGCTGGGTGAACCCCTCCAGAAGGCAAACAGCCAAAGAAGTTACATGCTGAATAAGCCTGGTAATTATCTCGCTGAGGTGTGGGGGCTGAGTGTGTACGAGAATATTCAGTCAGTGTAGGAAAGGAGATTTCTGTGCTTTAGTCACGTGTTTAATGTTGCAAATTGAGTTCTTGTCTCCGCCACTCTCTTTTCAGTGTATCGCAGATAATGCTGTTACTGTGCTATTTCATTTATTTCTGTAAAGAGTGAGATCGTGTTTAAATGCAACTTTTATAATACACAAAAATATCTGAAAGCAGACAGGTGGTGTGTTTTCTATTTACCAATACAGTGCTGATGATGTGGGGAGATGTTTAAACAGTGCAATTGTCATTTTCAAGGTAGCTAAACATAAAATTTGGCTGCGGCTGTGTACACAATGTAATTCAGTATGAGCAATTATAACTAACTGTGTGTGTTGTAGTCTGCCGGAGGTCTATGAGTCGGCAAAAAGGGAGGCCCGGGACATAGTTCACTACCGTATATAAGATAGTGAAAACTACCACATGATAGCTCGCTGCCGTAGATAAGACAGAGAGAAATTGCCCATGGTGGCACACTAAAAATGAAAATGTGGTGTTCCTGAAATGCAAGCCTGAGGTCTCTCTAGTGATTACACGAAAAATCTAAACAAAAATAAGGGGTCTGGATATTGGGGCCTCAAATAAAACAAAGGAATTATGCTCACCAAAATACCACCAATTACGCATAACAACCACGCATGTCTGTGTGCTGAAATAATGCATGTCCACTGTATTATTGTTGTACATGGCCCAATCTGAATACAAGGAGTGATTGTTGCTAAATTATTTTTCGGAGGTAAGAAAAATCCGTCAGGCCCCAAATCTCCACAAAAATACCCAACAGTACACAACTACTCCCTATGCTTTTGGCATGGCGATTATAAACAGGGAATCTGATAAAAAGATGTCCCTTTCAGAGATGGAATTACCATCATTATTTGATTAATTAATGCAAAGAAAAGGCTTTCATACCCTTGACAGTTGGCTGTTCATCACAGTGTGGCACATGTCACCTTACGGTCACCATGGCAGCAGTGATATGGTATGTTAGCCTAAGCCGATCCATTTGTTATGCTGGTTGAATGGGTTACGATGTGAATCAATCTCTTTTGAGGTCTTCGCAGGGGGACATTGTCCACATCGGCAGTTGGATGTGAAGGGGCCTTCTCGTTCAAGGGGGGGGGGACTACTACGTATCTGGAGTTCAGTTTACAAGAGTCTGATTATTTCCCATCTTAACAACCTCACGTGCTCCTTCCTGCATACCATGGTTGTACACATGGCAGCATGCAGTTATTGTGTTTGTCACCCCTAGGTAGCACTTGGAATTTTAACTGGTAGTGATTTCTGCAGCAAGCAAAGCAGCTTCACGCCCACATCCTGAATGCATTGTGTCTTAACTGACAGCTCAATTGAAGCTATTGAAAGCTGGCTGTTTGGAGGCGTGTTCAATATCGTCATAAAGTGATGCTGATGGAATCATTACAGCAATATTTATTTATTTTGTTGTCACCCACTAACTATGCATAGATTTTTATACAGGTCGAGTGAAGTTATATTTTGCACTACTCAATTCTCTCGACTGTAGCCGAAGACATAACCAGTGTTTACAGGCTTCACGCAGGCTTTGATTATAACCGTGGCACCTGAGTGATGTGCTCTGTGATTTCCATCTAGCTTCCTGTCAGTTGCACTCCAAATAGACGAGTTAACATAAAACAGACGAGATGATGACACTGCAAACTAAACGGTGGCAGAACAAGACAAGCATTAGCATTCGTACTTGGAAGACATCACACGTGCTTGAAACGCCAGCATCTTCGCATTTAATTGCTCTATAAAAATACATTAAAATGTGTGCAGGATTTACAAAAGCTACAGTAAACCGAATATTTAATTGCGTACGAAAAACAAATAACTGATGCTCCTGCATAGCATCACACAGATGCTGTAAGACCGGTATTCAAGTATAGATTTGTATCCACATATAAAAGAGTGTCGGTGATTTCAACATTTGTTACACACACTTTTATTGATTTTTATCAGCAATTTGATGCATAAGCTAAACAAAAGCAAATAATACAATCGCTTTTTCTGTAGAAAGAAAGAACAGCAAAAGGGAATAACATAGCATACAAGTAAGTAAAAGAAAAAAACAATGTTACCTATCCTTTAGAATCTGCATTTATTTTATTTTTCTATACAATGTAATAATCCATGTAAAAATGACAAATAGAAAATATGTGCAAAACCTTTAGACAGCCCTCTGCAGAAATGCTGCACTAGTCAAAGAAAAAGAGAAACACATTGGTGTATTGTCAGCAGTTTTTCTTTACCATTTGCATTCCAAAGAGATGCTAATTGATTTGATAATGACGTTAATTTTCAAAATAAACCAATGTATAATCAATTTGGAAAAGCACTGGTGATTGTTGTTGGTGTTTTCAAAACATCGAGATTGTTAATGGAAAAATAAGTCCCCAACCATTCATTAATTGTGAAATATCGAACAACACAATCTAGTTTCGCGCTTTACAAGTGTACTGACTAGATGTTTAGAATGTTAAGATCATGCACCATCTGCATATATATTGAGAAGTACACAGTTTCTGAATGTCGGTCCTTCACAATTGAGGAATGTAAAACAGAAAATCCATGTACATTGATTAAGTGCTTTTGTTCAGTACATACTTTTGACTTGATTCACAAGCATTTTTGCAGCCAGTAATGCATTTGTTACATGAAAAATAGGCAAAGTGTGGCTGCTATACATTACTCCTGATTAATAAAAACATGAAAAAGTCAATGAAGAATTGCTTGTAATAAAGCAAATATGGACCGCCATTAGCAGGCAATGCGCGGTGCACACGCCAGTATGTGGTATGTGCAAGTAAAGTTGAATGTACCAGATCAACACATGAATAGTGGGAAAAGTGGGTTGGGAAAATTAGATGAAGAGGGCAAAATAGCCCTAAATGCATGCAAAAGGGGTATAACCATAACAAAAGTGGAATGTTTGATGCACAATGCACAAACCCATGTGACACAACCATTCAAGAATAGCTGAAGGAAATTCGGCAATGTAGACTCCAGTGTGAAGACCACCTCAAGTGCTATGTACAAATACTTGGAGGGAAAAAATGACCAATAAAATCAATGCAGAAAAATCACCCAAGCTGGATATTTTCCAGCATGTGCAGTTGTGGGTCTTCTCAAGTTTGTACGGAAACCAACACTGCGGACGCAATCATGCCAGCATCTACTGCCAGACAACACCCTATTTGGAATACCTGATAATGAGGTAATAAAGTGCAGTGAACCCATCTCTGTGCATGTTTCAGGTGTTGATGACCTCACACTTCCTAGCAACTGTGTCCTTTCAGAGGATGGGTTACATATTGACAGACCTCTCACAGCCAAGACAGTCACAATTCCTAAGCCAGACACTACTCTGCATCACTGCTTTCCGCTACAGCCAATATACATGCCACTGGCCCAGGGAGAAATGCAAGATACTTTGTTGTCACTCATTCAATGTGCAGGGCATCTGTAATGCCAGGATTTTGCTACTGAATGTTTTTGCAGGGTAACTTGTAACAATCAGCGTTCCATATCCAGCAACTAGCTGTGGCAGCACAACTGGAGGCAAGAGACTATTATGACATGAGATGCGTTGGAAAGCTCAACATGCATCATACATTACGCAAATATGCACCTTAAACACACAAACATCTAGCCTAAGCAAGCACATACTGGGATTTAACACACACCAACACAACATCAACACCAGCATGATTTTTCACCACATTACAGTGCCATGCAATTGCATGACATGTATCCTAACCTATGCCTGGTCTTTCTAGTAGGTGTGGCTATCCGTATGCCTGTACCTGATAACACCTATCCGAAATCCAGAAGCATCTGCTTAGGAGCAGTACAAATCTGCAGTCACTGAGCATACCGTTGAAATATTGAAGTCCAGGTTCTGGTGTCTGTACACCGTGATGGGGTGTTGCTGTAAAAACCCCAGAATACGTGCAAGATAATACTGGCCTGATGTATATTGCACAAAGTTGCAGTGACAAGTGGATTGCATACACACATCAATGATGGCTTGCACCCACAAACCCCAACATCCATGTTCAGAGGAGTAGGTCAGAGGCATCAGTCCAGAAGACTAAGGAACGGTATGCGCCTGATAGATTGTCGCTAGCACATGCACCACTAAGAAAGGGGAGACCAGAAACATGCATATTCATACTGAGATGTGCCATGCCTTCTACAATATATCACTCACAGCCTGATGTGTGCCTGTAACCATGTCTTTAGCAAGACAGCACTTCACATGTATTGCAATCACTGACATGTCACGCCACGAGCCACATGCAACACCAACGACATGTAAAAAAAACATATGATACTGCAATTATTGCAGGACAGGCACCAAAAGAGCACATAGGCAGCCACACTGCCTCAGGATTGCATCAACACATTCCACAGAAGTCAGCATGCAGACACACATCCCCAAATATTAGTAAATTCTCACATGAGAAAAACACTGATGCAAAATGGACTGAAAACATTGAGGCACATACATACACATCCGACATGTTGCAGATGTATTTCATTTCCTGCAGTGATCCTTATGAGACAGACAAATGTATCTGTAATAACAGGAGCAGCAAAGACACATGTGCGAGGGAAACACATGCATTTGGCTGCGTTTTTGCACATGTGGTACAGCATGTGGCATGCAGTGCACTTCTGCCAATAGTAGTGAGCTAAATGTACACTGAATGTATTCATGGCATACACTTGCATAAATTGAATGTAAGTAGTACATGGGGGCCCCTGTTTAAAGTGATGACATTTTGATAGGTGGGAACGCCCCTGCTTCAGATAATAATCCGCCCTTTTGATATGGTTTTGATATGGGTTTGATATACACTTAATATAAAATGGATAATAAAGATGATATCTAATTTATAACTAATGTATATAAACTTGATATAAAGTGTTTGTGTACTTTGATACGATGTTGAGATGATTTGATTTAAAGTGAATACAAACTTTATATTAAAATGATTGTATATAAAGTTTACATAAAAATATGATTGGGCGAGCGCGTGTGCACTGTTCTCTTGTCAAGAGCTAAGTGAGTTGTGAGTGTATAGACTGCCAGTGTTAGGTGCTGGTGACGTTTTGATGACACAGGTGTTGGTTGGGTTTTGTAAATATAGTGCCAACATCATGCTTTTATGTAGACTTAATAGAAATGGAATATCAAATTAGGCAGATTGGGTGACGCCATAATATATTTGATATGAATTTCATATAAAGCTGGTGGACATTTGATAATACTTTAGAATAATGTTTATATAAACTTTATATTATTTTTGGTATAAAGTCGGCATTCATTTTCATAAAACCTTAAATACATTTTATAGAAACTATATAATTTTGATATGAATTTGATTGAAAGAGCCTGCTTAAGGCTGTGACAGCACCGGGGGCAGGTTTTACAATCCAGATATATAATTTCTATTGGTCAGCTGGAAAACACATTGCTTTTTGAGCTTTAGAAGTGCTATTCAAGAAACAGCTATGATGAACAGCTAGAGACACGATGAGGAGAAACACACCCGAAGGATGCCCTGTAGATTTTAAGGTGTATGATGGGATGGAGGATGCCCTGGATTTAATGCCTGATTATGAACCCGAAGAGTTTTGGGACAATGACCATGTAGATGTGGAGCAGCCATTTGTGGTCGATGCAAGCTCTGAAGATAAGGACTGTGAAGCTATAGCTCCACATGCGGCAAAGATTACAGAGACTGTGTCTGACTCCCCGCAGCCTTGATGAAAAACAGGGGCATGTGTGCGGGGGTGAGGAGAACCAGCCTGTGGCAGACACTATTAAAATGTACTGTGCTTGCTGTTCCACCCAACTCAAAAACCCAGGGTACTTTGAAAGTAGCGTGTGTAAGGCCTGTCTTTGAATTATGTCGACCGATAGCCTTAAAGACAAGGCTGCATTGTGCTTGTTCAAAACAAATTGAAAGCCTTGGGGATAACAGTCTGTGTAAGGAATGTGTTACACTAATGGAGACTGATATGGACAGGATGGCTCCTCTTTGTGCCGATATTCGTACCACCCATGGGTTTATGGCCATCGTGACTGGGGCGTGTCTAAAACAAAAATTTTACAGATGGTGCTATGGACATAAAAGTAATGATTCCCAGTATAATGCTCACAAAATGTTTGGAAATATCCTGCACAGATAATGCGCTACACAAATTATGTTTCGTGTTGAGCCCTAAAAGCATTGTAGAAATGATGTGTCTGATGCAACTGCTGACCCAGCTAAGGATTGGTGCAGGAACTGAACGATGTGTAGCTAAAACATTATGGTCTATAGAAGCAGCAAATAACCCTCTTTTGAAAATGAAGCAGTTTTGATGCATGTGTCTGATTGGTGTTAGAAATACCATTGAAAAATCTGTTCGTTCCCAAATGGGTGGGGCTAAAGTATATATGAATGTCAAATGGAGTGTAACATGCTTGATTAAAAAAGCGGTGGCATGCAATGTATTTGTGGGGTATTCGCATGTATTATGAAATCCATAACAGGACTGATTGTTTTAGTGTTTTAATGTGAATATATTTTGAATATGAATTGTCATTTTAAATGTGAATAAAAATATGCTGTTTATAAAACTGACTTTGTCTTTATGTTGAGCTGTTATGGGCAAACATGCCTGGCTAGAAGCTGTCAAAAATATATTATGATGAAGGAGAGTTATGAAGGGCTTGACAGACTGTTCTGTAGACTGCAACATGGTGAGAAGGTGTCACAGGGTGGCGTTATGCGGTGGCTTGCCAGACAAGAGGCTTACATGCTGTATAAGACAGCCATTAAACATTATAAATGGCAAAAGACCATACTAAGTTACATCAATCAACAATGGCAAGGAGATATTGTGGATTTGAGTTAGTTTCACGAAGATACTGATGGTTTTTTATATATTCTAGCCATCATCGACATTCTATCAAAATACACCTATGCAGACTCATTTCCTGCTAAACTACAGACAGAAGCTGGTAAAGAGTTTTTAAATAAGCCGATTCTGAATCTTCTAAAGCAACACAGCGTGCATTATTTTGTTACACACTCTGAGGTTAAAACCTCTATTATAGAGTATTTTATATGCACCTTTAAAACATGGCTTTGGTGATTTTTCATGGCTAAAAACGCTCATAGATATGTGGAGGTGCAACCAGCGTTTTATAAATATGTATAACAACATGCATCACATATCTATTAAAACCACCCCAGCCACTGTAATGCTGCCAAATTCTCTGATAGGTCTGGAAAAATGATATGATGAAAGTCTTTTTGAAAAGACTACACTTATACCCCTAAAAAGGGCAATCATGTGCGGATTTCAAAACAGAAGGCCATCTTTACAAAGGGGTATGAACGGAACTATAGCAACAAGATCTTTATTATAGATGGAGTGGTTCATTGAGAGGATCTTTATATATACAGACTAATTGAATTGATTATTTGGGAGAGGATGTTCAAGGTAATTTTTACAGGGAGGAGATCCAGAAAGTCTGTAAACACCAGCAGCGTTTTTATAGAATCAAAAAAGTAATACAAAGTAAAGGGCGTGGAGCCAGAATACAATAATTAGTTAAATGGCTCGGTTGACCTGACAAATGCAACAGTTGGTTGTCTGCTGGATCCCTAGAGACCACAGCGTGTAACAGTATTTCGAAAAGGTGTATATTATGTTACCCAGCAACGCTTCAGTGTAGAGATTTCCAGGGAACAAAATATCCGGAGGGTCAATGGACGGTGGCACTCACTGGGGTTAAGTATGTCCAATCATGGGACACTCTAGTCCCAGGAAAGCTACGTTTATCATTAAAAAAAAAACTCTGAGGTACTGTCCAGGGAAATTTCACAAATAGCATTATTCAAATATACAGAAACTTGTTAGAGTCATCAACAAGGCTGTTTCAAATATACCCGAATATGAGGACACAACGCTACATCCACTACGTCTAGATGCCCACAAGCATAAAGTGTTTCTACGCGGCCCTGACCCATCTGTTGGGTTTTCAACAGCAGGGAGACTGTGCATCATATTGGGAACTGTGCAACGTAATTGAAGTAAAGAACTATGGGACAATACCTGCCCCAACGTTAACAGAGGTTTTTTATAGCTTATTGCTTTAGAGCAATATCACAGAATATTAATAGGTGGGGGATAGCTACGCCCCACTGCTTAGAACCGTGGAGAAAAAAAGGAAACAATGATATTGTGAACATTCACTACACCAAACCTGATTACATCCTTGTGTCCAAAAACCAAGTTGACACCATCAACATAGAGATAAGAGACGATCAGGGATAGTTTGTATCATTTAAATACAGAAACATCGGGCTGTGTTTGCACTTCAGACTGCTCTGGTTAAAAGACTAATAAAAACAGCATTATAATGGCAGTGGTGAAGAACTATGGCGACCTGGGCGCTTATATGGATTATTTCAAGAACCAGGCCGGTTACAGTGATTAGCCATATTTTAGCAGAACCTCTGTAATGTATGGGGCGGGCCTCAGCTTTATCTTTAAAAGTCTTTTCATATAAAAACGGCATCCAGCAATATTGCAAAAGACATTGTGGGAAGCATGATACCTGCAGTTGTTGAGCGGCTCGACAAAATAAAAATGGAGGGTCAGGACAGATCGGGCCTCATTTATAAACCACATGGGAGTGTTAAGAGGAATAGGTCAGCGTCCTTGCTGCGCAGTCCCCCAAAACCCACAAGGAAAAACAGATCAAAACCCTGTCACGCCCAGGTGAACAGGAAGAAGAAGCGTGTTATTTCTAAAAGACACGGGTGGTGATATTTTTTAAAGAAAAATTGCCTTTTTACACAGAGCCTTGGAGAATGTGTAAAATCAGAGCTCAATCTCTTTACCGTACCTTCGACCCATACAAGCATTGATAACAGCTCCTTTATTGAGGTTGCACCATGGCAGCTTTATAACTGCTAGCCCCCAAAGAGTTTTTTGTATCACGCTCGGCCGACATGAATCTGGATTTGAATGATATGCTGCTACATCTAAAATAACAAAGGTGGAACCAACATCACGGACACAGCCCGAGTGGGCACGATTGCTTATCCGATAGCCACCATGTTTAATCAGGTGGACGTATCACTAGGCGATCAAATAGCAGAGAGCGCAAATATGTAGGCCTACTGGGCCAGTTAACAAGGCATTACATAATGTGCATAGATATCGTAAAGTGTTTGGAGTGTGTCAAAAATGTAAATGTGGAGCATCTATGCAATGATACGTTTATCAATAAAATAGCTTTATTTAAATTAGAAAAACAAGCATCTTTCTTTATTATACATACTAAATAATATAACATAATAAATAACCTGTTTGTTTTAAGAATTGTCAAAAAATGTATTAAAAAAAAGACATATTTATTTAATATAGAAGAGTAGAGGAGCAGCTGAATGCCTCTTCAGGAAGCACCACCCTATATGCTGGACAGCAGAAATCACGCCATGCACGACACCAGTAATTGTGTCAATTCAACAAAGAACCTTCCAGAAAAAGGTGTCCATTTAGAAAACCCTATGTGTTGTATGCCCGTAGAGATGACAATGGGCCTCATTCCGAGATTGGAGATGGTCATGGCGATATTAGCACCATGAATTCCTCTAATAACGGTACCGGGAACGCCCTGGTTCAATGGGTACTTACCAGTCTATTCTGACCTTTGCGGGACCGGTAAATCCCCATTGAAAATGGCAATTCTCATTCCCATTTGAGCCCCCATAGGGCTGAATGTGAATGGGGAGGGTGCAAATAACGGCCCGGCGCATGCTACTATTTGCGCCCTGGTCCCCTAACGGGAACCGTAAGGTACATTTGGTCCAACCAAATGTACATTACGGGTCCAGTTGGGGGACCTCGGAATAGGGCGCAAAGGGATTACTGGCACCGGTGTCCTTACCGGTGCCCGGTATCCCTTTGCGGCAAAGTCGGAATGAGGCCCAATCTCTTGGAGAAAATCCCTGAAGGAATATGATATGATATGATATGGCATTTATATTGCACCTATACACAAGTGTTTCAAGGTGTGACAAGGCCTAGGAGGGGAAACAGAGGGTATACAAAGACAAATGATCCTACTAGGCCAGTTGACAGTGAGATCATGCAAGTGCACGGGGGAAGGGGAAAAGTGCAGAGGGAAAGGGGAGGACATAAAGGGATAATGCAGTCCATAGGATAACAGTAAGATAATTCAAGAACATAAATAAATAAATAAATAAATAAATAAATGAGCGGCCAGCAGTTGGCAAGTGCAAAGGTAAGTGCAGCCATCAGGTGTCAAGTGCTAGTCAGGCTGTAGGGATACAGAACAGTCCCCAAGTGCAAGGGCTGCCAGGGGTGGCAGAGCAGGTGTGCAACTGGTGGGGAGGGAACTTGGGCCCGAGATCAGAGGGTAGCTAGGTAACCAGTACAGTTTCAGATTCAGTCAGGAGATCAGCAGGGTAGAGGAGGCAGAAGCAAAGAGGAAGGTCTTGTGGTGCTTCCGGAACCAAAGAGGGTTCTCCACACGTTTGAGATGGGCCAGGAGACTGTTCCAAAGGGAGGCCCCAGCCAAAGAAATAGATCTACCACCAACTCACTGCTTAGAGAAGTGACTGACCCTGAGGGAGTTGGAGGTGGATGAGCAAAGAGCTCGAGAGGGAAGATATTTAGGAAGAGCGAGTTGAAGGTATTAAGATCCCAGACCCCTTAGGCCTTGTGGACAATGTAGAGGGTTTTGAACTTAATCCTCACCCCCACTGGGAGCCAGTGGAGAGATTTCAGTCCTGGAGATATACGATCCCTGGGCTTGAGGCCAAGGACAAGTCTTGCAGTCCTGTTTTGCATGAGTTGCAGAGTGCGGAGAGTAGAGGCAGGCAGATTTGAGAAAGAGGCTGTTGCAGTAGTCTAGCCTTGAAAGATCCAGAGCTCTGGAGACAGTGAACTTCTGGGGGAAGGTGAGGAAAGGAAGAATACCTCTGAGGAGGTGCAGCTGTTAGTGTGACGTCTTAGAGACGTCAGAGATGTGAGGAGAGAAAGAAAGTGTGGCATCAAAGGTGACCCCATGGTTTTTAGCCTCACAGGTGGAAGCAGGAAGATGGCCATGGGAGGCTGGCCAGAGAGTGACAGGAAAGAAGGGAGCTGCTGTGCCAATGAAGAGAAGCTCGGTCTTACTGGCATTAAGGCAGAGATCATTGGCGGCAAACCACTCTTGGATGGCATAAAGAAAATCAGAGATGAGAGAAGAAGAAGAAGTGGTGGAGGGGAGGCTGAAAATTACTTAGATGTCATCCACATAGCACTGAAAGTTGGGTCAGAGAGCGGCAACGTGGTGGGCGAGAAGTGCCCGGTATTGGTTGAACAGCCAGGGAGAGAGGTTATAAAGATGAAGATGGTTATGAAGATGAAAGAAAGAGAAGTTGGTGACATCACACGAAGCAAGCGTGATGCACTTAGAAGAGTGTCTAATGAAGAGGATATGTAGATTATATGGAAGCTGATGATGAAATAAAGAATCAAGTAAACTTCCATATTCAGAGTAAAGATTGCTCTTGTGATGAGCACTGCAAAAAATGCAAGTTGTTTAACAACTGTACAGACGCAGCAACGCAAGTAGATTAAGTAATCTTAATGGCTAGCTATACATAGTGTATAAAAATACAGGCGGTGCCACCATTATATAGAAGCTCGACATCAGTGTCACATATTGAATAAGCTCATACCCACAGAGAAAGAAGGTTTGGAATGCTGTGTCACAGCAACATGAAGTTAAGAGCAGGGAAAGGCCTGAAAGAACTGTCTGGCCTGGTGTCAAAGGATGGAGCAGCCAAGAAATGGTTATCTATCCTTGAAGAACAGTAACCATGAGATGCGGAATCATCTTTTGTTAAGGTACAAAAAAAGAACATTATGACTGTCAAGCTTGTTAATTAAAGACAATTAAATGCTGCAAAACAGGCCAAAATATGGTCTCCTGTCATGTGGGCTATGGATAGAAAAAGAAGGTGGGCATGCTGCTCCAGACTTGAGATAGCGTGTGCTTGCACTCCCTTTTATTCCCAGGAGCAAGGATACTTTGCAAGGCCAAGTTCAAAAACAATCTGAATGGCAGAAGGCATGAGCGATGAGAGATGTTGGTCTAAGTGGGCATGGAGACATGGTCAAAGTCCCCCCACTGACAACTAGCTTACGTGCTTCTAGTGAGCCAAATGTTGCAGAAGGGTACAAGCATGCTAACCAATTATAGAGGACCATATAACGAAGGGCCTTTTATGTTGAGAGCCATTGATATACCGTGTATCTAATAATTGATGAAGATGACTGCACTAGGGGTGGGCATACGTTTTCCACATTTCCCTATATAGAAAGTATACTTAGATGTTCCCCTTGAGCATATCACAACACCCTGTAGGTTTTTCTTATTTTCCACGTAGTATGACGTCACGTATGAAAGGTTTTTACTATAAAAGTGTTGTTTTTTATGAAATGCTTAGGAGAGAACATGTGCGAATGTCCGTTGATGTCCGCTGTAACTTCCTGCTTTCGACATTTGATAATAAACAGTTGGATGAGACTTATTCTGCTTCCCATCCATGCATAACATGTTACTGATTTAGGGACCCCTGGGTTCATGTGGTAGCAATGTTGGATGGTTAATAAAGACCCACCGACCTGTTAAAACTCCAGTATGTCAGACGATCGGCCATCCTCCGCCATCGAGCCGGAAGATTGCAGATTTCCTGTGCTGAGCAGCCAAATAGAAATCTTGCAAGAAAATCGAGACAGTGGGCAAGGTCCCTCTTTGACGAAATCCATACATGGGCCCTCATTCCGAGTATGGTGGTAGTCATGGCGCTATTTGCGCCATGACTGCCTCCCATACTGTTACCGACTCCGGTTTGGTGCAATGGGGACCTACCGGTCCATTCCGACCTTGGAGGGACCGGTAAGTCCCCATTTACCAAACCATTCCCCATTCCCATTTTGAGCCCCCATATGGCTCAATGGGAATGGGGAGGGTGCAAATAACAGGCCGGCTTATGCCAAGCCCATTATTTGCGCCAAGGTCCCTTAACGGGTCCCGTCCTTAACACCTGGTCAGACCAGGCGTTAATGAAGGGATCCGCTAAGGGACCTCGCAGTAGGGTAGTAAGGGATTACCAGCACTGGTCGCTGGCATAACTGTTGTGGATTTTGTAATATACATATGCACAATTATGCTTTGTGTCTTTCTGTTTCTACTGATTTGCCTTTTCTTTTTCATTGATCTAAACAAAATAGATGGTCATGTGTTCCTCCAAACTCCAGGAACTCTTGTAGATTTGCCCATTATCAATGAGCCAAAGCCCCTTGTGTTATCTCCCCACAGTAAAGCTGCTTTAGAGTGGTTTGCATGGACTGCAAACATGCTGTTAGGGAGACAAAGGAGGAGTACAGAGGAATACAATAATGGGATAAACACCTATCTAGATAGTACTGCACACCTGGGTAACAACATGTGGTAGAGGCACATAGAAAAGGTGGGAGAAAGATTGTCTAAGAAGAGTTGCTATGTTTGCGCTCTCATACCTTATGCCATGGGACTTCCAAATTGTTCATAGCTACAGAAGTAACACCCTCTTGAGATACCTCTACGTAAGCAAACAGCAGGTACGGCAAGAGGAGATCGCATTTCCTCCCAAGGGGCTCTTCCAAAGCACCCAGCATGTCCTTGAGAGTTTTGTTAAAACTCACAGCCAGACCATTGATCTGGCGGTGGTAAGAGGTGGAGAACTTGTAGGTTACCCCACTCTCTTTCCACTTTGTTTTCATGTAACTCGATACAAAGTTGTATCCTCTATTAGAGACAACCTCCGTAGGGAATCCAACCATGGTAAAAATGTCCAGGAGCACCGTGGCAACCACCTTGGCAATAAAAGTCTGAATGGGTATATACTCAGGGTACCTTGTGGCATGATCTGCCAAGACCAGGATGAGCCAATGTCTACCTGAAGTGGGAGGGTCATGGGGAAGGACAATGTCAATGCTCACACTCCCAAATGGTGTGCCAACCACTGGCAACATCTGCAGTGGGGCAATGACACTGCCTCCAGTCTTGCCAGACAACTGACAAGTTGGACAGGTCCTGCAGTGGGACTCAAATTCTACTCCCATCCACGGCCAGTAGAAATGGGTACCGACCCTTTGCTTGGTCTTCTTGGTCGCAAGATGACCAGCCAAGGGCACCTAATGCGCCAACTATAGTAGAAAGAGCCTGTATACCTGGGGTACCACCAACTTCTTGAGGGCACCAGGTTCAGGCTTAGTGGGCTCACTAACAAGGATCTCACCCTCCCAATATATCTGCAATGACCTTGGCACTACTCCTTGTGACCCTTGGAGTAGACCCTCAGACCCTTGAGAGAGTGGCACTATATCTGACTCTTGCAGAAGTCACCCCTAGAGGTCCCCCTTCAGTCAGCAGGCATTGAATGTTGCATTGATCCTCTGGGTTGAGCACCTCTCCCGCAGGAGGGTCTTCTGCCTCTTCTCCCTCAGGAGTTGAGTTTGTGTTCACCACTGGACCAAGACCGCCTGGAGCAGGAATCCCAGTGGGTGCTGCTGAAGCAGCAGGACAAGAAGGGGTCCCCTTCACAGAGGCAGCCTTCTTGCTTTTCTGTCATCTTGCCTTGGGTTTCCCCATCAGCTGGGGTACCAGACTCACAGCCGGACCCGGTGTGCCCTGTGATCAGGTGGCCGCTGCAGCAGCCATGGGTAGACCATCCGTGATCTCCCGCATTTCCACCAATTCATTGCCTAACAAAATTTTTGCAGGTACATTGTCCTGAAACAGGACAGGAAGCTTTGCTGTCTTGTCTCCAATCGTAATGTTGTCTAAGGCTAAAGGCGATCATTTGGGAGGCCCACCAGCTAACCTGGTGGTTTTCAGAGGAGCACCTACATAATCCTCTGGCTTGAGCAGGGTCCTGTCCAACACTGTCATGCTTGCCCCAGTGTGTCTCAAACCAGTAAAAGGCTGGCCATTCAAGAGGACACTTCTCAAAAACATGTGGGTGTTCTGTGGGATTGTTGCCAGTACTTCTACGTACTAGTCCCAGGCCCACAGGGACACTAGGGACATCTGTAGAGGAGCACCAAATGTGATCCCAATAGAGTAGGGGAGCACGGTGGCCTCCACCTCAGGCATAGGTTATGGGTAGATCAGGCTGACAGCCTGGACTCCAAGTGCCCTACCCTTACACTTGGGGTCAGCCTTCTTGTGGTCCACTGCCCCACAGTCACAACAAGTGCCAGGAATGCGGGGTACGGTACTGGAACCACTGGAGCCTGCTTTGCAGCAGGAGGACCACTACTCTTACTCCCACCCACATCAGACTTGTCCCCTCTAGATTTTTGGGTCTTAGGAGAGGAATGCTTTTGTTTAACCGACTGTGATTGCTTCTGGGACTCCTCAGCCTTCTGAGAGGTTCCCTTTTCGTTGTCCTTGTCCTTCCCACTGGAGTCCTTAGGGGACACCCAGTGGGAGACCCACTCGTCAGCCAGCCTGGCCTTCTTAAAGGGTTCTAAAATGTTCTGGTGAGCAACATACTGACGCAGCTCTGGTGAACAGGCTTCAGAAAAATGCTCAAAAAACAAAAAGTGGGACAATCCAACTAAAGTTTTCACCTTCTAACCATCAATCCACCCCATCATATTCATATGTGCAGCAAACACCCAGTCAACCCAGGACACATTGTCTCTTTTCTTAAATTTCCGGAACCTTTTAAGGTATTGGGTAGGCGTCTTGCCAAACTTGGCAATCAAAGCAGATTTCATGCACTCATACTGACCCCTTTTTTCCACACTCATTTTCAGAAAACAGTTATATCTAGTCCGAGACACTCTGCATAACAAACACTTAGACCAATCTCTTTTCTCAACATCATGGATTCCACAAGCCATTTCAAATTCTTCTATCCATTGGAGGATATCAGAACCCTCCACATACACACCAACCAAATCTTTCATAAACTTGGTGGCTGGGGAACTGACACTCTCAAATGGTTTCGCTGAAGTCTCCACTCGAGCTCTCTCCAGCTGAATTTTCTAGTGCTCGGTGTCCCTATCTTTGAGTATCATTTGTTGTGACAACTCCCCTTTCTTCAATTTAGCTTCTGTTTCCAAAGGCTAACTGTTCATGGTGTAGCTCCAACTTTAAAAGTTCAATCTTCAGGGCTTCCCCCTAAAGAGCAGTGCTGGGTTCCAAAATAGAGGCAGCAGGAGTGATGGCACTCCCAGAAACAGATTCAGTAACAACCCCAGGGGCAGGGTCCTCAATTGTTGCATCCCCCATTTCATGAAGAGCTTCACAATCAATCTGGTAGTCCACCAGCGAAGCTATCAGTTTAGCCCTAGACTTATCCTCAAAGTCTAACTAACTGGCTTCATAAGCACTCCGGAGAGCCTCTAAGTTCATCCTAGTCAATTTACCATTTGCAATAGATTCCATTGCTTGGAATGTAGTTATCTAGTACACAACTAAACCTCAATTTATGAAAGAGTAGATATTTTTTAAGTGGCAAGGTTACACACTGATTCTTAAAACAATTATTAGCATCCCACCATTGCCACCAGTGTAAAGACTGGATTGGGGTCTCTGTACTCCTGCTCTTTATATGGCAGATTCGAGGCACAGAGCACCCCAGCCATGATTCTCTAAGTGGTAAAACGTGGCAAGAAATCAAGGCTTAGCTCTCAGGAGGTGATGCGAGCTGGTTCTTAAGTACAGTGTAGTCCCCAAGCACCCACAAAGGAATGTAAACACACTGTTAGTGAAAACACTGTTTTAAAAAATATATAAATACGGTTCAGAGTTATATACACAATCACAATAACACGCTTTGTACTCTGGCAATACAATAATTGCAAATATATACAGATCTACATGGTACCACTCTTACTATTGATTCCCTTGAAATGAGTCCATGGCTAACAGCCCCAAATAGCAATCGATTCAGATTCTAAGATGGATGAATAATAGACCACAGAATTAAAGCAAGTTAAATCAAGCTTAAGGCAGAATATTCTATACCACTACCATGAGACAGTTCTGTCCGAGGATCCCCCCACCTGGGCAACCTGTAGGTGAAGCGTATTTGTCAAGCCCAGTCCAATTAATCTCAATATAATCTTGATACCTTTCTAAAAGGTTCCACAACCCTGAAGTACCTGGTTTCATAGAGTTCTTTGATGAGTCATCGACAGGCCATTCTTTAGGCCACTCCGTTTAAGGCAGGAGCCACAGTCGTCCAGATTCGGTGAAGAAAAAGGTGAACACTGTTGTTCGCAGCTTTGTTTCTTGCGGTGCTCTTTGACGATCGTTCAGAAATATCCTACAATCTCAGACGGGCGGTGCACCTCGACGAAAATAGTTTGTTGCTGCAGAGGCAATAAAGAACTCTGGCCCAGCAAGGGCATCGGGTCGTCAGAGTCTGGCACCGGTGAATGGGACGTGACTGTGTTGACACATGATACCTGCCCATTATCTGTATCTTCTGTGAAACAATACATGTGTATATGACTATGACTATTATACTGCTAAATATATATAACTATGAATGAATGAATACCGACTGACATGAGGACATCACTCTATGTGCACAAATAATCACAAATGTGTTGATGAAGCCTTGATAAAAACCTTGAGATGTCAAAATATGTATTGGATGACAACCTATATAACCTGAATAAAGATCACGAAACCCTCTGGAAACCAGAATTGAAATAGTATTTCTTTAAGCGCAAGTATCTGGCTACATTTCCTTCTGTTTAAAGTATGGGTTTGATAAATCGTGCACTACACAGTGATGCACAATTACACTTCTTTGTACGTAAATGGGTAACACAGGCTGGTTCGGAAAACACAAATCACAATCCTTTAACCCCTCAACCTGTTTCTTCAAAAACACTTAGCAAGGGATTCACTTTTTAAGAACATGTAGCCCATCAGAATCTGGCAACATGACAAGGTGAACGCTTTATTTTATGCGGATTATAATTTGAATAATGATCAACATTGGTCAATGAGAAGAATCAATTCACATATGCAGTGCTTAGCATTTTTTTCTTTTTTTCTGCATGCCTAAAAGCTAGCAGTTTGGTTCAACTTGCTCAGATTTAAGATTCATTTAGACAGGCGCAGCACTCTCAGCAATGCTTCACAGTTATTACGTTAACCCACTTTTAGTATACAGTGTGCTTTTTCTAATCAGTGGCTTTATTCAATTTAAGTCACCCCTCTACCGAAATGCCAGAGTAAAAAATGGAGACAGTTATTAACTTCTTTTTTCATTCCCTCTTTACTTAAGGGCCCATGTTGGGGAAGTTGGACAGTAAAATGGGAATGGTTAATATTTTATTTTTTTAGACTCCCCTTTACACTTATGAATTTCATTTTTGGGGCCAAGTGCACTCCTTTGTTAAATACAATGTTAAAATAATGGTGATAATTGCGATTTTCGATTTTATGGTAAGGACACCTTTCAGTTTAAAGGCCAAGGTTGGGAATGGTGGCAATTATTAATTTAATTTTTGTGGCAAGGATAAATCTACTGTTTGATTAAAAAAATAAAATGTGGGAATACTGACAATGATTACTTTTGTTTTGTGACAAGGACACCACAATTACTATAGGCTGCTATAACATTATTACTGCTAAGAGAGAGGGTGAATGTTTTGAATGATTCCAAGCTCCCGCCTCTGTCAATTTATGTAGGAGTTAATTAAGTTAATATACATTCAAATTTGCTTATGGTATACACAATTCCCCCCACCCACTAATGGAAGAAAACCCACTAATGAAAAGGAATCAGTAAATTAAATAGATCGCCATGCTGAAATTCTGTTGGCCAATCTACTTACTTTTGGGAAATCTCTCAGTATGGCATTCATGGAGACTGAGCAGGGCTTTGCTTTAGGGGAAAAAACTGGATTCTGGCCAGCACTTAAGTCAATGGGATCCCACATCAATCTTCCCTCTATGGCTCCTGGTAACTGTCACAACTTCTATTTTCTGTTCTCCCCAGCAATGGAAATCTCCAGCCCTCTTCCAATATTTTCCCCCCAGGTGATATTTTAGCAGATCTTCTTTGGTGATTTTTTTAGGCAGGTGTCCTTTTCCCATAGGGCAAGTACTTTTAACTCTCTAAGCCCCTCCAATGAAAAATAATGTTAGATGGTGCTAACTTATGATCGTGGAAACACCTGATTGGTCATTTACTTCTCTCCCCACCCCCACAATCCGGCCCCTGACTACGGATAGTACTGGGGGTGGTGACATTTAAATTATGGAAAAAGGAAGAGAGGAGATAAATCCATTGTCTGGAGTAAAACTTTTTGTAAACGTTAAACGTCAAAATGGCAACTATTTTGTATTTTACAAATAAACCTCATTATATATATTACATGGCCATGGTAGGTGCCATGTAGTTATGGGTAAGTTAGTGTTTCCATAGGAAGAGCACTTGTTGGGCGGCTTATAACTTTGCTCTCCCTGGACGAATCCTCACCAAACTTTGCAAAAAAAGTATTTGGGTCACTCCGGGCAAAGTTATAGGGGGGGTCCCAAAACTTTTTTTTTCCCATAGACTAAATAGGAAAAAAAATTGCTTGTGTCTACAGCCCAAACCGCTGGACAAATTTTCACCAAATTTGGACCAGGAGCAGCGGCTTGGTCCTGAAAGCGTGCTTTTGCAAATTTGGTAAAAATCCGTCCAGTAGTTGTTTTTTAAAATGACCAAAAAGTAGGTCAATAAAAATTAATGATATCTGTGTTCGGTCCGCGGACACACTTCCCTGTTCGCTCCGCGGACAGTGTCCTGATTGGCCAATCGGCTTGCGTGATGTCCGTGGACATGCAACGTGTTCGCTGATTGGACAGCGTGGAGCATGAAGGGCGTCAGATTTTCGGTAGCAAACTGAAACTGTTCTAAGAACACTTGCGGTGTCCGGAAATGTTCGCAAATAAACAAAATGGGGCTGTCCTGAGGACGCTGTCCGTATTGTTCGTTGTCAAGTTGAATGTGTTCTAAGAACACTCGCGGTGTCCTGAAATGTTCGCAAATACACAAAATGGGGGTGTTCTGGAGACGTTGTCGAACACTCGCTGTGTCCTGAAATGTTTGCAAATATGAATGGGGGGTTGTGGCTGGCAAGTTGAATGTGTTCTAAGAACACTCGCGGTGTCCTGAAATGTTCGCAAATAAACAAAATGGGGGTGTTCTGAAGACGTTTCTAAGAACACTTGCGGTGTCCTGAAATGTTCGCAAATACACAATATGGGGGTGTTCTGAAGACGTTGTCGAACACTCACTGTTCGACGCTTCTAGGAACACTCTCGTATTGTTCGCTGGCAAGTTGAATATGTTCTTAGAACAATCATGGTGTCCTGAAATGTTTGCAAATAAACAAAAAGGGGTGTCCAGAAAACGCTGTCGGTATTGTTCGCTGGCAAGTTGAAAGTGTTCTAAGAACACTCATAATGTCAGCGGAAATTAAAAGTTTCCATAGACCATAGTTGAAATGTTTGACTCTATGGATGTGATAATATACTGCGGTAGTTGTTGCTAGGGCATAGAGTCTTGGGTGCATGGCATATCACATTCATATTTGCTTATAACTTTGGGTGAAAAACAAATGTATGAGGAACAAAGGTATTAGATACTATGGATGTGATATGCTGCTATGGTTCTCCTTATTATTGTATACTTACTGTTTGGTCTAGTAACCGGAGTACATGTATGTCTTGTTAATTTCTGTGATAAAAGAAAATAGCATGTTAGTATTAGTATTTTGTAATGACTTATTACATTGTATAATCAACATACTTTTTTTTTGTTTCTTGGACCCTCATATTTAGTAGATTACAAATGAGAGTACTGTGCAATTTGCTCAGTTTCTGTATTTGTTGCTAAAATCATTGGGCCCATGTTGGATTAAAAAAAAACTTTTTCTGTTATGCTACAGTTTATTTGTTTGTTTGTTTGTTTGTTTTCAGTGTTCACTTGTTGTTTCTGGCTAATGCTTTATACTTTGGCTTGTTGCATTTTTATGGAGCAGTAACACATTATTTATTTGTTTGGATATTATAAAATTTTGGAGCATTTAGATACCAATTGGCGTATTCTAACTGTCTATTTTTTTATATATTTTAGTGGTATTGATTTATCTATTTGAATATTGTTAAATTTTGGGACAGTTATATACCAATTGGCGTATTCTAACTGTGTATTTTTTGGTCTAATTTAGTGGTATTCATTTATCTGATTAGTTGTTGTAGAATCTTCGAGCAGTTAGATAGCTTTTGGAATATTCTAACAGTTTATATTTTTTTAACACAAGTTTACTTAGGGTTTAAATACAGTTTAGTTATCAAATTTTGGTTTTAAGAACATCAAATAAGCGTTTGTAAGATTTCCTGGTAATCTCTGCTTTAGAGTAATGGTACTATCATTACATTCAAACCATCCACATTTCTTTTTTATATATGCAGTGTAGTGTCCTGAATTGGTTGTGGCTTCTGCGTGGTAGATTATACCTATTGTTGTGAAGGTTTTCTTACCATGTGATATTTGACCATGTGTGAATCCAGTCAGCTTGCAGTTGTTTTTGGTACCATCTGCATTGTAACGTAGAAGCATTAGTATTATGTATTTACTATGTGGTTCTATTACTAACATGGAGTGATTATCTGAATTGCAGGTAGAGCATAATCTACCATGGTTTGCATTTTGTACAAGTCGCTGAAATGGAATGGATTCACAATTTGGTATTGATATATATATATGAAGCGTTCATTGGGGATTTCTTCTTGTGTCACATTGTTGCAGAGAGTGCATGTATGTTTCCACATGTATGAAATCTGAAAGATTTCATTTATAGGTATGTTTTTGTTTTCCAGTACTTGTACTAAGTACATTAGAAATTCTTGTGGATCTTCCTGTGAGTTTAGAGTGAATTTTACCATTCTAGCACAGTAGTCCAATTGTTGCCTTATTCCATAAACACTGTACGTATTGTCAGGATTGTTTGCTGCATTTCTGTGAAGTACTAACATTTGCAAACACAATGGGTCTGTACTGTGTAAGTAATGTTGTCAACAATTGGTGGTAATTGAAATAGAATAGTCATAGCTACATTTGCGTAGCAACTTACACCAATTATATTTGAGAATTTAAATGGTCCAGGTAGTTCTGTATCTAACTGTATTTTTTGGAGTTTGTCTTCCTTCTTTAAAGAAGTACCTGGTTTACTTTCCCTAATTGATTCTTTTTTGCTTGTGGTACTTGATGAAGTATTAGTTTCTTTCACTCTCTTTGGAGGATTTGCAGTGACATCCTGTTGCATTTCTGTTTGATTTATTTTTCTTTTATAACGTTTTACTTTTTGTGGAACAGAATATGTGTTTAGGTGAGGGGTGTATAGTGAGCGGAGTCTATTGTATTCTAAAATGCAAGGAATATCAGCGTTTATTTTACTTGCATCAAAGTTGATCAGAAATAGACCGTCAAGTGTATGTAAGCCTGATAGTGCTACGTAACTCATGCCTTCTTTAAAGACTGTGTTACCAATATCTATCATTGCTTTGTCTAGGGTAAGACCTTGTGATTTATGAATCGTGACTGCGTATGCAAGAGTTAGAGAAAATTGTTCTCTGCGTACATACATATCTTTGAAGAGAAGGAATCTAGCTGTTGAGCGTCCTATGCTTTTTACTTCTGAAAGTTTGTCAAAGCGTATATTGACAAACTGAATTTTGTTGTCGCGTGGGTATGTTTGAAAGCCAACAACTGTACCCAGTGCTCCATTAACTAGTCCTTGCTCCACGTCAAGGTTACGTTTAAGCATTACTCTGCAAGTTAAGGATAATTTTAATATCTTTTCTAAGCATGCTGTGTTTGAGATTGATTTTTCTAAACTATTTAGTCTTGTTGTGGCTTGGTCACACATGGGTAGTGTCATACCATGTAAATCTAGTTTGTCTGTGGCGCTAATTTCCATGATTGGTTGCATTTCTTTACTTAGCATGATTTCATTGAATTTGAAACAGCTTGCAAGAGTTGGAATTAAGGCCATACAATTGACATTTTTGTGGGCTAATTGTTCCATAACATCTGTAGCACATGCATTATCGCCATAAAGTGCATTAATGTGCCGGGTTTTCAATATTGCTTCTGCTTCTTTAGAAAGTATACCAACTCTGATACTTTTTAAAATGTTGGCATAAGTGAGATCTGCAGATTGCTGCATGTTTTCTGTTAATTCTCTGTATTGGACATGTTGCCAAAGGTTGACATTTCCAATGCTGCCAACAGTTTTACGGCAGAGTTTGTGTCCTAATGTTTTAAAAATAGGCTCACCTTTTACTGGTGTTAATTGAAGAAGATCTCCAAAAACAATAATCTGTTTTCCTGCAAAGAGCTCTTCATAGTCTGTTTTGAGTACTTCTTGTAATCTGAGGTGAATCAAAGCTAACATCAGGTTGGAGACCATGCTCATTTCATCTATTAGTAGCATTTTCATTTGTTTCAATACTCTGCGTTATTCCATTGCAGCTTCTGCAGAAAGTTTGTAATAGTCTAATTTGTTCTGGTGTTCTACTGGTAATAGTAGTAATCGGTGTAATGTAACACCACCTATGTTGTAGGCAGCTAAACCTGTGGGGGCAGTGACAACAGCTGACTGTTTGTTGTTTGTCAATTGTTGAAGGAACTTACTAATGATTTTGATTAGGAATGTTTTGCCAGAACCAGCTTCACCACTGACGTACAGTAGTATAGGTTTATAATTATGGCAGGAACATTCTTTATTTTCATGTTTTACACCATTTGCAATTTGTTTTGTTACTTCTTGAAAAATGCTACTTTGCTCATTGTTTAGTTCTGATTGTAGTATAGTTAAGTCTTCTTTATCTTCATACTGACACATGGTGTTTTCTACTTCTATCATAGCTAATTCTGCCTCATTTATTATTAGTGGTTCTCCCAGTGGTTCTTGGCTTCCTGTTACAGAAGGTTGACTACTGTCAGGAGTGTCCTTATCTAGTTGGGCTTGGAGTTCTTCTTCGTGTTGCTGTTCATTGTGCAACATTGTTTTGTACTGTGTAAAGTTTACATCAGTTATAGTGCTTTCATTTGCTTTGAAAGCATCCTCATATGTGTCATAGTTATCTAGTAATTGTTCTTCTTTTCTCCATGGTTTGAAGAATTGTAGCAGGGACATGTAATATACTTCTTTATGTTGAGGAGTCTTTAATGACAATTTGATATGATTAATTAAATTTGGTTTGGTGAATTTAACTAAGATGCCTTCACAGTTTGTCACTCTATATTTACCTTTTTTTTCTTCAGGTTTCATATTATTTTTGTATGTGTAGTTTTGGGCTATGAGTTATAGACACATGTTTTCCAAAGTATTACTTCTGTTTGGGTAGTATGTGTCCAATAAATTGTTTTTTAAAATGTCTTGGCTGTTGGGATCATGTTTGGCTATTGTTTCTATATCTTCATATGATTTTAGAACTCTTTTTCTAGATTTAGCTGGACCAAGACTTAGCCATACTATATTTTCAGATTTACCATACAATGCAGTACGAGTTAAACAATCAGCTGCTTCATATGATCCACATTCTCTATGGGTGAGCATTTTTATGCCCAAGCTGTAGAATTTCTGAGACACTGTTTTATCTGATGACAGGTCATTCCAGAGGTCTTGGAGCTCTGTCTTTTCTGCTTTAGTCTGCTTTAGTTAAGTATGCTGTGACATTGTCTGCAATGTACTGCACATCTATGTTTGCATTCCATAAGTGGGCAATGATTGCATTATAATCATATGATATATTTTTCTTCTTCTTTTCTTTTTATGTAATATGTATTTTTAGGTGACTTACCTTTAACACTATGTCTAACTGAAGACATGAGGTTGTTCACTTGACCTGTATTTGTAACTGGTCTAGGGAAACCAAATCAGCATTTGGTGTAGTATTTCCCTTTGTTTTTGTATTTGCGACAACAGTATTTTCCACATTTGTGTCTTTGAAATTGTAAAATTTGTGCATGAAGATCACTATTTGTGGCTTCTGATGGAATTTCACAAGTGACATATTTTTCAATAAACTGTAAAACAGTGGCATCACTGTCTTGACCAAATTTAGGAGCATCTTTAATCCATAAAAGCATGTGGATATGTGGTGCTCCTCTGGCTTGGTATTCTTTTCTCCAAAAGAAGTGTTGCACATCTCCAAGGGGATGAACAGTTTTATTACAAATAAAATGTAGCATAGCAATGAAGCGATGGTGAAACTATCTTGAAACATTGCAGGATCCAAAGAACAAAGTTCTCCAGGTGTTAGTATATCTATGTTTGTTTTGTTTTTATTTGATATGCGTAGGAAATCATGTAAATCTTCCCATGCATATTCTGCACAACTTAATGTACCAAACCAAGTGGGTGAGCCAAGGTTTCTGATCATACAACGTATATCTCCATGACGTCGAAACCAGTACTCTTTAGTACCACGCATATTTGCTAATAGATTTGTAATATTTGATTGTAAAACCTCATCCTTTTGTTGCACTTTTTCTAATAATTGTGTAGCTGTCATATTTTGAAAGTGTGATCCTGATTGTAATATGTGTGCAACTCTGTAACAAAAAGTTGCTAGTTCACTTTCAAAGAGTAGGTGGAATATGTATTCCACATTTTGTCTAAATCTGGGATCTTCAGAATAAATCCGTAATGAGCGGTATTTTGAAGCTGATATTTGAATAGGTTTATCATCATACCTTCCTCCTTTGCCAGTAGGAAAGAGTAGAGGAAAAGCACGTGCTTCTATACTTTTTTCCCATATGCTGATTGGCGATCCTTTTGTTTGACACATTTGGTACGTTTCCAGTACATCTTCTACAGTGTCATTACAGTGCAAAGGATGAATTGTATAATGGTCTAAAATATTTGATATTGTAGCAGGATCTAGTAGCTCAAATTGACCAGCTTCTTGTGTTTGTTGAATTATTTCAGTTGTATCTTTCAAGTTTTCTTCAATATTAATTTCTTTGTACTATTCATTATTCTCTTTAAGATATTGGAAGGCTTGTCTAACTTTATCTAAATCTACCAACTGTTGCCATATTTCTTTGTCTTTTGTAGGTACTCCATTTACTAAGATAATTAAAGATTGCTGCATTGGACGTTGCACTCCTAGAGTATGCACATTTCCTTTTAGATCTAATGGTAAATAAACTACTTTTCCACGAATGCTGTTTTTGGTTGAAGGCGTATTATTGCTTGAAATGGGTGTACTGTTTGAATTATGATGCTCTCATATAAATTAAGTTGTTGTAGGGGTTTTGGTACTGGGTATAATTCCAAATTATTTGTGATAGCACGTGAAGGAGTTTGGTTGTTGTCATGTTTTGTAGTGCAGTAACTGCAAACTATTAAGGGCTCAGTTATTTCGTATTTGTTTTCTGCTACAAGGTAGAGAGCTAATTCCAACCATTTAGAATCTTCATTGTCTTCTATTTTGTATGATAGGTCTACAGTTTTTGTGTTACTTTTATAAAAAGTTCTACGGCAACATACACATACATGGTTTGGTACTTCAGCTGATGTATTTTTAAATTTTAGTAGTTCTTTTTTGTATGTGTTTAGCAAAAGGTTGCCATGTGTAGAATTGTTGTTTAATTGGTTTAAAGCTATATTCATTCTGAAAAATGGCTTTCACTTCCAAAATATTTTTTCTGGATATAGTGAATTTCTTCAAGTAGGACTTTTGCTGTACCATGTAGAAGGGTGTTATTTAACTTTGCTAGTGCTAAAGCAGGACTTTTAGCATAGTACAGTTTATAGACTAGATTTATTATAGTTGAATGATGTGTTGATATCCTTTTCATATCATGGAAAGTGGTTTTAAAAGTAGGTCCTGTAATGCAGGCCAATGAATGTCCTTGTAGTCCTGTGTACTTGCGCACTGGACAGGTATCCACATTTTGCAGTAATTTAATTTTGATTTTGTCTTTGCTTTTTACATATTTATTGAGGAATTGGCGTAAAGATTTGAAACATTGTTTGGGAATGTTACACATTGACGTGCATGGCCATTTGTACACTAGACAATCTGATTCAGTTGAATGGATGGGTAATTCTAAGTTTTCAGGGCATGTTTTTGTAAGGAGTACTTCTTGTTCCATTATGGTATTATTTACTTTTTCATAACCTCGACCTCTGCTATGTATGGCAATTGTATTTTTTTGCTTTTGTTTGTACGTTTCTTCATTAAAATATGGTCCTGTGCTCATAGTGTGATTCCATGCACCTCCGCAGATACTTAAGAAGTTCTTTCTGTTGACATTTTGCTTATTGAGAAGCCATTTTTGTAATTTAGTTATGAATTTTGTTAGTGGTTTCATTTTGTTTAACAGTAAAATAAATAACTTTCTTTTGAGAAGAATTGCACTGTCCATCAACGCTTCTAAGATTAATTTCCTATGATAGGTTTTAAGCATTGAACCTAATTTCTCTCCTGTTTTTTATAAGATTTAGAAGGACTTTGTGACGGTACATTTTGGCTAATTAAAATTTGAAGAAGTAGTTTTATCTGTAGTGATAGCTGATTTTCTGTTAATTGTTTTTTGGTTTATTTTACATTTTGATAGAGGAGGCAAAGTTTTTGTACTTGAAACTTCTTGTGTGTCACTAAATGACTGTATTAGCTGTTTTGTTTCAACTTTTTTTACAAATTCTGCTAGAGATGGATGCTTATGTTGGACACTTTTATGTTCATTTGCTCTACTTTTGCGTTGCTTTCTACAGACTTTTCTTTAGGGTCAGTTGAAAAAATAAAGAAGGGATGGGTTGGGGTGTTCTGGAATGTATGTGTGCTGTGTGCATGAGTGTTTGAGTAAGATGACAAACCTGTATGTAATGGTGTGTGATTGTGCATTGGGAACTACAACTAGTAGGGATAGGTATTCTTGAATTTATGTGTTACTAAACTGGGGTTCAGATGACAAAAAAAAAGTAAGCTAGTAGTGTGGAAAAGTACAAATAGTAAATCTAATGTATACAATTGAAACAGTTGTTTTTTCTATAATATGAAAATTGTAGCGGTTCAGTTGGGTAATTTGTGTGTCCAAAAATAGGAATTTGTGGGCCATTCTGGCTGTAAATCGCTGTTTAAGACATGGAGATCTTTGGACAAAATGGTACACAATCTCTATTTTTAGGCACAGAAATAGCTTGTATTAACGTTATAGTATGTTTGAGTAATAATACAAATATTATGGTGATATTCTACTTACTTTTTTTCTGAAATTAACAGGTAACTTCTTAGTTCTTATTTGTTCTTCGAATTCGGCTGCTTCTTTTCAGGAGACTGGTATTCACTGCAATTGTAAAAGCTTCAAATTAGTAACTTTGTTTGTATATAGCGCTGTTTTTAATTTAGATATTTATTTTTTTAATTGAAATCCTCAGTGCCTTCTTTAAAACCATTAAACTAATGTATTTACATAAGATACATTGCATCAGTTCATTATATATAATATGTTCTTAATGAACAAATTGTATTGAATGACTAACTGTAGCAAAAAAATATCTTTACTATGTCTTGTGAAATTTATAATGTACCAGTGAATACCACTATTTCTGTAACTAAGCTGTTCTAGGTCATAGCGCCTCAATGTCATGTCTAAATTAAATTAATTAAGTAAATAAATAAATAAAAACAAAAAAATATGAAATTGTATAAGTATAAACATAGATTGTGCTTGCATGCAATTTTGTTTGAATATATGTAGTCTATATATTTCATTTAAACATTTTTAGTTTAACATGATTTGAGTGTGTGTGTATAAAGAAAGTAAATAGTATAATGGTTTATAAGTGATAGTTTATTTTAGGAAATTGAAAAATACAGTAAATTCATTTTACAGATTACACAAGCTAAAAGTCTGTTTGAAAATGTGTTCATCTACTGTACAGAAAATATGCATACCTGAAGTTTGTGTTCATGCATATGGATATGCATGGAGCTGCAAGTAGAAATCTCGGAGACTTGTACAGCATTTCTGGTAGAGGGTGCTTGCCAATGATATGACACTTGCACTCAGAGAGATTCACAGTACATTTGCAGTGCTGATCTATGATGATGCAGTTAGATGTAGAGGTTTTTAATGTGATTGTTGCATGGTCATGTGATTTCTTAGCTACATCTAATGAGGGAATAGCACAGAGAGTGAAGTGGAAATGGTAGAAGGGCTGTTCATGTTACGATAAGTCCGCGGACATGGCAGTAGTTCGCGGACATCGGGAGTTACATCCGGGGATTTTTGGGTTCAGAAGTCATGCAAATGAGAATGAGTACTAAAAGGGATTGGTCAGGAAAGTTTAGTGGGTGTGTTGTGCCAGAAGAGAGTTTCTCATATACTGTTTTTGCTGAGAGAACAACAGATAGCTATGTCTGTGTATTTTACGAAAAAATTGTATGGATTTTGGGAGATTCATGGATATATTGGTTGAAGGTGCATGCAGAAAGCTGTGGAGTATCTGTAGATCTTGGATTCCCACATGTGGAAGTACACTGGCATGGAGTACGTAGAATGAAGTGGTTGGACTTGCTACCTCTCTGTGCTACTTTGGAGACAGAGCAACATCCAGACATAATTGTAATTCATTGTGGAGGGAACAGTTTAGGACATGTGACTGGAATGTTTTTGCAATTGGCTATGAAAGAAGGATTTGGGAATGTTATGGACATGTTTCCTAATTCTCAAGTGATATTTTCACGGATTGCGCAGAGAAAAATGTGGCTTTGTTCTTCTTCATTTGGTCCACAAATGGAAAAAGCAAGGCGCAATGTTAATAAAGCTGTTTGTGCCTTTCGAAAAGATTTTGGCATGTCTTCTTTTCACAATGAAAATATTCTGTTTCATAGTACAAACATTTTTCGCAAAGATGGAGTCCATTTTACTTATGGTGGCAATCAGATTTTTCTGAGAAATGTACAAAATGCATTGCAACCTTTTTTGGAATTACAACATACATTTTGAAGTAGGTGTTAAGCATTTATAATTTTTGACTTACAAACACCTCCCAAAGGCTCTTTTCAGAGCCACCACTTCCTCCCAGAGAAAATTGCAATGTTTGTGATAGGGTAGCAACCCAATTTTTTAAATGTTCGTGAACTGACTGCGGACTTCTAAAAAATACAAAGGGCCCTGCTTCATTTATTTTCACTTCTATTTTTTAACTGTGAAAGGTGGCTCTGAAAAGAGCTTATTTTCTTTTTATTTTTGATATTTTGTATTTTCTTTGGTTTTTTATACACAACACACTAGGAGAGGAGGGGAAAGGAAAGTAAAGCGGGGGACACCAACCACAGGGATAAGAAAGGGCGAGCTGAGAGAGGAAGATTTAGAGTGGGTTTTATTTGGGTAGTGAGCAGATCTTCTCGTGCTCTGAGACGATAGTCTCAAAAGCACTACTAAGTTGCTCCCCTTGCAGAGTACTGTGTCACAGTACATACATACAACTGTGACCCTCGAAAGGTAAGGGTCATCAGCATTCTGTATGGCCTGTGAGGCAGCTTGAGGAAGACGCTGTCCCACAGAGGTGGTCCTTGTGGTGACAGGATCAGAAACAGAGGATGAAGTAGAGGAAATCAACCTGCTACGTTCATCGCAAGGTATAACCCTGCGAATAGCCCCAGAGTGAATGACCTCAGGTGTCGCTTCATAGTAGTGGTCCCAAAGCTGTACTTACCATGCTTCCCACGACTGAGTATCATTTTGCACTCATTGCAGGTAACACGGTTCGCACGAGCCTTAGGAACATTCCCATGAATGGTAAATAACCGCCACACCCAAGACTCACGCCTAGTGCGGGTAGTAGGGTTTTCCTTTATACCTCATTCTCATCATCCTCTTCTTCCTCCTCTGCATCCTCACTCCTGTTCCCCTCTTCAGGTTCTTGGGGAGGTGGTGGTGGTGGAGGGGGTTGGGGTGGTGCTGAAGCAGGTGCAGCACCAAGTGGCAGTTCAGCAGCCAGGGATGCCATCTCGATGATGGTGTAATCTGCAGGTGGCAGCAAAAATCGCTGTGTTCTGAAGAATAGCCAGAAACACAATGTGAATAAGCTCTAGGGCGTGGTCTTTTATAGGGGTGCTTGTGCGCGGTCCGCGGACATGCACGCTGTTCGCGGACAGATCGAACACAAAAAAAAGTTCAAAAAGTTTCAAAAGGTATGTAGAAACTCAGGATTACTATGTGGGACTTGTGCCATGGTGAGATTTTATTGAAAAATATTATGGATTAATTGAAAATGTACTTTTAATTTGTTCGGGGACACGAAGAGTGTCCGCATTCAGAACACGCGATCAGCGTGGGCGCGGTCATATGATCCGTTCGCGAACAAGTCCGCAAAGGAAGCGCATGTCCGCAGGACACCAAATGCACGGAGATTGGCTAGCGCATGCACGTTGATGTTCTACGGACACTGTTCGGGTCCTGAACCAATTAAAATTGCGTCACATGTTAAACGAACATTTCAGGACACTGCGTGTGTTCTTAGAACAGTTTAAACTTGCTAGCGAACAGTAAGGACAGATATTGTGTTCTTCAGGACACGTCCAATTTCGTTTATGTACGAACATTTCAGGACACCAATTGTGTTCTTAGAACATTTTCTACTTGCTAGCGAACAGTACGGACAGGTATAGTGTTCTTTAAGACACCTCCATTTTCATTTAATTACGAACAATTCAGGTCACCGCGTGTGTTCTTAGAACAGTTTGAACTTGCTACTAAACACTACAAACAGGTATAGTGTTCTTCAGGACACCTCCATTTCCGTTTACGTACAAACATTTCAGGACACCAATTGTGTTCTTAGAACAGTTTAAACTTGATAGCGAACACTATGGACAGATATAGTGTTCTTTAGGACACTTTATTTTTTTTTTTTTACAAACATTTCAGGACACCGCGTGTGTTCTTAGAATAGTTTCATCTTGCTAGCGAACAGTACGAACAGATACAGTGTTCTTCAGGACACCTCCATTTTCGTTTATTTACGAACATTTCAGAACACTTGCACTGTCCGCGGACACCTACATTGTTTTAAAAAAAAAACTATTTACAAAACAATGTAAAAATTAAACTTTATTTAACATATATTAATAATATATGACAGAGAAGGTGAGGCAGAAACAGAAACAAAAACAGAAGAATTAGGGGTTTCAACATGATTGTTATTAGGTGAAGAATGGATGGAAGTCTCATCAAAATGTTTTGGGTTATGGAGAGGGTTTGGGGATAATTGACTGGGATATGGTGAGGAAGGACAAGTACATGTGGGGCAATGGTACAAGTTTTTTGGTTTAAAATGAGCTTCCACAAAAGTTTTCAAATTATTAAAATTAGCCAACAATAAATCAATTTTTTCTTCTATACTGTGAAAAGTGTTATCCATAACAGGTTTTTCTGAAGTATTTTCTATTTTGGTATGCTCTGTACAAAAAAAAAGATATATATATGTTAAATGTATACAAAATAATAATAATTAAATGGTTTATATTATAAAGTGTTTACCATTAGTTTCACTATCTTGTGACATTTCTTCATGTGGGAAATGCTCCTCTAGCCATTCCAGAGTACTAGACATTTCTGTGAGAGAAAAAGAAAGATAATATATGTTTTTATCTAATACAGAAAGTTTATAAATATATGAATAAAATTAAGTACACTTACTATTTCAGGTAAGATATGTCCTATGTACTCAGTGGGTCTGCTCTTGTTCTCAGTTCTGCCGTGTTTGTGAGGTAATTATGTTGGAAGCCAATTTATTTTCTTGTGGTATATTCCATTTTAGAACACAGTGGCCCTCATTACGACCCTTGCGGAAATCGACCGACCGGACCGCCATAGCGTAAATAGCGTTTCCGCCATTGCACGACGGAGCAAAGTGCGGCTCATTCCGACCCATCGGGCACGAGCACCACGCCATGGCGGAAGTGCAAAGTCCGCGATGGCGGAAATGTCCCCAAGACGCCCCTCACCGCTGTCGTACGGCGACCTAGGTGCAATACAGCCACCGGGCATAGCGGTCACCGCAAAGAGCGGCAATCGGAAAATACGGTGACCGTAAATATATGGAAACGGAAGCAAAAACATGGTCCCGGAACGGGAAACAGCACGCCGTACACCTATAAAAGCAGAACATTCACACAACCATTAAAAATACTACCCTGAGAGACATCCCAACCCGACATCCACCCTAGTGAAACCAAAACAATGGGAAAAGTAGCGAAAAAAGCGTGCGACCGCAAGCGGCAGGTCCACTTCTCACGTGAGGAACTCACGGTACTCACAGAGACCCTCCAGGAGAATGCTGCCGTCGTCTTCTCGACGCAAATGACCAGGACGGCACTTGCGAACAAGAAGGCCATATGGGCCCCGGTGGCACAGCGGGTAAGTGCGGTGGGGACCGCACCCCGCAACCCACAGCAATGCAGAAAGCGATGGGACGACCTGCGGATCCGCGTCCGTAGCATACTTTCTGCCAACTGAAACATTGCCACAGCTACCGGGAGAGGATCGGAATCACCCATCAAGCTGACCCCCTGGGAAGAAATCTGTGCCTCCACCATTGGAATGGAGACCATAGAGGGAGTCGGAGGGATGGAGAAAGGAGTGCAGACATCCGAAGAATCAGGTAGGTGGCCCAAATAAAACTATGCTAAAACCACAATGTCCAATCATGTGAAGTACCATGTGTCCACATAGTGCAACAGAAACACATGTCCAGGAGAACGTCCACTTACATTGGCCTGATAGCGGACATTAAAAGTCAAATTAAATAAATAAATAATTAAAATTCCTAAAAACACCCTCTACACGTGCAGCAGGCACCCCCTAACTGCAGGCTGCAATACAACTGCACCCTCAATCCACACAAAAATGAAACTACCTCCAAGGCCCTGACCCAAATCACCCTCAGGTACCACCCCAATGCATGTGATACATTGCCATTCCAATTTCCACAGACCCATTAATAACGCTCGCCCTCCTTTACTCCACCACAGGGTCCGATTCAAACGACGAGCTCCAGGACACCCCTACCAGCACACCTGCAAGAGGGCCAAGACCAACGGCCAAAGACCCTCCACCTCAGCTGCACGCATCAAGACACGGCTGCAGCACAAATCAAGTGGCAGCACACAGGAGGGGACTCCAAATGGCACCCCAGCAGCCAGCATGGCCACAACACCACCACCACCACAGGCCCCCCCAATGGATGCCACAGAAGGCACTGCTTCTGGTGGCAGCAGCACCATAGGTGACACTGCATTAATGGCAGCATGCTCCGACACAGAAAAGGGTGATGTCGATGTACGATCCATCCATGACCTGTCCCAATCCCCCTGTTTGTTTCATCCCGTACAACATGAGGATACCACGCAGGGGCACTCACAAGACGACGACTGGCCATCCCCCACAAGCCCTGTGTCAAGGCAACATGAGGTGATCAGCCCCTCTGTGACACCACCGCAAATGGCCATGGCCCAGCAGAGGCAACAGTCCCTCGACCAGGTGATCGAGCAACAGCAGCAACTGGCCACGCTCCTCAAGGAGCATGCTGATGAATGTGGGGGTACCAAGGCAGCCATAGAAACATGTACAGAGACACTAAGGGCAGAAATGGAGAGAAGCACCGAGAGCCTGAGAGAACAAATGGAGAGAAGCACCGAGAGCCTGAGAGTACAAATGGAGAGAAGCACCGAGAGCCTGAGGGGGGAACTGCATGCGACGTCCAAAGACGTATGTGCTGAACTTGCCGCTGTGCGCCGAGTGCTCACTGAGCTCTCACAAACCCTTAGGGACATGCATGGACGTGAGCAGGCAGAGACATCATCCGTTGCAAGTTCCGTCCAGGGCAGCCCCCAACGTAGATCTGGGAGGAACCTGCGCTCCACAGGCAGGGGTGCCCCTGATACCCGGAGAGGGGGCTTGCAATAGCGACTGCCCACTGACAATGAGCATCTTTGGACACTGGTGTTCGGGGGGGAGGTAGGAGGGTGGAGGGGGTGTGTTGGGCTTACTTGGGTGGCGGGTCGATGGGGTGTGTAACACAATTTCACATATGCCATAAACATTTCACAATCATCCAATGAGATGTGTGGACATTGATCTTTGTGTACGAGGCCATCATAGGCGTACAGTCCATATTGTGCATGTTCCAGACACACACAGTGCCACAACTCCCGTGTCCATGTATCAACCACCAGGCGTGAGTGCTAGAAGCATGAATCTATGATAATCTGACGAATTTCACGGCCCTCCTGTGCCTCACGGACTCCTTCAGGTTCTGCCACATCCCCACCCACATCATGACCATATTCTGGTGCTTGCAGTTCTGCGTCAGGGGGCATGGGCACATTTCTACGTATGCACATGTTGTGTAGCATGACACATGCCATGACCATTTTAGCAACCTTCACATGGCGGTACAGGAGTGCCCCGCCAGACCTGCTGAGGCAGCGGAAACGAGCCTTCAGTAGGCCGAATGCCTGTTCTATGACTACACGGGTACGTGAGTGGGCATGGTTGTAGTCCTCCTCATGCTGGTCCTGTGGGTTCCGGACTGGTGTAAGGAGCCATCTCTTCAGTGGATACCCGGCATCACCTGTATGTGGACAATAAAGGATGTTTGAGGAATGACATTGCTACGTAAGCACCCCCCCCCCTTCCTGGCAGGTCATTGCCGCATCACATACCCCACATTATCATGCATGAAATGAGACTCACCGAGTAGCCAGGATCTGTTCCCTGCATGTCGCTCCATGTAGCGTGGTATTGTAGAGTTCCGTAAGACCATGGAATCATGGGTTGATCCAGGAAATCGGGCACAACAATGTGTTATGATCCCGTTTTAGTCACACACCATTTGTACATTAAGAGAATGATATTGTTTTCGGTTGCGGTACTGGGCCTCCATGGCATGTGGGACAATCAATTCCACATGGGTGCAGTCGATGGCACCAATGCAACCCGGTATGCCGGCAAGTGCATGGAATCCCACTTTTGTGTTGGTAATTTCCTGCTCCGAGCGTGGTAGAGAGATGTAGTCGTCTGCGTGCTTCAGGAGGGCATCGAGCACTTGCAATAGTGTCCGTGAGAACAGTGGCTGTGATATGCCATGCAACTGTCCGACTGTGTGCTGGTAGGTGCCTGTGGCCAGGAAGTGGAGTACAGACACCACCTTCAGTAGGGGTGGGATGGCGGTTGGGCTATCTATCATGCTGACAAGGTCAGCGTGTGTCATGTCCACAATGGCGGTTATGGTGTCCCGGTCCAAACGGTAGAGGGTGTGGATCTGCTCATCAGTGAGGTTGAACGGATGTGCTCGGAGGCGTGGGATTGCGGCCTGCCTGCGTGGTGGTAGTGGCTGTGCTGGTGGGCCTTGCTGGGCCTGCCTTGCCCTCCTCCTCCTCCTGCGTCTCCTCTGTGCGGCCGGTTGTTGTAGTAGTTGGTGTTCGTCTTCTTCTTGAAGTTGGAGTACTTGCAGTGCTATCAGGTCCCCCAGGGCCAACATCGCAAGTCCTGCCGGCAGCATTTTGGAGTGGGTGTGGTTGTGGGAGGGGGTTGGGTGTGCAATTTATGTGTTTCCAAGCTGTATAGCCTCCACCTGTGGTGATTCATTCCACCTGTGCAAGCTGCAATCCCCTTTGGGCGAGCACGTCCCGCACACAACGCTGCAAATCGACGCATGGCATCTTGCTATTACATTCATGTATTTCATCCCGATGGCAGTGAGATATCGCTTCATATGTTAATTCTGCTATGCTCCCATTGTTTCACATACTATATTCGCTGTCGGGAACAAACTTGTGAAGGGTCAGTGGAATGTAGTACTCGATTAACGGTGGACCCTCATGCAGCTCTGTACCGCGGTTCACCGACGGGCGGGGCGTCCCATTTGTGAGTGTAGCCAGTTGCCATTTTCACACACAGCCGCACTAGATGGATTAATTTGTGATTTCAAGCGGCCACAGATGCCTTTTCGACGTGATGTTGCAAATGAGGAATTCGAAGGACGGCGCTTTCTGTTTTCAGCTAGCGGCGAGGAGATGCCCACAGGTCTGACTGCGAATATAACGTTCTATAGTTCAATGTCCTTGGGACAGGGGCCATGGCGAGGATGCAATGATTGATATGAATAGTATGGGATGCGCAATAGCGAAGTGGGCGATAAGGCCGGACGTTCCCAATTACATGTTGCTTCACAACACTGGAATTACGGGCTGGGGCACAGTGGATTTTGCAGGCTGCATTACGCACAGACTCAATGGAAGTTTCACATGTCATGTGAGTATGGAAGCAGGCGTTTGTGATAGTGTTTTCACCTCGATATAGATAGTTATGATTCGCTAGTGGTTTTTGGTTGGTGATGATCCTTTGGAGTGGGCTAGCATGCATATGGCTGTGGATTTGGTGTGATCATTGAAGTGAGTAATTCAAATGTAGTTCTGATGGCCATACTATTCTTTTTCATTTCGTTTGGGTGACAGGTATCTCCTCCCCTTTTGCCACTGCCATCTGTATGCCACTCCTGCAGATGGATTTTACTCCCGACACCTGCTGCTTCGTGTTAATCAGTGGAGCAGCATTACGATCTTATGGGACGATCGCCAATGGGCCACATGCCCTTACGCAGTACTAGTGGCTAGGAGCAACATTTCGGCCTTTCAGCTGGACTAGTGCCTCCCTATTGGGACGGCCCTGCGGGTCGAGGCGCTTCCATGTTGCCTTTTCGTACGAGAATGTAGCCCCTGTGTGCCATGAGGGTACTGGGCGTCACACAAGAAGTAGCTGGTCATTTATTGCGGATGCAGCCCACAATGGTGAAATGTATTTTGGAGTTCATGGCCTGATGGCTGTATGGGCTTGGTGAATTTGTTGTGCATTTATTCCTATTCTGATATTTATTTATTTTTTTTATTTATTTGCATTTATAAAGCGCACAGAACTGCCCTGGGGCATCGTGGCGCTGTTACAGCAGACTTAGTCATGAACACAAGCATAGGAATGTGTTTACAGATGTAAACCGAGTTACCGAGTACATTTCACATTGGTAATAAACATTGAGCTTAGAGGTTATGCTATGCTGTGGTTACAATGCAAGCATGAGAGTGCATGTGGAAGACTTTAGCGGAATAGGAGGGTTTTGAGGTTTTTACGGAAGGTATGGTATGATTTTTCGTTCCTTAGTGAGGTAGGTAAGGAGTTCCAGTTTTTAGGTGCGAGGTGTTGGAAGCTGGTTCCTCCCGCCCTGGATCTTTGAAACGTGGGGACATCAATCATGTTGGTGCGGTGAGCTCTGGTGGGTCTGATGGAGGCTTTCGGTGTGATTCTTTCTGCGAGATAGGGTGGGGCATCCAGGGATAGGCATCTATGTGTGATGGTCATGGCTTTGAAAAGTATGCGTTCCTTCACGGGTAGCCAGTGGGCATCTTTCCTTGCTTGCGAGATGTGTTCTCTTTTTGGAATGGACAGTGCTGCCCGGAGCGCATTGTTTTGCGTGATTTGGAGTTTTTTTAGGTTGTGGGCGGAGGTGCCTAGGAACAGGGCATTACAGTAGTCTAGTTTTGTACCTATAGTGGCTCTGGCGATGGACAGGCAGTTTTTGGCGGAGAGAAAAGGCTTGACAGCATTTATCATCTTGGTGGTAAGTGCCGAGGAAGAGGCTATGGCGTTGACCTGGCGAGACATAGATAGTGAGGCATCTAGGTGAACGCCTAAGGTTTTAACAGTCTTGGAGACTGAGATGGTGGAGTTGTCGATGTTGAAGGATTTGTATTGGGGGGGGAGTTTGTTGAGAATTTCATTGGTCCCTACTATGAGGATTTCGGTTTTGTCCCCGTTTAGGCAGAGGCCGTTGGCCGCCATCCAGGTTTGGATGGCTGTGTAGATTTTGGTTAATGCTGTCGCATCTTCTTCGTAGGTCCCAGTTAGAGGGAGTAGTACCTGCGTATCGGATATGAACCGTGTAGCGTTCTTCTTTGCAGGTGATGTGTCATATTCCTATTTGGGGAGCGATGTATTTTGAGGAGATCTGCATTGGGTTCCAGCTTCGGAGTATAGTTGCGTGGTACTGTGCTGGGCGCGTTTGCCTACGAAGCCCAGTGAGGTCAGGGATGAGGGCTGCCAATGTGACTGTTTTGGTGATGTGATGCTCAGGGGCGGGGGAATGGCTTTTGTGTAACAGATGCCGGTCAGCCAGTTGGATTGGTGGTATGATGTGATTATCAGAATATGGCTGGTCACAGGTGCCTGTGTTTGCGTGCGTTTCTTGGAGGGAGACTGAGGTCATGTCCATTTGTGTGGCTTCTGTATTCGTGCCATCTGTGCCCTGCAGCTTCCATTGGCCCCTCTTGAGATTCATTTGTTCGTTGGCAGGCATGGATGACTTGTACATTTCACTGGTTGAATTGTGTGGCTTCATTGCACCTACGGGGAGTTGTACAATGTGGCCAGGGAGCGGTGTACAGGCACTCAGTAGGGCCGTTTACGGTTGGTTCGCAATGCCGTACTTCTCACCATGGCGGAATGGTACTTTCCGCCGTGCTTGATGGCGTTAGGTGCATGTCCGCTGGGGTCAGAATTTGCGTACCGTTGCGCCATGGTGGTAATTGTGGTTTGGCATGGCGCGCGCGCGCGTACTTGGTGCAGTTAGCGTTGGCGTTCACTGCGGTGTCGCTAATGGCATCGTACTTTGCGGTGACGGGTCATAATCGCACCGAGCGCTATTCGATGGCGGTATTGCATTTCCGCCATCGTTTTTCGATTTCCGCCAGGGTCGTAATGAGGGCCAGTGTATTTAAATGAATGTTTAGTGTGTTGTATGTATGGGTTACATTTCTTATGTATTAGTACATATAATGTGTTTGTGTGCTTCTTTTTGAATTTGTAAAATGTACCTATGTTATGATATAACAATAAAACATACCCCCCGAGAGTTTTTAGGTAGTGGTACTGTTCTTTGAATATGTCCGCGAACATTAAATGAGTTCTCGGACATCAAGTACAGTAGAAGAGATTCAGTCAGTTCAATATGATATGTATATAAAGTCAAAGTCATTATTGTTAAATTGCACTACTAAAAACCTATAAAATTCAGTGAAAAAACTTTTTTTAAATGGACGTTATGGTTAAGTTGCACTACTAAAAACCTAAGAAATTCAGTGAAAAAACTTTGTTAAAGGGACATTATGGTTAAGTTACGCTGTTAAAAACCTATGAAATTCAGTGAAAAAACTTTGTTAAAGGGACGTTATGGTTAAGTTGCGCTGCTAAACACCAATGAAATTCAGTGAAAAAACTTTGTTAAAGGGATGTTATGGTTAAGTTGCGCTGCTAAAATCCTTTCAAATTCAGTGAAAAAACTTTGTTAAAGGGACGTTATGGTTAAGCTGCGCTGATAAAAACCTATGAAATTCAGTGAAAAAACTTTGTCAAAGGGACGTTATGGTTCCAAGTAAAACCAAAAAACCCTTGAAATTCGCCAGTTATGGTAAGCTAAGCAACCATAACTCGTGCCACCACCGTGCACTGCTAAGACTAACACCCAGGACATCAAAGATGACATCACAAATGTCATTGATGACATCACTGATGACATCATATGTCTGGCTCACTCTTTTTTCTTTTGCTGACATATCTAGGCCACATGGTTTTCTTCAGTAACAGTCAGAAACTAAATTTTTTATTTTATTTGTAGACGTATCCTTCAAGTAGGTTCTTACAGTAATTCCCTTAGAGTCCAGTCACATCATATGAAACTTATACATACGGGAAGACACACCATACGGGAAGACACAAGCTTGAAAGACAGCAATCCTTTTTGTGCATAAAGATAATCAATAGACTTATGAGCACTTTCTGATAGTTCTGTTTTTTTTTTTTATGGCTGTACTTTCCCTGTATATGGTCATATTTGTATACATTGTACTCACACTACTTTCCTTAGGGTCCAATCACATCAAGTGATACATATACCTAGGGTAAATAGCAGCTTTGAAACAGAACAGTCATTTATTTGCATGAAAATAATCTGTTAAATTATGAATTGTTTCTGCTACTACTTGTACTTTTTTGCTAACTTCACTTTCCCTGTATTGGTATGTGTTCTTGGGTCTTTGTGTTTTGTCTATAGTAATGTAATTATGTAATACATGTGTTTTATTAGTTACTTATTACATATTTCACAGTACACAAAAATCTATTGAGAAAACAATTATATCATTATTCAACATATTAACATTACGAATATTATACCTTCATCTTGTACACTGCACACAATGTTATGTTTCCGTATGAGTTGCTTAGTATACTAGATAGAACCCCATAATAGAATGCTATTTATATCAATGCATTGTTCAATGCACTATTTAGGGTATGATATTTATTGCAATGATCCTTGACACTTGTTTCGCAACATTATAATAAGAATCCCTTGTACACATATGTCATGAAAAGTACATACACATGTGATGTCATCAGTGATGTCATCAATGACATTTGTGATGTCATCTTTGATGTCCTGGGTGTTAGTCTTAGCAGTGCACGGTGGTGGCGTGAGTTATGGTTGCTTAGCTTACCATAACTGGCGAATTTCAAGGGTTTTTCGGTTTTACTTGGAACCATAACGTCCCTTTGACAAAGTTTTTTCACTGAATTTCATAGGTTTTTATCAGCGCAACTTAACCATAAAGTCCCTTTAACAAAGTTTTTTCACTGAATTTGAAAGGTTTTTAGCAGCGCAACTTAACCATAACGTCCCTTTAACAAAGTTTTTTCACTGGATATATATATATATATATATATTTATATATATATATATATATATTCCTGTTCCTCTCATTGTGAAGGACTTGAAAAAATTACTCCCCTTTCAGCACCATGGGCGGTCTATAGTTTTTCGACCTTTACACAAAACTACTCTAATTAAAAATATACAATGTTCTACACAACGATCTAATCACATAAGCCATCAGTTCTCCAGATGCCATCTTTAGTTGTCATGACCACAGGTTAGTTTTCCCATACTAGTCCTAAGAGATGCAGGTTCATAAGGAATTCATTTGCCCTAGCTGGTTTGATTCTAATTCCCCATGTTAATGGTTGGTTGGAGTTTCGTTAATGGCCGCTAGGTGGTGCCTCTGGGTCAGTTAGCTAGCGGGTCTAGTTGTTTTCATGTGCCAGCTATTTAAACCCCGCCCATCAGGAGGCTCGCGGTTCACGTCATTTCTCTGAGTTCAGATGGAATGCTCACCCATGCCTACGTTTCCTGTCACAGCTCAATATTCCTTGTCCACAGATAATTACTGTTCTTTCCATGAGTAACATTTACTAGATACCAGTTCCCCTCCTGTATTTTCCAGTTTGCTGTCGTTCCCGGCTCAGTCACAGTCCATAGTCCGGAGTCCTGTCATAGCGGTCTTCTCACCTCACAGTCCGTGGCAGTTTTCTCTCACGCAAGTACTCCCAGTGATGTGCGAATGCATTTGCTTTGTTTTTGCTGCCTTATCAGATACATTGAATTGTGTATAAATGTTATTAGAATCCCTCACGCATTTCAGGGTATTACGTTGTTATTAGCGGGTTCGTGCCCTTTTCTGTGGAGTTGCCTTGGAAGTTTGATCTAGTCAGATATTTTTGGTCACACTCATGTTCATATTACGCAAGGTCATAAGGTGCTTCCATGTTTCCGACCGAGTAGTTCTTTGACTCTTCTACTTGTTTCAGGGGTTTACTATTCCGTCACATATTGTAGTGAGGAAGTTCTTCACAGCTCTTTTTTCTGTAATTTTACACACGCATCTCACCACAGCATCTTGCCCCTTTTAGGGTCTAATTAGGATAGGGTTTCTGTCATTTCCGTTTTTCCCAGTGATAATTGCTCTCCATAAGTGCCCATTTAGCCCTTATAAAATAAACCATTCTCCTGTGTCCCATCTTCAGGACTTGCGCCCATGTATAGAACAGGATGGAGAGCTCAACAAATTAAATACCAAGGTGAGCTATTGCTGGTCCCATAGTTACCAGTTTGTTCCTCCTATTTAACAAGAGAAAACTGAGGAAGGGAAAATTGTTATTTTCTTCACAGAAATTCCGTGTCTAGTTCCCAGGAAGGTAGAAGTCAGTTGGAGTTCCAGAAGGTTCCCGCAGAGTTCAGGTGAGTGTTACATTAGTATCCTTTTGGGGAGCTAGAATCACATTTTAGATGGGGACACGGTCACCAAACATCACACTTAAATACCAGTACATCTCCATAACGGGCTCTTCAGTTTTAATATGATACCAAATGGACTCAATGCAACTTATCATAGCTGAGAAAATCAAGTATGAGGCTGCATTGTCTCCTATGGGCATTTTATGCATGGTAGAAATGTATTCCAGTTCGTGGCACTTCTCAGTTTTATTTGTGATTCTTGATGGCATTTCCCTGAAACCATGTGTTCTGGCCTGCAATTCGAGGCAGAATGCAGAGGCATGATAACAGACCACACATGATCATTTCTACTCATAGAACATCCAATCATGCCAGTCCTACTTATATATATTGTCTATGTAAGAGACTTAAAGACCCTCTGGGGAGACCGATCATTGCAGCCATGGGTAGTCTTTTGGAGTCCCTAGAACAAGTGCCTGAACAAGGCAATCCAATCATTGATAGAAGACAGTGACACCTATTTGCATGACACCACTCATTTTTTATCTATACTGGAGGAAGGGACATCCTTTTTATAATGGATGTCACCTAACTCTATACCAACATTGTACATGAAGCTGGACTAAAGGCCATGGAATGGTTTCTATTATTCACAGACTCCTGCAAGAAAGACAAGGTATTTCTTCTTACACTGCTGAAGCTGCTTCTTACAAACAACATTTTTAAATTTTAAGACATGTATTTTGTCCAAATCTCAGGCATGAGTATGGGGGCAGGCATGACACCCAGCCTTGCAAATACCTATATGCTATGCCGTGAGACAGAACATGTCATAACATCAGAAAGATGGTGTAAACGTTTGATACTATACACTCGCTACATATATGATGTGTTTGGAATATGGAGGGTTTCTGAAGATCAGCTATCACAATTCTCTGAGACTATGGATCATTTGCATCTCCAAAGGTTTAATTCACTACTGAGTCGAGCTTGATGAGGGTAAACTTTCTAGATGTAGAAGTATACTCTGGGGGAGGTACCCCAAGGCTATTATTTATATGAACACCATAGATAGGAACATCTTATTGCATGCCACAAGTTTTCATCTCCAAAGGACTTCAGACAGTGTACCCTTGAGTCAATTTATGAGGTATACGAGGAATATCTCATCACAAATACAAAGTACAAATGGACAACTTGAAACACAGATTTATAGATAGAAATTATGTTCCTAAACTGATTGATGATGTAACAAGGAAAGATGAACAAATCCCAAGTAGGTATTTGCTAAAATCAAAATCTGTTACGGCAAACCCTTCAATGGTTAACTTTACACTATATTCAACACAGAGTCAGAAGGTTAAACAAATCATACAAAATAACTGGGAGATTAATAAACTAGATCTGACCCTGCAGAATCTATTTCCAGCCCCACCAGTGTTTGCCTATAAAAAAAGCTCAGAGCTGAGGAACATGCTTGTTCAGGCAGTTTATCAACAGCCAGACAGAATAATGATAAATATATGGGAACACAACCATACCACAATTGCCAGCACTGTAGCAAAGCAATTTCATTCTACTCCCTTATTCAGGTAAAAGAATTCCCTTGATGCACTTGAGAACTTGTGACTCATCCAACGTGGTCTTTGGATTAAAATGCCTGTGTGGCGTTTATTAGGTTGATATAACAACACGGAAAGCCAAAACCCGTTGGACTGAGCACAAGTCCAATATCAGAACAAAAAATCAGAAGTTACCTGTTTACATTCATTTTTTACAGGCCAAACACATGACTGTACAACAAAAATGTGTAATTTTGGAAAAGATGATTGTCCCTAATCCCCAAAATATGCAGAGACTGCTTCCACAAAAAAGTAACATGGATTGAAAAATTGGAATCTTTAATTCCTAAGGGTATGAATTGTGAATGGGACCTATCATGGTTTCTGTAGCAATGATTTATGGATTCTATTGTAACAACTGGATATTGAATGGCTCAAATTTGAGGCAACCCTACCTAGAATGGGCTTTACACGCAAATTAGCGGTTTATTACTGACACACTACTTAGGCTAGACTGAGAACAAATCTGTGCTCTGGCAGGAATACACTCCTTAAAGACATGAGAATGTGCTGAGAATGTATATATATATATATATATATTACACAGCCACAGTAGTGGCTGTGTAGTTATGTTTAAATTGCTAATCCCAACGGAAGAGCACTTTTTGGGTGGCTTATAACTTTGCTCTCACTGGAGGAATCCTCACCAAACTTTGCAAAAGTATATGGACCACTCTGAATTGTTTTGCAAAGTTTGGTGAAGTTTGGTCCAGGGAGGGCAAAGTTATAGGGGGGGTCCCAAAATTTTAATTTTTCCCATAGACTGAATGGGGAAAAAACTTTGCGCACGCCAACAGCCCAAACCGCTGGACGGATTTTCACCAAATTTGCGGCCGGAACAGCGGCTTGGTCCCAAAAGCATGCTTTTGTAAATTTGGTGAAAATCCGTCCAGTAGTTTTTATTAAACTATCAAAAAGTAGGTCTAAAAAAATTAGTGATATCTATGTCCACTAGGAGGACACACTTCCCTGTTCACTCTGCGGGCAGGACACCAATTGGCTAATCGGCTCGTGTCATGTCCGCGGACATGTGACGCATTCAGTGATTGGATGGTGAAGAGCGTGTAGTGTGTCAGATTGTTCTGATGCGCCCGCCATCTTGGATCCGCCGACAGCGCAACAGCGAACAGAGGCGAAATGTCATTTTGGGGAGTGTTTTGGTGTGCAAGAGTGCTTGGGGAGGTTTGGGGAGTAAGAGATGGGTCAAATACTGTATTTGTTTAGGTGGCAGGTGCTACTGATGTATTCGCCATGCCCGTGCTGTCCGGGTTGTCTGTAATTAGTGAAAATGAGGAGTGTCCTAAGGACAGTATTCCCGTCCGTGCTGTCCACAGGCAAGTTGAAATAGTTCTAAGGACATGCGCGGTGTACGCGGACATGAAAATTGCCCATATGCCACAGTTAAAATGTTTGATTCTATGGGCGTGATATGCTGTGGTGGTTGTGGCCAGGGCCTAGACTCTTGGGTGCATGGCCGAAGGCTATGTACCCAAGACCAATGTTATAAGCACTGAAGTTATAAGCCACCATGGGTGTGATATGCTGCGGTGGTTGTGGCCAGGGTCTAGAGTCTTGGGTGCATGGCCAAAGGCCATACACCCAAAACCGAAGTTATAAGCACTGAAGTTATAAGCCACCATGGGTGTGATATGCTGCGGTGGTTGTGGCCAGGGCCACAACCACCGCAGCATATCACACCCATAGATCACACCCATAGAATCAAATATCTATAAAATATTTGCAAATATACAGTTTGTGTACTGTTTGATTTGTATAGTTTGTATTTGAAGTTTTGGCTATGTCATTTCATTGAGATTGTAGAGTTTGGTAACAAGCACTGCAGTATAACATATCCATGGAAGTAAACATTTTGTATTGTGGTGTATGGTTAGATGTTTGCTTCAATGATTCTGTTACGCAGAAGTATTTAAGATTGAAGTTATATGCACCAAAGTTATAAGACACCATGGGTGGCTTATAACTTTGCTCTCCCTGGATGAATCCTCGCTAAACTTTGTAAAAAGTGTGATATGGGTGGGCCCATATAGACAGTTAATATGTTTGATTCTATGGGTGTGATATGCTGCAGTGGTTGTGGCCAGGGCCTAGAGTCTTGGGTGCATGGCTGAAGGCCATGCATCCACGACCGAAGTTATATGCACTGAAGTTATAAGACACCATGGGTGGCTTATAACTTTGCTCTCCCTGGATGAATTTTCACCAAACTTTGCAAAAAGTGTGAAATGGGTGGGCCCATATAGACAGTTAAAATGTTTGATTCTATGGGTGTGATCTATGGGCGTGATATGCTGCGGTGGTTGTGGCCAGGGCCTAGAGTCTTGGGTGCATGGGTGCAGGCCGTAAGCCATAGGCCATACACCCAAGACTCTAGTTTACTTCCATATCCACGGAAGTAAACCTTTTATATTGTGGTGTATGGTTAGATGTTTGCATCAATGGTTCTGTTATGCAGCAGTATTTATGCATTGTATTAGAATATACTTACTGTTCGTTTTCTGAGCTTGGATATATTTTTTTCATGAGTTGGGTAACTGGAGTACATGTTCTTTTTCAATTTCTGTGATAAAAGAAAAGAGCATGTTAGTGTATGTATTTTATAAAGACTTATTACATTGCATAATAGACATTTCAGCTTTTTTTAGGCCCTCATATTTAGTAGTTTACAAACCAGTGTACTGTGCGATTTGCTCAGTTTCTGTGTTTGTTTTTCAAATCATTGGGTCTGTGGGAAAAAAAATCCATATCGGATTAAAAAAAACTGTTTTTGTTATGCTACAGTCTATTTGTTGTTTGTTATCAGTGTTCATTTGTTGTTTCTGGCTAATGTTCTATCTGTTGGCTTGTTGCAGATTTCTGGAGCAGTTAGATACCTGTTGGCGTATTCTAACTGTCTATTTGTTGTTATAACTTAGTGGTATTGATTTATCTGTTTGGTTGTTGCAAAATCTTGGGACAGTTATATAGCTGTTGGCGTATTCCAACTGGTTATAGTTTTTTAATTGATGTTTTGTTAATGTTTAAGTACAGATTAGTTACTAAATTTTGGTTTTAAGAAGATTAAATAAGCGTTTGTAAGATTTGCTGGTAATCTCTGCTTTACAGTAATGGAACTATCATTACATTCGAACCATCCACATCTCTTTTTCATATATGCAGTGTAATGACCTGCATTGGTTGTGACTCCTGCGTGGTAGATTATACCTATTGTTGTGAAGGTTTTCTTACCAAGTGATACTTGACCATGTGTGAATTCAGTCAGCTTGCAGTTGTTTTTGGTACCTTCTGCATTGTAACGTAGAAGCATTAGTATTACGTATTTACTATGTGTTTGTATTAGTAAGGTGGAGCAATTATCTGAATTGCAGGTAGTACATAACCTACCATGGTTTGCATTTTGTACAAGTTGCTGAAATGGAACGGATGCACAATTAGGTATGGATACATACTCAAAGCACTCATTAGGGATTTGTTCCTGTGCCACATTGTTGCAGAGAGTGCATGTATGTATAAAAATCTGGAAAATTTCATTTATAGGTATGTTTTTGTTTTCCAGTACTTGTGGTAAGTACATTAGAAATTCTTGTGGATCTTCTTGTGAGTTTATAGTGAATTTCACCATTCCAACACAGTAGTCCAATTCTTGTCTTATTCCATGAACACTATACATGTTGTCAGGATTTTTTGTTGCGTTTCTATGAAGGACTAACATTTGCAAACACAATTGGTCTGTACTGAGTAAGTAAATGTTGTCAACAATTGGTGGGAATTGAAATAGAATATTCATTGCTGCATTTGCGTAGCAACTTACACCAGTTATATTTGAAAATGTGAATGGACCAGATAGTTCTGTGTCCAAGTCATTTTTTCGGGGTGTGTGTTGCTTCTTTGAAGAAGTCCCTGAGTTACTTTGAGCAATAGGTTCTTCTTTGGTTGTGGTAATTGATGAAGTATTAGCTTCTTTTATTCTCTTTGGAGGATTTGCAGTGAGATCCTGTTGCATTTCTGTTTGAATTACATTTCTTTTACAATGTTTTCCTTTTTGTGGAACAGGACATGTTTTTAGATGGGGGTGTATAGTGAGTGTAGTTTATTGTATTCTAAAATGCAAATAATATCAGTGTTTACTTTACTTGCATCAAAGTTGTTTAGAAATAGACCTCAAGTGCACGTAAGCGTTATAGTGCTACGTAGCTCATGCCATCTTTAAAGACTGTGTTCCCAATATCTATCAATGCTTTGTCTTGGGTAAGACCTTGTGATTTGTGAATGGTGACTGTGTATGCTAGAGTTAGAGAAAATTGTTCTATGCGTACATACATGTCTTTGAAGAGAAGGAATCGAGCTGTTGAGCGCCCTTTCCTTTTTACTTCTGAAAGTTTGTCAAAGAGAATATCGTTGTCACGTGGGTATGTTTGAAAGCCAACAACTGTACCCAGTGCTCCATTAACTAGTCCTTGCTCCACGTCAAGGTTACGTTTAAGCATTACTCTACGGTTATAATTTTAATATTTTCTCCAAACCAGTTGTGTTGGAGATAGAATTTTCTAAGGTATTTAATCTGGTTGTGGCTTGTTGACACATGGGTAGTGTCATACCATGTACGTCCAGTTTGTCTGTGGAGCACATTTCAATTATTGGTTGAATTTCTTTTTTTAACATTGTTTCATTGAATTTTGAACAGCTTGCAAGAGACGGCATCAAGGACATACAATTGACATTTTTGTGTGCTAATTGTTCCATGACATCAGTAGCACATGAATTATCGCCATAAAGTGCATGGATGTTCTGGGTTGTTAATATTGCTTTTGCTTCTTGAGATAGTACACCAACTCTAATACTTTTTAAAATGTTGGCGTAAGTGAGGTCTGCAGATAGGTGCATGTTTTCTGTTAATTCTCTGTATTGGGAATGTTGCCAAAGGTTGACATTTCCCATGCTGCCAACTGTTTTACAGCAGAGTTTGTGTCCTAAGGTTTTAAAAATAAGTTCACCTTTCACTGGTGTCAATTGAAGAAGATCTCCAAAAACAATAATGTGTTTTCCTTCAAAGAGCTCTTCATAGTTTGTTTTAAGTACTTCTTGCATTCTGAGGTGAATCAAAGCTAACATTAGGTTGGAGACCATGCTCACTTCATCTATTAGTAGCATTTTCATTTGTTTTAACACTTTGCGGAGTTCCATTGCAGCTTCTGTAGAAAGTGTGTAATATTCTAATTTGTTTTGGTGTTCTACTGGAAGGAGTAGTAATCGGTGTAAAGTGACACTGCCTATGTTGTTGGCAGCTAAACCTATGGGGGAAGTTACAACAGCTGACAGTTTGTTGTTTGTCAGTTGTTGAAGGAACTTGCTGATGATTTTGATTAAGAATGTTTTGCCTGAACCAGCTTCACCACTGACGTATAGTAGTATAGGTTTGTAATTTTGGTGGGTGCATTCTTTATTTTCATGTTGTACACCATGTGCAATTTGTTTTGTTACTTCTTGAGAAATGGTACGCTGCTCTTTTTTCAGTTTTGATTGTAGTATAGTTAAGTCTTCTGTATCTTCTTCATAGTGACACATGGTGTTCTCTACTTCTGTCATAGCTAATTCTGCCTCATTTGCTATTAGTGGCTGTCTCAGTAGTTCTTGACCTCCTGTTACAGAAGATTGACTACTGTCGGGAGTGTCCTTATCTAGTTGGGCCTGGAGTTCTTCTTCATGTTGCTGTTCATTGTACAACATCGTTTTGTACTGTGTAAAGTTTATATCGGTGATAGTGTTTCCATTTTCTTTGAAAGCGTCTTCATAGGAGTCATAGTTTTCTAGTATCTCTTTTTCTTTTCTCCATTTAAAAAGTTGTAGCAGGGACATTTAATATAGTTCTTTATGTTGAGGAGTTTTTATTGACAATGTGATATGATTAATTAAGCTTTGTTTGGTAAGTTTCACTAAGCTGCCTTCACAATCTGTCCCTCTGTATCTACCTTTTTTTCATCAGGTTTTATATTATTTTTGTATGTGAAGTTTTGGGCTATGTGGTATAGACACATGGTTTCGAAAAGTGGTACTCCTGTTCGGGTAGTATGTGTCTAGTAAATTGTTTTTCAAAATGTCCTGGCTGTTGGGATCATTTTTGGCTATCGTTTCAATGTCGTCGTTTGATTTGAGAACTCTTTTTCTAGATTTAGCGGGACCAAGACTTAGGGCCTCATTACACGGTAGGCGGTGAGCCATGGCGCTATTAGCGCCATGGCTCATGCCGGTAAAATACAGGCACCGCCTTGGCGGAAAGGGGATTTACCGTCCCATTCCAAGGTTGGAGGGGCGGTAAATCCCCCTTCCACCATTTTCCTTCCCCATTCCCATTTCTGCCCCATAGGGATCTATGGGAATGGGAAGACGCTAATTACGGCACCGCAAAATTGCGGTGCCGTAATTAGCTCCGAGGTCCCTTAGCGGGTTGGATTTTAATGCCTGCAAAAAGCAGGCGTTAAATCCCCCAACCCGCAAAGGGACCTCGTAGTAAGGCGGTAAGGATTTACCGGTACCGGTATTTTACCAGTACCGGTAAATCCCTACCGCCATCCCTGCAATGAGGCCCATAGCCATACTATATTTTCAGATTTTCCATACAAAGCAGTACCGGTTAAACGATCTGCAGCTTCATAGGATCCACATTCTCTTTGAGAGAGCATTTTTATGCCTAAGCTGTACAATTTCTGAGATAGTGCTTTGTCCGATGATAGGTCATTCCAGAGGTCTTGAAGCTCTGTTTTTTCTGCTTTTGTTAAGTAGGGTGTAACATATTGTGCAACTGCAGTGGAATTGTCTGCAATGTACTGCACATCTATGTTTGCATTCCATCAGAGGGAAATGATTGCATTGTAATCATTGATATATTTTGAGTCTTCTGTTCTTTTTATGTAATACGTGTTCTTAGGTGATTTACCTTCAACACTATTTCTAACTGAAGACATGAAGTTGTTCGCTTCACCTTTTTTTGTAACTGGTCTAGGGAAACCAATGTGGCATTTGGTGTAGTATTTCCCTTTGTTTTTCTATTTGTGACGACAATATTTGTCACATTTGTGTCTTTGAAATTGGTCAATTTGTGCATGAAGATCACTATTTGTTATTTCCGATAGAATTTCACAAGTGACATATTTTTCAATGAACTGTAAAACAGTGACATCACTATCTTGACCAAATTTAGGAGCATCTTTAATCCATAAAAGCATGTGGATATTTGGTGCTCCTCTGGCTTGGTATTCTTTTCTCCAAAAGAAGTGTTGCACTTCTCCGAGGAGAGGAAGAGTTTTATTACAAATAAAGTGTATCATAGCAATGAAACGATGATGGAAATATCTTGAAACATTAATAGGATCTAGAGAGCAAAGTTCTCCATGTGTTAGTATGTCTATGTTTGTTTTATTTCTGTTGGATATGCGTAGAAAATCATGTAAATTCTGCACAACTTAATGTAACAAACCAAGTGGGTGGGCCAAGGTTACTTATCATACAACGTACATCTCCGTGACATCGGAACCAGTACTCTTTCGTACCACATATGTTTGCTAACAGATTTGTAGTGCTTGATTGTAAAACCTCATCTTTTTCTTGCACTTTTTGTATTAATTGCGTAGCTGACATAATTTGAAAGTGGGTTCCTGATTTCAATATGTGTGCAACTCTGTAACACAGAGTTGCCAGTTCACTTTCAAAGAATAGGTGGAATATGTGGAATATGTATTCCACATTTAGGGCCTCATCACGAGTTGGGCGGTAACGTCGGCGCTATTAGCGCCGGTGTTAATAGCCCTACTGCCAAACCCCCTGGCGCTAATAGCGCAGGATCACGGGTTTGGCAGAACGGGTATTGCCCATTCCCTACTGAGCCCGTTTGGGAATTCCCCATTCCCCATTGGGCTCAATGGGGAATTTTCGCACTCCTTCTGCCGGCGGATTTCCCGCTGGCAGTAATAGCACAAATTTACGGCGGATTTCTCCCCCAGCTCAGAGCTGGGGAGAAATCCGCTGAAACCCTGATTTGGCGGACCCTTAAATCCGGCGGTAATAGCGCTACTGCCGGATTTAAGGGTTACTCATGATGAGGCCATTTGTCTAAATCTGGGATGTTCAGAATACATTCGTAACAAGCGGTATTCTGATGCTGTTATCTGAGTGGGTCTATCATCGTACCTTCCTTCTTTGGAAAGAGTAGAGGAAAGCATGCGCTTCTATACTTTTTTCCCATATGTTGATTGGTGATCCTTTGGTTTGTCGCATTTGGTACATTTCTAGTGCTTCATCTATTGTGTCATTAGGGTGTAATGGATGAATTGTATAATGGTCTAAAATATTGGATACTGTAGCAGGATCTAAAAGTTCAAATTGAGCAGTTTCTGGTGACTCTTGAACTATTTCAGTTGTTTCCCTTAAGTTTTCTTCAATATTTATTTCTTTGTAGTTTTCATTATTGTCTTTTAGATATTGCAAAGTTTGTGTAACTTTATGAAGGTCTATGAGTTGTTGCCAATTTTTTTTGTCTTTTGTTGGTACACCATTTACTAAGACAATTAAAGATTGCTCTATTGGACGTTACACTCCCAGAGTGTGCACATTTTCTTTCAGGTATAATGGTAAATAAACTACTTTGCCACAAATGCCTTTCACCAAGTCAGAGGGTGGTAATTTTGCTGTTTTTGGTTGAAGGCGTGCTATTGCTTGAAATGGGTGCACTGTTTGAATTATAATGCTCTCATATAAATTGAGTTGTTGCAGGAGTTTTGGTAGTGGGAATAATCCCAAGTTATTTGTGATAGTACGTGAAGGAGTTTGGTTGTTGTCAAGTTTTGTAGTGTAGTAACTGCAAAGTATTAAGGGGTCAGTTATTTTGTATTTGTTTTCTGCTATAAGGTAGAGAGCTAATTCAAACCATTTGGAATCTTCATTGTCTTCTATTTTGTATGTTACGTCTACAGTTTTTGTGGTACTTTTATAAAAAAATTCTGCGGCAAAACACACACACATGGTTTGGTACATCAGCGGATGTACTTTTGAATGTTATTATTTCTTTTATGTAAGTATGTAGTTGAAGGTTGCCATGTGCATAACTGTTGCTAGTCTGTTGTAAAGCTATTGCATTTTGTAAGTGGTTTTCACTTCCAAAATATTTACTCTGGATATGGTTGATTTCTTCAAGTAGGTCTTTGGCTGTACCATGTAGAAGAGTGTTATTTAAATTGGCTAGTGCTAAATCAGGACTTTTAGCATAATACAGTTTATAGACTAGATTTCTTATAGCTGAATGATGTGTTAATATCATTTTGATATGGTGGAAGGTGCTTTTGCAAATACGTCCTGAAATGCAGGCTTATGAATGTCCTTGTAGTCAGTCGTGTGTATTTGCGCACAGGACAGGTATCCATATTTTGCAGCACTTTCATTTTGATTTTGTCTTTGCCTTTCACATACTGATTGAGGAACTGGCGTAAAGATTTGAAAGATTTTTTGGGAATTTTACACATTGACGTGCATGGCCATTTGTATACTGACGTTCTGGTTAAGTCGAATGGAGAGGTAATTCTGAGTTTTCTGGTGATATTTTTCAAAGCAGTATTTCTTGTTCCATTATGGTATTATAAATTGTTTCATAACCTTCTCCACTGCTATGTATGGCAATTGTGTTTGTTTGGTTTTGTTTGTATGCTTCGTCATTAAAATAGGGTTCTGTGCTCATGGTGTGACTCCATTCACCTCCACAGATATTTAAGAAGTTATTTTTGATGACATTATGTTTTTTGAGAAGTCTTTTTTGTAATTTAGTAGTTAGTTTTGTTAGTGCTTTCATTCTGTTTAATACTAAAATGAGTAACTTTCTTTTGAGAAGGATTGCACTGTCTATCAGAGCTTCTAAGATTAATTTTTTACTGTAGGTTTGAAGGGTTGTGGATGATTTGTCTCCTGTTTTTATAAGATTCTGAAACACTGTTGAAAAAAAAGAAGGTATGGGTTGGGGCGTTCTGCAATGTATGTGTGCTGTGTGCATGAGTGCATGAGTGTCTGAGTATGATGGGAAATATGTATGTGGTGGCGTGTGATTGTGCATTGGGCAGCTAAAATTAGTTGGGAAAGCCAATCCTTCTATTTGTGTGTTACTAAACTGCGGTTCAGATGAGAGTAGAAAGTGAGCTAGTGGTGAGGGGAAACATTAATAGTAAACCTAATGGTATAAAATTAAAACAGTTCTTTGTTTTGTAATACTAACATTCTAGGGGTTGAGTATGTTATTTGTGTTCCAAAAAAAGAGGAATTTGTGTGCCATTCTGCCTACTAATCCCTGTTTAATAAATGGGGATTTCTGGGCAGAATGGTTCAGAAATCTCAGTTTTTTTTGTGCGCAAATTACATTATTGAACCACACAATGGGGGTAATTCATAGAATCCAGCGCACAAGTGGCGCACGCGGCTGGCGCACAGTGTGCGCGTGCGAATCCCTGCGCCAGCCGCGTGCGCTAAAATCCAATTCCGCGCACAGCGTATTCATGTATTCCAGCCACCAAAACCAGCCGTGGCGCACAGTGGCACAGCGACCCTGCAGCAGCGCCAGTTACGCCCCCAAGAACGCCTCTCGCGCAGGGAAAAGCCATCAATATACCCAATCCAGTGCAAAGGGCTGCGCTAACCCTGTACCAGCACAGCAAGCGGGCTACGTGTATCACTGGGGTGCGCGGGAAGTACCTCACGCGATTGGCCCCGTGCGAGCAGGGTACGCGTATTTCAGGGGTGCGCTGGAAGTTCCACACGCGATTTCATCATGGTACGTGTATTTCAGGGGTGCGCGGGAATTTCCACACGCGACTGGGCCCGTGCGAGCAGGGTACTCGTATCTCAGGGGTGCGCGGGAAGTTCCACACACGATATCAGCAGGGTACGTGTATTTCAGGGTGCAGGGGAAGTTACACACGCAATTTCCGCAGGGTACATGTATTTCAGGGGTGCACGTGAAGTTCCACACGCGATATCAGCAGGGTATGTGTATTTCAGGGTGCAGGGGAAGTTACACATGCAATTCCAGCAGGCTATGTGTATTTCAGGGGTACGCGGGAATTTCCACACGCAATTGGGCCCGTGCGAGCAGGGCACGCGTATCTCAGGGGTGGGCGGGAAGTTCCACACGCGATTCCATCAGGGTACGTGTATTTCAGGGTGCGGGGGAAGTTTCACACGCGAAATCAGCAGGGTATGTGTATTCCAGGTGTGCGCGGGAAGTTCCACACGCGATTCCATCAGGGTACATGTATTTCGGGGTGCGCGTGAAGTACCACACGCGACATCAGCAGGGTATGTGTATTTCAGGGTGCAGGGGAAGTTACACACGCGATTTCCGCAGGGTACCTGTATTTCAGGGGTGCGTGTGAAGTTCCACACGCGATATCAGCAGGGTACGTGTATTTCAGGGTACAGGGGAAGTTACACACGCAATTCCAGCAGGCTACGTGTATTTCAGGGGTGCGCGGGAAGTTCCACACGCGATTCCATCAGGGTACGTGTATTTCGGGGTGCGCGTGAAGTTCCACACGCGATATCAGCAGGGTACTTGTATTCCAGGGTGCAGGGGAAGTTACACACGTGACTTCCGCAGGGTACGTGTATTTCAGGGGTGGGCAGGAATTTCCACATGCGATTGGGCCCGTGCGAGCAGGGTACGTGTATCTCAGGGGTGCGCGGGAAGTTCCACACGCGATTCCATCAGGGTACGTGTATTTCGGGGTGCGGGGGAAGTTCGACACGTGATTCCATCAGGGTACGTATATTACAGGGGTGCGCGGGGAGCACCACACGTGAATTGCACGTGTGGGCCCTACCAGGTGTTCCCTCTACACCCTCCACGGCCCCTGCAGGTGGCTCACACCACAGGGGCCTACCCTGCACATGTCCTGCAGGCACCCCACCCACCATGGCCATGCACCCCAGCCAACCCACATGTCAACTTGCACAACTGCCCACCAACGCATGTCCCCCTGCTCCCCCAGCCACCAGGGGCACCCTCCACAGGCCCCCACCCATGTCTCCCACCCTCCCACCCCCAGCAGTGCAGGGGCACCCACCACCAGGCCCCCACCCATGTCTCCCACCACCCCCACCCCCCAGCCACGAGGGGCAGCCTCCACCAGGCCCCCACCCATGTCTCCCACCCCCCCACCCACCAGCAGTGCAGGGGCACCCATCACCAGGCCCCCACCCATGTCTCCCACCATCCCCACCCCCCAGCCACCAGGGGCAGCCTCCACCAGGCCCCCACCCATGTCTCCCAGCACCCCCACCCCCCAGCAGTGCAGGGGCACCCTCCACCAGGCCCCCACCCATGTCTCACACCACCCCCACCCCCCAGCAGTGCAGGGGCACCCTCCACCAGGCCCCCACCCATGTCTCACACCACCCCCCACCCCCCAGCAGTGCAGGGGCAGCCTCCACCAGGCCCCCACCCATGTCCCCCACCACCCCCACCCCCCAGCCACCAGGGGCTGCCTCCACCAGGCCCCCACCCATGTCTACCACCACCCCCACCCCCCAGTCACCAGGGGCACCTGCCAGCAGGCCCCCACCCATGTCCAACTCATGTACCCCTGCAACCCCACCCCCCAGCACTGTGGGGCACCTGCCAGCAGGCCCCGACTCATGTCCAACTCATGTACCCCTGCACCCCCACCCCCCAGCACTGTGGGGCACCTGCCACCAGGCCCCCACCCATGTCTCCCACCACCCCACCCCCCAGCACTGTGGGGCACCTGCCACCAGGCCCCCACCCATGTCTCCCACCACCCCCACCCCCCAGCCACCAGGGGCAGCCTCCACCAGGCCCCCACCCATGTCTCCCAGCACCCCCACCCCCCAGCAGTGCAGGGCACCCTCCACCAGGCCCCCACCCATGTCTCACACCACCCCCACCCCCCAGCCACCAGGGGCAGCCTCCACCAGGCCCCCAACCATGTCTCCCACCCCCCCAACCCCCTGCAGTGCAGGGGCACCCACCAATAGGCCCCCACCCATGTCTCCCACCACCCCCACCCCCCAGCCACCAGGGGCAGCCTCCACCAGGCCCCCACCCATGTCCCCCAGCACCCCCACCCCCCAGCAGTGCAGGGGCACCCTCCACCAGGCCCCCACCCATGTCTCACACCACCCCCACCCCCCAGCAGTGCAGGGGCAGCCTCCACCAGGCCCCCACCCATGTCTCCCACCACCCCCACCCCCCAGCCACCAGGGGCAGCCTCCACCAGGCCCCCACCCATGTCTCCCACCACCCCCACCCCCCAGTCACCAGGGGCACCTGCCAGCAGGCCCCCACCCATGTCCAACTCATGTACCCCTGCACCCCCACCCCCCCGCACTGTGGGGCACCTGCCAGCAGGCCCCCACTCATGTCCAACTCATGTACCCCTGCACCCCCACCCCCCAGCACTGTGGGGCACCTGCCACCAGGCCCCCACCCATGTCTCCCACCACCCCCACCCCCCAGCCACCAGGGGCAGCCTCCACCAGGCCCCCACCCATGTCTCCCAGCACCCCCACCCCCCAGCAGTGCAGGGGCACCCTCCACCAGGCCCCCACCCATGTCTCCCACCACCCCCACCCCCCAGCACTGTGGGGCACCTGCCACCAGGCCCCCACCCATGTCTCACACCACCCCCACCCCCCAGCCACCAGGGGCAGCCTCCACCAGGCCCCCACCCATGTCTCCCACCCCCCACCCCCCAGCAGTGCAGGGGCACCCACCACCAGGCCCCCACCCATGTCTCCCACCACCCCCACCCCCCAGCCACCAGGGGCAGTCTCCACCAGGCCCCCACCCATGTCTCCCAGCACCCCCACCCCCAGCAGTGCAGGGGCACCCTCCACCAGGCCCCCACCCATGTCTCACACCACCCCCCACCCCCCAGCAGTGCAGGGGCAGCCTCCACCAGGCCCCCACCCATGTCTAACACCACCCCCACCCCCCAGTCACCAGGGGCACCTGCCAGCAGGCCCCCACACATGACCAACTCATGTACCCCTGCACCCCACCCCCTAGCAGTGCAGGGGCACCCTCCACCAGGCCCCCACCCATGTCTCACACCACCCCCACCCCCCAGCCACCAGGGGCAGCCTCCACCAGGCCCCCAACCATGTCTCCCACCCCCCAACCCCCTGCAGTGCAGGGGCACCCACCAATAGGCCCCCACCCATGTCTCCCACCACCCCCACCCCCCAGCCACCAGGGGCAGCCTCCACCAGGCCCCCACCCATGTCCCCCAGCACCCCCACCCCCCAGCAGTGCAGGGGCACCCTCCACCAGGCCCCCACCCATGTCTCACACCACCCCCCACCCCCCAGCAGTGCAGGGGCAGCCTCCACCAGGCCCCCACCCATGTCGCCCACCACCCCCACCCCCCTGTCACCAGGGGCACATGCCAGCAGGCCCCCACCCATGTCCAACACATGTACCCCTGCACCCCACCCCCAGCACTGTGGGGCACCTGCCAGCAGGCCCCCACTCATGTCCAACTCATGTACCCCTGCACCCCCACCCCCCAGCACTGTGGGGCACCTGCCACCAGTCCCCCATCCATGTCTCCCACCACCCCCACCCCCCAGCCACCAGGGGCAGCCTCCACCAGGCCCCCACCCATGTCTCCCAGCACCCCCACCCCCCAGCAGTGCAGGGGCACCCTCCACCAGGCCCCCACCCATGTCTCCCACCACCCCCACCCCCCAGCACTGTGGGGCACCTGCCACCAGGCCCCCACCCATGTCTCACACCACCCCCACCCCCCAGCCACCAGGGGCAGCCTCCACCAGGCCCCCACCCATGTCTCCCAACCCCCACCCCCCAGCAGTGCAGGGGCACCCACCACCAGGCCCCCACCCATGTCTCCCACCACCCCCACCCCCCAGCCACCAGGGGCAGTCTCCACCAGGCCCCCACCCATGTCTCCCAGCACCCCCACCCCCAGCAGTGCAGGGGCACCCTCCACCAGGCCCCCACCCATGTCTCACACCACCCCCCACCCCCCAGCAGTGCAGGGGCAGCCTCCACCAGGCCCCCACCCATGTCTCCCACCACCCCCACCCCCCAGTCACCAGGGGCACCTGCCAGCAGGCCCCCACCCATGACCAACTCATGTACCCCTGCACCCCCACCCCCTAGCACTGTGGGGCACCTGCCAGCAGGCCCCCACTCATGTCCAACTCATGTACCCCTGCACCCCCACCCCCCAGCACTGTGGGGCACCTGCCAGCAGGCCCCCACCCATGACCAACTCATGTACCCCTGCACCCCCACCCCCTAGCACTGTGGGGCACCTGCCAGCAGGCCCCCACTCATGTCCAACTCATGTTCCCCTGCACCCCCACCCCCCAGCACTGTGGGGCACCTGCCAGCAGGCCCCCACTCATGTCCAACTCATGTACCCCTGCACCCCCACCCCCCAGCACTGTGGGGCACCTGCCACCAGGCCCCCACCCATGTCTCCCACTACCCCCACCCCCCAGCACTGTGGGGCACCCTCCACCAGGCCCTCGCCCATGTCCCATCCATGCCCCCCTGCACCTGGGTCCCACCAATCCCCAATCATGTCCGTAATGGCCATCCTCCCCTGCCAAAAGGCCCAACCAACTATCACATCCACCCACATATCAAAGGCAATTACATGTTACACACCCAATGTAAATAATGCAAATGAACACATGTCTGTCACACACAATGGCTGCAAGTGAATGTCAAAACACCCAACATGACATGCATGAAAGCAATGAGATGATACGACACATTGAAGGATGAAAATATAAATGTATTCAAAATCAACTAGAATGGAAATGAAATGAGAAAAACCACAAAGCAAAACAACCAAAAGAAGACGAATGTCCATGAAAAAAATCAAAAACACACAGCACAATCAAAATAAATGGTGTCCAAAGTCACAGTCAGAAAATAAATCCAAGGGTAAATGATAAACAAAAACCATTGCTCCATGGCGATGAAAAAACTCCATAAAAAAGAAAAATCCATTGAAGAACTATTTAAAAGATAATCCCGGGTCCATGAGCCCAACCAAATGAAACCTAACTATGACAACTAACTAAAAACTGAACTACATACAAAAACGTGGCGCATTGTACAATCGCAACCAAATAAAAACAAAAATAAAGGAAACCTAATGCTAACTATATAACTATATACAAAGGCGGCGGGCAAGTCCAGCGGCTCACTCTGTGGTGTTCTGGGCCAGGGCATCATCGAACTCCTCTTCGATGTCCCGGAGGCGGTCCTGTTCCATGGCCCCGAGGGTCTGCAGGGACGACGCCGTCTCCTCCTCCAACCCCCTGCGGATTGCCTCGAGGCACTCGGCCCGCCTCATGGCCCTCCGCATGGAGTTCTCCGCCCTGACCATTGTGAGCCGCGCCTCTTCCGCCCGCCGCCGCTCCGCACCTATCTGCTGGCCCAACCGCTGCCACACAGAAGACACATCCCGTCCTGGGTCCACCTGCCCTCCGGCCGATGCCTGCCCCTCCGATGTTGAAGGCCCCGAGCCTTCATGGCTCCCACCACGTTGCTGCTGCTGCTGTGCCTCTGCCCGTGCACTGCCTCCTGCTGCCTGCACATCCTCCGCCAGCTGGGGTGCAGTTGTTGATGTGGCCACCCCTGCTGGACGTCCGACTCCCGACTGTGGCCATACACCCAAAACCGAAGTTATAAGCACTGAAGTTATAAGCCACCATGGGTGTGATATGCTGCGGTGGTTGTGGCCAGGGCCACAACCACCGCAGCATATCACACCCATAGATCACACCCATAGAATCAAATATCTATCAAATATTTGCAAATCTACAGTTTGTGTACTGTTTGATTTGTATAGTTTGTATTTGAAGTTTTGGCTATGTCATTTCATTGAGATTGTAGAGTTTGGTAACACGCACTGCAGTATAACATATCCATGGAAGTAAACATTTTGTATTGTGGTGTATGGTTAGATGTTTGCTTCAATGATTCTGTTACGCAGAAGTATTTAAGATCGAAGTTATATGCACCAAAGTTATAAGACACCATGGGTGGCTTATAACTTTGCTCTCCCTGGATGAATCCACACTAAACTTTGTAAAAAGTGTGATATGGGTGGGCCCATATAGACAGTTAATATGTTTGATTCTATGGGTGTGATATGCTGCAGTGGTTGTGGCCAGGGCCTAGAGTCTTGGGTGCATGGCTGAAGGCCATGCATCCACGACCGAAGTTATATGCACTGAAGTTATAAGACACCATGGGTGGCTTATAACTTTGCTCTCCCTGGATGAATTTTCACCAAACTTTGCAAAAAGTGTGAAATGGGTGGGCCCATATAGACAGTTAATATGTTTGATTCTATGGGTGTGATATGCTGCAGTGGTTGTGGCCAGGGCCTAGAGTCTTGGGTGCATGGCTGAAGGCCATGCATCCACGACCGAAGTTATATGCACTGAAGTTATAAGACACCATGGGTGGCTTATAACTTTGCTCTCCCTGGATGAATTTTCACCAAACTTTGCAAAAAGTGTGAAATGGGTGGGCCCATATAGACAGTTAAAATGTTTGATTCTATGGGTGTGATCTATGGGCGTGATATGCTGCGGTGGTTGTGGCCAGGGCCTAGAGTCTTGGGTGCATGGGTGCAGGCCGTAGGCCATAGGCCATACACCCAAGACTCTAGTTTACTTCCATATCCACGGAAGTAAACCTTTTATATTGTGGTGTATGGTTAGATGTTTGCATCAATGGTTCTGTTATGCAGCAGTATTTATGCATTGTATTAGAATATACTTACTGTTCGTTTTCTGAGCTTGGATATATTTTTTTCATGAGTTGGGAAACTGGAGTACATGTTCTTTTTCAATTTCTATGATAAAAGAAAAGAGCATGTTAGTGTATGTATTTTATAAAGACTTATTACATTGCATAATAGACATTTCAGCTTTTTTTAGGCCCTCATATTTAGTAGTTTACAAACCAGTGTACTGTGCGATTTGCTCAGTTTCTGTGTTTGTTTTTCAAATCATTGGGTCTGTGGGAAAAAAAATCCATGTCGGATTAAAAAAAACTGTTTTTGTTATGCTACAGTCTATTTGTTGTTTGTTTTCAGTGTTCATTTGTTGTTTCTGGCTAATGTTCTATCTGTTGGCTTGTTGCAGATTTCTGGGGCAGTTAGATACCTGTTGGCGTATTCTAACTGTCTATTTGTTGTTATAACTTAGTGGTATTGATTTATCTGTTTGGTTGTTGCAAAATCTTGGGACAGTTATATAGCTGTTGGCGTATTCCAACTGGTTATAGTTTTTTAATTGATGTTTTGTTAATGTTTAAGTACAGATTAGTTACTAAATTTTGGTTTTAAGAAGATTAAATAAGCGTTTGTAAGATTTGCTGGTAATCTCTGCTTTACAGTAATGGAACTATCCTTACATTCGAACCATCCACATCTCTTTTTCATATATGCAGTGTAATGACCTGCATTGGTTGTGACTCCTGCGTGGTAGATTATACCTATTGTTGTGAAGGTTTTCTTACCAAGTGATACTTGACCATGTGTGAATTCAGTCAGCTTGCAGTTGTTTTTGGTACCATCTGCATTGTAACGTAGAAGCATTAGTATTACCTATTTACTATGTGTTTGTATTAGTAAGGTGGAGCAATTATCTGAATTGCAGGTAGTACATAACCTACCATGGTTTGCATTTTGTACAAGTTGCTGAAATGGAACGGATGCACAATTAGGTATGGATACATACTCAAAGCACTCATTAGGGATTTGTTCCTGTGCCACATTGTTGCAGAGAGTGCATGTATGTTTCCACATGTATAAAATCTGGAAAATTTCATTTATAGGTATGTTTTTGTTTTCCAGTACTTGTGGTAAGTACATTAGAAATTCTTGTGGATCTTCTTGTGAGTTTATAGTGAATTTCACCATTCCAACACAGTAGTCCAATTCTTGTCTTATTCCATGAACACTATACATGTTGTCAGGATTTTTTGTTGCGTTTCTATGAAGGACTAACATTTGCAAACACAATTGGTCTGTACTGAGTAAGTAAATATTGTCAACAATTGGTGGGAATTGAAATAGAATATTCATTGCTGCATTTGCGTAGCAACTTACACCAGTTATATTTGAAAATGTGAATGGACCAGATAGTTCTGTGTCCAAGTCATTTTTTCGGGGTGTGTGTTGCTTCTTTGAAGAAGTCCCTGAGTTACTTTGAGCAATAGGTTCTTCTTTGGTTGTGGTAATTGATGAAGTATTAGCTTCTTTTATTCTCTTTGGAGGATTTGCAGTGAGATCCTGTTGCATTTCTGTTTGAATTACATTTCTTTTACAATGGTTTCCTTTTTGTGGAACAGGACATGTTTTTAGATGGGGGTGTATAGTGAGTGTAGTTTATTGTATTCTAAAATGCAAATAATATCAGTGTTTACTTTACTTGCATCAAAGTTGTTTAGAAATAGACCTCAAGTGTACCTAAGCGTTATAGTGCTACGTAGCTCATGCCATCTTTAAAGACTGTGTTCCCAATATCTATCAATGCTTTGTCTTGGGTAAGACCTCGTGATTTTTGAATGGTGACTGTGTATGCTAGAGTTAGAGAAAATTATTCTATGCGTATATACATGTCTTTGAAGAGAAGGAATCGAGCTGTTGAGCGCCCTTTCCTTTTTACTTCTGAAAGTTTGTCAAAGAGAATATTGTTGTCACGTGGGTATGTTTGAAAGCCAACAACTGTACCCAGTGCTCCATTAACTAGTCCTTGCTCCACGTCAAGGTTACGTTTAAGCATTACTCTACAGTTATAATTTTAATATTTTCTCCAAACCAGTTGTGTTGGAGATAGAATTTTCTAAGGTATTTAATCTGGTTGTGGCTTGTTGACACATGGGTAGTGTCATACCATGTACGTCCAGTTTGTCTGTGGAGCACATTTCAATTATTGGTTGCATTTCTTTTTTTAACATTGTTTCATTGAATTTTGAACAGCTTGCAAGAGACGGCATCAAGGACATACAATTGACATGTTTGTGTGCTAATTGTTCCATGACATCAGTAGCACATGAATTATCGCCATAAAGTGCACGGATGTTCTGGGTTGTTAATATTGCTTTTGCTTCTTGAGATAGTACACCAACTCTAATACTTTTTAAAATGTTGGCGTAAGTGAGGTCTGCAGATTGGTGCATGTTTTCTGTTAATTCTCTGTATTGGGAATGTTGCCAAAGGTTGACATTTCCCATGCTGCCAACTGTTTTACAGCAGAGTTTGTGTCCTAAGGTTTTAAAAATAAGTTCACCTTTCACTGGTGTCAATTGAAGTAGATCTCCAAAAACAATAATGTGTTTTCCTTCAAAGAGCTCTTCATAGTTTGTTTTAAGTACTTCTTGCATTCTGAGGTGAATCAAAGCTAACATTAGGTTGGAGACCATGCTCACTTCATCTATTAGTAGCATTTTCATTTGTTTTAGCACTTTGCGGAGTTCCATTGCAGCTTCTGTAGAAAGTGTGTAATATTCTAATTTGTTTTGGTGTTCTACTGGAAGGAGTAGTAATCGGTGTAAAGTGACACTGCCTATGTTGTTGGCAGCTAAACCTATGGGGGCAGTTACAACAGCTGACAGTTTGTTGTTTGTCAGTTGTTGAAGGAACTTGCTGATGATTTTGATTAAGAATGTTTTGCCTGAACCAGCTTCACCACTGACGTATAGTAGTATAGGTTTGTAATTTTGGTGGGTGCATTCTTTATTTTCATGTTGTACACCATGTGCAATTTGTTTTGTTACTTCTTGAGAAATGGTACGCTGCTCTTTTTTCAGTTTTGATTGTAGTATAGTTAAGTCTTCTGTATCTTCTTCATAGTGACACATGGTGTTCTCTACTTCTGTCATAGCTAATTCTGCCTCATTTGCTATTAGTGGCTGTCTCAGTAGTTCTACTGTCGGGAGTGTCCTTATCTAGTTGGGCCTGGAGTTCTTCTTCGTGTTGCTGTTCATTGTACAACATCGGTTTGTACTGTGTAAAGTTTATATCGGTGATAGTGCTTTCATTTTCTTTGAAAGCGTCTTCATAGGAGTCATAGTTTTCTAGTATCTCTTTTTCTTTTCTCCATTTAAAAATTTGTAGCAGGGACATTTAATATAGTTCTTTATGTTGAGGAGTTTTTATTGACAATGTGATATGATTAATTAAGCTTTGTTTGGTAAGTTTCACTAATCTGCCTTCACAATCTGTCACTCTGTATCTACCTTTTTTTCATCAGGTTTTATATTATTTTTGTATGTGAAGTTTTGGGCTATGTGGTATAGACACATGGTTTCGAAAAGTGGTACTCCTGTTCGGGTAGTATGTGTCTAGTAAATTGTTTTTCAAAATGTCCTGGCTGTTGGGATCATTTTTGGCTATCGTTTCAATGTCGTCGTATGATTTGAGAACTCTTTTTCTAGATTTAGCGGGACCAAGACTTAGGGCCTCATTACACGGTAGGCGGTGAGCCATGGCGCTATTAGCGCCATGGCTCATGCCGGTAAAATACAGGCACCGCCTTGGTGGAAAGGGGATTTACCGTCCCATTCCAAGGTTGGAGGGGCGGTAAATCCCCCTTCCACCATTGTCCTTCCCCATTCCCATTTCTGCCCCATAGGGTTCTATGGGAATGGGAAGACGCTAATTACGGCACCGCAAAATTGCGGTGCTGTAATTAGCTCCGAGGTCCCTTAGCGGGTTGGATTTTAACGCCTGCAAAAAGCAGGCGTTAAATCCCCCAACCCGCAAAGGGACCTCGTAGTAAGGCGGTAAGGATTTACCGGTACCGGTATTTTACCAGTACCGGTAAATCCCTACCGCCATCCGTGCAATGAGGCCCATAGCCATACTATATTTTCAGATTTTCCATACAAAGCAGTACTGGTTAAACGATCTGCAGCTTCATAGGATCCACATTCTCTTTGAGAGAGCATTTTTATGCCTAAGCTGTACAATTTCTGAGATAGTGCTTTGTCCGATGATAGGTCATTCCAGAGGTCTTGAAGCTCTGTTTTTTCTGCTTTTGTTAAGTAGGGTGTAACATATTGTGCAACTGCAGTGGAATTGTCTGCAATGTACTGCACATCTATGTTTGCATTCCATCAGAGGGAAATGATTGCATTGTAATCATTGATATATTTTGAGTCTTCTGTTCTTTTTATGTAATACGTGTTCTTAGGTGATTTACCTTCAACACTATTTCTAACTGAAGACATGAAGTTGTTCGCTTCACCTTTTTTTGTAACTGGTCTAGGGAAACCAATGTGGCATTTGGTGTAGTATTTCCCTTTGTTTTTCTATTTGTGACGACAATATTTGTCACATTTGTGTCTTTGAAATTGGTCAATTTGTGCATGAAGATCACTATTTGTTATTTCCGATAGAATTTCACAAGTGAAATATTTTTCAATGAACTGTAAAACAGTGACATCACTATCTTGACCAAATTTAGGAGCATCTTTAATCCATAAAAGCATGTGGATATGTGGTGCTCCTCTGGCTTGGTATTCTTTTCTCCAAAAGAAGTGTTGCACTTCTCAGAGGGGAGGAAGAGTTTTATTACAAATAAAGTGTAGCATAGCAATGAAACGATGATGGAAATATCTTGAAACATTAATAGGATCTAGAGAGCAAAGTTCTCCATGTGTTAGTATGTCTATGTTTGTTTTATTTCTGTTTGATATGCGTAGAAAATCATGTAAATTCTGCACAACTTAATGTAAGAAACCAAGTGGGTGGGCCAAGGTTACTTATCATACAACGTACATCTCCGTGACATCGGAACCAGTACTCTTTCGTACCACACATGTTTGCTAACAGATTTGTAGTGCTTGATTGTAAAACCTCATCTTTTTCTTGCACTTTTTGTATTAATTGCGTAGCTGACATAATTTGAAAGTGGGTTGCTGATTTCAATATGTGTGCAACTCTGTAACACAGAGTTGCCAGTTCACTTTCAAAGAATAGGTGGAATATGTGCAATATGTATTCCACATTTAGGGCCTCATCACGAGTTGGGCGGTAACGTTGGCGCTATTAGCGCCGGTGTTAATAGCCCTACTGCCAAACCCCCTAGCGCTAATAGAGCAGGATCACGGGTTTGGCAGAACGGGTATTGCCCATTCCCTACTGAGCCCATTTGGGAATTCCCCATTCCCCATTGGGCTCAATGGGGAATTTTCGCACTCCTTCTGCCGGCGGATTTCCCGCTGGCAGTAATAGCACAAATTTACGGCGGATTTCTCCCCCAGCTCAGAGCTGGGGAGAAATCCGCTGAAACCCTGATTTGGCGGACCCTTAAATCCGGCGGTAATAGCGCTACTGCCGGATTTAAGGGTTACTCATGATGAGGCCATTTGTCTAAATCTGGGATGTTCAGAATACATTCGTAACAAGCGGTATTCTGATGCTGTTATCTGAGTGGGTCTATCATCGTACCTTCCTTCTTTGGAAAGAGTAGAGGAAAGCATGCGCTTCTATACTTTTTTCCCATATGTTGATTGGTGATCCTTTGGTTTGTCGCATTTGGTACATTTCTAGTGCATCATCTATTGTGTCATTAGAGTGTAATGGATGAATTGTATAATGGTCTAAAATATTGGATACTGTAGCAGGATCTAAAAGTTCAAATTGAGCAGTTTCTGGTGACTCTTGAACTATTTCAGTTGTTTCCCTTATGTTTTCTTCAATATTTATTTCTTTGTAGTTTTCATTATTGTCTTTTAGATATTGCAAAGTTTGTGTAACTTTATGTAGGTCTATGAGTTGTTGCCAAATTTTTTTGTCTTTTGTTGGTACACCATTTACTAAGACAATTAAAGATTGCTCTATTGGACGTTACACTCCCAGAGTGTGCACATTTTCTTTCAGGTATAATGGTAAATAAACTACTTTGCCACAAATGCCTTTCACCAAGTCAGAGGGTGGTAATGTTGCTGTTTTTGGTTGAAGGCGTGCTATTGCTTGAAATGGGTGCACTGTTTGAATTATAATGCTCTCATATAAATTGAGTTGTTGCAGGAGTTTTGGTAGTGGGAATAATCCCAAGTTATTTGTGATAGTACGTGAAGGAGTTTGGTTGTTGTCAAGTTTTGTAGTGTAGTAACTGCAAAGTATTAAGGGGTCAGTTATTTTGTATTTGTTTTCTGCTATAAGGTAGAGAGCTAATTCAAACCATTTGGAATCTTCATTGTCTTCTATTTTGTATGTTACGTCTACAGTTTTTGTGGTACTTTTATAAAAAAATTCTGCGGCAAAACACACACACATGGTTTGGTACATCAGCGGATGTACTTTTGAATGTTATTATTTCTTTTATGTAAGTATGTAGTTGAAGGTTGCCATGTGCATAACTGTTGCTAGTCTGTTGTAAAGCTATTGCATTTTGTAAGTGGTTTTCACTTCCAAAATATTTACTCTGGATATGGTTGATTTCTTCAAGTAGGTCTTTGGCTGTACCATGTAGAAGAGTGTTATTTAAATTGGCTAGTGCTAAATCAGGACTTTTAGCATAATACAGTTTATAGACTAGATTTCTTATAGCTGAATGATGTGCTAATATCATTTTGATATGGTGGAAGGTGCTTTTGCAAATACGTCCTGAAATGCAGGCTTATGAATGTCCTTGTAGTCAGTCGTGTGTATTTGCGCACAGGACAGGTATCCATATTTTGCAGCACTTTCATTTTGATTTTGTCTTTGCCTTTCACATACTGATTGAGGAACTGGCGTAAAGATTTGAAAGATTTTTTGGGAATTTTACACATTGACGTGCATGGCCATTTGTATACTGACGTTCTGGTTAAGTCGAATGGAGAGGTAATCCTGAGTTTTCTGGGGATATTTTTCAAAGCAGTATTTCTTGTTCCATTATGGTATTATAAATTGTTTCATAACCTTCTCCACTGCTATGTATGGCAATTGTGTTTGTTTGGTTTTGTTTGTATGCTTCGTCATTAAAATAGGGTTCTGTGCTCATGGTGTGACTCCATTCACCTCCACAGATATTTAAGAAGTTATTTTTGATGACATTATGTTTATTGAGAAGTCTTTTTTGTAATTTAGTAGTTAGTTTTGTTAGTGCTTTCATTCTGTTTAATACTAAAATGAGTAACTTTCTTTTGAGAAGGATTGCACTGTCTATCAAAGCTTCTAAGATTAATTTTTTACTTTAGGTTTGAAGGGTTGTGGATGATTTGTCTCCTGTTTTTATAAGATTCTGAAACACTGTTGAAAAAAAAAGAAGGTATGGGTTGGGGTGTTCTGCAATGTATGTGTGCTGTGTGCATGAGTGCATGAGTGTCTGAGTATGATGGGAAATATGTATGTGGTGGCGTGTGATTGTGCATTGGGCAGCTAAAATTAGTTGGGAAAGCCAATCCTTCTATTTGTGTGTTACTAAACTGCGGTTCAGATGAGAGTAGAAAGTGAGCTAGTGGTGAGGGGAAACATTAATAGTAAACCTAATGGTATAAAATTAAAACAGTTCTTTGTTTTGTAATACTAACATTCTAGGGGTTGAGTATGTTATTTGTGTTCCAAAAAAAGAGGAATTTGTGTGCCATTCTGCCTACTAATCCATGTTTAATAAATGGGGATTTCTGGGCAGAATGGTTCAGAAATCTCAGTTTTTTTTGTGCGCAAATTACATGATTGAACCACACAATGGGGGTAATTCATAGAATCCAGCGCACAAGTGGCGCACGCGGCTGGCGCACAGTGTGCGCGTGCGAATCCCTGCGCCAGCCGCGTGCGCTAAAATCCAATTCCGCGCACAGCGTATTCATGTATTCCAGCCACCAAAACCAGCCGTGGCGCACAGTGGCGCAGCGACCCTGCAGCAGCGCCAGTTACGCCCCCAAGAACGTCTCTTGCGCAGGGAAAAGCCATCAATATACCCAATCCAGCGCAAAAGGCTGCGCTAACCCTGTACCAGCACAGCAAGCGGGCTACGTGTATCACTGGGGTGCATGGGAAGTACCTCACGCGATTGGCCCCGTGCGAGCAGGGTACGCGTATCTCAGGGGTGCGCGGGAAGTTCCACACACGATATCAGCAGGGTACGTGTATTTCAGGGGTGCGCTGGAAGTTCCACATGTGATTTCATCATGGTACGTGTATTTCAGGGGTGCGCGGGAATTTCCACACGCGATTGGGCACGTGCGAGCAGGGTACGCGTATCTCAGGGGTGCGCGGGAAGTTCCACACACGATATCAGCAGGGTACGCGTATTTCAGTGGTGCGCTGGAAGTTCCACACGCGATTTCATCATGGTACGTGTATTTCAGGGGTGCGCGGGAATTTCCACACGCGATTGGGCCCGTGCGAGCAGGGTACGCGTATCTCAGGGGTGCGCGGGAAGTTCCACAAACGATATCAGCAGAGTACGTGTATTTCAGGGTGCAGGGGAAGTTACACACGCAATTTCCGCAGGGTACGTGTATTTCAGGGGTGCGCGTGAAGTTCCACACGCGATATCAGCAGGGTATGTGTATTTCAGGGTGCAGGGGAAGTTACACATGCAATTCCAGCAGGCTATGTGTATTTCAGGGGTGCGCGGGAATTTCCACACGCAATTGGGCCCGTGCGAGCAGGGCACGCGTATCTCAGGGGTGGGCGGGAAGTTCCACACGCAATTCCATCAGGGTACGTGTATTTCAGGGTGCGGGGGAAGTTTCACACGCGAAATCAGCAGGGTATGTGTATTCCAGGTGTGCGCGGGAAGTTCCACACACGATTCCATCAGGGTAAGTGTATTTCGGGGTGCGCGTGAAGTTCCACACGCGACATCAGCAGGGTACGTGTATTTCAGGGTGCAGGGGAAGTTACACACGCGATTTCCGCAGGGTACATGTATTTCAGGGGTGCGCGTGAAGTTCCACACGCGATATCAGCAGGGTAAGTGTATTTCAGGGTACAGGGGAAGTTACACACGCAATTCCAGCAGGCTACGTGTATTTCAGGGGTGCGCGGGAAGTTCCACACGCGATTCCATCAGGGTACGTGTATTTCGGGGTGCGCGTGAAGTTCCACACGCGATATCAGCAGGGTACTTGTATTCCAGGGTGCAGGGGAAGTTACACACGTGACTTCCGCAGGGTATGTGTATTTCAGGGGTGCGCAGGAATTTCCACATGCGATTGGGCCCGTGCGAGCAGGGTACGTGTATCTCAGGGGTGCGCGGGAAGTTCCACAGGCGATTCCATCAGGATACGTGTATTTCGGGGTGCGGGGGAAGTTCGACACGTGATTCCATCAGGGTACGTGTATTACACGGGTGCGCGGGCAGCACCACACGTGAATTGCACGTGTGGGCCCTACCAGGTGTTCCCTCTAAACCCTCCACAGCCCCTGCAGGTGGCTCACACCACAGGGGCCTACCCTGCACATGTCCTGCAGGCACCCCACCCACCATGGCCATGCACCCCAGCCAACCCACATGTCAACTTGCACAACTGCCCACCAACCCATGTCCCCCTGCTCCGCCAGCCACCAGGGGCACCCTCCACAGGCCCCCACCCATGTCTCCCACCCTCCCACCCCCAGCAGTGCAGGGGCACCCACCACCAGGCCCCCACCCATGTCTCCCACCACCCCCACCCCCCAGCCACCAGGGGCAGCCTCCACCAGGCCCCCACCCATGTCTCCCACCCCCCCCACCCCCCAGCAGTGCAGGGGCACCCACCACCAGGCCCCCACCCATGTCTCCCACCACCCCCACCCCCCAGCCACCAGGGGCAGCCTCCACCAGGCCCCCACCCATGTCTCCCAGCACCCCCACCCCCCAGCAGTGCAGGGGCACCCTCCACCAGGCCCCCACCCATGTCTCACACCACCCCCACCCCCCAGCAGTGCAGGGGTACCCTCCACCAGGCCCCCACCCATGTCTCACACCACCCCCACCCCCCAGCAGTGCAGCGGCAGCCTCCACCAGGCCCCCACCCATGTCCCCCACCACCCCCACCCCCCAGCCACCAGGGGCTGCCTCCACCAGGCCCCCACCCATGTCTCCCACCACCCCCACCCCCCAGTCACCAGGGGCACCTGCCAGCAGGCCCTCACCCATGTCCAACGCATGTACCCCTGCACCCCCACCCCCCAGCACTGTGGGGCACCTGCCAGCAGGCCCCGACTCATGTCCAACTCATGTACCCCTGCACCCCCACCCCCCAGCACTGTGGGGCACCTGCCACCAGGCCCCCACCAATGTCTCCCACCACCCCACCCCCCAGCACTGTGGGGCACCTGCCACCAGGCCCCCACCCATGTCTCCCACCACCCCCACCCCCCAGCCACCAGGGGCAGCCTCCACCAGGCCCCCACCCATGTCTCCCAGCACCCCCACCCCCCAGCAGTGCAGGGGCACCTCCACCAGGCCCCCACCCATGTCTCACACCACCCCCACCCCCCAGCCACCAGGGGCAGCCTCCACCAGGCCCCCAACCATGTCTCCCACCCCCCCAACCCCCTGCAGTGCAGGGGCACCCACCAATAGGCCCCCACCCATGTCTCCCATCACCCCCACCCCCCAGCCACCAGGGGCAGCCTCCACCAGGCCCCCACCCATGTCCCCCAGCACCCCCACCCCCCAGCAGTGCAGGGGCACCCTCCACCAGGCCCCCACCCATGTCTCACACCACCCCCCACCCCCCAGCAGTGCAGGGGCAGCCTCCTCCAGGCCCCCACCCATGTCTCCCACCATCCCCACCCCCCAGTAACCAGGGGCACCTGCCAGCAGGCCCCCACCCATGTCCAACTCATGTACCCCTGCACCCCCACCCCCCAGCACTGTGGGGCACCTGCCAGCAGGCCCCCACTCATGTCCAACTCATGCACCCCTGCACCCCCACCCCCCAGCACTGTGGGGCACCTGCCACCAGGCCCCCACCCATGTCTCCCACCACCCCCACCCCCCAGCCACCAGGGGCAGCCTCCACCAGGCCCCCACCCATGTCTCCCAGCACCTCCAACCCCAGCAGTGCAGGGGCACCCTCCACCAGGCCGCCACCCATGTCTCCCACCACCCCCACCCCCCAGCACTGTGGGGCACCTGCCACCAGGCCCCCACCCATGTCTCAACCACCCCCACCCCCCAGCCACCAGGGGCAGCCTCCACCAGGCCCCCACCCATGTCTCCTACCCCCCACCCCCCAGCAGTGCAGGGGCACCCAACACCAGGCCCCCACCCATGTCTCCCACCACCCCCACCCCCCAGCCACCAGGGGCAGTCTCCACCAGGCCCCCACCCATGTCTCACACCACCCCCCAGCAGTGCAGGGGCAGCCTCCACCAGGCCCCCACCCATGTCTCCCACCACCCCCATCCCCCAGTCACCAGGGGCACCTGCCAGCAGGCCCCCACCCATGTCTCCCACCACCCCCACCCCCCAGTCACCAGGGGCACCTGCCAGCAGGCCCCCACCCATGACCAACTCATGTACCCCTGCACCCCCACCCCCTAGCACTGTGGGGCACCTGCCAGCAGGCCCCCACTCATGTCCAACTCATGTACCCCTGCACCCCCACCCCCCAGCACTGTGGGGCACCTGCCAGCAGGCCCCCACCCATGACCAACTCATGTACCCCTGCACCCCCACCCCCTAGCACTGTGGGGCACCTGCCAGCAGGCCCCCACTCATGTCCAACTCATGTACCCCTGCACCTCCACCCCCCAGCACTGTGGGGCACCTGCCAGCAGGCCCCCACCCATGTGCAACTCATGTTCCCCACCACCCCCACCCCCCAGCACTGTGGGGCACCTGCCAGCAGGCCCCCACTCATGTCCAACTCATGTAGCCCTGCACCACCACCCCCCAGCACTATGGGGCACCTGCCACCAGGCCCCCACCCATGTCTCCCACTACCCCCACCCCCCAGCACTGTGGGGCACCCTCCACCAGGCCCTCGCCCATGTCCCATCCATGCCCCCCTGCACCTGGGTCCCACCATTCCCCAATCATGTCCGTAATGGCCATCCTCCCCTGCCAAAAGGCCCAACCAACTATCACATCCACCCACATATCAAAGGCAATTACATGTTACACACCCAATGTAAATAATGCAAATGAACACATGTCTGTCACACACAATGGCTGCAAGTGAATGTCAAAACACCCAACATGACATGCATGAAAGCAATGAGATGATACGACACATTGAAGGATGAAAATATAAATGTATTCAAAATCAACTAGAATGGAAATGAAATGAGAAAAACCACAAAGCAAAACAACCAAAAGAAGACGAATGTCCATGAAAAAAATCAAAAACACACAGCACAATCAAAATAAATGGTGTCCAAAGTCACAGTCGGAAAAGAAATCCAAGGGTAAATGATAAACAAAAACCATTGCTCCATGGCGATGAAAAAACTCCATAAAAAAGAAAAATCCATTGAAGAACTATTTACAAGATAATCCCGGGTCCATGAGCCCAACCAAATGAAACCTAACTATGACAACTAACTAAAAACTGAACTACATACGAAAACGTGGCGCATTGTCCAATCGCAACCAAATAAAAACAAAAATAAAGGAAACCTAACGCTAACTATATAACTATATGCAAAGGCGGCGGGCAAGTCCAGCGGCTCACTCTGTGGTGTTCTGGGCCAGGGCATCATCGAACTCCTCTTCGATGTCCCGGAGGCGGTCCTGTTCCATGGCCCCGAGGGTCCGCAGGGACGACGCCGTCTCCTCCTCCAACCCCTTGCGGATTGCCTCGAGGCACTCGGCCCGCCTCAGGGCCCTCCGCATGGAGTTCTCCGCCCTGACCATTGTGAGCCGCGCCTCTTCCGCCCGCCGCCGCTCCGCACCTATCTGCTGGCCCAACCGCTGCCACACAGAAGACACATCCCGTCCTGGGTCCACCTGCCCTCCGGCCGATGCCTGCCCCTCCGATGTTGAAGGACCCGAGCCTTCATGGCTCCCACCACGTTGCTGCTGCTGCTGTGCCTCTGCCCGTGCACTGCCTCCTGCTGCCTGCACATCCTCCGCCAGCTGGGGTGCAGTTGTTGATGTGGCCACCCCTGCTGAACGTCCGACTCCCGACTGTGGCAGGGATGGCTCCTCCACCAGCCTGGCCGCACCGTCAGAGGCAGCTCCACAGGGCACCCAGGTGACTGATGGGTGGGAAGATGGCACAGAGGACGACTGGCGCGTAGGGGGTCCAGTTGAGGAGGGGGTCAGAGGAAGCCCCATCAGACGGAGGAATCCGGCCTGGGTGACCTGTCCCAGCAGGCTGACGTGGTCAACGAGCCATTCGAGATGACATGCAGTCTCTTCATGAAAAGTCTGCAGGTCACCTCGCATGGCCCGTTGACGCAACGCCACACCAGTCAGGACAGGCTCAACCCGGACCTGGATAGCCACGTCCGCAGGCAGAGGAAGGCCAGTTGACGTGAGCTCATCCCCTGCCTGAAAACGGGTCTGGACGTATGCATCCCTGCTGGTGCAAGATGATGCAGGGACAGGATCGGGGACAGGATTGCACACAGGCACCTCCGCGGCGGCCTGTGCTTCCTCCTGTCCCTGGTCCTGCACTGCACCACTAGCACCAGTGGGATCCCCACCTCCAGACCCCGTCTGTGGTGCTTGCACGGCCTCCTCCTCCACCAAACCCCCCACCAACCTGGATGACTCCGTGCCATCTTCCCCTGTTGGGCCCTGTGGGGTCCCAGCTGCCCCTTCTGCTGCCGAGGAGTCCAACTCCAACCTCCGCCTCTTGGACCTCCCCCCGGCAGCTGCGGCCTGGGACGCGGCACCGGACTCCTCACTCCCCGACGAGATGACAACCTGGGAGGGGAGCCGGGCCTTGGGTCTCCGGCTGGCGGTCGGATCCCCGCCGCTGTGCTCCACAGCACCTTCTCCGCCCTCTTCATCAGTTGATGCTGCAGACAGGGAGAAACAAAACACAGGCATCAGGGCACTGTACAATGGACACATACGCACATGACAGTTGTACATGAGTGGCATTGGCAAACCTCAGACATGTCATCACAATCCCCAACACACATGTCATTACAACTCGCACACATGAGCCATACCACAGCCATATCGCAACTGCCACCACCATCCATAGACATACAACAGCATGAGCAGCCAAAGGTGAGCCAGACATCACATGCAACACAGGAAGTGCACCACACATGTACACACACCACCACACTTGCATGCATGTATACACCTCTGCCAAGTGTCGCACTGTTCAGACGGGCATCCATGTCACATCTGCCAATCAGGCTTCCACATACCGCTGTCACATGCATCCATGTTGCATCACTGTTGCACCCTTGTCAAATACGCACACATGCACATGTACACAGTGCTGATACATGCAGCCGAAAACAACATACATGCGTGACTTACATACACATTCATCCAAACATGTGTGCCCACACAACTGCATTTGGCATGCAAGCTTAACACACAAGCACTATCCATGTCTCACACATTACAGCCCTCGCATGTGTCAGCCCCATGGCCCTGTACATCCCCACGCATACTCGACCCCATACAAACAGATGTGCAACCTGCACAATACTGAATAATCACCCCACGCACTGCTCACAATCAGGATGCATGTACACTCACCGCTCGACTCCAGACGGGTCTGCTTCTCTAGGACCTGGACGTGGAGCGCTGGGGATATGCGTTCCAGGACCCTCATCTGTTCTTCTGACAAGTGGCCCCGGTGCCCCTTGGCATCCGCTGCCTTCAAAAGGCGCCGGGCCTTGTTCCGGGTCCTGGACCTGAAGTCCTCCCAGCGCTTCTTGACATGTTGTAAGTCGCGGACTGCCACCCCCTCCGCGTTGATGGCAGTCACGATGTCAGTCCAGATCCGAGTCCGTCCTTCCTTGTCGGCGCGGGAACTTCCGAAGAGGGCATCATACTGCCCCAGGACTTGCTCCACCAGGACACCAACTTCGGTGGCACTGAAGCTGGTGCCCCTCTGCCTCTCTGGCCGGGGGTTGCAGTGGTCACAGATGGTGTTTGCCCCGTCATGACAACCCCAGAGGCAGGAGTGGGTGGGCAACTGGGTCCTGGGGCTGGGCTGTGGAGTGATGGAATCCCAGTCGGGAGTCTTCGGTTCCAGCAGGGGTGGTCACAGCAACAGCACCCCTGGCTGATGTGCAGGCAGCAAATGGCAGTGCACGTGGGCAGCAGGCAGTCAGGCAGCAGAAGATGGCAGGTGGGAGCGTGCTCGGGGCTCTGGGGGGCAGTAGTTCGGCCTTCTGGGCAGGAGCGTGGTCTTCCGTGTGCTTACGCGTGGCCAGCTTGATACGGAGTGATTTGGCACGTGAAAAATCTGCACGTCAGCGTGTAATTCGAGGAAAGGCCCTTAGCGCGTAAGCGCGTCTGCACGCATACGCATTTTCATTGGACAGAAGGCCCCTCAAGTGCAAGCGCCCCTGTGACGCGACGCGTACAGACGTGCATGGGCATTTCATCGCGCGTGAAAAACTACACGTCCGCGTGTAATACGAGGAAAGGGCCATGCGCGTAACGCGCGCGTGAAAAACTGCACGTCCGCGTGTAATACGAGGAAAGGGCCATGCGCGTAACGCACGCATGAAAAACTGCACATCCGCGTGTAATACGAGGAAAGGGCCATGCGCGTAACGCACGCGTGAAAAACTGCACGTCCGCGTGTAATACGAGGAAAGGGCCATGCGCGTAAGTGACGTGACGCATGCGTGCGTTTCCTTCAGCACGGGTTAAAGGTGAGCGGGCCCAGCAGTTCGCTGTACGTGCCTTTCGTGGAGACCGACGTGTGTTGCTGCTTCCTGTTGTTTCGCGCGCCATCACAACTTCACAGCTATCAAGGACGTATCTCTTCTTTTGGCGGGGATATTGGCTACGCGTGTTTTTCTGCATCGCGCTAGTCAGACGGTGAGTCACACACGCTCTTTTTCCCACTGCGGGTGCCCCTGTGTATCGCACCCATCTTCGATGTCATAGTAGCTTGCGTGTCCCACGCGTACGCGTTATTCGTGTTACTGGGTGCCACCGCGTACTGCGGGAGGTTGAATCCATGCACGTAGGCTGCAGGGTTGCGTGCACGGTTTTACTGCAGTTTTGGGGTGCCTGAGCGTTGCGTGACCCGTCACCACATCACCGGGGTCACATACAGCCTTGCAGGTGCAGGGGGGCTGTTAACATCTTGCTTCCCACCCCCTTCGCCCCAATTACCCAGGTCAATTGTGGTGTACACCTCCCATTGGCACCACTCCATCTGTGCCAGCATTACTACATCTGTGCCATGGTTGGCAGGCCACCAAAGGTGAGGGGCGCCTCAGCTGGGCGTACTCCTCGTGGCGGGCGTGGTCGGGGACGTGGCCGTGGTGACCAGGGAGTAGGGGGACTCCAGGGTGTCCAGGGCAGCCACAGAGGGGGAAGAGGCAGGGGTGCGCCACTTGAGCACAATGTTGTGCCATGTGTCGGTGCAGCCATGCCACCACCCCCTGTGGTTCCGGGGGATGCAGCTCCTGCATCTGGCACTGGCACCCATATGACCCGGCAGTCCGTTCCATCGACTGCCACGGGCCCAAGGGTAGTGGTAGCTGCAGGTGCAGCTGTGGACACCGCCACCCAGGCTCAGGGTCTGCCAGCGCAGGCTGCGTTGGCACTTGAAGAGCCCTTGGTAGATCTCCAACAGGCCAGGGGGAAACCATAGGTGCAGGCCGGGCTGCTCAGACCAAGACACGTGTCCCTGGGGCGGTCATGTCATCTGCTGCCCCGAACAGCCGGGTGTTGGCAAGTGCAGGGGCAGATGCACCCAACAGCACCCCGGTTGTGAGGCTGCCAACCAGGACCGTTGCGGCCAACGACCCTGCCACAGCTGATGTTGCTGAGCAGGGTCTATTAGTGGGCACCCAGCTGCCACTGACACAAGTCAGGCCTCTGGTCATCCCTCCACCTGCCACTCCCTTGGCTCAATCCACCGAACCCACTGGCCATACTGGTCAGGGCGGCATTAGCCAGCCAGGGTCTGCGCCACAGTCCAAGAGGAGGAAGGTTGCACCTGCAGCACAGGCTGGGACCCCACGCACAGCCACGACCTCCTGCATGTCGAGGAGGAAGCCTTTCTGTAAGCAGGAACTGGACTTCCTCATGGACTACGTGCGGGGCCACAGCCGTGACATGCTAGTGGGTGCCAATAGTCAGACCACGGCTGCCCAACGTGACACTCACTGGAAGCATGTTGCGGAACATGTCAGTTCATTCGGCCATGAGGTGCGCACGGCGCAGGAGTGCAAAAAGCGTTGGAATGACATCAAGCGCAGCACTAAGGCCAAGCGTGCCTCAAATTACAACTTGACTCTGGTGACTGGCGGTGAGCCTGCACCAGAGGAGGAAGAACTCACTCCGCATGAGGCTCTCGTTGCGGAGTTCATACCACCTGAATTGGTCGAAGGAGTGGGAGAGAAGCTGGACTTTGATGCCCAGTCCATTGAGTGTTGATGCGTGTTTGTTGAGGACGTGTGTGTTTCACTTGTGGGATGTGTTGTGCATGATTGCTGCTACATGTGACGTGTACATGGTTCTGATGTGTAAGTAATGCAATGCTACCATCATGCATGTCTCCTCTGCCTGCATGCGGGACTCCATGTAGGCATGCTCCCTTGCCCCTCCTCCGCCACTCTGCACCCCAGTTCCACCTTTGCACTGGTCTGCTTCAATCTTGCCAATGTGTACTTTCTTGTTCATGTGTCCTGTGTAGATGCTAACTTCCAGCGTAGAATCTGCCAGACATATGCCGTGTGGTACAGCCTTAGTACTCGATGCAGGGTATCTCACTTGTACTGTGCATGGGTCAGATATCCCGCAGGGACATGAGTGCCCATTCATGCTCCATGTGCATTGCACGCATGCCCCGATGTGTCCGTGACTGGATGATCACTGTAATATAAGTCCTTGGTTACATACATTGCCTGCCATCTCATCAGCCTTCCCATGTCAACTGTGCCTCAGTCCTGCGTTGCACACATGTTTAGGCTCTGACAATCTGTGTGGCTCACAGGCCTCAGCCTGTTCAATGGCCAATGACTCTGTCCAACTCTTGTTGTGTCTTCTTCACACGTGGGCGGCCTCCGGAGTTTCCATCATGTGTCCTGCCCACTGTCCCAGCATCATTTGCAGTGTTGTAATTTGAATCACATTAAGCTGTTGATGCCAGTCAAAACTGCCTGTCAATACACAGGTGTATGGTCAGCCTTTTGATACCATGCTAGGCATCCCTGCTTTGGTACTGAGGTGGAGGGGTGCTTGGCTTCTAGACATGGTACACATTGAATGCACAATGTACGTGATGTCTGAATTTGACATTGCACTGCCTTCACATTTCCTGGCACACACCATGTAGTGCTTGTACATGTAGGTAGTGAGTGGCGTACACATTTTCTGCACTGCATAGACCCACTTCCATGGAAACTGCCACCTTTCAACAGGTCTGATCACAGAAGCTATTCAAAGTAGACCCAGCATGCATGCCAGGTCATATGTTGTGTGTCACATGTCTGCCTGATGCCTTTGCTGTCGGTGTGTGTGTGTCTCGTGTGCTTCTGACATGTGTAATGACCTTTTCCTCTCTATTTTTCAGGTGATGACGCAATGGAGGGAGAGGATGGTGTTGTCATGCCAGACACAGGGTTGGTAACGCCACATCAACCCGGCACTAGTGGGGGTCGTGGGGTGGTAGGCCACGAAAACCCCCAAGTGCTGCAGTCCATCTTTTCTCTGGCTGCCTATGAAACCAGCCTTGATGACGACTCTGACGTCCATGTTGAGTTGGATGACCATCAAGTCCATGTGTCAGGGGTGAGTGATTCTGATGTGGACACTCCTCTGTCTGCGACCCCTGCACTGAGGGATCAGACAGTCTTGGTTCCTCCGCCCGTGGTGGATCGGGACGCAGGGTCACCCTCCACACCAGTCACTGATGTGCCTGTGACATCACGTCGACGGGGGCATGTAGTCGTGCAGACGCAGGTGGTGCCAACACAGCAAGGACCCCCGGTCCTTTGGTCCCGCAGGGGTCAAGCCAGGCAACGTGGTCGCCGCGCGCATCCGCTGTATACTGAGTGGGAGCAAGACATGACTGTCAATTCCGAACGGCAGGGGGCAGCAATGGAGAACATCGCTGAGAGCATGGAGCGTGTGGCCCGATCTGTGCTCCCCACTGCTAGGCAGTTGCTTCTCCAGCAGCAGGCGGCACGGTCCACGGCCCGCTCGCTCAGGCTGGGCATGGCGGCCTCAGACAGGGCACGCCAGGCTGAAATGTCGTCTCTGCGTCAAGCAATTGCTGCTCACGCAGAGGCGCACATGGATGCCCTGAGGGAGGAGTATGCTTCCCTCAGATCCACTCTGGGTGTCCTTATGATGTCCCAGAGGCAGCAGGCAGAGGAGAGGTTTGCACAGCTTGAGTGTACCATCTCGGCTGAGCTACAGGCTTGCCGGGAGGTGCAGCGGTTGTCCAGCCAGGCCTTGCAGGAGGAACCTCTGTGTTACACGTGCTACCTTGCAAGAGGAAGCACTTGTATCACGGGAGGTTCTGCATGCAGACCTACGTCACATCGCCACACAGAACCAGGCTCACCCGTCCGGCGGACTTGGTGCTGACGAGGGGCAAGCTGCGGCTAGGCGTGTCCAGGCTACTGTGCCACGTCCTCCTTTCCAGGATGAGCAAGACAAGGACGACCAACTATCTCCCACATAAGTCGTGCTGTGCAGGCGTTGAGCCCATGGAGGATTTTTTTTTGGCTCAGCATCATCGCATGTAGATGTTGAGCAGCACCCTGTACCTCCCCCCTCCTGGGTGCCTCCCCTCCCCCCCCGGGTCGTAGGTGGCCATTTTTGATTTTTTCTTTTAGTTTAGTTAGTTAAGTTTCTGTTTGATAGTTAGTTTAAATAGGTAATGCAGGTTTTCCATAGTTAGTGTAATTAGTTAATAGTTGATTTAGTTTAAAATTGCTAGTCTATTGTGCTTTCATGTGACGGTGCAGTGCTTTGTGGCTTTTGAAGGCATCCACTGTCTGTTCCAGCTGGGCCCTTCATGGTTGTCTTGTGTATGTGTTTGCTGCTTGGGTTCCTTGACTCACATATGCCACTCCTGCCTCCCTTATCCATGGGCTCGCAAGGATGGTTCGGTGTTACAGCATTTTGCACAAGGGCTTTGGACTGTCATATCTGTGGCATGTCTGGTGCTGTGTGACTTGTGTTCACACCCCTAGTGGGGATGATTTAGGTGTCATTGTCCACTGTTCAGATTTTGCTAGATGGGGTGTGTCATGATTAATGTGGACATTGATTGGTATGCATTGTGTAGTATGTTTCATATCTTTCCTGTACATGTGCTTGTTGCAATTCATGCTGTAGATAGTGTTCCACACTTTGGAGGTGAAAGACGGACTGATGGTGTGATTTGTGATGTGACTCTCTGACATGGTCAAGTAATGAGATGCCTGATGAGACACACACAGATGACTTTGAAGCATTAATCATGTGTTTCATGCCCTTTCTGCAGGGGGATGAGCCTCCAGAGCACCTTTGCCAGCAGACATGTCCCATTGGACGACGGAATTCTGGACCCGTTTGTTGGTGCCCACATGCACAAGTGTGCAGAAGCAGAGGCACAGTGATTGCAGACCCACATCCTAGAACTGCTGACATGTTCCAAGGAACTCCAGGCAAGGTGAGCATCACAGGGGGGCCACGACACAGCAAAGCTTGCACCAGGCGAGTTGCACATGCAGGCTTAGTCACAGCACTGAGGGTGAGCTTAGACGAATATTGGTGTTGAAGCACACAATGCAGCTCAGATGTGTTTGTGGACTGATGGCTGCTGATAGTAGGGTTGTCTGGGACACATGCAGGGGCAGTGGCACATACCCTCCGGTACACCAAGGTCCATTGAGCCACTTGTATCAACCATGTAGCCTTCCGAGACATGGAAAGGGGCAGCTCACAGGGACATACAGCAAGGGACATACTCAGGTGCAGTGCATGTCTTTTCCACGTACTTCATGATAAATGCACTGCCAACTTTGTTTAGGTCATGGTGGTACGCAACTTGCTCTTTAGTCATGGCTTGCTATATGGGTCTGTCTGCTTACCCAGGGAACATTGCATGTTGTGTGAATTGTGACACATTGGTGTTCCATTTGCCACGCACCCAGCAGCGGCTGCCTTATTGCATTGACTGTGTATGACCCGTCACAGGGGTGATGTTATATATGGGTACGAAGCATCAACCACAGATTGTCTGTTTGTAGAGTAGTCTGTTGCTATGGGGCATGTTTGGTGTTGTGTTTTTGTGCAATTGGCACATACAGGTTGTTGACTGTGTCTCTCTTTGCAGCATTGCAGTGCTCCTGTAACCGGACCTGAGAGTGCGCAGGCAGGAGGCCAGCACTCAAAACCAGAGCTAAGTGTCTTGTTGTTTTTCTTACAAACTGCTCTGCATAGGCTTGCTGGAGAGTGTACTGATGGATGGATGTATGTGTGGTTCAATTTGGTATGTTTTTTTCTCCCTAATCACCCGTGATCCTATGCAATTTTGAAACCTGTACCCTCTACCCGGTGTTCCTGCTTCCTGTGCCTATCCAAGCAATGTTCCCTGACCCTCTTTCCCCACTGGGGTTGCGGATGCCTGTGTAAGCCCCGAACTTGCAGGTGCCAAAACCCTAGAGGGGGTGGTTGGTTCGTACCACTCCTGAGCCTGGACTACAGAAGGCCATGACAATGATGTCCAAGTCTGTTTGGATTGTGTATGTGTTCATGCAGGTTGTACATTTTCGTGCATTCCCTAGTTTCATGTGTCATTCCTCCTCCCCTCTCCTGCCGCTCATTCCAGTCATCCAGTGTGTCAACACCTGTCCCGACTGCATATCCCTGAACCTCCTTCCCCACCAGGGTCTCAGGGGCCTCTGTGAGTTTGACCTTGCATGCACCCGGGACATGGTGGGGGTGGTTGTTTCGTGACACTCCCGCGCCTGTACAGGGGACCTCTGACAGTACACATCCATTCATGGTGCATCATCCTATGTCATGTACCACACATGTCTCACATCCTGTCGTGACATTGTTTTTGCTGTGCTACCTTGGTTGTTGCATCATTGTGGTAGTACTATGCCTTTGTGAGGTACTGCTACATCAAGTCATCTACTGGAGGGTGTTCGGGTTCGTTTTTATGCCTTCGATTTTGTGATTTTGGAAATGAGTGTGGATTCTGAGGGTTCAGGCATCTTTTTACACACAAGGTGGGAGATGGTGACGAAGGGTAAAGGTGATCCTGTGGCCAGGTGGAATTGAGGTTTGGAGGCTCCATGACCCAGGTGCAGTTGTTCAGTGGGTCATGGTCATTTGTGAGGGAGGGGGGGGGTTGTTGTTGATAGTTGCCTTGCCCTGCAGTGTGATGGGAACTCTGACGTAGTAATGGTGGTACATGTTGTGTTCTGCTGATCAATGCCTGTTCATGTGTTGTGTTTTCCTTTCAGGTGTGAGGGGATAGTTGTGGTTTGATATGCTGGGGTGTACACATGGTGGATGTTCACATGTGATGTGTAGGGAACACTGATGGTCACTTGAGTGCACATGCATATGTGGAGTGCATGTCCTTGCAGAACCACACACTTGCACTCTGATGCACTACATGTACTCCCACCCTTGCATATCCACGTGTACACTGTTTACCTTCTGGTGCCCACTGTGTCCCGGCAGCACATGTTCTGTAACCGATCATGGATCCAGTAGATGCCTAATTTGATGTTTGACGTGGTCTGTCACTTAGATGTGATGCTCAGGGTGTGCATCACACACAATGGCTGTTCACTGTGCTGTGTGCTGAGCAGTGTGATGCAGGAGTAGGACACTGCACACATGAGCTGCAGTGTTGATTTTGCAATGCATAATGTGCATGTAGACAGGCATTCATTGTGATGTTACGTCTACGACTGTTGTAATGCATTTGGAAATGACTTATTTTGGGTGGGAGGTTGTTGGTCTGTCATTTCATCTGATTCCGGGTCAGGCAGCAGTGTCCTATGCCACTGTGCATTTAGGACATGGCAATGTGTACCTTATCGTTACTGCATTGGTGTATGGGTATTGCGTGCCATGTCATGTTGATGTTTGGGAGGGTTTGAGTGACATGACAGTGATGGCCATGGCCTGGTATGCAGGTGTGTGTGATGCACACCTTGCATGTCCGGGTCATCCGCTTCTCAGAGCAACTAGCTGGGGGTAGATTTCTCTCCGCAGCAGGGCCCTCCCCCTGGAACAGACTTCCGGCCTGACTTGAACTTGAGGGGAATCATCTCCAGTTCTGGAAGCACCTCAAGACCTTACTCTTTGCTTCTGCTTACTGCCTGCCTCTCCCTTGCAGAATTCTCCACTGGAACTGCACAGGAGCTGCAACTGGGCCACTCTCACCGACCTCGGTCCCTGGCCCAGCCACTCTCCACTTGCACTGCCTCCCTGGCAACCCTTGCACTGCAGTACTGTCTCTCTATCCCTACAGCCCTCCCTTCCCAGCACTTGTCTGCACTTACCTTTGTAGTTGCCACCAGGCGACCTATGTATTATTTTTTTGGGCTACTTCCCCTGTACTGGACTCCCCCCAACCCTTCCCCTTGCACTTTTCCCATTCCCCCTACCCCTGCACTTGCACAATCCCAATGACACCTGGCCTAGTAGTAGCGTTCTCTGTGTTCCCTTGTTCTCCCCTCCCTGCCTCATTGCGCCTTGTAATACTTGTGTATGGCCCATATCATGTCATATGTCATATGTGTGCCTTTTGGTCACACAGGATAGCTTGTGTTTAAGTAGCTAGGGATGCAGACGATGTGGCACTTCCATGGCAACTTTCTCAGGGTGGTAGGGTTGTGACAGTTAACTGTCTCTTTGTCATCATCGATTGTCACCTGGTATGTGCCAGGCCTGTGTGCACTCCGCAGGGGTGGGAGTTTAGGTGAAAAATGTGGCCACAAGCTGGGTCCGGGCTTCCTCGCCACGTGCCCTGTCCCCTCCCATGGGCAGCACCTGTGCCTGTGGTTGGGGATGTGGGGGCACCACCATGTCCACCCGGACGCCCTGCCGTGTTGCAACATTGTGCAGGACACATGCTGCCACAATGATCCTGCACACTACTGGTGGTGCATAGAGTAGTTGCCCACCAGAGCGGTCAAGGGAGCGGAAACGTGACTTGAGCACTCCGAATGTGCGCTCCACTATGCCCCTGGTTGCAATATGGGCGGCGTTGTATCTTACCTGGGGTGGTGTGGTGGGGTTCCGGATTGGTGTCATCATGTGGTTGCTCAGAGGGTAGGCACTGTCCCCTGTGGAGGTGATAATAGTTGAGATTATTAGGGTTTGGATATTTGTCTGTGTGTGACTTGCATGCATGTGCAAGGGCATTTGTACTGACCTAGGAGCCATGTGTCGCCATGCTGCCCAGCTTCCAGGGCCCGGCTCAGGGCGGACATTCTGTATATGAAGCTGTCATGGGTGGAGCCAGGGTAGTTTGCATAGACAGAGGTGATGATTCCCTTTGCATCACATACCACCTGTACATTGATGGAATGCCAGTGCTTGCGGTTTCGGTAGATGTGCTCAATGGCCCTAGGTGGACGTAGGGCCACATGTGTGCAATCTATGGCACCGAGCACTTTGGGGAAGTGTGCCACCCTGAAAAAATCCAGGACAACGGTCTGCCTTTCTGCGGGTGTTCTGGGCATGTATATGTGCCTGCGGACTGAGGGGCGCGCTGTCATGATTGCCAGTACCTGGTGTAGGCAGCGTGACTGCGTGGCCTGTGAGACCCCCCCCACTATGGCAGTGGTCCGCTGAATGACCCAGTGGGCAAAAAATGCAGGACATTGAGCAGCTTCTCCAAGGGGCTCAATGCTTGGGAGCAAAGGGTGGGGGATGTGAGGTCATCTTCCCACTCCCTGACCAGGTCTAGGATAATATGGGGTGGAAACCTATACCTGCCATAGACCTGGTCGTCAGGCATCCCAAAAAGGCTTGTCCGTGGTGCGAAAATGCGTGCCCTGGCTATTCTCCTCCTCCTGTGGTGTCCCACGATCAGTGCAGCGACAAATGGGGGATTCATCGTAGCTGTATATACGCGTTTGTTGTTTGCGCGCACTTTTATGCTGTGCGCGGGGACGCTTCCGCCTGCCTTCGTGTGGCAGACGCGTTGACGCCTGTGCACGTCTTTTGCCGTGCGCGGGTTTCCCGTATTCGGATACGGTCCGAGTGTCATCGCGTGTGATCAGAGGGGAGTGAGCGTACACGCAACTGGCCTGGGTACGTGTGTTTCGGGGTGCGCTGGAAGTTCCACACGCGATTAGCCTGGGTACGTGTGTTCCGGGGTGCCGGGAACTTTCACACGCGATTGGTGGAAATCCACGTGTGTTCTGTCATCACGTGCAATGAGGGAAACACCTGCGCGCGTCACGTCACAGACGCGCTCACGCGCTAAGGGACTTTGGTCCAATGAAATCGCATATGCGTGCTGCCGTGCATACGCGCTAAGGGCCTTTCCTCGTATTACACGCGGACGTGCAGTTTCCACGCGCGTGTTACGCGCATGGCCCTTTCCTCCTATTACACGTGGACGTACAGTTTTTCACGCGCGGTGAAATGCCCATGCACGTCTGTACGCGTCACGTCTCAGGGGCGCTTGCGCTTGAGGGGCCTTCTGTCCAATGAAAATGTGTATGCGTGCAGACGCGCTTACGCGTTAAGAGCCTTTCCTCGAATTACACGCTGACGTGCAGATTTTTCACGTGCCAAATCACTCCGTATCAAGCTGGCCACGCGTAAGCACACAGAAGACCACGCTCCTGCCCAGAAGGCCGAACTACTGCCCCCCAGAGCCCCGAGCACGCTCCCACCTGCCATCTGCTGCTGCCTGACTGCCTGCTGCCCACGTGCACTGCCATTTGCTGCCTGCACATCAGCCAGGGGTGCTGTTGCTGTGACCACCCCTGCTGGAACCGAAGACTCCCGACTGGGATTCCATCGCTCCACAGCCCAGCCCCAGGACCCAGTTGCCCACCCACTCCTGCCTCTGGGGTTGTCATGTCGGGGCAAACACCATCTGTGACCACTGACAACCCCCGGCCAGAGAGGCAGAGGGGCACCAGCTTCAGTGCCACCAAAGTTGGTGTCCTGGTGGAGCAAATCCTGGGGCAGTATGATGCCCTCTTCGGAAGTTCCCGCGCCGACAAGGAAGGACGGACTCGGATCTGGACTGACATCGTGACTGCCACCAACGCGGAGGGGGTGGCAGTCCGCGACTTACAACATGTCAGGAAGCGCTGGGAGGACTTCAGGTCCAGGACCCTGAACAAGGCCCGGCGCCTCTTGAAGGCAGCGTATGCCAAGGGGCGCCGGGGCCACTTGTCGGAAGAACAGATGAGGGTCCTGGAACGCATATCCCCAGCGCTCCACGTCCAGGTCCTAGAGAAGCAGACCCGTCTGGAGTCGAGCGGTGAGTGTACATGCATCCTGATTGTGAGCAGTGCGTGTGGTGATTATTCAGTATTGTGCAGGTTGCACATCTGTTTGTATGGGGTCGAGTATGGGTGGGGGTGTACAGGGCCGTGGGGCTGACACATGCGAGGGATGTAATGTGTGAGACATGGATGGTGCTTGTGTGTGTAGGCTTGCATGCCAAATGCAGTTGTGTGGGCACACATGTTTGGATGAATGTGTATGTAAGTAGACATGTCCGTGATGTCACGCATGTATGTTGTTTTCGGCTGCATGTATCAGCACTGTGTACATGTGCATGTGTGTGTATTTGACAAGGGTGCAACAGTGATGCAACATGGATGCATGTGACAGCGGTATGTGGAAGCCTGATTGGCAGATGTGACATGGATGCCCGTCTGAACAGTGCGACACTTGGCAGAGGTGTACACATGCATGCAAGTGTGGTGGTGTGTGTACATGTGTGGTGCACTTCCTGTGTTGCATGTGATGTCTGGCTCACCTTTGGCTGCTCATGCTGTTGTATGTGTATGGATGGTGGTGGCAGTTGTGATATGGCTGTGGTATGGCACATGTGTGCGAGTTGTAATGACATGTGTGTTGTGGATTGTGATGACATGTCTGAGGTTTGCCAATGCCACTCATGTACAACTGGCATGTGTGTATGTGTCCATTGTACAGTGCCCTGATGCCTGTGTTTTGTTTCTCCCTGTCTGCAGCGTCAACTGATGAAGAGGGCGGAGAAGGTGCTGTGGAGCACAGCGGCGGGGATCCGACCGCCAGCCGGAGACGCAAGGCCTGGCTCCCCTCCCAGGTTGTCATCTCGTCGGGGAGTGAGGAGTCCGGTGCCGCGTCCCAGGCCGCAGCTGCCGGGGGGAGGTCCAAGAGGCGGAGGTTGGAGTTGGACTCCTCGGCAGCAGAAGGGGCAGCTGGGACCCCACAGGGCCCAACAGGGGAAGATGGCACGGAGTCATCCAGGTTGGTGGGGGGTTTGGTGGAGGAGGAGGCCGTGCAAGCACCACAGACGGGGTCTGGAGGTGGGGATCCCACTGGTGCTAGTGGTGCAGTGCAGGACCAGGGACAGGAAGCAGCACAGGCCGCCGCGAAGGTGCCTGTGTGCAATCCTGTCCCCGATCCTGTCCCTGCATCATCTTGCACCAGCAGGGATGCTTACGTCCAGACACGTTTTCAGGCAGGGGATGAGCTCACATCAACTGGCCTTCCTCTGCCTGCGGACGTGGCTATCCAGGTCCGGGTTGAGCCTGTCCTGGCTGGTGTGGCGTTGCGTCAACGGGCCATGCGAGGTGACCTGCAGTCTTTTCATGGAGAGACTGCACGTCATCTCGAATGGCTCGTTGACCACGTCAGCCTGCTGGGACAGGTCACCCAGGCCGGATTCCTCCGTCTGATGGGCTTGCTCCGACCCCCTCCTCAACTGGACCCCCTACGCGCCAGTCGTCCTCTGTGCCATCTTCCCACCCATCAGTCACCTGGGTGCCCTGTGGAGCTGCCTCTGACGGTGCGGCCAGGCTGGTGGAGGAGGCATCCCTGCCACAGTCGGGAGTCGGACGTTCAGCAGCGGTGGCCACATCTACGACTGCACCCCAGCCGGCGGAGGATGTGCAGGCAGCAGGAGGAGGTGCACGGGCAGAGGCACAGCAGCAGCAGCAACGTGGTGGGAGCCATGTAGGCTCGGGGCCTTCCACATCGGAGGGGCAGGCATCGGCCGGAGGGCAGGAGGACCCAGGACAGAGAGTGTCTTCCTTGTGGCAGCGGTTGGGCCACGCCATAGATGCGGAGCGGCAGCGGGCGGAAGAGGCACGGCTCACAATGGTCAGGGCGGAGAACTCCATGCGGAGGGCCCTGAGGCGGGCCGAGTGCCTCGAGGCAATCCGCAGGGGTTTGGAGGTGGAGACGTTGACGGCCCTGCGGACCCTCGGGGCCATGGAGGAGGACCGCCTCTGGGACATTGAGGAGGAGTTCGATGATGCCCTGGCCCGTAACATCCACAAGTGAGCCGTGAAACTAGCCCGCTGCCCTTGTACATAGTTTCTAGGTAGTGTTAGGTTTCATTTTTGTTTTTATTTTATTTGGACCTTTCGGACATTGGCCACATTTTTGTATATAGTTTATTTTATTAGTTAGTGTAGTTAGATAGGTTTCCTTTATTTTGTTGGGATAATGGACCCTGGATTGTTCCTATGTACATAGTTGACAGTTGGATTGTATTTTTTTTTCTATTTTTGACCATGGAGCAATGGCTTTCTTTTTCATTTCCCATTGGATTTTGTTTTGTGGACATCGACTTTGGACATTACTTTGGATTTTTATTTTTGGTTTTGCTTTTTTTGACGGACATGCTTCTTTTCATTTTTGTACATTCACATTTCTGTTTCTTCTTTTTTTATTCTATTGATGTTTCCTTTAATACATATTATTTTTGGTGAACTTCAATGTGTGGTATCTCATTGGTTTCATGCATTTCATGATATGTGTTTTGAGATTCACTGACACCCATTGGGTGTATGTGAGGGAAATGTGTTTGTTTCGGAACTTGCAATTGGTGTTCTGTGATGTAATTGCAAATTATGAGTGGGTGGATGCAATACTCGGGTGGGTGTTTTGCATTTGGAGGCTGACCATAGGGACCAGGGATCTAGATTTTGATGACATGTTGGCTGAAGAACATGAGTTGGACATGGGTGGGGGCCTGCTGGCAGGTGCCCCTGGTGACTGGGGGGTGGGGGTGGTGGGAGACATGGGTGGGGGCCTGGTGGAGGCTGCCCCTGGTGGCTGGGGGGTGGGGGTGGTGGGGAAAATGAGTTGGACATGGGTGGGGGCCTGCTGGTAGGTGCCCCACAGTGCTGGGGGGTGGGGGTGGTGGGGAACATGAGTTGGGCATGGGTGGGGGCCTGCTGGCAGGTGCCCCTGGTGACTGGGAGGTGGGGGTGGTGGGAGACATGAGTGGGGGCATGGTGGAGGCTGCCCCTGGTGGCTAGGGTATGGGGGTGGTGGGAGACATGGGTGGGGGCCTGGTGGCAGGTGCCCCACAGTGCTGGGGGGTGGGGGTGGTGTGAGACATGGGTGGGGGCCTGGTGGAGGCTGCCCCTGGTGGCTGGGGGGTGGGGGTGGTGGGGAACATGAGTTGGACATGGGTGGGGGCCTGCTGGCAGGTGCCCCTGGTGGCTGGGGGATGGAGGTGGTGGGAGACATGGGTGGGGGCCTGGTGGAGGCTGCCCCTGGTGACTGGGGGGTGGGGGTGGTGGGAGACATGAGTGGGGGCCTGGTGGAGGCTGCCCCTGGTGGCTGGGGGATGGGGGTGGTGGGAGACATGGGTGGGGGCCTGGTGGAGGCTGCCCCTGGTGACTGGGGGATGGGGGTGGTGGGAGACATGGGTGGGGGCCTGGTGGAGGCTGCCCCTGGTGGCTGGGGGGTGAGGGTGGTGGGAGACATGGGTGGGGGCCTGGTGGAGGCTGCCCCTGGTGGCTGGGGGGTGGGGGTGGTGGGGAACATGAGTTGGACATGGGTGGGGGCCTGCTGGCAGGTGCCCCACAGTGCTGGGGGGTGGGGGTGGTGGGGAACATGAGTTGGACATGGGTGGGGGCCTGCTGGCAGGTGCCCCACAGTGCTGGGGGGTGGAGGTGGTGGGGAACATGAGTTGGACATGGGTGGGGGCCTTCTGGCAGGTGCCCCTGGTGACTGGGGGGTGGGGGTGGTGGGAGACATGAGTGGGGGCCTGGTGGAGGCTGCCCCTGGTGGCTGGGGGATGGGGGTGGTGGGAGACATGGGTGGGGGCCTGGTGGTGGCTGCCCCTGCACTGCTGGGGGGGTGGGGGTGGTGTGAGACATGGGTGGGGGCCTGGTGGAGGCTGCCCCTGGTGGCTGGGGGATGGGGGTGGTGGGAGACATGGGTGGGGGCCTGGTGGAGGCTGCCCCTGGTGACTGGGGGGGTGGGGGTGGTGGGTGGCATGGGTGGGGGCCTGGTGGAGGGTGCCCCTGGTGGCTGGAGGGTGCAGGGGGACATGCGTTGGTGGGCAGTTGTGCAAGTTGACATGTGGGTTGGCTGGTGTGCATGGCCATGGTGGATGGGGTGCCTGCATGACATGTGCTGGGTAGGCCCCTATGGTGTGAGCCACCTGCAGGGGCCGTGGAGGGTGTAGAGGAAACACCTGGGAGGACCCACACATGCAATTCACGTGTGCTGCTCCCCGCGCACCCCTGTAATACACGTACCCTGTTGATATCACGCACCCCTGTAATACACGTACCCTGATGGAATTGCGTGGGATACTTCCCCCGCACCCTGAAATACACGTACCCTTATGAGATTGCGTGTGTGACTTCCCGCGCACCCCAGAAATACACGTACCCCGCTCAATCGCGTGTGTAACTTCCCGCGCAACCCCGAAATACACGTACCCCGCTCAATTGCATGTGTAACTACCCGCGCACCCCTGATATACACGTACCCGGCTCAATCACGTGTGTAACTTCCCGCGCACCCCCAAAATACACGTACCCCGCTCAATCGCGTGTGTCACTTCCCTCGCACCCCCGAAATACACGTACCCCGCTCCCCCAGTCCCGATCGCGTGAAAATGTTCACGCGAACCCCTGAAATACACATAGCCCGCTCCCCCAGGCCCGATCGCGTGAAGAAGTTCACGCGAACCCCTGAAATACACGTAGCCCGCTCCCCCAGGCAAGATCGCGTGTAAATGTTCATGCGAACCCCTGAAATACACGTAGCCCGCTCCCCCAGGCCAGATCGCGTGTGTGACTTCCCGCGAACCCCCGGAATACACGTACCCCGCTCAATCGCGTGTGTAACTTCCAGCGCAACCCCGAAATACACGTAGCCCGCTCACCCAGGCCCGATCGCGTGAAAAACTTCACGCAAACCCCTGAAATACACGTAGCCCGCTCCCCCAGGCCCGATCGCGTGAGAAATTTCACGCGAACCCCTGAAATACACGTAGCCCGCTCCCCCAGGCCCGCTCGCGTGAGAAACTTCACGCTAACCCCTGATGTACACGTAGCCCGCTCCCCCAGGCCCGATCGCGTGAAAAAGTTCACGCGAACCCCTGAAATACACGTAGCCTGCTCCCCCAGGCCCGATCGCGTGAAAAAGTTCACGCGAACCCCTGAAATACACGTAGCCCGCTCCCCCAGGCCCGATCGCGTGAGAAACTTCACGTGAACCCCTGAAATACACGTAGCCCGCTCAATCGCGTGTGTGACTTCCCGCGCAACCCCGAAATACACGTGCCCCGCTCGCACAGGCACAATTGCTGTATGTTGCCACTTTTGTAATGCGCAGGGATGCTACCGCCTGCCTTCGTGTGGCGGACGTGTTTCGGCTTGTGCGTGTCTTTCGCTGTGCGTGGCTTTGCCCGGCTTTGCCCTATTCGATTCAATGAATACGTGTGGTTCGGGTGCGTGTGGGTGTTCCGTCTGCTTCCCTGCAGTACATCCCCGTGTTCCGCCCACTTTCTAGTGTATGCGCCGAGGTTGTGCGCTTTCACTATGCGCGTCGCGCACGTCTTTCGGGATGTTGCAGTGACGTGTGCGCCATGCACGGGTTTGGTGCACATCCCGAGGAGAACACACGCAGAGACTTCCATGAATCGCACGCGTGCGCCTGTTTTTTTGCGCTTGTGCCTGCTTGCGCCTGCTTGCGCGAAGATTTTCGGCGCACGTTTGTTCCATGAATCGGCCCCAATGTGTTTAAGGAACAATAAGAATATTAAGGTAGTATTGTACTTCCCCTTTTTTTGTTCAATGAGCAGGTTTCTTTGTATATGTTGTTTGTAGTTCAGATGCTGCTGATTTTCAGGAGAGTGGTCTTCACTGCAATTGTAAAAGAAAGAAGTTAGTAATTTTGTGTGTTTATAGCACTGATGTTAATGTAGACGTTGATTTTTATGTTTTTATAGTAGTATTCTTGTTTGATATCTGAACATAGCATATGCATGCATTTCATTTGACTATGTACAGCCTTTATATTTTATTTACAATATGCTAGTTCAACATGCTTTGCAAATGAGTAGAATTTTAAGTGTATGAAATTCACTTGGTTTTTTAGAGGTGTGTTGTAGATAGCAGGCAGGTTTGGAAGTGACAGTTGATTATAGTAGATGGGAAACATTTCAATAATTTCATTTTCTAGGTTATGCAGGTTTAGTGGTATTACTCTGTTTATATGCATTCATAGGAGATGTACATGTACATACATGCCAACATTTTGTAGCAGGTGGGAGGTAGATTCTCTGCGAGCAATCGGGAGAGCTGAATTTCCCCATTAGAATGCATTGGGATTAGAATTATTTTACGAGGGAGGCAGTACAAAACAGCAACATTTTTGCTAATGAAATTGGGAGTCTCCCGCCTAAATCAGGAGGGTTGGCATGTATGCATGTACTGTGAATACAATATCAGGAACATTTATTTTTCCCATAAGATGGCATTTGGACTAGCATTACTTTAGGTGGGAGACAGGTAAAAATAGTGCTATTTTTCCATGAAAAAGTGGGAGTCTCGCGCCTAAGTCGGGAGGGTTGGCATGTATGTGTAGGTTATGCAGGCGACAGTAAAAAATAGTGCGATTTTTCAATTAAAAATTGGGAGTCTCAGTCCTAAATCGGGAGGGTTGGCATGTACGTATAGGTTATGCAGGTTTAGTGGCATAACTCTGTTTATATGGATTCATAAGAGTTGTACATGTACTGTGAATAAAACATGCATACCTCTAGTTTGTATTCATGCATGTGGATATGAATGCAGCTGTAAGTAGAAGTCTTGGAAAGTTGTAGAGTAGTTTTTGTAGTAGGTGCTTTCCAATGATATGAGACTTGTACTCAGAGTGATCAACAGTGCATTTGAAGTGTGGACCTATGATGATGGAGTTAGATGTAGAGGTCTTGGATGTGATTGGTGGATGGTTGTGTGACTGCTTAGCTGTATCCAATGAGGGAATGGCACTGAGAGTGACATGGAAAGGGTAGAAGGGCTGGTAAAAGTTACGTGCGGTGCAGACGCCGCGGCTGTTGGTGGATAGGGCGTGCCACATCCGGGTTTTTTTACCAAATCAAATACGGAAAGGAGACTGTAGGACATTGTTGACATTGTGGATTTATGTAGAAAGAGACTGTGGCCCTCATTACGAGTTTGGCGGTAGCCATGCCGCTATTGGCTGCCACCGAAACGTCCGGGTCCTCAGAATGAGGAATAACCGGGCCATTCTGAGTTCGGAAGGTCCGATAATTCCTCCCTCCAAGGACCCGGACCCGGTCCTTCCCCATTCCCATTTCAGCCCCCATAGGGCTGAATGGGAATGGGAGAGGGAGCAAACAACGGGCCATTACGAGTTGGCCCGTTGTTTGCTCCCTCTTCCCTTCGCGGGACCCGGTAAGCACGCCTGGTTTGACCAAGCGTTGCTTCCTGGGTCCCGCGAGGGGACCTCGTAATGAGGCGGTATGGGGTAAACGGCGCCGGCACCTTTTACGGTGCCGTTTACCCCGTACCGCCAGGGTCGTGATGAGGCTCCGTGTGTAGTAAATATGGCAGAGGTGGAGAAAGTCAGGGTGTTGGTGCTCGGAGATATCTTTGTGCATGCTTCACAGCAGTATGCTCAATGCAGGCATATGGCAAACAATTTCGATGTTAAAGGAGTGGAGCTGGTGTGGAGCGCTGTGCCTGATTGCAATGTAGAGCAAATTCTGCAAGTTTGTGAAGATGTGGGCAGGATGAAAAGTCCCCATCTGGTAGTTTTGCACTATGGTGCTTTCCATTTGGGCTACGTCAGTGTCCCTACTTTTTTGGCAGATTTGGAACAGTTGGTTCAAGCAGTAATGAACATCCTTCCAAATGCGAAAGTATTTTTTTTTCTGGATTACTACCTAGGGCAAAATGGGACAATAGTTCTGTTTTTTGTCTTCTGCAAAACATTGCTAGGTGTGCAGTCAACTGAGGCATGTCTGCTTCCATGCTTAGAGCTGGTATGTTTTTCTGTAATAATGAGAATATTGATTCGAGTAATGCTGTTTATTTTGAAGAAGATGGCATTTCCTTATCTTTTTTGGGAAATGCCATGCTGTTTTGGAATGTAAGGGTTTCTTTGGAGAAGGTTATGTGAAGATTTTAGTAGTAAAGTAAAAAGAAAAAAATACAAAATAACAGGTGTCTGTCAGGCATCTGCAAAAAATACAAAGAAAAGGCTCTTTTCAGAGCCAACCTCAAAGGGGAAATGGGGCACACTACTTAAATTTACATGGGCTACGCTGAGATATTCGATATGTCCGCAGACATGGCGGTAGTCCGCGGCCAGCACGTATTACATATGGGTATTCTGGGGTGAAGAGGCATGCAAATGAGAATGAGCGGAGCTAGGGATTGGTCAGTAAAGTTTACTGGGTGTGCTGTGTAAGGAGAGATTTTGTCAGAACGTCTTTTTCCTGAGAGTAGAACAGATAGCTATGGCTGTGTGTTTCCGAAAACAGATTATCTGGATTTTGGGAGACTCATGGATACATTGGTTGGAGTTGCATGCAGAACGTTGTGGAGTAGATGCAGATCTTGGATTCCCTCATGTGGAAGTGCGCTGGCATGGCGTGCATGGAATGAAGTGGCTGGCCTTGGTACCTCTCTGCGCTACTTTAGAGACAGAACATCATCCAGACATAATTATAATTCATTGTGAAGGGAACAGTTTAGGACATGTGTCTGGAATTTCTTTGCAATGTGCAATGAAAGAAGGACTTGGGAAGGTCATGGATTCCCAAGTAATTTTTTCTCGTATTGCGCAAAGACAAATGTGGCTGTGTTCTTCTTCATTTGGTCCACAAATGGAGAAAGCGAGGCGCAACGTCAATAAGGCTGTTTGTTCCTTTCTAAGAGATTTTGGCATTTCCTCTTTTCACAATGAAAATATTATGGTTCATAGTACATACATTTTTCGCAGAGATGGAGTCCATCTTACCTATGCTGGCAATCAGATTCTTCTGAGAAATGTACAAAATGCATTGCAACCTTTTTGGAATTACAGTCATCTATTTTGCTGTAGATGTTGACGATTTCAAGTTTTTCAAACACACAAAAACACCACCAAAAGGCTCTTTTCAGAGCCACCACTTCCTCCCAGAGAAAAGGACATTGTTTTGCTAGGGCAGCACCCTAAAACTTTATATGTCCTAGGACTGTCCGCAGACTTCCAAAAAATGCCCAGGGCCCTGCACTGTTTATTTGCCACTTTTATTTTTAAACTGTGAAAGGCAGCTCTGAAAAGAGCCTTTTTTTTAGCATTTTTGTTGTTTTATATTTTTTTGTTTTTTTTACACACGACATACTAGGAGAGGAGGGTAAGGAAGGGACACCAACCACGGGGATAAGAAAGGGCAGGTGGAGAGAGGAAGATGTAGGGTGGGCCTTACTTAGGTAGGTAGCAGGTCTTCTGTTGCTCGGTGACCATTGTCTCGAAAGCACTTTGAAGACTCTCTCCCCTGCAGAGTACTGCGTTGCAGTACATACACAATATTGTGCCCCTTGAAAGGTAAGGGTCAACAGCATCGCGAATAGCCTGTGAAGCAGCTGGAAGGATGCGCTCTCCCACAGGAGTGTCTCTTGTGGTGAGAGAAGCACAAATGGAGGATGATGTAGAGGAACTCAACCTACTACGTTTATCACAAGGTACAACCTTGCGAATGTCCCCACTGTAGAACAACGTTAGGTGTCACTTTATGGATGTCGTACCAAAGCTGTACGAACCACGTCTCCCATGAACCAGCACCATTTTGCACTGTTTGCAGGTGACCTTGTTCGCATGTGCTTTTGGTACGTTACCATGAATGGTAAACAACCGCCACACCCAAGACTCCCGGCAAGTGCTGGTAGTAGGGAATTCCTCAACCTCATTCTCTTCCTCCTCCTAATCCTCGTTCTCTACATCCTCATGCCTGTTCCCCTCTGCAGGCCTTTGGGGAGCTGGTGGTGGTGGAGGGTTTGGAGGTGGTGCTGAGGCAGATGTAGCAACAGAAGCCATGGATGCCATCAGGGTTGATGAGATAATCTCAGCAAGAGCAGCAAAGGCAGCAAAAGTCAATCTGCAGTAGCCAGAAGTACAATGAAGATCAGCTCTGGGGTATGGCCTTGTGTAGGGGTGGAGGGGTACGCTTCGCAAACAGATCGAAACCAAAAAGGTTCAAAAAGTTCCAAAAAGTATGTGGAAAGCCAGGGTCATTGTCTGGGACATGTGCAATGGTGAATTTTTACTGTAAAATAATTTGGATTGTCTGTAAAAGTTATTTTAAAATGTTGGGGAACTGGACAGTGTCCGCAAATTAGGACACACGCTCAGCGTGGGTGCGGTCACATGATGACGTCGGGAACACGTCTGCGAAGGGAACAGGTGTTGGCAGGACACTAAATTCACAGGAATGGTCGTGCGCATGCGCTCGTGTGCTCTAGTCCTCAAACAAATTAAAAGTGCGACACAAGTGAGATGGACAGTTACGGACAGGTGCGATGTTTGCAGGACTTGCGGGTGTGGTACGCATGTGCGTAGATGGTCTACAGACTGTACGGACAGGTATAGTGTCCTTAGGACACCTCCATTCTGTTTGACTACGGACATCCCGGACACCGTGCGTGTTCTTCGGACAGTTTCAACTTGGCTTCGGACGGTACGGACAGGTATAGTGTCCTTAGGATTCCTCCATTTTGTTCAGTTACGGACATCCCGGACACCGGGTGTGTTCTGAGAACAGTTCCATCTTGGTTGCGAACGGTACAGACAGGTATAGTGTCACTAGGAAATCCCCATTTTGTTCATTTACGAACATCCCAGACACCAGGTACATTCTTAGAACAGTTCCATCTTGGTTGCGAATGGTACAGACAGGTATAGTGTCCTTAGGACACCCCCATTTTGTTCATTTACGGATATCCCGGACACCGGGTGTGTTCTAAGAACAGTTCCACCTTTGCTTGCAAATGGTACGGACAGGCATAGTGTCCTTAGGACAACCCCATTTCGTTAATTACGGACATTCCGGACAGGCGCGCTGTCCGTGGACATTGCAACTGCTTTTAAAAAAAATAAGACACACAGGATTTCATTAAAAGAAAAATAATGTTGTTTTTATTATATGCGTATACCCAATTTATGAAAGAGAGGGGGAAGCAGAAACTGATACAAATATAGGGGAATTAGGGGATGAAGGGATGGAAGTCTCATCAAAACATTTTTCTTGGTGTTGAGGGTTTGGGGATAGTTGACTGGGGCATGGAGAGGGGGAATAGGTACATGTGGGACAATGGTATTTAACTTTTTCTTTTATGTGGTCCTCCACAAACTGTTTAAAAACATTTAAATTTTCCTTGAGCATGTCCATTTTCTGTTCCATGCGTTGCAGAGTCTTTTTGAATGTGTTTTATGGTGTATTATTTTCAATGTTTGTATGGTCTGTTAAAATAAATATATATATATGTTAAGTACACATAAAGTAATGATTATTAATTTGCTTATGTAGAGAAGTGTGTACCATTAGTATCACTGTCTTCAGACATTTCCTCACATGGAAAATGTTCCTCAAGCTATTCCATAGTACTGCACATTTCTGGGTGAAAAACAAAAATATATTAATTTTAGTGTATCTAATATAAAAAGTTTAGAAATATATAAGAAAAATTAAGTTTACTTACTAGTTTTGGTAAGTTGTATTCGTACTGTGGTGTAGGTCTACTGTTGCTTCGAGCTCTGCAGTTTCTGTGAGGTAATTATGTTGGTTTTGATATATTCCATTTTACTATTTTACTATGTAATGTATTTAAATGGATGATTGATGTGTTAGATATATAGGTTGCACTTCTTATTTATTATTACATATAATGTGTTTATGTGCTGCTTTTTGAACTTGTGCAGTGTTTATATGGCATGATAGAACAATACAAGATACCCCCTGAGTTTTTGGGTAGTGTTGATGTTGTCCGCGTCCATTCGCGGACATACGCACAGTCCGTGGACATCAAAATCACTAAGATGGGGTTCAGCATGTTCTATGTTACATGCATATAAAGTAAGGGAATCCTAGTAAACATATATCAAATTCACTCTATGAAAATGTATATTCAGTAAAAAAAAACTTTGATAAAGAGAGGTTATGGTTAAGTTGCGCTACTAGAAACCTATGAAATTCAGTAAAAAAAACCTTGGTAAAGGGACGTTATGGTTAAGGGGCGTTACTAAAAACCTATGCAATTCAGTAAAAAAACATTGTTAAAGGGACGTTATGGTTCGAAGTAAAACCGAAAAACCCCTGAAATTCGCCAGTTATGGTAAGATAAGCAACCATAACTCGTGCCACCACCGTGCACTGCTAAGACTAACACCCAGGACATCAAAGATTACATCACAAATCACTGATGACATCACATGTCTGGCTCACTCTTTTAACAGTAACAGTCAGGAACTAAGAATTCACTATACTATAGTACAAAGTACTATATTTGTAGACTTGTACTTCAAATATGTTCTTACAGTAATTCACTTAGGGTCCACTCAAAGCATATGAAACATATACAAAGGGGAAAACACAGACTTGGAAGACAGCAATACTTTCTATGTATGAAGATCATTAGTAGGATTATCAACACTGTCTTATAGTTGTGTTGTTTTTTTATTACTGTACTTTCCCTGGATATGCTCATATTTGTACACATTGCACTTACACTACTTTCCTTAGGGTCTAGTCACAATATGTGATACGTACACATAGGGAAGTAGTAGCTTTGAAGCAGAGCAATCATTTCTGTGCATGAAGATAATGAGTTAGATTATGAAGATTGTTGGGTAATACTGCTGTTTTTTTGTTTACTTCACTTTCCCTGTATATGCTCTAATTGTATGTGTTGTTGTCTGTTTGTGTTTTGTGTGCAGTAATGCAATAATGTAGTAAGTGGGTTTGATTAGGTACTTATTAAATGTTTCACAGTATGCAAGACCCTAATAAGAAAGCATTTATAATTTTAGTATTTAACATGGCAAGATTATTAATATTGCATCTCCGTCGTTTCTGCTGCACACTATGCCTATGTTAATACATGCATACCTTAGTATATTGGAAAAAACTTCATAATACAATGCTATTTGGATTAATGCATTACTTAATGCACTACGTACCTCATTATATTTATTCCAATGATCCTTGACACTTTTTTTAACATTACAATCACAATCCCTTGTACAGACTTTTTGTGAAAAGTAAATGCACATGTGATGTCATCAGTGATGTCATCAATGACATTTGTGATGTCATCTTTGATGACCTGGGTGTTAGTCTTAGCAGTGCACGGTGGTGGCATGAGTTATGGTTGCTTAGCTTACCATAACTGGCGAATTTCAGGGGTTTTTCGGTTTTACTTCGAACCATAACATCCCTTTAACAAAGTTTTTTTACTGAATATATATATAGTTGATATGCAATGATGTAATTTTGCTTAAAGATTTATATAGATTGGCACAATAAAAGTGTAAACAGTGCTACACACTGGGTTTATAACCAAGTTGGGCAATCATAGGCTCTAGCTGCAACATAGTAGATATACTCATAACTCCCCTGTTTATACTGCCATTAAGAGGAGTCTTATAATTGGTAGCTGGCCAGGACACCGTTTTCTCTTGGTCCGCCGGGTAAAAACAGAAAAGCTTACATGCCCATATCAAAGAACAATAGTGAAAATAAAGGCAACTGACTAGGGATTGCAACATCACCGGCAACAACAAGTTGCCTTGATGACAGTGACATCATCCAATTGCTGTAGTGCTTACACAGTACATGTGAAATATTTGATGGAGCCAATAGGTTAGATTAAGCTTGTGTAATATAACTAGGGACACCGGGGCTGATGATGATATTTGGCAGTTTTAGAAACTGAATGGAGAATGTATATTTTGTAGGCTTAAAGAGTAGCTGTAGCATCTCATATAGATGGATGGTAATGTCCTTGCCATGTTCGGAGGGTGCTGTGTTTGCAGTGCCTGATCTTGTGGACACAAGGAGATTAAGAAGAACTGCCCGACCGACGTTGTTGTCGGGTACAATGGGGCCCAGGGCACAATGATTAACTCTATTGCAAAGGCCAGGATAGAATAGGGATTGAGTTCCATATTTATGTATTTACTTTTAGGTACAAAGGGATGGAATGAAATGAACATGAACAAGAGGTTGATGAGTTGCACGTTACTAGGAATTTAATATATTTGTAGAATGAACAGCGAATTGTAACTTTTTCTTATTACTTGGTCCCATAGGAAAGTCTGATATTTTAACCTAGCAGCACAACATTGAAGAAATACATTCATTATCCTCTGAAGAAGGATACTTGGATATCCAAAACGCGCCAGGTCAGACATTAATAGATGTGATAAATGATACAAACCATGCTGTCCAGTTAATGTATGGTGGACATATATACATGAGTCACAGCAATTTTATGTGAGCCCGAAGATGTATATAGAAAGGCATTGTCCAAAATTGTGAAGATATTCAAAGTTGAGAGTCATTACTAGGATGTTTCCGGAAACTTTTGTGGAATGTTTTGTGAAACAGAAATTGTTATAGGTTGAAGGTCATATATTTAGAGTTATTTTTGCTTTTAGAAATGTACTAATGAATGTAGGGATGTGAATATATGTATATGATTTTTTTTTGTATGTGAATTTTTTGGTATGTAAACACAGACCGATGAGCAGTAATAAAACAAGAATATGCCATACAAAGGCGTCTGTGTGAATGTGTGATCTAGATCATTCATTATTATTATAAAGATATGTACATTAAGGGGTTCCACTCTCAACCCAAAAGGAGTGCACCAGGGTTACCTTTTTGGCAACAACAAGCTTTTGTTGATTCTGGCCTGCAATTAAGTCATTAACCCATTCTGCCAGTCAGAGTTTGAAAGAGTGATTCTTATCTGTCCAGGCCACATGTTCATCTTTAACCTCTTGGACACAAGAGTCAGTTCTCCCTAGCAACTGGCTCAGGCATCGAAACTCAAAGCTGTCCGTTTCCTGGGATCCAGGAGCCTTAGAGAGATTGACTTTCATATAACAAGGAAGCAACTCTGTAATGTGGGAGGTCATTCTGAATACACAACTGTAGTCCTGTCTTTCAGAGAATAAAGCCTTTAATATTGCCCCTGAAAGAAAAATAGCATTTTCATTCCTTTGTAGGTATTTTGCATGTGAAGCATATTATTCATTTTAATACATTGCATCTCGCCAACACAGAGCAAGTCTTTTCTCTGATATATTTATTTTAGCAAGAAACATTTGTCTTTATGTCAGGTTTTGCAAGGCCATTTTAGTTTCAGTATTTGAAAAACTTGCTTTTTATATAGGAGGGGCCTTTGAATTTCTCTTGCAATTCACGTGGCATTTCCATTTTGTCACAACTCTGCTTGTGTTACTTGCAGAAATACACACAGTCCTTCCTCATTAATAGGCCTATTTGCAGTGTGGATGTTTTTGAAGGCTGGCATATTATTTACCAGTGGGCCTTTTTCCATTAGATCAACGTAGTTCGCAGTAAGGCCTAACCATGCCTTCCAGTTATATCAGTTGAGGCTGTCATTAAACCCACTAAGATTAAGGCTGCTGACTGCTGCAGATAGATCCTAATTGCCAGGTTAAATGTGCTCCGGCTTAGAATAAGGGCCTCATGGTACGGTTTGGAAAAGTCAGCCCGTGTTGTTTGGGATGTGGAGAAGAATTTCCTGCATTCTTAATAAACTGTACATTCTTGATTAAATTAAGAAAACAGTGGCAAAAGTGTCACCTTATCAACAGCCAATTATGGACACACAGAGGCACCATGCTGTTTTTTATGCACAGTGAAGAAAAGAACATTCTAATTGATACAGCTCATTTTATCAAGGAGGCTTTAGATGTTGTTTACAGAAATAGGTTGCTGGTGAAATACATTTTCTGCCTTTTTATTTTAATGCTTTTATGTGTATTTTAGGCTGTATTTTTTGGCCTGTTGTGAATATGTGTAGTTAATGTTTTTTTTGATTGTTTGCTAATGGATTCTAATTTCGAAAAACAAAAATATTCTCTCTCAATTCCTCAGGGGCTTGTTGTACAGAAACTGATTGAGTCTTTACATTTCCAGCTTATCTGGCACCTCCAACAATGGTAGAGATAGACTTTAGGATTACCTTGACAGCCCAGCAACTCATGTACACAACAAAACGCATGTGAAATATTCCAGTCAAGACCAATGCTGATATTTGAAAGGTGTGGCATTATGGTCTCCTTTGCATTTCTGGGGCCAAAGGGGCTCAAGTTACTAATTCTGTTCTTATTGACATGACATGGTACCATTCTACTGAATGGATTAGGCCATTTACACATGTCTAAATTGTGCCTACCTGCTTTCAACTTGGTCAATCCATATAGATACAGGGGCACCTATGTGAATTACACATTGATGATGTTCACATCACTTGTGGTCGACCACAGGACAGAGTGTGATGTGCTGATGGGGCTATGCCAGAGCTGACTGTTCCATGCTGTGCCATAAATCCCGCACATTACCTGCCTGTGCCATAGAGTTGCCTCCCAGGCACTCAAGTCCATACCGCCATGCAGTGATACCCAATGAGCAGTGTGAGTTATCCAGTGCACTGGTGCTACTGTAAGCAGTTGTGTTGGCTCTGTCATGCCCATTCTGGACATGATGCTTGCTAATAGATTTACCACTGTATATATGCAAATTTATATGTTTGACAGTATCGCATTATTTCAACCATTGTGCATTGTTGTCCATAGGGCATCGGGGGAATAATTGGCAGGCCACGATGATATTGTCCAACAGAGATACTTTGATAACACACCTTTTTGTTGCCCATTACATACGCCCAGACAAAAGGGCCACAGAGTTGGCACATCTAATATGTTTTTTCCATCATGGGTTTTCATGTCACTCCAACTGTATCATATAGCTTGTCCTTAAAAAACGATCAAGAAGAGCACAGTGTTTTTGTTTGAATGAATGTCATGTCTCTCATATAATTTGATTTAAAACCTTAACCCAGATACATCTTCTTTTTATAGTGCTTCATGCAAAACATTTTTACACTATTTTAATTTTGCATTTTTGTAGTGATCCTTCTATATGATGCAAGTTGTCTCCAGACAAAGTTCCTGAAATGCCCATAGGGAATTAAACATGTTAGGCACACAATTATAAGCTTGCTCAGAGAATACTAATGCAATCTGAAAGACAATGAACACAGAAGAACATTGATGATCATCTGGATAAGATCTACAGACATCTGTGTATGCACATAGACGCAAAATCACGGTATCAGATTTTTGAGGCACTTCATATGCTGTTATGTCTTTTCGATAAAGAAAGGACAACACTTTGTCATCAATGTGGTTATACATGTTTTTATGTGAGCGTAGGATACTCCTGAAATATGTTCAAAAACACCATGGCCCTCATTACGACCCTGGCGGAAATCGAAAAACGATGGCGGAAATGCAATACCGCCATCGAATACCGCCCGTTGCGATTATGACCCGTCACCGTAAAGTACGATGCCATTAGCGACACCGTAGTGAACGCCAACGCTAACTGCACCAAGTACGCGCACGCGCGCACTGCGAAACCGTAATTACCACCATGGCGCAACGGTACGGGAATTCTGACCCTAGCGGACATGTACCTAACGCCATCAAGCATGGCGGAAAGTACCATTCCGCCATGGTGAGAAGTACGGCATCGCAAACCAACCGTAAAAGGCCATACTGAGTGCCTGTACACCACTCCCTGGCCACATTGCACAACTCCTCGTAGGTGCAATGAAGTCAAACAATGCAACCAGTGAAATGTACAAGTCACCCATGCATGCCAACGAACAAATGAATGTAGGGGCTCCAAGTGCCTTGTGAGTGGCCATCCATATTAGCCATGGCACCATTGCCGTACTGATGCAGCACAGGCATGTGAAGCTCCAAGTACAGCAACATGAACTGAAAACTGAGACAAACAAAAACAGGCCCCCCATCGCTTGACACCAGTGCAAGGCAACATACAAAGCAGTATCCTGAGTGAGACTGCACCAGCCCTGTACCCCTGCCAGTAAACAACCAACAACAAACCAACCAGCAGCATAAGCATGTACCACACAAGTTGGCAGAGTGACTGAGCAGCCAGGCACATCTCAAGAGGGGCCAATGGGAGCAGCAGGGCACAGATGGCACGAATACAGAAGCCATTCCAATGGACATGACCTCAGTCTCCCTCAAAGAAACGCACGCAAACACAGGCACCTGTGACCAGCAATATTCTGAAAATCACATCATTCCACCAATCCACCTGGCTGACCGGCATCTGTTACACAAAAGCCAATCCCCCTCCCATGAGCATGACATCATTAAAACAGTCATAATGGCAGCCCCTATCCCTGACCTCACTGGCCTTCGTAGGCAAACGCGCCCAGTACAGTACCACGCAACTATGCTCAGAAGGCCGAACCCAAAGCAGATCTCCTCACAATACATCGCTCCACAAATAGGAATATGCTACATAACTTGCAAAGAATAACGCTACAAGGTCAATATCATAATCAAATTTTAATGCACAACAAAATCACCCGGCCCATACAGCTATTAGGTCATGAACTCCAAATCATATCTCATAATTGTGGGCTGCATCCGCAATAATTGACCAGCTTCTTCTTGTGTGACGCCCTGTTCCTCCATGGTACACAGGGGCTACATCCACGTTCAAAAAGGCAACATGGAAGCGCCTAGAACCGCAGGGCCGTCACATTAGGTAGGCACTAGTCCAGCTGAAAGCTCGAAATGTTGCTCCTAGCCACTAGTACTGCGTAAGGGCATGTGGGCCATTGGCGATCGTCCCATAAGATCGTAATGGTGCTCCACTGATTAACACGAAGCAGCAGGTGTCGGGAGTAAAAGCCATCTGCAGGAGTGGCATACAGATGGCAGCGGCAAAAGGGGAGGAGATACCTGTCACCCAAATGAAACGAAAAAGAATAGTATGGGCATCTGAACTCCATTTGAATTACTCACTTCAAAGATCACACTAAATCCACAGCCATATGCATGCTAGCCCACTCAAAAGGATTATTCGCACCCAATAATCACTTGCGAATCATAACCATATAAATCGAGGTGAAAACACTATTACAAACGAGTGTTTGTGTGCATGCGTCTGTTAAAACAGAATCCATTAGATGGGATTAGTAACGTGCATAGACACAAGTGTTTGAAGGCGCGTCGAGACAGGGAGGGTTCAACAAGGGCAGATAGACGATGGTCCCACTATGGCAGCCCTGCATCACATAGCGCAGAGGAAGTTGATAGATTCCAAAAAGCCATGTACATGGCAGACTCTCTATCAAATCATCTGTCCATGCATCCATACATCATTCCCTCATCCTGGTATAAAAACGCCTGATTAGTTACTCACATAACATTAGAAATTTCCATTGAATCTGTGCTAAATGCAGTCTGCAAAATCCACTGTGCTCCAGGCCGGAATTCTAGTGTTGTGAAGTAACATGTATTAGGGAACGTCCTGCCTTATCCTCCACTACGCTATTGCGCATCCCATACTATTCATATCAATCATTGCATTCTCGGCATGGCCCCTGTCCCAAGGACATCAAACAATAGAACTTTCTATCTGCAGTCAGACCTGTGGGCGTCTCCTCGCCGCTAGCTGGAAACCGAAAGCGCTGTCCTTCGAAATCCTCATTTGCAACATCACGTCGAAAAGGCATCTGTGACCGCTTGAAATCACAAATCCATCCATTTAGTGCGGCAGTGTGTGAAAATGGCAACTGGCTACACTCACAAATGGGACGCCCCGCCCGTCGGTGAACCGCGGTACAGCGCTGCATGAGGGTCCACCGTTAATCGAGTACTACATTCCACGGACCCTTCACAAGTATGTTCCCGACTTCAAAGATAGTATGTGAAACAATGGGAGCATAGCAGATTTAACATATGAAGCAAGATCTCACTGCCATCGGGATGAAATACATGATTGTAATAGCAAGATGCCATGCGTCGATTTGCAGCGTTGTGTGCGGGACGTGCTCGCCCAAAGGGGATTGCAGCTTGCACAGGTGGAATGAATCACCACAGGTGGAGGCTATACAGCTTGGAAACACATAAATTGCACACCCAACCCCCTCCCACAACCACACCCACTCCAAAATGCTACCGGCAGGACTTGCGATGTTGGCCCTGGGGGACCTGATAGCACTGCAAGTACTCCAACTTCAAGAAGAAGACGAACACCAACTACTACAACAACCGGCCGCACAGAGGAGACGCAGGAGGAGGAGGAGGGCAAGGCAGGGCCAGCAAGGCCCACCAGCACAGCCACTACCACCACGCAGGCAGCCCGCAATCCCACGCCTCCGAGCACATCCGTTCAACCTCACTGATGAGCAGATCCACACCCTCTACCGTTTGGACCGGGACACCATAACCGCCATTGTGGACATGACACACGCTGACCTTGTCAGCATGATAGATAGCCCAACCGCCATCCCACCCCTACTGAAGGTGGTGTCTGTACTCCACTTCCTGGCCACAAGCACCTACCAGCACACAGTCGGACAGTTGCATGGCATTTCACAGCCACTGTTGTCACGGACACTATTGCAAGTGCTCGATGCCCTCCTGAAGCACGCAGACGACTACATCTCTCTACCACGCTCGGACCAGGAAATTACGAACACAAAAGTGGGATTCCATGCACTTGCCGGCATACCGGGTTGCATTGGTGCCATCGACTGCACCCATGTGGAATTGGTTGTCCCACATGCCATGGAGGCCCAGTACCGCAACCGAAAACAATATCATTCTCTTAATGTACAGATGGTGTGTGACTCAAACAGGATCATTACACATTGTTGTGCCCGATTCCTGGATCAACCCATGATTCCATGGTCTTACGGAACTCTACAATACCACGCTACATGGAGCGACATGCAGGGAACAGATCCTGGCTACTCGGTGAGTCTCATTTCATGCATGATAATGTGGGGTATGTGATGCGGCAATGACCTGCCAGGAAGGGGGGGGTGCTTACGTAGCAATGTCATTCCTCAAACATCCTTTATTGTCCACATACAGGTGATGCCGGGTATCCACTGAAGAGATGGCTCCTTACACCACTCCGGAACCCACAGGACCAGCATGAGGAGGACTACAACCATGCCCACTCACGTACCCGTGTAGTCATAGAACAGGCTTTCGGCCTACTGAAGGGTCGTTTCCGCTGCCTCAGCAGGTCTGGCGGGGCACTCCTGTACCGCCATGAGAAGGTTGCTAAGATGGTCATGGCATGTGTCATGCTACACAACATGTGCATACGTAGGAATGTGCCCATGCCCCCTGACGCAGAACTGCAAGCACCAGAATATGGTCATGATGTGGGTGGGGATGTGGCAGAACCTGAAGGAGTCCGCGAGGCACAGGAGGGCCGTGAAATTCGTCAGATTATCATAGAATCATGCTTCTAGCACTCACGCCTGGTGGTTGATACATGGACACGGGAGTTGTGGCACTGTGTGTGTCTGGAACATGCACAATATGAACTGTACGCCTATGATGGCCTCGTACACAAAGATCAATGTCCACACATCTCATTGGATGATTGTGAAATGTTTATAGCAAATGTGAAATTGTGTTACACACCCCATCGACCTGCCACCCAAGTAAGCCCAACACACCCCCTCCACCCTCCTACCTCCCCCCCGAACACCAGTGTCCAAGGATGCTCATTGTCAGTGGGCAGACGCTATTGCAAGCCCCCTCTCCGGGTATCAGGGGCACCCCTGCCTGTGGAGCGCAGGTTCCTCCCAGATCTACGTTGGGGGCTGCCCTGGACGGAACTTGCAACGGATGATGTCTCTGCCTGCTCACGTCCATGCATGTCCCTAAGGGTTTGTGAGAGCTCAGTGAGCACACGGCGCACAGCGGCAAGTTCAGCACATACGTCTTTGGACGTCGCATGCAGTTCCCCCCTCAGGCTCTCGGTGCTTCTCTCCATTTGTACTCTCAGGCTCTCGGTGCTTCTCTCCATTTGTTCTCTCAGGCTCTCGGTGCTTCTCTCCATTTCTGCCCTTAGTGTCTCTGTACATGTTTCTATGGCTGCCTTGGTACCCCCACATTCATCAGCATGCTCCTTGAGGAGCGTGGCCAGTTGCTGCTGTTGCTCGATCACCTGGTCGAGGGACTGTTGCCTCTGCTGGGCCATGGCCATTTGCGGTGGTGTCACAGAGGGGCTGATCACCTCATGTTGCCTTGACACAGGGCTTGTGGGGGATGGCCAGTCGTCGTCTTGTGAGTGCCCCTGCGTGGTATCCTCATGTTGTACGGGATGAAACAAACAGGGGGATTGAGACAGGTCATGGATGGATCGTACATCGACATCACCGTTTTCTGTGTCGGAGCATGCTGCCATTAATGCAGTGTCACCTATGGTGCTGCTGCCACCAGAAGCAGTGCCTTCTGTGGCATCCATTGGGGGGGCCTGTGGTGGTGGTGGTGTTGTGGCCATGCTGGCTGCTGGGGTGCCTGTTGAAGTCCCCTCCTGTGTGCTGCCACTTGATTTGTGCTGCTGCCGTGTCTTGATGCGTGCAGCTGAGGTGGAGGGTCTTTGGCCGTTGGTCTTGGCCCTCTTTGCAGGTGTGCTGGTAGGGGTGTCCTGGAGCTCGTCGTTTGAATCGGACCCTGTGGTGGAGTAAAGGAGGGCGAGCGTTATTAATGGGTCTGTGGAAATTGGAATGGCAATGTATCACATGCATTGGGGTGGTACCTGAGGGTGATTTGGGTCAGGGCCTTGGAGGTGGTTTCATTTTTGTGTGGAATGAGGGTGCAGTTGTATTGCAGCCTGCAGTTAGGGGGTGCCTGCTGCACATGTAGAGGGTGTTTTTAGGAATTTTAATTATTTATTTATTTAATTTGACTTTTAATGTCCGCTATCAGGCCAATGTGAGTGGACGTTCTCCTGGACATGTGTTTCTGTTGCACTATGTGGACACATGGTACTTCACATGATTGAACATTGTGGTTTTAGCATAGTTTTATTTGGGCCACCTACCTGATTCTTCGGATGTCTGCACTCCTTTCTCCATCCCTCTGACTCCCTCTATGGTCTCCATTCCAATGGTGGAGGCACAGATTTCTTCCCAGGGGGTCAGCTTGATGGGTGATTCCGATCCTACCCCGGTAGCTGTGGCAATGTTTCGGTTGGCAGAAAGTATGCTACGGACGCGTATCCGCAGGTCGTCCCATCGCTTTCTGCATTGCTGTGGGTTGCGGGGTGCGGTCCCCACCGCACTTACCCGCTGTGCCACCAGGGCCCATATGGCCTTCTTGTTCGCAAGTGCCGTCCTGGTCATTTGCGTCGAGAAGACGACACCAGCATTCTCCTGGAGGGTCTCTGTGAGCACCGTGAGTTCCTCACGTGAGAAGTGGACCTGCCGCTTGCGGTCGCACGCTTTTTTCGCTACTTTTCCCATTGTTTTGGTTTCACTAGGGTGGATGACGGGTTGGGATGTCTCTCAGGGTAGTGTTTTTAATGGTTGTGTGAATGTTCTGATTTTATAGGTGTACGGCGTGCTGTTTCCCGTTCCGGGACCATGTTTTTGCTTCCGTTTCCGTATATTTACGGTCACCGTATTTTCCGATTGCCGCTCTCTACGGTGACCGCTATGTCCGGTGGCGGAATTGCACCTAGGTCGCCGTACGACGGCGGTGAGGGGCGTTTTGGGGACATTTCCGCCATCGCGGACTTTGCACTTCCGCCAAGGCGTAGTGCTCGTGCCCGATGGGTCAGAATTAGCCGCACTTTACTCTGTCGTGCCATGGCGGAAACGCTATTTACGCTATGGCGGTCAGGTCAGTTGCTTTCCGCCAGGGTCGTAATGAGGGCCCATATGTTTTGTGTCCATTTAAATTCACAACTGAAGATTTATAAAAATTGTTTTATTGAATTTAGAATAGCACAGTTACCTGTTAGTGGTGGAATATGTGTAGTTGCTAACTGTCTAGATAGTAGGCCATGCACACATAGGGGATGTTTAGGGTGGTGCTGCATGACACCATTCTAGGGATTCTATGCTATGATAATTAATGTAAATGTATTGGCCTGCATGTCTCCAATGATGGTTTGCTGGGCTCTCTGGGTTTACCAACAGAATTAGGGGTTGTGGAGAATGGTAGTCCATGCCAATGACGTGCATAGCTGGGCGTGACTTTGAAGGACACAATGTCTTGTCTGACTTTCTTTGATGATTAGTGTGCAGGGATCCAATGCTGACATGGCCCAGGGTGCGAGTGGGAGTTCTGTGACCTTCACTAACAAGTTCTCCTCAATGGAACTTCAAGATATCCACAAGATGACAGGTGGGCATAGACAGGCAATTGATTGCCTTTACTTTTAGAAGGCAAGGTTAAAGTCCCATGATACTTGCCATGTGTACTAGGGGGATAATGAAAGGCTGGATATGCTTTGGGGACTCTGATGAGTGTTCACATTGTAGTTTCCCTCATGTTTTGCAGAAAAAGCTACAACTCCTTTGCTGTAACATGGAAACCAAACTCAGGGGATGCAATCACTACACTCTGTAGATTAATTCAAACCGAAGACTCGAATTTTGGGTGCACTTAGTTTGGTTAATATTTTATAGCAGCACTGAAAGGGAAACACAGAAACGAAAAACTCATGATCGCTATACAATATCCAGTTGTTACCCCTGTACCCACATGCACATTGATTCAATGCAATTACTGGAGGCTTTCATTCCTTATAATTAGCACATTAAACCTCTATGAGGATGCTGACAGGCCATGGTCCTTCAAGTGTATGCCTGCTGCCTTGAAGAGATTCCTGTATCGATGTGCACACACATTCTTATCACTAGCCATTTGAAATGAGTAACACCCGCTATATAAATATCCCCAGGGTAGAATAAGCATGAAAACATAATTGAGTGCTGACCATATAGTAAGCTAGTGTGCTAGTAAAGCATTGCTTTTGTCTGCAAGGTTTCAAAGTTCCATTTTGACAACAAGCATATATTTAATTCAAAATAGAGTCTCTCTAGCTATATCACACAGGTGCATTGAAATTCTCTCGCTTTCATGTTCAGTTGCATTTCAATTTACATTCCTATGTTATGTTATGTTATGTTATGTTATGTTATGTTATGTTATTTGGCATGTATATAGCGCTTTATATATCATTGGTATGACCTCAAAGCGTTGGTAGGTTGAACGCCGTCAGGAACCGTAGTTCAGGTCAGTGGAAAGAGAGGTGTCATAGGGTGCGTGGGTGCACCTGTCATGTGGGCAGCTTATGTAATTGTCGGATGGTAGCTCCATCCTAGCGTTAGGTTTGGTATTGAATATATTAGTTGAATGTGTTTGCAGTCTGGTGGATGGACACCCAGGCTGGGTTTGACTGTGTTAAGCCTGAAGGATGCTTATGTGAGCAGTTGGGCCGGAATGTCATGGGAAAGCTGTGTTTTATTAGGGTGATGAGGTGTTCATGGGGTAGTGTTCGTATGTGAACAGCTAGGCCACAATTATCAGCAGTATAGCTGTGTTCTAGTGGTGGGATGGTGCATAGTCGAAAGTAGGCGTAGGTGTGTGATATGGTATGATGGTTCATCTTTAAAGCACCCGTGACCAGGCACATGCACAGAATGGCAGGGAACACATCAACATACTGACACACAGCAGCAGTGGGTTGGTTTTACGGTGACAGGAGGTGGCATTTCGATCTATAGCAAAAGCACGGGGATAAGAAAGAGGAGGACAACTGTGACACATGAGCATATAAAGTAACAGCATAGGTGACAAGAAATCAGAGGACACAGTGACACATGGGCACACATGGTGACGAGAGGGTTGGGTAATACATTGGGATACATAGCAACATCACAGGAACAGGATGGCAGGGAGCACAGTGACACACAGAGACACAGTGACAGGGGTTGTACGTACAGCGATAAGATGGGACATAGGGATATACAGCAACCCCATGGGGTACAAGAAGGTAGTGTATACAGAGACACGTGTAAGGTGGGCACATATGGGGATTATCCATTCCATCGATGGATCATTCTATTTCTTCCATTTCTTCATCCAATTATTCCATTTATCCATTCCGTCAGTGCATCCATCTGTTTTTCATTTCTTCATCCATTCATTCCATCCATTTGTTCCATCCATCCGAAGCCTTCCGTCGCTTCCATTAAATTCCTTCCATCTATTCCATCCATTGATTCCATATGCATACATTCCGTCCGTTCCATCCATTTCATCCATCAATTCCATATATATACATTCCATTCATTCCGCATGTATCCATGCCATCCATTCTGTCCATTTTTTCTGCTTGTCAACCCACTTTAGTCATTCCATCCTTTCTATCCATTCCATCCATCAATTCCTTCTATTCCATCCATCTATTTCATCGATTCCATCAATTTCGTCCATTCATTCATCTATATACATACATTCCATCCGTTCCATCTATTCCATCCACCAACTCTATATACATACATTCCATTCATTCCGCATCTATCCATGCCATCCATTCTATCAATTTTTTTGCATGTGTTTTTCCATTTTATTCATTCCATGCTTTCTATCCATTCCATCCATCCATTACATCCATCCTTTCGATCCGTCCATCCAATCCATCCCCTTCACCCAATTCCATCTCATCCATTCTACCCATTTCCCCATTCCGTCCATTTAATCTATTCTATCCATTTCATCCATTCCATCCATTTCATCCATTCCATCCATTCTATCTATTCCATCCATCCCATGCATCCATTTTATCCGTTCTGTCCATTCTATCCATTTCATCCATGTTATCCATTTCACGCGATCCATCTATTCCATTCATTCTATCTATTCTCTCCATCTGTTCCATCCATCCATTTCATCCATTCCATATATTCCATCCATTCCATCCATTCTATCCATCCATCAATTCCACATACATATAATTCATCCATTCCATCCATTACATCCCTCCATTACATTCATTCCACCCATCTGTCAATCCATGCCATTCATCCATTACATCCAGCTATTTAGTCCATTCTATCCATTTCATCGATACCATCCATTTAATCCATTCCATCCATTTTGTTCATTTCATCCATTCCGTTCCATCCATTCCATCCATCTATCCATTCCATCCATCCATCCATCCATCCATCCATCCATCCATCCATTTCATCCATCTATTCCATCAATTCTGTCCACTCCTTCCGTTCCATCCAACTATAAGCTCCATATAAATCCATTCCATCCATTCCATCCATTTTGTCCATTTCATCAATTTTATCAATTTAATCCATTTCATCCATTTCATCCATTCCATCCATTCTGTCCACTCTATCCATCAATTCCATATTCATATATTCTACCGATTCCATCCATTCCATTAATCAATTCATCAATTACATATGCATGCCTTCCATTCATTCCACATGCATCCATTCATTCCACAAGCATCCATCCATTCCATTCATTCCATCTTTTCAAGCTATCCATCCATCTATTCCATCTATCCATTCCATGTATCCATTTAGTCCATTTATTCCACCTATTTTATCCATTCATTCCATCAATCCATTCTAACCATCCATTCCATCTATCTATTCCATCCAGCCATCCGTTCTATTAATTTCATCCATTCTATCTATTTCATCCATTCCATCCATACCATATACATATCTTCGATACATTCGACATGCATCCATGCCATACATTCCATCCATTCATTCCACATTCCACAAGACGGAGTTCAGCCTGCATGGCCTCACATGACATCCAGCCATCCGTTCTATTAATTTCATCCATTCCATCTATTTCATCCATTCCATCCATACCATATACATACCTTTGATACATTCGACATGCATCCATGCCATACATTCCATCCATTCATTCCATATTCCACAAGACGGAGTTCAGCCTGCATGGCCTCACATGACATCCAGCCATCCGTTCTATTAATTTCATCCATTCTATCTATTTCATCCATTCCATCCATACCATATACATACCTTCGATACATTCGACATGCATCCATGCCATACATTCCATCCATTCATTCCACATTCCACAAGACAGAGTTCAGCCTGCATGGCCTCACATGACATACAGAGTACCTCCCGGTTTGCATGGAGTTTAGATGAGATGGTTCTTTCAAGCTGCTCCATCCTGTCTTCTACCCGCCTACTGTCGTCCATCATGAGAGCACCCAGAGTAGATCGGAGGGTTTGGTGTTCGACCCTCAGGGCCTCACGCTATGCCTCTGCCTGAGCAGAAATAACTTGACGCAGAGCCAGCATTTCAGCCTGTGCGGCCTGTCAGAGGCTGCCATGCCCAGCCTAAGTGATCGGCACGTGGACCGTGTAGCCTGCTGCTGGAGCTGCACTTGCCTTTCAGGGGGAGGATGAAAGGGGCCACACTTTTCATACCTTGATCCATCATCTCAACTGCTCCCCCCTGTTGCTGTGCTATGGCAATAACAGCATGCTCCCACTCAGTTGACCCCGGTAGCGCATGGCCACTGCGTTGCCGGACACAACACCTGCCGGGCTCAAGGAGCCGTGGTCCTTGCTGGGTTGGTGCCGCCCGCGGCTGCAGGACTGCATCCCTCCATCGACCTGATGCCCCAGGAACATGGCCAACTGGTGTTGAGTGTGACCATGCACCCGTAACCACCACAGGCGGACATTCCAACCCTGCCTGGCCCCCTACTGAAGGTGTCGCGGACAGAAGATCATCCAACACAGGATCACTTACCGACGACGACACGTCATGATGCAGATCCGGCTCAACATACTGGTCAGAGGATACATCAGAGCCTGACTCACAGTCCGCTCTGGACATGATGGCCTGGAGCACCAGTGGGTTCTCGTGGGCTGTCACCCCACGACCACCACTGGTGCCTGGATGGTCATGTGAACTGACCACCGTGTCTGGAATGACATCTTCATCCTCTGCCTCCAGTGCTTCATCACCTGCAACATAAACAAAAGAAACAGGAACACGCATGTCAGTAGACATACCACACACATAAAGATCACAACATTGACAGCCAACACATGAAGCAGCCATGTCACATGCAACTCAAAGCCCAACATGCATCCAGCGGCATTGCAATGCAAGGGTATCCTGAAAGCAGAAAAAGATGTGTGCAAAATGTGAACCCAACACATGTTTTGTATGTTGCCCATCACCTGCATCACACAAAACCTCTAGCAGGCACATATCCAAGGCAGAAATGAGAGATGGCAACAAAGAGATGGCACATGGGAACACACAAATAGCCACAGCTGGCAATCACACCATGACACATGTAACATGCACGTTCACGTGCAGCACTCAACTGCCATCAACTATGCACAGTACATGTGTCACAGCAGGCACCTACGCTACTGTGTTTCGATACAGTGAAAGGAGGGACATGGGTACATACATAGCAGGTCACTATCACACAGCAGCATTGTGTTGGCATGTTGAAAGGCTGAACTTGGCACAGGAGTGGGTGTGTGCGGTGCAATGCATGTGTACCCCCTCAACTTCCAACATCAACACGTATGTAGTGATGTCAATCTCCAAACGTGACGGCAGTGTAAGGGTAAATGCAGCCATCATGTGCAAATGGCATGCACCATGTAGCATGGATACTGTGAAACACCCACCCTCTGGGCAATAGCAGGGATGCATTGCATGGCAATGAAAGGTTCACCACAGAACTGTGCATTGGCAGACAGTGTTGACATGTGTTTATTGCATGTTGTCAGTCAAATGTCACTACAGCCGATGAGAAGTGGACATGATGCAGGACAGATGAGGAACCATCAGTAGTACACCCATGCATGTAGAAGAAGACCAGTTGAAGAGAGGCAGTGGGCCTGTAACAGGGGGAGCCATGTGCACGACACAGATGTGGACACCCTAAAGTCGTGCGTGATGGACACCTAGGGGCATGCATGGAATGCACATGGAACATGAATGTGCACACATGTGCACAGGAAGTCACTGCCATCAGCACAGTCAGAGTGAGACACACTGCAATACGGACAAAGGATGTATATGACATGATATGACATCTCATCAAGATTGCCCTCGTACACAAGTGGCTCAGAGCGCAACCAAGTAAAGGGAGGGGAACAAAGGAGAAAAGGAAATGAAAACAATGATCATACTGTGCACATTGAGAACACGCAAGTGCATGGAGAAGGGATAAAGGGTTGAAGACCTTGGCAGGGGGAGAGATGGAACATGCCATACAGAGGAGACCAAAGAATGAAAATGAAGTCCAATGATAGAATAGGCATTCAAAAAGTGGTAGTGCAGCCAGCAAGTGGCAAGTGCAAGATCATTTGGATAAGGCAAATGTGATGAGTGCAGAAGAAGAGTGCGGGGCTGTATGGGTACACGTACAGGAGCCATTGGAATGGGAGGCCTGGAGGCAGTGCAGCAGGGAGGCAGGGTGAGCAGGTGCCTGGGCCCGAAGGACAGAGGATGTCCAGGTGCACAGTGCCAAGAGAGGAAACTGTTCAGCTGGGGAGAAGAGGGGTTAATGCAGGAGCAAATAAGAAGGTCTTGAGGTGCTTCCGGAAGCAGAGATGTTTCTACTCAAGTTTCAATGTGGAAGGTAGGCTGTTCCAAAGGGAGGTCCCAGCCGTAGACACAGATCTGCCCCCAGCTTGTTTCTTCACTAAACGACTGACCCAGAGGGAGTATGAGGTAGAGGAGCAAAGGACTCGAGAGGGGAGGAATTGGCAGAGGGATAGATGAAGGTATTTTGGACCCAGGCCCCAGAAATCCTTGTGCACAATGCAGAGGGTCTAAAGTTTCATCCTTGCATTCACTGGTAGCCAATGAAGGGATTTCAGAACTGGAAAGATAGGATCCCAGGTCTTGAGGCCAAGGACAAGTCTTGCAGTCCTGTACTGGATTAGTGGTAGAGGGCAGAGTGTGGAGGCAGGTAGAATTATGAAAAAGCTTGTCACAGTAGTCCAACCTTGAACCAACCAGAGCTTGAGAGACTGTGAGCCTGTGCGTCAGAGGTCATTCCAATGCTTGTAGCAGTCCTGAGCCATGCGCAACCTTGAATCCCATGGATGTCACACCATCCGCAACATGCTGCCAGTGGACCCAACGCTGGTGATGCGTTGTATGGCACTGTGGGCACAAAAGCATAGTGCGTTGGTGTGCCGACACCTAGTCCACAAGGAAGTCCAGTTCCTGCTTGCAGAAAGGCTTCTTCCTCGACGTGCCGGAGGCCGGAGCCATGTCTAGGGTCTCAGCCTCTTGTGGAGGAGCATGCTTCCTCCTTTTGTGCAGTGGTACTGACCCTGAGTGGTCAACGTGGCCCTGATCAGTGGGGGCAGTGGCGCTGGTGAACTGGACCAAGGGGGTCAGTGTTTGAATGAGGACGGAAGGTCTAGCTTGGGTCTGACTCACTGCCGGGGTCTTGTTGGCTGCATCTTCCCAATGCAGTTACCACCATCCGGCTGATTGGGGCAGCAGATGTCATAACTGCCCCAGATACGTGTGCCCCGGTCACAGCTACACTGGACACATGGAAATCATCCTGGGAGTCCTCATCACGCAACGCAAAATGCACTGCCCGAGCCCGGGTGGTGGTCCCCACAGCTGCACCTGCAGCTACCACTACCGGTGGGCCCGTGACAGCAGATGAAAGTTGCTGTTGTACACAACAAAACGCATGTGAAATATTCCAGTCAAGACCAATGCTGATATTTGAAAGGTGTGGCATTATGGTCTCCTTTGCATTTCTGGGGCCAAAGGGGCTCAAGTTACTAATTCTGTTCTCATTGACATGACATGGTACCATTCTACTGAATGGATTAGGCCATTCTCAGGTTGTGATGCAACAGCTGCATCACCAGGAGCCACAGGAGGTGGTGGCATGTCTGCACCAGCACGTGCCTGGGCATCCTGCCCCAGTGGGGCACCCCTGCCTCTTCCCCCTCTGTATCCACCCTGGCCACCCTGGACTCCCTGTCCCCCCTGGTCTCCGTAGCCACATGCCTAACCACGCACACCCCTTGGAGGATGCCCAGCGTTGCCCCCCTTACCCTTTGGTGGCCTCCCAACCATGGCGCAGATGGTAAATAGCCAATGGGAGGTGCACTCAACAATTCTCCTGGGCAATTGGGTTGAAGGGGGCAGGGTACTTGATGGAATCGGTAGCCCTGTGCTCCTGCAAGGCTGTCTGTGATCCCTGGGGAAAAATTACGGGTCGCGCAATGCTCAGCCCCCCCCCAAAAAAAAGAAAAAAAAAATTGAAATAACATTTTTTCTTTTTTTAAAAGAGTACAATTTCAAATTAAAAATGTGCACGTGACCCCGTTAGCCCACGTTCGCTGATTTTACCTCCAGCATTATGGTGTGGCACCCAGGGATACAAAAAACATGTACGGGTGGAACACGCAGGCTACTATACCTCGAAAATGGTATGCGATGCACAGGGGGAACCACAGTGGGAAAAATAGTGTGTGCGACTCACCGTCTGCCTTGCGTGGAAAAGAAAAAGAAAAACACACGCGCTTGTGTGCGCAGGCAACACTGCACCAAAAGAAGAGCTACGAACTTCAAACGCTGTGAAGTAATCGCATGTGAATCCAGAAGAGTAAACACACACGCATCAGTCTCCACGAACAGCACGTACAGTGGACTGCTTCTCTTCTGGACCTTTAACCCGTACTGAAGGCAACGCTTATGCGCGTAACGTCACCGGCGCACTTACGTGCTAAGGCCTTTTCCCCGAATTACACGCTGACATGCTGTTTTTTCACATTCCAATTCACTCTTCATCAAGCAGACCACGCAACAACACACGGAAGACCACACCCCTGCCCAGAAGGCAATTATCCTGTCCCACAGAGCCCCGGGGAGCTGCCTACAAGCCATCTGCTGCTGTCTGCCTGCCTGCCTGCTGCCAACAGTTCCCTACCATTTCCTGGCTAAAACTGCACTGGCTACCTGGCCACCCTTTGTGACCTTGGACCCAGGCCCCACCATTTGCACACCTGCGCTGCCTCCCTGGCAACCGCCGCACCTGGGGACTGTATTCTGTATCCCTACAATTCCCCACCAGCAATTAAGTCTGCTTTTACCTTGCACTTGCCACCATCCAGCCGTTTATTTATCTTATTTATTCTACTATCCCATGTACTGCACTTTCCCCTCTCCCTTGCCCTCGCACTTTTGCCTTTCCTGCTTCCATGCACTTGCGTGATCTGAATGACACCTGGCCTAGTAAGATTGTTGTTTGTCTTCCCTCTATTCCCTCTCCCTTGCCTCGTAGCCACCTCGAAACACTTGTGTATAGGCGTGTTATAAATGACATATAATATCATATCATATCACATCATATCATTTGTTGCCTGCATATCAGCCATCGGCAGGGGTCCAGTTGCTGTGACCACCCCTGATGAAACAGAAGACTCCTGACTGGTGTTCCATCACTCCACAGCCCAGCCCCAGGACCAAGTTGCCCACCCACAGCTGCCTCGGGGGTTGCCATGTCCGACGCAACACCATCCGGCACCAGTGCAACCCCCCAGCAGAGAGGCAGAGGGCTGCCAGCTTCAGTGCAAATGAAATTGGCATCCTGGTTTAGCAAGTCCTGGGGCATTATGATATCCTCTTCACACCATCACGCACCCACAAGGAAGGACGGAAGAGGATCTGACGGGCATAGCGAGTGCCATCAACGCAGAGGGGGTGGCACCCCGCCACATCAAACACGTCCAGAAGCGCTGGGAGGACTACACATCCAGGACCCTCAAGAAGGCCTGGCACCTCTTGAAAGCAGCAGATGCAGTGGGGCACCGGGGCCACCTTACCACCCAGCAGGTGAGGGTCCTGGAGCACATTTGCCCAGTGCTTCACCACCAGATCCTCAGATGCAGGCCCGTCTGGAGTAGAGCGGTAAGTGCACATGAATTCCCATTTAAAACAGTGCATGTTGCAGTGTGGTGGTAGTTAGCTACTTGGCTGTATGTGTGACATGGGTCATGCATGGATTTGTGTGTGCAGGGACATGATGGTGCTGCATGTGACCCACATGGATGGTGTATGTGTTACAATGCATCCTGTGGAGCAACATGTGGAATGCACACATGTGTGCATGCCAGTGTCTGTACTTGGACATGTTTGGGGTGTGAGAGATGAGTGCTGCTGTCATGGAAATGCATGGTGTACATATCCGTGTGTCTGAGTAGTATGTGAGTGACTGGTAAATGCCATGGATGCCTGACACATGTCCGTGACAATCGGTTGATTCACTGATACAGCCTAGTCATCCTTGTATCCAGTGTGCCTGGGGGTAGAGGGGCCAGATGCATGACCCTCCGGTAATGTGTGTGCATTTGAGTTTCAGCCCACCATTGGATGTTTCTACGGTGCCTTGGACATGGATTCAAATGATCGTTGCATGTGCCATACCTGTCCCTGCATGTGTGTTGCCTGCACCGACCCATGTGTTGTGGAGGGACATGATAGAAGTGACGTTTGACAGTGCCACTCATGTGCTATTGCTTTGTGTCTAGGGGACTATTGTACAGTACCCTGATGCTTGTGTTCAATGTCTCGCTTTACACAGTGGCTAGTTAAGAAGAGGGCGGAGACGGCGCTGTGGAGATAAGCGGCAGGGATGCCTCCACAGGCCGGCGATGCAAGGCCCGTCACCCTCCCAGGAAATTCTATCATCTGTGAGCGAGGGGACTGGCGCCACGTCTGCCACTACGGCTGCAGCGGAAGGGGCGGGTGAGCCCCCACAGGGGCTGGCAACGGCGGAAGACGTGCAGAGCCATCCAGGTTGGTGGTGTGGAGGAGGAGGAGGCCACTTCAGAGCCGCACATGGGCCCAGCTGGGGGTGGTACTGTCATGATCTCTGCTTCCAAAAGGTCAGGGTTTTCCCAACTCCCTTGGAAGCAGATCCATAACCCAGGTTCCGAGGGCCAACCAGTCCCAATTGGGACCTTTTGGACCCAGTCCTGGCGCCAGTGGCACTAGGCTCATAAATGTGCCCAGTCCCAGCGCTGGAAGCGCCGGGCTCATAATGCTTGGGTGGACTTACCTGCAGCAGACCATGCTGCTTACTTGCCTGCCAGCTGAGCCTCTGATCCTCTTCTGTTTGGAACTACTTTTCCTGTTGGGTGGGGCAGGAGCCACTCCCTAGATTCAGAACACTGGAACTCTTCTGGAAAGCAGGAACTCTTTTCTTACCTAGGCGTGGCTGTGGAAGGAGACACCTAAGCACTACAGGAGGCTATTTAAACCACACCCGGTGGATGAATCTTGCTTTGCGTTATTCTGCATCCTCTGCAGCAGAACGCTCATCGTGTCTTCTGCATCGGATCCTGGGCCTAAGGAAAAAGGCTTACCATCCTGAATCCAGTCTTCAGCAACACCTATAAAGACAAGAAAGAACAGGTTAGCATTCCGGCATCTGAAAGACAAAGGCTTACCTACTCTTCGTGCGCTCCGGAGGTCTTCACACTGCATTCCGGCATCTGAAAGACAAAAGCTTACCGACTCTTTGCACGCTCCGGAGGCCTTCGGCGCTGCATCCTGCATTTGAAAGACAAAACAAGGTGCGTTTAAAGACATTGGGGAACTTTAATACTCACGTGCCATTACTCCTTTCCACATCAACCCCAGTGGGTATTCCGGCACCCTGCAGCCGCTCCGAACTCGTACCTGCAAAATAAAAGACAGTTAGAGCGCATCGTGAAGCAGGCAACAAGCGCTTACTTACGTGCTTCCAGGCGCTTCTATTCATCATACGGACTCCATCTTCAACTCACTTCAGCCCGTCATCCGCCATCGCCGGAACCTGCAAAACAAGAGACATCAATGCTAAAGACTTTAAAGACAATAGAATTACTCGAAACTTACCGTTCGTGCAGTAAACGACAGACAGCAGTCCTCTGAAGTCAAGAGGCCTGCGCTACCGATCCAGTGAAGAAACTGGTTACAGCACCCTGCCCCGAGGCAGATGGAGAGCTCGGCATTCACTTACCTAAGACATCTTACTCTTGAAGTCAGGCATACAGTGCACAGAGGTCCAGCCCAAAGAGCCAACCGGGTGCTACACATCACCTTTGAAGATAAGGTAGTCGCCCAGTCAAGACCGGCGCCTCTGCGAGAATCAGGTGAGCGTTACAGAACGCAAAGCCTACCGCAAAACTCTCGCCCAGGCGCTATGGAAACCTCGGATACTGACCACCTAGCCCGGTTACTTGGGGAACTAAGGGCAGAAGTGCATGCAGCTCGTCAGGAAATGAATGCTCTAAGAAGGGAACTAATTATTTCTAAGGAGAGAACAGACGGTCTTGCTAGACAATTGCTACAGTCACAAGCCGGACAAACCCCGTTACCCGCATCAGGGGCAAATCTTCCTTCAACATCCTCTATGAATCCAGTGCAGATCAACCTACCTGGGAATGTACCTCTGGCTCCGCCCGAACGATTTTCTGGTGACCCAAAGAGGTTTGCAGTATTTATCAATCAGTGCCGGTTGCACTTCTTATGCCGGCCAGCAGCCTTTCCAACTGATCAAGCTAACGTAGCTTTTGTACTTTCGTACCTTAGTGGCAATGCGGCAGACTGGTCGATCCCTCTAGTTAATCAAGATGATCCGGTTCTCCATGATTTTCAAGCCTTTCAGCTTAGTATGGAAAAACTGTTCGCAAGACATTCACAGGGGCAGGCCTTGGACAATGAGCTTCTTTCGTTGCGACAGGGTAATCAAGACCTTTTGGCTTATATTGCATCTTTCAATAGACTAATAGTGGAAACTCAATGGCCTGAGGTCAAAAGGATTACGCTGTTTTACAGAGGTCTACGTGGAGAGCTCAAAGACGTTTTAGCCCAAGTAGTGAATCCCCCACAAGACTGTTCGGATTATATAGACTTGGTCGTTCAAATAGATCATAGACTGCAGAACAGGAAGGCCGACCGTTCCAAGTTTGATGCTCGAGTATTTTCCAAACCGCCAACTCCTTCCAAAGGAGTAGACTCCGGGGAACCCATGCAAATTGGGGGTCTGAAAGGTCCTCTAACACAAAAGGAGCGGGAAAGGAGAAAACAGTTGCAATTATGCCTATATTGCGGAAACTCAGGGCACTTTCTTCGAGACTGTCCGGTGAAACCTGCCAAGAAGGCAGTAGGAGCTGCAGTTACCAAAGTTACAAACTCTGAGCAGGGAAACGACCTCGCCCGACAAGAATAGAGGTCCTCTTGCCGAGCGTGAAAACCAGTTCCGTGACCTCGCATTTCGTGATACCTATGGTCCTCATTAGCCCTGATAATCCGGATCGATTACATGCAATTGAAGCTTACGTCGACAGCGGTGCCATCGGCAATTATGTGGATCATGAAATGGTTTTGAGGATGAATCTAACTCTTTGTCCGAAGGCTGTAAAGGACGTCATTACTACAGTAGATGGTACAGAGATAGCCTCCGGGCCAGTAACGCATACCACTCAAGAGGTGACGCTAGTAAGTCAAGATGGACACCATGAGAAGATCGTGTTCGATGTGATCAAGGCCCCTCAGTTTCAGATTATTCGAGGAATACCTTGGTTAGAGAAACACAATCCTCTGATCGATTGGCGAGCAAGAACGGTCCAGTTTCCAGAATGTGTCTCTACTTGTCACCTTCCACCTGGTGTTGCACTGGCAGCAATTTCTTCAGAGACTCCCCAGTTACCTCCCGAATACCTTGAATACCAAGATGTTTTCCGGAAGGATCAGGCTAACACTCTACCTCCTCATAGGTCTTATGACTGCCAGATAGACCTGATACCTGGATCTACTCCTCCTTGTAGTAGAATTTATGCTCTCACCGAGCCTGAGAACCTTCACCTTCGACAATACCTGGATCAATACCTGGCGAATGGGTTTATTCGTCCTTCCAAGTCCCCTGCTTCTTCAGCTTTGTTCTTCGTTCCAAAAAAGGAAGGAGACCTTAGAACTTGTATCGATTATCGCTCCCTGAACCAGATCACCGTTAAGAATAGATATCCGTTACCTTTGATCCCTGAACTCCTGGACCAAGTCAGAAAAGCATGCATATATACAAAGCTGGATCTTAGAGGAGCTTACCACTTGGTACGAGTAAAAGAGGGCGATGAATGGAAGACTGCCTTCCGCACCAAGTATGGGCTATTTGAATATCAGGTCATGCCCTTCGGACTTTGCAATGCCCCGGCCGCCTTTCAATATTTTATGAACGATGTCCTCAGAGAGCTCATAGATGTGTGTGTTGTTGTTTACATTGACGACATCCTCGTTTACTCTTCATCGGAATCTGAACATCGGAAACACGTGAAAATGGTCCTCGAAAGATTGCGTCAACACAAACTTTTCGCTAAGTTGGAAAAATGTGTTTTCAACGTGACTGAAGTTGAATTCTTGGGATTCATATTATCACCTGGCGGAGTACGTATGGATTCAAAGAAGGTCGATGCAGTTCTCAAATGGCCATCACCATCCTCCGTAAAAGGTGTGCAAAGCATGTTAGGCTTCGCTAACTTTTACCGCAGGTTTATCCCCGAATTCTCTCGAATAGTCCAGCCCATCACTGCCTTGTTAAAGAAAAACAAACGTTTTGAATGGTCTACCGAGGCGGAACAAGCTTTCCAGGATTTGAAGACTAAATTTATCTCTGCACCAATCTTAAAACACCCTCGCCCCGAACTCCCCTACATCGTGGAAACTGATGCTTCAAGCCTTGCCATGGGGGCAGTTCTATCACAAAAGGACCCGGTAACCAATCAGTTGCATCCCGTGGCATTTTGGTCCCGCAAATTCTCGCCTCCTGAAATCAATTACACGATTACTGACAAGGAACTTCTGGCTATCAAGTCTGCCTTTAAGGCTTGGCGGCGTTATCTGCTGGGGGCCCGACACACCGTTACTGTGATTACGGATCACCGAAACCTGCAATATTTGAAAACCGCAAAAGCCCAATCCTCTAGACAACTCCGTTGGGCATTATTCTTTGCCGAGTTTGACTTCATAATTACCTATCGACCTGGTACAAAGAACGGTAAAGCTGATGCCCTTTCTCGGATGGGAGTGGAAGAACACTTGATCAACCCTAAACCTGTACCAATCATTCCCGAACAAAGAATTCTGGGTGTAATCGCCACAGAATCCATAGAGGAAGTTAAGGATAAAGCCAGGCAACTTGTAACTCCAGCAGACATACAGAATTGGCATCTGCAGGGAAAGGACTTTGCAGTAAAGGACAACTTATTGTATTTCCAAGAACGATTATACCTACCCAGCACAGATTTACAGAAAAAAGTAATCTCCTGTTATCACGATTCTTTAATGGAAGGTCATCCCGGTATGGCCAAGACCTCAGAAAAGATCAAGCGCTACTTCTGGTGGCCGTCTTGGAAAAAAGATATCAGAGACTTTATAATGTCTTGTGGAGTATGCGCCCAAAACAAGAGTCAAAAGGAAAGACCAGCAGGCCTCTTACGCCCTATTGACATCCCACCTCGCCCTTGGCATACGCTTTCTATGGACTTCATCACCGATCTACCTCCATGCTCCGGATACAATACGATTCTAGTAATCGTGGACTTATTCTCCAAGATGGCACATTTCATTCCGCTCAAAGGCTTGCCAACAGCAGCAACTCTGGCCCGGGAATTCCTCGAAAACATCGTCCGACTACACGGTTTTCCTTCGGTTCTAATTTCGGATCGAGGTAGTCAATTTATTTCTCATTTTTGGCGAAGTTGCTGTCGGTCGGCTCAAATTGATGTGAGACTATCGACCAGTCACCACCCTCAGACCGACGGACAAACCGAGAGGACCAATCAAACTCTGGAACAGTATTTACGCTGCATGCTGCAACACACTGAAAAAACTTGGAAAGACATCCTTTGGATAGCCGAATATGCCTACAATAACTCTGTCCATTCGGGAACTGGGAAAACACCGTTTTTTCTTTTGTACGGCAGTCACCCTCGAACCTCGGAGTTGGATCCCCTCCAAGATCTTGAAACACCAGCAGTAGACTACCTGCATTCTACAATCACCCAAGCCTTTAAGGAAGCTGTTTCTCACCTTCAAAGGGCTAAAGAACAATACAAGAAAGGAGCAGATCAACATCGGAAGGAAGCCCCTCAATATCAAGTAGGGGACCAAGTCTGGTTATCCACCAAATATCTACCTCTAAAAGGGCCACGCATATTCAACCCAAGATACCTTGGTCCCTATTCCATCACTACCATAGTAAACCCAGTAGCGGTCAAGTTGGACTTGCCCCCTCACATGAAGATACATCCGGTCTTCCACGTCTCTCTATTAAAACCCGTGCAACCTCAAACCCGACTAACTAAATCTCCAAAACCCATCCTAGTTGATGGAGAACTCGAGTTTGAAGTCAAAAGCATTCTGGACTCCAAGATCTCCAAATCTAAACTATTTTACCTAATTAACTGGAAAGGCTACGGCCACCAAGAGAGATCCTGGGAACCTGCTGAAAATGTCCACGCTCCTCGCCTAATCAAAAGATTTCACCGAACATTTCCTGACAAGCCAAAACCCCCGGAGAAGCCCGGTTTGGGAGGGGCCTTGAGGGGGGGTACTGTCATGATCTCTGCTTCCAAAAGGTCAGGGTTTTCCCAACTCCCTTGGAAGCAGATCCATAACCCAGGTTCCGAGGGCCAACCAGTCCCAATTGGGACCTTTTGGACCCAGTCCTGGCGCCAGTGGCACCAGGCTCATAAATGTGCCCAGTCCCAGCGCTGGAAGCGCCGGGCTCATAATGCTTGGGTGGACTTACCTGCAGCAGACCATGCTGCTTACTTGCCTGCCAGCTGAGCCTCTGATCCTCTTCTGTTTGGAACTACTTTTCCTGTTGGGTGGGGCAGGAGCCACTCCCTAGATTCAGAACACTGGAACTCTTCTGGAAAGCAGGAACTCTTTTCTTACCTAGGCGTGTCTGTGGAAGGAGACACCTAAGCACTACAGGAGGCTATTTAAACCACACCCGGTGGATGAATCTTGCTTTGCGTTATTCTGCATCCTCTGCAGCAGAACGCTCATCGTGTCTTCTGCATCGGATCCTGGGCCTAAGGAAAAAGGCTTACCATCCTGAATCCAGTCTTCAGCAACACCTATAAAGACAAGAAAGAACAGGTTAGCATTCCGGCATCTGAAAGACAAAGGCTTACCTACTCTTCGTGCGCTCCGGAGGTCTTCACACTGCATTCCGGCATCTGAAAGACAAAAGCTTACCGACTCTTTGCACGCTCCGGAGGCCTTCGGCGCTGCATCCTGCATTTGAAAGACAACACAAGGTGCGTTTGAAGACATTGGGGAACTTTAATACTCACGTGCCATTACTCCTTTCCACATCAACCCCAGTGGGTATTCCGGCACCCTGCAGCCGCTCCGAACTCGTACCTGCAAAATAAAAGACAGTTAGAGCGCATCGTGAAGCAGGCAACAAGCGCTTACTTACGTGCTTCCAGGCGCTTCTATTCATCATACGGACTCCATCTTCAACTCACTTCAGCCCGTCATCCGCCATCGCCGGAACCTGCAAAACAAGAGACATCATTGCTAAAGACTTTAAAGACAATAGAATTACTCGGAACTTACCGTTCGTGCAGTAAACGACAGACAGCAGTCCTCAAGAGGCCTGCGCTACCGATCCAGTGAAGAAACTGGTTACAGCACCCTGCCCCGAGGCAGATGGAGAGCTCGGCATTCACTTACCTAAGACATCTTACTCTTGAAGTCAGGCATACAGTGCACAGAGGTCCAGCCCAAAGAGCCAACCGGGTGCTACACATCACCTTTGAAGATAAGGTAGTTGCCCAGTCAAGACCGGCGCCTCTGCGAGAATCAGGTGAGCGTTACAGGTACCACTGGTGCAAGTGGTGCAGGGGCAGGAGGCAGCACAGGTCAAAGCAGAGGGGCCTGTGCATGTCACTTTCCCTGACACTGTGACTGCATCACCATGCACCAGCAGGGATGCCCCATCCCAGGTCCGTCCGCAGGTAGGGGCGATGTCCACGTCATTTGGCACTCCTCTACCTGCGGACGCGAGAACCCGTGACAGGATTGAGTCCGTCCTGATTGGTGTTGTGTTGCGCACAAGTGACATTTGTGATGGTGTGCATGCTACCTAGGGCGACCACGCACGTCATCACGAAGAGATGTGTGCCAATGTGGCCCAGCTGGGAGGGCTCATGGTCAGGGGTTTCCTCCATGTGTCGCTCTGTCTTGCGGCCCTCTCCTCCTCTGTGTACACTATATTCCAGTCGTTCTCCGTGCTCTCTTCCGGCCCAGATGCCACCAGGGCCATTGTGGGCCTGCCCCAACCAACACAGCCAGGCTGGTGCAAATCCCATCCCTGCCACAGTCGGGAGTCAGATCTCCACCACAGGTGGTCACCCCAGCAACTGGACCCCTGGCACGGACAATGTGCAAACATACAAGCAGGGCACCTGCACGACGGCCCCGGAGGCAGTCGTGGTGGCGGCGGCAGGCAGCAGAAAGGCGGCGGTAGGCTCGGCGTAGGAGGCATGTGGCCTCGGGGCCCTCTACATCATTGGGGCAGGCATCGGCCAGGGGGATGAGGACCCAGGATTGGCAGTGTCTTCCGTGTGGCAGCGGTTGAGCCAGCGAATAGGTGCAGAGCGGCGGCGGGCGGAGAGAGAACGGCCCACAATGGTCAGCACAGAGAACTCCATGCACAGGGCTTTGAAGCGGACTGAGTGCCTCGAGGCAACTCGCAGGGAGCTGGAGGAGGCCATGTCTGCATCCCTGCGAGACCTCGAGGCCAGGGAACTGGCCCGCCTCCGGAACATCGACATGGAGTTCAATAATGCACTGGCCCGGGACCTCAATAAGTGAGCTGACAGACTAGCCCGCCGCCTTTGTATATAGTTATTTAGGTTTAGGTTTCATTTGGTTTTTATTATGATTTGGAGTTCACAGAATTTGCTCCACATTTTGTAAATAGTTGTATTTTAGATAGGGTTTTAGGTAGGTTTCCTTTTGTTTCGGGATAATGGACCCTTAAGACTTTCATTTACAATTTTTCCAGACATGTACATACTTCCTTTTTTTAGATGTTCACATTGATTCATTTTTTTTATGCTTTTCAACTTATGATTTTTTTCTATGGACTTTGGGTATGGACCACTTATATTTTTTCATGTTTAGGATTAGTTTTTTTCCTTGGATTAGACTTTCTTTTTTTATTGCACTATTTATATCTTCATTTGCATCTGTGGTTTTCAAGTTGTCATTTGTTTTACTTTTTAATACATTTCATGATTCAACATTATTGGTGTGGTTTACTATGATTTAGTTCGTGCATGTCTCCATGAGCATTGGCTAAGTCATGTGTTGCCACTGTGTGGCTCTGTAGGACATTTGTTGATGGGCATGCTTGTTCCTTTCAGACTATCATGGAATGAGTAATTTACTAGGGAGTGGGTGCAGTGGATCGTTGGGTGTTTGTACTGGGGGGTGGGTGTGTTCGATTTGGGTTGCCATTTGGGCCATGGGTCTGTATAGTTATGATGGGGTGGGTGGGGGGGTCATGAGTTGGGGCCTTCTAGCAGATACCCGTCAATGGGGGGGCATGATTCGGGGCCTGCTGGCAGGTTCCCGTCAATGGGCGGAGGGTAGGGGGCACATGAGTCGGGCCTGCTGGAAGGTGCCCATCAATGGGGGGGTGGGGAGAACATGAGTCGGGGGCTGCTGGCAGGTGCCCGTCAATGGGGGCGGGTGGGGACACATGAGTCAGGGCCTGTTGGCAGGTGCCCATCAATGGGGGGGTGGTGGGGGGGACATGAGTCAGGGCCTGCTGGCAGGTGCCCGTCAATGGGGGGTGGGAGGGACATGAGCCAGGGGCTGCTGGCAGGTGCCTGTAAATGGGGGGTGGGTGGGGGGGACATGAGTTGGGGCCTGCTGCCAGTTGCCCGTCAATGAGGGGGTGGTGGGGGGACATGAGTCGGGGCCTGCTGGCAGGTGCCTGTCAATGGGGGGTGGGTGGGGGGGACATGAGTCGGGGCCTGCTGGCTGGTGCCCGTCAATGGGGGGTGGGTGGGGGGGCATGAGTCTGGGGCTGCTGGCAGGTACCTGTCAATGGGGGTTGGGTGGGGGGACATGAGTCGTTGCCTTCTGGCAGGTGCCCATCAATGGGGGGGTGAGGGGGCATGAGTCGGGGCTCCCAAGTGCATGGTGCCATGTGGCCTGCCTGCAGAGCATGGGGAGGGTGGATGGGCTGCCTGCAGGGCATGGTCAAGGTGAGTGGGATGCCTGCAGGGAATGGGAAAGGTGGATGGGCAGCCTGCAGGGCATGGTCAGGGTGGATGGGCTGCCTGCAGGGCATGGAGAGGGTGGATGGGCTGCCTGCGGGGCATGGTCAGGATGGATGGGCTGGCTGCGGGGGGTGGTCAGGTTGAATGGGCTGCCTGTAGGGCATGCTCAGGGTGGATGGGCTGCCTGCAGGTCATGATCAGGGTGGATGGGCTGCCTGTAGGGCATGGGGAGGGTGGATGGGCTGCCTGTGGGGCATGGGGAGGGTGGATGGGCTGCCTGTGGGGCATGGGGAGGGTGGATGGGCTGCCTGTGGGGCATGGTCAGGGTGTATGGGCTGCCTGTGGGGCATGGTCTGGGTAGATGGGCTACCTGCAGGGCATGGTCAGGGTGGATGGGCCGCCTGCAGGTCATGATCAGGGTGGATGTGCTGCCTGTGGGGCATGGGGAGGGTGGATGGGCTGCCTGTGGGGCATGGTCAGGGTGTATGGGCTGCCTGCGGGGCATGGTCTGGGTAGATGGGCTCCCTGCAGGGCATGGTCAGGGTGGATGGGCTGCCTGCGGGGCATGGGGCAGGTGGATGGGCTGCCTGCGGGGCATGGTCAAGGTGGATGGGCTGTCTGTGGGGCATGGTCAGGGTGGATGGGCTGCCTGCTGGGCATCGGTTGGGTGGATGGGCTGCCTGCGGGGCATGAGGAGGGTGGATGGGCTGCCTGCGGGGCATGGTCAGGGTGGATGGGCTGCCTGTGGGGCATGGTCAGGGTGGATGGGCTGTCTGCGGGGCATGGGGAGGGTGGATGTGCTTCCTGCGGGGCATGATCCGGGTGGATGGGCTGCCTGCGGGGCATGAGGAGGGTGGATGGGCTGCCTGCGGGGCATGGTCAGGGTGGATGGGCTGCCTGTGGGGCATGGTCAGGGTAGATGGGCTGTCTGCGGGGCATGGGGAGGGTGGATGTGCTTCCTGCGGGGCATGATCCGGGTGGATGGGCTGCCTGCGTGGCATGGGGAGGGTGGATGGGCTGCCTGCGGGGCATAGTCAGGGTGGATGGGCTGTCTGTGGGGCATGGGGAGGGGTGATGGGCCACCTGCGGGGCATGGTCAGGGTGGTGTGCCATGTAGGGGATTTATGCAATGTTTTTGGCGCATGGGGTGGGGTTGGTTTGGGGGCGTAACTGGCGCTGCTGCAGGGTCGCTGCACCACGGCTGGTTATGGCTGTAAGTATCCATGAATACGCTGTGTGTGAAAATGGGTTTGGCACATGCTGCCGCACTCTCCCTCTCTGCGCTGCCCGCGTGCGCTGCTTCTGCACTAAATTCTATGAATTAGCCCCCAAAACGCAGACTGGGTAGGCATGAGGACTGACTAAGAATCGCCTCTCCCTGAACCCCAGAAATGTCATCCTGAGAAACACCCGGTTATAGTCTTTACTCCAAAGAGGACCCCATGTCTCTTAGGGAATTACCTATTTCGGAGGTTGTCTCCACTAATAGACTGCGTGAACAAGGTCTTCTGGACGTAGGCCAACCAGCCAATAAAATTAAAACAGAGCACAAACTATGTCAGTCTAAATGGCATATGCCACATGGTTGAGCAGCGATCTGACAACATTTTGTTCCATTTTCAGAACAATCAAGTACCCAATATTACTGTAATTGCTGTATGACAACACACTGGTGATGGGAACTCCTCTCCACTCCTGAAAATAAACCTTTGGTCCAGTTCCAAGTGGCATTCCACAATGGAAGAAAATACCCTGAAATGATATACTGATCCACAATTTGAGAACCACAAATCCCATGGTAAAAAGTGATGAAAAACCAGCTCAAAGCTTGGCCAATATTCATAGAAAGGGTGAACAGCTGTTCCACCCCATTCAGGTAAATGAGCCTGTTCTCGCCGGAGTATGCCTGAATAATGGAAAATTTTTTATCAACGAAGCGTTATTCAGGAAACTCCCAAAAGATCAGACCCTTCCCACATTTAAATTGATTGATAAGTGAGAAATGAGCCTGGAAACTCCCAATTTGAAACATCTCCTGCCTAGCAGGTGTATCCTAAAAATGTCCATTGGTGATAAAAGCATAGAGCATAATTGTTGGGTTGTGCGAGATGTCCCCTCTGCATTCTACTTAGGCAGTGACATTCTCAATTGGTTCGCAATTAATTTGGACCTCGTTAATTGCAAAGCCTGGTCCCGACTGGGGGCAACCCCATGGGCTTTGACAATCCTGAAAAGGCATTTTGGTCAGCTCAATTGCTACCATTTGCAGTTGAAATTCAAATTGTAGAGGAGGTCACCATCCCAGGATGGACCCGACAATTCCCACTTTCCCTAAAAATAAAGAGAGGACAGAAACCCCAAAACCCAGGCGCTTATGTACATTTAAATCACCCTATCCAACAGCAGGGGTTGGGTTTGAGCCCAACACCATTAGTTAACTTAGAAAACAACACCATTTCAATAGGGATGGATAACAGCGTCCCTAGGAGTATCATTCTGGGCGCAGAAACCTTTATTGGTTGATGACCAGCATTTCTCAATGGACTTAGGAAATGAAATCATAGGACTAATCCCCAGTGACTACTATGACTGTGATGATGACATACCACCAGAAAAGACCTTTATTTGGCAAGAGGGGAATTTCTTGGTGTACTTTTCCTGCCCTTGCGGGGGGAAGAGGTGACCTGTGACATTTGGAAGGATGAGGTTATATTCCAGGTCCACAATGACTGCCTCTCACACCTGAAACCTCCTGGCCAGGTCAACACCCTAACCAGAGATCTCACCAAGCAGCTGGAGGATACTGCTGAGATTGCAAAACCTGAGGTCTTTCCAGGCTTGAGACAGATGGTTGAGGAATGGGTCAACCTCGCTGATGCCTGTGAGACTGAAGAGCAACAGCAAAAGCTGAAGCAGGTGTTTTTAGATTTTCAAGAAAGCATTGCTGTGGACTCGTACGACTGTGGACGTACTGAGATACCTTCTACCTCCTGAGTGGAAGGAAGGGATATTTTAGACCCCCCACTGCCCTATTCCCACACTTCCTCAGTAGGCCCAGTCGCGGCTGCTTTGGGTCCAGGGCCCCGGCCCCAGGGCACTCATGCGGGAATGCCCTTGAAACAGCCTCCCCCCTTGTGACGTCCCCCATAGTAACATAGAACTAGAGGTGGACTGGACTGCATTTTGTAAAGCACCAACTCCATTTTGTAATTCTAAAACAATTGTTTGATTCCAATGCAAGCCTGCAGCTCTCCCAGTCAGACGCACACCGCGAACGAGCGCCTCCCCCCACCTCCTCCCCCTGTTCGCCATCCCTGCAATCGTCCAGTTCCCAAGAGAAGACTGTCTGCGAGAATGCAACAAAATACACACTATATCTTCTGCCTTCCGTCTTACTTCATTAACCCAGATACAGCCCTGACAGGGGCCAGGGCAGAAGTTATTTGTCTCCATAAACCTGACTGACACCCCCATAGACCCTGGTCATAAAAACATGATGCCCCTGGATAGAGTCAATGGACAAAAATGACCCCTGAGACTTTGATCCATTACGATTGTAACATAAACAGGGCCAGTACACCTTCCGCAAACATAAGTATGTAAATTTAACGTGGGCCAACGTGTATATGAGTAACCAATACAATATGCATGTATAACCAGAAATGTTTGTGTTAAACCTTAATAACGAATGTATAACATACACTAATATAGGATATAAGGGTACTCATGGAAATAATGTATGACATTGCAATGCGCACCGATATGATTTTATGCATGCCAGCACAGAGCTACCTCGTGTCCAGTGACCTATGAGTTTTAAGTGTAAATATGTGCTATAGCCTACAAGAATAATGTAGTGGCAAGTTTTTCTAATAATCCTTAGTATGTGTAAGAGGTGCACACGCAGGTCGCAAGTAGCGATCCATTCTGATCTCTTGTACGTACAGTAGATGAACACTGAATTAAGTATGTGTTTTTAAACTTTGATGTTTCTTTGTGCAATAATAAGTACGTTGAGCCAAACAAGTGACATAATAGGCTTTAATCTAGTATGACTTAAGTGCAACTCAGCAAGCCACATTTAAAAAGAAAAGTCTGAATGTACAATTGTGTTTTAAAGAGCCACGTTATATAATTTATTAGGAAAATTAGTTACAAGAAAGTCTCGACTCTCCCATGCCATTAGGGTGTCAAATGAGGTCAGTAAACGAGCTAAAGGTATTTGGACATTTGATCATTGAACCCGTAATAAAAATGTAGATCCACAATGATATGTGCCTGTTGTGACCCAGCCCTCTTAGTCATATATCCAGCACCTCCTTTATTATTATCAGGTGGACACCCTAAACCCTGCAATGACCCCAAGGACTCTACCCTTTAGTCAGTATTTCCTGAATTGTCTAAACAGATCATGTACAGCGTTTGACAAGTGAAATGGAATCAATGACCAGTAATAAATAATTTATCTTTGAACCATATTTTGCAAGTATCGGGATACAGGCCTCTGAGGTCACTGGATGAACAAATCATGGTAGTGAATGGATGAGAATGTGTGGCCACAAGGGCAAATGTAACATACTACCAACGATACAAGGAATTCAAACCTCGATACATCATGCCTGCCTGATGAGCCCAGCTGACAGATCGACCCAAGGCACCATGTCACCTAACCACGTACCTCTACACCAACCAAGTTCGCTGGACCCTATGGCACCTATAGGTGACAATTCTTAGTGCCCATCCCGTTTGATTCTGTGACCCTTAGGCCTCCCCTCTCTTGAATGATGGAATAAGCTGTATAAAACCAAGTTGTAACATATTTTCTGCAGAGCGCTCTCGGCGTGAGCAGAGTAGATTCTGCTTGCCCTATTTTAGATAAAAACTTTCTTTACCACTAGCACTTGGTCTTGGTCTCATTCTCTCTTGGAGGTGTCCTTATTACTCCATTGGGAGATTCAATTGTATTTTGGGGTCTCTCACTTTCATTGGTGACCCCAATGCGATAGCGTTCTTTTCCGTCCTTCTGACACGAGACATCCCCCTGCTTTGACCCAAAGCGCGCTCCCTCAAGAGCTACCCGCCAACAGGAACCGGTACACCTAGATGTGTGCACTCAGTAGGGCGAGCGGGTAGGGGACTCCTCTTAACAAATCCCAAACGTACCACTCGCCAGAACCGGGCGTGGTCTTTGAGCGAGGAGCGGCGCACTGACCGATCGGGTCCGGAGAGTCTCAGATCAAGACGGACACTTGAGTATCAAGTGCGGGTGGAACTGAAAGGTGGGTGGAGAGTCAGATTAGAGGATATTGGGACGGAGCATGTAATTTTGGTGGAAAGGGTGGCAAAACGTAGAGTATAGAGGAAAAGGGTCTAGGGGTCGGGAGTTATTTCTCTTTTCTCTAAATTCCAATCTGTTTCTTGTCTATCGCATATGGCCATTAGGACAGTAATGGAAAATAAGATGTTAAGAGGTTAAGGGATCCTATCTCCGTTAGGGGGGTGGAAGGCGGCACCGCATGGTGCTATCTCAACTAGTGCAGGATATATGGGTATGGGAAAATAAGGTAAAATATAACTTGGGGGTCACAGAGGAGGACCCGGAGTGGTCTTAGAACCGCTTCATTCTAAACTGTATCTTATTGAATACCCTATCTCTCTTCCGGGTGGGCTGGAAAAGGTAGAGGAGAGGTAGGGAATCGGGAAGGGGACAACTAAGTAGGGGCAAAGGGGACATTTAGGAGGACAAAGTGTAGTATATGTCATTTTTATTTTTGTTTGTGCAGTCCGTTATTTGTTGGTCATTTTTGAAAAGTAGTGTTGTTTGTGTGGATAAGTATTTATGAAGAGGTTTTGACATTGCATGACGCGCGGAGTGTTGACAGAGATACTGTCTAAAGGTGTCAAAAAGTAAGTGAACCATTTTGATTTGTGAGCAGGATTGCATAAGGGTGTTGAGTTCATTACACAAAAGGTGTATGAATATATATATATATATTTATATTAGAATTGGGAATTGATTTACATTGAGAATAACATACAATGGGTGCGGAGACGCCCCTCGCTCACATTTGTAAGACCCTACCGGGGTATGCTGACAAAATAAATAAGTACCACGACCAGTGGGTCGTGGAGCTGAAAGGCGAAGGATTGCCCCAGGTTTGGCCACAAGGAGGGTCCTTTGATAAAACGGTATTAGATATGGTTGCCACATGCTTGTTTATTAAATTCAAGGGAAAACAGTTACAGAATAGAAGAGAAATATTTGATTTATGGCACCTGTTCGAGAAGGTAACTCCAGAAAAATGTAATGAAAATAACAAGTCTCCCGTGACAATAGCTGGCAGTGAGGGGCCGACTATGCAGAGTGAGGGAATGGTAGAGGTAACACGTGTTTATCCCTTGCTGTCAAAACCAGTGCCTGCAGAAGGGTATAGTGATCCCGAACATGTAGCACAGCCCACAGCGCCCCTGTAAATGAAACCATCCAGCACAGCACCAGCCCCTTATGAGAGCCAGGGGACAATCAGACAGGTAAGTACCCCTACTATTGATATCGACAAACTCACACAGGATTTTAATTCGCGATTAACGATGGCTCGAGCTGAGTTATCTCGTTTGAAAGCTATGGGTGAGAAAGGGGGGGTCACTTACCCCCCCAGCGGAACGCGATGAGGCGCCCCAACCAAGTATAAGGGCAGAGGAAGATGGGTGGAAAATGGGCGAGATACTTTCTCGGATAAATGAGACCCCAACACGAATCATAGAAATAAACACAGCCAATAGTGAGCGCAAGGTAGAAGAAGAAGGAGTGGCGTTAGATCCGGAAGAGGAATATTGGAGTGACTTAGAAGAACAGGAAGAAGAGGGAAGGAGTTTGGGGATTGCCGCCGGTGGGGCTGGGTCAAGGGAGAGATTGTCTGCTATAGAGGAGTGGAGGGGAAGGTTAAGGAACAGAACAGGGCATATGGCTGTGATCGGGAAGAAGGGGAAGAAGGTCAGTACTACGAAGAAAGAAAAAGGGTTACAGTTGCCACTGATACACAGGGGGGCACAGATGGACAAGGCCATTTTACTCAAGCAGCTACCCCCACTGTCAGGAGGCGCCAGCAAGTGCACATATGCATTTGAAAAACACACAGCAGGAATGCCCTTGGCGGTGGAGTATGTTAAAAGCCTGCTGGTATCTGCAGTGGGCGATCAAGCTAACAGGGTCTGGGCTAAGGCGGGAATTCCCGGAATAAAGTCACATTGCGACCGCCACGATGGGGCCCCGTTCAACACCGTGCAAGCACGTGTGTGGGATGCATTGAGAGAAACATTCTCAGACACTCCAGATTTACAGTCAGTGATGCAATGCACAATGAATGATGAGGAAGATGCAATGTCCGTCATTCTCCAGGTGCAGGATATGTGGAGGGCGGAAACGGGTACGGCCTGGGACCAATCAACGGCCCTTTTTTATTTCATTATAAAAAGGGGGCTCCCGAAGGAGGTGCAGAAGGCCCTTGATAAAATAACTGGGATAGAAGCTAGGGGTGACCTGAAATTCAAAGCATTATAGTCCACCACTGTAAGAGGATCAAAGAAAACGAAAAGGAGATAGCCCAGCGGCGGTTGACAGACGCAGCTAAATTAGTGAAAAGCAAGCTATTGAAGGTCAGTACAGTAGCAGCAACCGGCACAGGAGGGAGGTAGCGAGAAGATGAAGACGGCCAGACAGGAATACCAATGAAATGGTGGCAAATTGGACAGGTAATGGCCCAGATCAATGGTTTGGGGAGAATCAGTATGAGGGACCACAATGGTCAAACGAGAGGGGGGAGGGGCAACAGAGGCGGATTCAGGGGGTTGAGAGGAGGAGGTACAGGGTACGGAGGGCCCTGAGGGGGAAGGAAAGGACAATGTTGGAATTGTGGGAGGTGGGACACTATGAGAGAATGTCAAAGCAGGCCCAGCAATCCCTATCCAAGCGAACACCAGATCGGACACCCCCACCCAGGAAGCCCCTACGGGCTACCGATGGGAGAGAACAGAAGAGACAGTCAGCCAGATCCAAGACACATGAGCGAGCTCCCAACTCATACACATAATACGTTACCACACCCCCAGTGCCATGAAAATGCACGCAACAACGCTTACGCTACAACAGCCAATGGTGTGCCAACCACAACATGTAGAGGGACAGCAATGGTAACAGGAAATGTTTTTGATGTAGATGAACCCCCATGGCATTCAGCATAGGACAGCGCACAGAGAGCAGTTGCGTGTCCAGTACTGTCGATGACCTGTAACGCAGAAGAGGAATCACTCGTGGGGGCGGCGATAGGAAACAAACTATTCATATTCAGGGTGGATTCGGGAGCGGAAAAATCATGCCTCAAGGAAGGCAGGTTCCAGCTTTCTAATCGGACCTTGGAAACGCAGCGGTTCTCTGGGGCGGTGGTCAAGGTTCCATACACTGAACAGCTAGACATAACCTTGGGGGGTAAAACGGCACGTGCACCCCTGCTGTATTACGAAGAGTCACCTATTAATTTACTAGGGCGGGATCTCCTTAGCAAACTCAACATGACCATTTCTTTTACTGAAAGAGGAATCATGTGTTCCACACCAGGCATATGCGTGGTTTGAGCAATGCTAGTGAAATATACACAAGCTGACTTCCCTGAAACACGCGGCATACCAGTGAACCCATACATGTCTGTTCAAGGGCTGAGAATACTTGCGAGAGTAGTGTCAGAGTTGAGGAGTAAAAAATTGAGAGTACCCTCAAAAAAATTTTTCCGCCCAGTCACAGACCCGGAAATAGTGCCAGGTTCAATAATATCATTAGACATACATGCAGTCCAGGTGTCCTCTCAAAAAATAAGAGTGATAGCAATGGACATGCAGGGATGCCAGTGGAGAACAGTGCTGTGAATCAATGCCAATACGGCCCTGCGAGACCTGACGGATGAGGAACTCTTTTGTGATACAGGAGATGATGGGGAAATAGTGATGGAAATTGCAATCCCCTGTGATGTCACGGTCCAAAGGAGAGAGGTGCCACTACCCCTCATAGCGGTGATCAAAGCTCCACCAGCATACTTTGAGGAAGACATGTCCCAAGTGCCACAGCAGCTGTGGACCACATGCCTGCACAAGGTGACACCAGTAAAGATCAAGCTCAAACCTGGGGCCATTTTACCCCAGGTGAAGCAATACCCCATATTGAGGGAAGCTGAGGAAGGAATAAAAGACAGAATATATGCATGAATGGTACAGGGTATAATAGTTCCATCTAACTCACCCTGCAACACTTGCATTTACCCAATCAAGAAAGCGAAGGGAGGGGCATGGAGAATGATCCAAGACCTATGCCCCCTCAATGACGTAGTACAAAAAGAGTTCCCTCTTATCCCGAATCTTGCCTCTATTCCATGTAGTGTCCCGACAGAAGCCACTTACTTCACAGTACTGGACCTAAAGAATGCCTTCTTCTCCATCCCACTCGATCGAGTGTCATGGTACCTAACAGCATTTATGCTAGGGGGAAAAGATATGAACACTGCAGACTGCCCCAAGGGTACTGTGAAAGCCCTAGTATTTTCAACAGAATATTGCATGAAGACCTTGGAAACATACACACAACGAGTCCCATAATTCAGTACGTAGACGATGTGTTAGTCTGCGGGAGAAGTAAAAAAGAGTGCAGAGAGGACTCCATTACCCTGTTAACACATCTTGCACAGAAAGGGTACAAAGTAGACAGACAAACGCTGCAGTACTGCTTTACAGAGGTACTATAGCTAGGTCAATTGATTTCCAAAGATGATACAAGAATCATCCCTGACAGAACAGCTGCCATAAAAGCAGTAAAGGAGCCCAACACAGTAAAAGAGATGCAGAAGTTTCTCGGTATGTGGAACTACTGCCGTGCATGGATGCTGGATTACCAGCATACACAAAGCCCCTTTTACAGGCGCTCAAGGACACACAGGGCAAAAATACAAAGCTCAGCTGGACACAAGAAATGCATATTGCTTTCAACAGTCTTGAAGAACTGATATCCATGGCCCCAGTTCTGGCAACACTTAATTATGAGCAGGAATTCTACTTATTCTCACATTGCAATGGCACTCTCATGACGGCCGTACTGACATAAAAAACGTCTCTAGGTCACAAACCCCTGATGTTCTACAGTGGAACCCTAGATGTAGTGATGCAGGGGCACTTCGCATGCGAACAGGCTTTCGCAGCTGTCGCGTTCGCAATAAAAAAAAAAGTTCCACCATTGTGATGGGATGTTCTGTTACATTGTATCTGGAACATTCTCTGTTTGTTATCCTTGAAAGATCCTAAAGTACATTAACGACTCAAAGGGCCACAGCATACAAACTTATAATTTCCAGCACAAACAATCATATAGTGCGATGTAAGAGTGTAAACCCGGCCACATTCATCACAGAAGCTTGCACAGAACATGATATGCAACAGCACGATTGTGCTACATACACAGGAGATGATGATGACACACCCAAGGCACACGAAAATGCACTATCAGAAGGGGAAATCTACTTCGTAGACGGGTCTGCCTCCATAGATTGTGAGACGGGAGAAAAACACGTAGGCACAGCAGTAGTAAGAGTAGAAGATGGAGAGTTTGAGGTAATTGTGCAGGAAAGATTGCCACCACATTTTTCTGCCCAAGCAGCAGAACTGGTAACGCTCATAGAAGTGCTGCACACTGTAAAAGGGTGCATCATAACAGTTTACAAGGATTCTGCCTATATGGCGACAACAGTACACAGAGGATTAGCAAGGTGGGGGAGAAAAGGATTAAGAAGGCAGATGGGTCCCCAGTCCAACACGCCACACAATTAGGGGAATTGATCGATGCGCTAAAAGAACCCGTAATCGTAGCAGTCGTGAAGTGTCAGACCCATACGCAAAGTGATGACGTCATCTCACTGGGAAATACGGCGGCGGACGCGGCCGCGAAAGATGCCTCATATTTTCCAAAGCCCTTAACAGTTGAGTAGTGCTGCAGAAGGTATTGGAAGACACACAACTAGATGGCTTTAACTGATTGCCAGTGTATGAAATCATAGAGCTTCAACAAGATGCATCAAATGAAGAGAAGGAAATGTGGGTAAAGAGAGGGTGTAGTCAGTGAGCCACAGACTACTATGGAGAAAGAATAGTACAGGCAAGGTAGTGATGCCGGAAAAATTGTTAGAATTTGCATTCAAACAGTTGCACTTCCCCGCCCACAATGCCAAATAGCACATCATAGCAGACATTCAAGAAAATTGGTTTGCCCCGGAGTGCAGGAACAGGTATGTAAATTGATAATAGAATGTATCACCTGCCAAATGTGCAATTCTGGCATGATGTTACCAAGCCTGGGGGGAACATTGCCAGAACCTGAAGAACCCTTTAGAAGAACTGCACATAGACTATGCAGATATGGGAGACCGCTATAACGGGGCTCTATATTTGGTTTTTGTTGTGTGCCCCTTTTCCCGGTCGGTGGAGGCCGGCCCCTGCGCTTACCCAGACGCACGGTGTGCTGCCAAGTTCTTAGTAAGAGAGGTGTTTCCCCGCTGGGGTATCTGTGATGTCATATGATCCGACAACAGAACCCATTTCGTAAATAACATGTTCAAGCACATCACTGCAATGTTAGGGATAACACACAAGCTCTGCACAATTTATCATCCGCAATCGAATGGGATTGTGGAAAAAAAGAAAGGACTACTGAAAAGTAAATTGTCAAAATCATTCCCACACCCCCAAGAAAAACTGGGTGTATTGTTTGCCCCTGGCGCTCTTTGAGATGAGAAAACAACCCAGTAAGGACCACCACCTGTCACCCCATGAGATTGTGACAGGAAGGAGGATGGATACGGTCCACTCTCTCCTGCGCAGGCAATCAGATGCACACCAAAGTGCAACAGTTCTAGGAGAAGAATTCCATGAGTACCTTAGAAATATGACAAGAGCGGCCCGAGCTATAGCAAGACAACTAGCACCCCCATTCACACATGAAAGTTCTACTGACACGGTAACTCCAGCCACAGATAGTCTAAACATCCAGCTGATGACTCCGCGACATGGTGTATGTGAGGACCTTTGTATGAAGATGGAATGGGCCAAGGTTCCACGGCCCATACAAAGTAATATACTGCACACCAATCGCAGTTAAGATTCAGGGCTTAAGGTACTGGATACACTTGACAGATGTTCGCAAAGCCCATGGGAGCACAGACTGCATGGACCATGAAGATACCAGGGACGAGCACAGCACCCAAACATACAAACAGTGGGGATGTAACAAAAAATTAAAATGAGTGAGATAGGAGCATATGGATGTATCTGAGAAAAAAAAGGAAAAGGTGGATATAAATGTACGGGATTTTGAAACATTAAAGGTTTATGACAGGATGAAATGTAAAATGAAATGACTTCCTTAATTGTCTCTCTCTCTCTCTCTCTCTCTCTCTCTCTCTCCCTCTCTCTCTCTCTCTCTCTCTCTCTCTTCCACCTTTCTCTTTCCTGTCCCAATGTTTGAAAATGCTCATATTAATGAACTTTCTTTCCTTGGTAATAAAGTAAAAACAAAAGACCTTGCCTTCCTCGGTTTCCCTCCACCAGACTTGCGATATTGCTTCATGAATACTGGAGTCATCCCATGAACCCTGGGATGACTTCAGTATTCATGAAACAATATTGCTTGCCTCTCGCGTCTATGGATTCCCTTACAGAAATCATAAAGAACCTAGAGTCCTGTGGGATCATTCATCAAGTCCAGAGTACCTTTAACAATACGGTACTGGGGATTCTAAAACCCAGTGGCCAATTGAGACTATTTGCAGACCTTAGGGAGCTGAACAAATGGGTCCATCTGTCTGGATGGCCTCTTCCATATACTGACAAGGGACTGGCCCAGATCCAGGGGTCAAAGGTGTACATCGCCATTGATCTGACCAATGGATACTGGACAGTACCCGTAAGTAGGGAAGACCTGTACAAGCTGACCTTCACCTTTGGGGGGCAACAGTACACATGGACCCCAACTCCCTTCAGAAAATATAAACTCTGTCAATTAATTTAACATTCTTCTGCACAAGGCCATGTCCGACTTGGGTGAAAGGAGTAACCTGGCCGAAGTGGATGATGTCCTAATTAAAAGCTCAACTGTGGAGGAACACATAGCGGAAATCTGCTATGTTCTGACCCAGTTGAAGGTAGCCAGAGCAAAACTGTCCTTCCAAAAGGCACAGTGGTGTAGGATCTATGTAAACTTCTTAGGACATGAAATCACCCCTGAGGGTCTCTGTCCCCAGGTGAAAAAAGTTGAAGCACTGCTAAAACTGAAAGACCCCACAACTTTACATTAACTAAGAAGCCTTCTTGGACTTACTAATTACTGTAGAAAGTTCATTGAGGATTGTGCAGAGGTCACAAGAACCCGGGTCCATTTATTAAAGGCTTGGGTCAAGTGGGAGTGGGGTCCAGAAAAGCTGAGGCAGTGAAAAAACTAAAGAAAAGCCTCTCACAAGTGCCTTGTCTAGCCTACCCTGACAAAAACAAGCAGTTCTTCTTGGAGACTGGGTTCTCGAATACATGCTTGACAGCAGAATTATACCAAAAGCATGACAAGGTCAATAAAGCCATCTCCAATATGAATAAAACTTTATCCTCTGTGGAGGAAAAATTCAACAATTGTGAGAAGGCACTCCTGACAACAGTGTGGGCATTGAACAATTACTGCCTGTTCATCGAGGGGGAGGACATAATCGTGGAGACTCCTCATCAGCCATTGCAATACCTCCAAAGTGACATAATCCAGGCAGGGAATGTGAGTAATTCCAAAATTAGTTCCTGGATTCTGTCTATGCAATGCTTTCCTTTGGAGGTCAGATATGGCCAAAACAAGAAGAGTCCCCTCACGCAAGGTTTGGCTGACTTGCATGATTGTGCCAGAGAAAACTGTCTTGAGGACGAAATTCTCAAAACCAAAGACAACATGGAGGCTTACCTGAATTCTGCGCACAAGGTGTATGAAGAAGACACATGCAAGTGGATGCCCACTGTTTATATGGATGAGTGCTCCTACCATGCTGATAACATCGGGGAAAAGGAACAGGAGGCTGGTGTTGGGAATGCCTGGGTGAATGATGCCCCAGAGCCCTCCTCTGGGTACAAAATCGGTCCCAGAAGTAGTCAGGTGGCAGAGTTTATGGCAGTTCACCAGGCCATCCTCACTGCCGTGCAACACCGACTCCACAAACTGATCATAATCACTGATTCAGATTATGTCCAAAACGGGTTTGTGGAGCCCCTGATTAATTGGAAAACCAGAGGCATGCTGTGTGCAAACAACAAACGACTCAAGCCTGGTAAACTAACACAATCCATTGATGATCTGGTCACCTCTAATGGGATGACAATCTGCTGGAAAAAGATCAAGGGTCATTCCATAATAGAAGGACCAGACAAAACCGGAAATGACCAGGCAGACCAGTTGGCCAAAACCAGAGCCATCCAGGGGATCACCTTGAGATCGAGTCCCCGTTGGGGAAAATCCAGGTCGCTACTGTCACTAGGTCCCAAACACTTGCCCAAAATGAACTCTCAACTGCCCAGTGGAGTAAGTGGACCCCAGATGCTGATTTGATCACGGCACAAAAAGGGGATCCGAATATTGGGAAATGTTATCAACGCATTGAAGACCCTGTGAATTTTCCTCTGACCAAAACTGATTACGTCGGGAAAGAGGATCTCTGGATGTTGGTGAAGTTTCCCAAAATGTTCCGAATCCAAGACGGTTTGCTGGTAAGGAGATCCATCTCTGGATGTGACTAGTGGGTGCTACCTACCGAATTCCAAAGCCTGATGCTAAGTCACGCCCATGACACGGCCACAGCCGGTCATCAGGGTTTCATACTTTGTAGATCTTGTGAGAGGTTGCATACTGGCAACACATGGGGCAGGACCTCGACCAATATTTGAAGGGGTTTCTTGTGTGTGCACAATTTCAGCCAAGTTCACTCACACACCGAGCTCCACTCCAGAAAAGGGGGAATGACAATGCCTTGGTCAGATTTACAAGTCGATTTCATCTGGCCCGTGATTCGCTCCTCTAGGGGAAAAAGGTACATGTGAACAGTAACATGCTTGTTTACAAAATGGGTGGAATGTCTCCCGGCCCCAAATTGCAAGACAGAAACAGAAGCTGCACTGATGATCAACCACATCTACATGCATTTTGGCCTTCCCCAAAGGATTGAGTTGGATTGAGGAAGTCACTTCACCAGTGAGGTGATGACAAAGATGTGGGAGATACTTGGGGTAAAGAGAAAACTCCATATTGCCTACCGCCAGCCTGTAGTGGGGGAGTTGAGAGGTACAATAAAACAATTGCGAGCTTTTGTGGTGGACTCTGGGCCTAGTTGGGACATCCAACTACCGCTTTTCCTGATGGCCATCAGGTGTACACCATAGTCTGCAACCAAAATGTCTCCATTTGAGTGAATGACTGGATGAAAATGGTGCTTCCAGAGCATCTGCTCTATAAAACACAATAGACACTGATTAACGCATCCACAACACATGAATTTGAGGAAACACCTTCAGCATGATTTTGCGTACGCTCAGCAGATTCTGGAGACATCGGCAGAGGGGACGAAAACCCACTAGAATTTAAAGCTAACTAAAAAAGAATATCAAGTAGGAGACAGGGTCTACTTGTACACATTTTTAGAGGAACCAGACCAAGGATTGGAAATTCCTCCCCTTTGAAATTGTAGACAAAAACTCACCTGTCACCTATAAGATCCGCATCCCCAAAGGGGAGCTGTCAGAAGAGAAATGGGTAAACATCAATCAGTTAAAAAAGCTGTCACCCCAAACATGCTCTGTGGCTGGTTGATGAACGAAATGAAAATCGAGCATAGGAACCATCTGAGGAATGAAAAGAAAGGAGGAAAAAGCAAACAAGAGTATTTAGGTGCATAGGTATAGCTATATAACAGGGAGTAATTTTCTTGGTGTTGTTATAAAAATGAAAAAGAAAAGTAAAGTAAAATAGGGAAAAATAATACAAAGATAAAAATGTCTAATGAAAAAAGTGAGAGCATTATTGTTGTCGTTGTTCCCTTGTTGTATATCTTCTGGGAATAATGTCAGTAAAAAGTACTAAACCTTGTTTCTTTTCTATCTTCTATTACTGAATTAACGTCCTTACATTGCAGCCTCAAGACGAACACCCCAGGGAACTGCAAGGGAAGGAAGGAAAGAGGGTACAGCGCCATACTCTCCAACCCAAAGACAGAAGGGGTTCGTGGAGTGCCGCTCCCTGATTAAGGAGAATTCCGCTGAAGGAAAAACCCCCACTGTGCCCTACTCTTCCCCAACAAAAAGTCACAGAAGAGCGGGGGGAATCTGCAGGGTGCATTTACAGGCCCTAACCGAAATCCCTTCAACTAAAAACCGCATGTAAACATTGGCATTAAAGACACCTGTGCTCTGCTTCCCTGGCACATGTGTGGCAAGCATTGAACACTGCAACCCAAAGAATGGCTCTGCAGTAGTTTTTATTCCATTGAATGATCAGAAGTTGAACCTTTCACCAAGAACGGCGCTGCATTTGCTTTCCTTTCATCTGAATAATGAGAAGTCGTGACCTGCATTCAAAATGGCCCTGCGTGTATCTTTCTTTCATCTGGATAATAAGAAGTCATGACTGCATTCAGAACGGCTCTACATTTGCTGTTCTGTCATCTGAATACCAAAGTTGTCCACTGCATTCAATATGGCCCTGCATTTGCTTTGCTTCCATCTGAACCACAAAGTAATGTACTGCATTGAAAATGGTTCTACATTTGCTGTTCTGTCATCTGGATATCACGTTATGCACTGCATTCAAGACGTCCATGCTTTTGTTTTTTTCTTTCATCTGAAATACCACAAAGTTATGCGCTGCATTGACTAACAGCACTGCATGCTTTATTCCATCGGAATGCTATAAGTTTAGACAAAACATTTGAAAACAGCCTTGTCTTACTGTTCATTCACATGAGGGGCAAAGATTTCAAATTGCAACCCAACACAACTTTTGTTTTACCTTTCATGTGAACGGCAGCATTGTGAAATACTGCAAATGAAAGAAAATGGCTTAGTTTGTTCGTTTCTCCCGTGTCACATCAAAGAAACATGTGCAGAGGGTCTCCCCTCTGTGTCTATGGATCAACTACAAATGCAAACCCTTTCAAGAAGGATAAATCAATAAAAATCCCATGACCTACAGAACCACATTTCAAACATTAAATGAGAAATACGGCTGCATATGTGTGAAAGAATATAAAGAAAAACATGACGTTTAAAAGCCAATGTGGAATGGTGGCTTTTGCTTGCACAGAAACGGCAGTGGGGATGGCGGGCTGACAAAGCCATGTATATTATGTTTTCCCCCACAAGACTTCAATCAATTTGGCAGATGCTCAGATATACGAGTAAAACCAGTTTGGATCAGGCAGGGCACTTCTCAATTGAATGTCAATTGAATGCCTGGCCTCCCCCTGGAAGTCACACTTATAAGTGACCTATTCCGCAATGACAAATGAGGTGGTCGAGGGCTTGATAATTACCTGTTCTACCAGAATGGAAAGCAGTACTGGCAGGAAGGACAAAGAAAGCCAGTGGGGCTAGTGTTTGACGAAGAAGTGTGAGTTCCTCCAGCACCCACTTTGAAGGAAAAACTGTCAAACTTCAAAGGGTGCCATAAAAGTATTTTGTTGCAAACTGAGCCAGGGAGAGACAGTTTGCTGTGGGGGATGAGGCACTGCCCCCCCATATGTGACAGAGCATAGAAATTGACATTAAAAGACTGATTTATTTTAGGCCTTTTTCCAAGCACTCAGAATAAGAGAAACATTTTGTTTTATGCTATTTTTCCATGTAATTTCCAGGCAGATTTTCAGAGACTAAGAGCATGTTTCTAGGACTGTGAACTGAAATGGCCAGTCAAGACTCGTTTCTGTCTGATTTTAAAATGGAACACATTTGACAGTTGGTTGAAAGATGGAGATGTACATTATGAATATGCTTAATTATTTGCATAACGATAACTATTATACATTTTGTGAAAATGACCAAAAGGTGCCAAGGGTCCATGCTACCTCGCACATAGTCAGCGATCGGCTTGTCTAACTCCCAATGCCCTACTGAAACCACCTATCAATTTCTTATGGTGGTGGCATGTATAAGTTTGAAGTTATGATGCATAACTCAATTTTGCTAAAAAGACGACCTGAGAAACATAGAACTGTCATAAATTACCAAACAGACAAATTATGCTCTCTCCCCTGAACCAATAAGGCCAGGGGCGGAGAGAGGAATGATAGACTGTCCAATCCTGGGGGTAGGAGTAATTTTAGAGCACTCCCCTAGATTGATTGTAAAATAAGTGATGTTATATAAGGGGGGACTGCACTAGACACAGGATCCCACACACCCACAAGAATCTAAGGAGACAGGAGAAAGAGGACGGAGGCAGCTGATCCCATCCAGAGAGTGCAGAGACCAGACCCTTGCCTAGCTGTCCAGAATCCCATCCTGGAGAGTGCAGTGACCAGATCCCTTACCCTAGTTGTCCAGAGTGACCTGAGATCCTGCTGGCTGTCCAGAATCACAGACCAAGGTTTACTTTGTAAGTAGCAAACAACCCCAGTCCCAAATTGCATACCCCTTTTCTTTTGTAACATAAATCCCATAGAAAATCCCATTGAAAAATCCCATTGGAAGTCCCAATTTGCCAGTATAATCCATTCACATTTCCATAGAAGAATCTTTATTGGCCACACTTTGTTAGTGTATTTCTTTGATAAATCTTTCAGTTGTTTGTATACGTTTGAAGTATCTTTTTGAAATGAATCAATTAATTCTGCCATTGAAATTCACATTCAATATTGTCATGCATATGGTCTCTAAGTCAATTTTGGGTACTTTAATACATTCACTAGTAAATTATTTGCTCTTTTGGTGTTTCTGTGAGTCATCAGAATTCTGTTTTTACTCATATAAATATAACATTTGTTTGAGTCTCTTAATTTTTAGATTTGTCATCTAAGTATTATTGAACTAGTTGTGTCAAATACCTGCTGTAATTAGGTGTCCTTGAGTCACAAATGAATTGTAAATGTCGAGGAGCATTTACATGCCTTTACAGGAAATCCCACCCCCCTACCTCCTATATGTTGAGATTGTGCCTTGACACCAGCAGTTGTGACAATACCAGGGCGAATATTCTAAAGAAGGTACCAACTGAGAAAACGCTATCAAATGTATTCCTGAGGAGACGATAATCTGAGGGAGGAACTCTGTGAAGGAATATGAAAAAGATTGAAAGAGGAGCTGGTCATCTCACAATAGACGAGTGTGACACCCTGAAGATACTGGCTAAAGAGAATTCATGGATCTTACAGAAACTGATGAAGTTAAGAATCGAGTAAACTTTGAAAAGAAGATTGCACATGTGTGAAGCACGGCACAACATGCAAACCCTTCAATAATTGTATATTTGCTGTAACACAAGTAGATTAAGTGGTCATAGAAGCTGGCTATACGTTGTGAATATACTTCAGGTTAAGCCACCATTGTATAGAAATTACTGTACACTGGTGTCATGAATTTAGTAAGCCCGAACCCATGGAGAAGAAAGGCTGGGAACTGTGTTGCAGCAAGAATTATGCTGAGATTATGGATACGAATGACGAGGCTGTCTGGCCTGGTGTCAAAGCTGAGGCAGCCAAGGCCAGTTATCTATTCTTGAAGGTGGTGAACATGAGAAGCTGAATCATCCCTTGTTAAGGTGCAAAAAAAGAACTCCATGTGTGCCATGGTTTTATTCATTTAAGGCATTTAAATGCTGCAAAATGAACCAAATTGTTGTCTCTTGTCACGTGAGCGAAGGATGGAACTAGAGTTGGGCTTGGAGTCTTAGAACAACGATAGTGCATGCTCGCACTCTCTAGTGTCTAGAATACTCTGCAAGGTAAAGTTCAAAGACAATCTTCATGGCAGAAGGCATAGGTGATTACAGGTGATGGGCTAATTGAGTGGGGAGGTAAAGTCAAGTCCACCTCCTGGCACCTTGGTCTGCGCTTGCGTGCCGCTAAGTGAACTGAATTTTCCAGACATGGCACAAGTGCACCAACCAATTATAGAGGGCTGTTCAACAAAGTTTGAAGACCAATGATATACCGTGTACTTAATATTGTTGAAGATGACATGTTTTAGAGGTAGGCAAAAGTTATCCACTTGACAGTAGATATCCAATCACAATCCCACCCCTTATACAAAGTATACCTAGATGTTCCCCTTGAACGTATCATAACCTCTCGTAGGTTTTTCTCATTTGCCACGTACTATGACGTTACGTCTGATATTTATTTTCTATTTAAGTTTTTTTTTAATGTGAAATTCACTGAGAGCTTGCGTGAACATCCATTGATGTCCGTTGCAACTACCATGTTTTAGATAATTGTTAATAAAACAGCAACCTTTGCCATCTTCCGCAGTTGGTTTGATTATTTGGTGTCGGAGTTGTTCTGCATCCCCATCCATTGCATGCAAGATACCCAAAGGGCCTATGCTCATCACACACTCAGATATGCATATTTTTCCTATTTGTCTGGATGATTTCTTGCAAGTCAAGCAGAGTTGGGTTGTCATCTAAATTCATTTATGAACATATAATTCTTAGTATTCATTCAACCTTAGTGGTTTTCATCTGAAACATACATTAAAGTAATGTTTCTATCATGGGTGGATGTCTTTCAAGATGGTGGTTTTCTGTGTCTTTGCAAGAGCACTGCAAGAGCACTGCCAGCTTGAAAATGATATTAATACAGTTTGCGTGATTGGTCAGGCTCCAGTACGCAATTACATCATCATCAAACCAACTGCTGTACATTGCCTATTCATTGAGTTATAGTTGTCCGATTTGTGATTGTGATCTATGTTTATTGCAAGTTGCATTTCTTAGTTATACATTTTCCGCCATTTTTATTTTGACATGATTTATTTTAGAGATGATATTCCAAGGAATATCCAAAACAACCCTTTTGTATTTCTGAGTGGTTTTTCTCCTCGGTTCGCATATTTAACAGAGCATTATTAACACTCTCTGCCTGATTCATGGAATTATTTGTGTGAAAAACACAGATTTGCACGCCTTTATGCGTGAAAATATTAATACTTCAAACATGGATTTTCAGGCAGAAAGGCACGCAAATCTGCGTTTTTCATGCAAATAATTCCATGAATCAGGCTTTCTATGTCTACTGAAATTGACAGTTGATGTTGCTTGGTAATATTATTGCTAATATTAACATATTAAGTATTACTATGATTTTCATATGTACATGTATTGTTGAGTATTACAATTGGTCTAAGATAAGCCGTTATTTCATGATAAGTGTGGCTCACGCCCAACAATTGTTCCTTCCATCCACATCATTGTCTCTAGCCTTTAATCATATTTAATACACCAGTAACACTGTCCATATTTGATTACATATATTATTGATCATGATTCATTCCTGTAATGATTTTTGTTATTTAGTTGGCAGGTGCTGTCATTTTGACTTTTAAAGGGATATCTTCTTTGTCCCGTTATTTTCTTAATAGTGATCCAAATATTTAATGTTAGTTTTATATCCGATTTTACCAAAAACATATTCTATTTATATTCATACTTGTATTGAATCTTGTATAACAAGTGGTCCATCCATAGGGGATAGATGATCATAATAAATTTACATGTTTATATGTGTATAGTGAATTATTCTATATTATAGTTAAGAGTATGATTATGTTTCATTGCTTCTGTGATCATTGTGATTACTTGTCCTATGATCATTGTTCATATCAAATCCTTCCATCTTCCTTTTGTATAAACTGTTTTTGAAATCAGGTGTTTACATCCCCATCATTACCACATCATGTTTTGCTCCTGTGACCCTTATGGTTGCTTGTCCTGAAGTCATTATACTCAATTGTCTGTAGTATATCCCAATGCAGAGGCATTTTTGATATCTTCATATTATTCATGACCATAATATGTCATAGTCCATCTCATTTTTCACAAAGGTGCTTCCTTAGAACCTAGTGTGTGCATCAATAGCAAAACATCATATTACAGAAAGTGGTGCATTTCACTGTCCATGTTTAGCCCCTTTGTAATTGTCCTCAGATTTCAAATGACTCTTGCTTCTTGTTGATGTAGGATCTTTTCCCGATCCACATCTTTGGATCCGGTTTTATATGTTTGATGCCAAATAATTTTAGATCAGTCTTTTAGGTGTTCCTTATACCAGTGTTCACCTAATGCAGTCTTTCATTCCAATGTAGTTAAGCTGCCAAAATGTTCCATGAGTCTTGTTCTCAGTGCACAAACGGTGCTACCCATATACATCTTGTTACAAATGCATACAATTATATATATTACAACAGTGGTCCTGCAATTTATGCATTCATGTATGTTAATCAATTTCTCATCAACAGCATTGTAGGAATGGATGTCATTTAGTTCATGTTTGCACATACTGCAATTAGTGCACTTATAAAATCCTTTGATTGAACTGCCATTTAGAATGCTTATTTGGGGGGCGTGGCCAGCTAGCACACAATGAGGACGTGATTCCCTCAGTGCTCTGTGCTGCCAGCTATTACCTGCATATATCCTGATAAATATTGACCCATTACATACAAAAATACATGTTTCCAGTTGCAGATACCTGTGGTGTCACCTGCTAGGAGTGAGAAGCAGAATCGGTACGTGGAACCAGAGATATCATCTGCAGAAAGTGGTAGCGCCCATCACTGAGTTTCAACTAAGTTGGCCGCCGGGAGCGCGAGGCAGTGGTAGGTGCTGTGACCTAATTGCAGTGATGCTTTCACTCCCTCCTGGCAAGCTCCACCGCCGACTGAGCACTGCCAAGTAGTCGAGAGAGCCAACTGTTTCCAGATCGGCTGTGGCCCCTTCATAAGGTTGGAGAAAGTTGGTGCGCGGGACCCCCATGCCGTAATCCAGCTCTGACCCACGCCACCAACTGGAGCTGCTTTCAGAGCCACATCTGGACCCCTGTGAGGCAGAGAGGTCCCATCACATCTGATCCTGAGTCGTTACCTTGACCGGGAGAGGAGTAGGGCCCCTTAAGCTGCCTGCTCAGCAGGGCGAGCAAGGCTCGCACTCCCACCGCCAGAACATTGATGCAGTATACCGTGGGTACAGAAAGTGAAACCTCCGGAGTGGATTGGGCCGCCTATGCGTTGCATCCCCAGGTGGAAGCCTTAACCACAGGAGAACACCAAGGGGCCAAGAGCCGTGAGTGCAGGACAGTCCTGGGGCTGATGTGCGATGCCGCGCTCCGGACTTCCCCGAGCAATCCAGAGGTGAACACCGATGCGGCACATGTGGACATGCGGACGCGTGCCCCGCACCAGTTCAGTGCTAGACCTACCTAGATCGGCCCACCACCAGCCCATCACAATCCTGCTGCTCCATGTTACATGTTTGGCGCTGCAGCAACTGCTGGCACAGGCTAGTAGTGGGATGAATGGGGAAGGGCACACATGGGTTGAGAAAGTATAATGCTTTAAAGTTGGAAAACACTTACTTGTTATGGTAGGTGTAGTGGTTCCAGCATTCCGGCAACCCCAGAGGCAAAAGAGTGACTTTGAAAACAAGTTCTAGACCATACTCGTTAGACATCTGGACCAGGGGAGGATGCAAATGTAACCAAAGCCCAGTTAACTTGTAATCGCGGTTGGCCCAAGGAAAGGGGAGACTGGTTTCAATGATTAGTATGTCCATGATTTGCACCCATTTCTTGTTGAAATCTGCATGCACTTCAAATGCAAAGCATTTTCCTATGGCATTGCGCCATTATAAAACTCTTCTGTGAATCAGGATGCAAATGAGAGCCACACTCATTCACAGCACACAGTACCCATCATGGTGTTAATTGGGGGAGAAAGGTTACCTCAGGTGCTACACGCTTTTCTTGGAAGCAACAAGCAAGACAACAACTCGGAGCAACACCATGCGTCGAAACCAAACCATCATTGGTATTAAGCGCGTTATAAAGGAACAATTAATCCTTCAGAAAACAACCAATTAAACCAACAATATTCATAATAAATGTACCTGTTTGCAGTGCAGCAAGTACATTCAGTGCTTTACGAAATGACAAGGGAGTGGGTGGCCGCCACCTGCTGCTGCGGCGGGCTCTCAAACCATTCTATGCACTTGCAACCTAACCTTCAGAGCGGAGCCCCCTTGCCTGACCCATCCAAGGTTAAACCGCCGGCGGGAAGAGCAAAACCGACCAAGTTGCCGTAACCAGGCAGTGGCATAATCCTGCAAACCCTTACTCTGTCATGTGCCCATAGCACAGTGGACACAGTGCTGATGGTGCGGTCCCACTTTCAAACCCTATCATGCGGTGCAGTGGGTGGCCGCTAAAAACATCCCACCGTGGCAACCTTTCTAAACACAACTTGGCAATGTGTAAGTGGCGTGGATGGATTCATAGAAATGGACACTGGCAAAACACACGCGACCACCACCACTCATAACCCATGCTGCAGTGACCACTCAGCCAGCCATGTGACCCATCGCTGCATGGGTGCCATGATACACAACATTGTAAATGCCCATGCATGCCAAGTACCGCTGTGCAATGCACATGCGGTGCAGGGGCCGCCAAAGAAATGACGGCTACCCGTTCAGCAAGCGATGACATCCTGGCGGCCAGGCCGCACACTGTCTCTGTCGCCCGGCGTGGTGCTGCAGGCGGTGGACTGTGGCCACAATAATACTGAGTGAGCTGAGCAGCACTCCTCAGCATCCTTTGTCAGATGACCTAGGCAGCCCTAGGCCATTGCAATTGCCTTGTGGCCTGCGAGCTCGAGTCAAATCCTGAGCCTGCGGCCATAGGCACACGATGACCGGAGCAGCAGGCGAGCAGCTGCCTGCAGTGCTGTGCGGCCACATGCGTCGCCACACTGACACCAGCAGCAGTCAAAGTGGGGGGGCGGCTGGGGCTGCCCAGGCAGGGGCTTGCAGTCACACTCACCCCTCAATAATTTATTAGTCAGTCAGGATCATCCGACCACATTATTCACGCCGCCCGCTGCCCGCCGCCGTGGATGTCGATGTCACAATAATATTCACAGCAGTGGCCGGTGGCAGTGGCGGACACTCACAGATGAATAATAAAAGAATCATCCGAACAGAAAGACAGTTTAACTTCTTTCACACTGTCACAGAGTTACCGAGTTAGCACTAGCAGATCTGAGCACACAGGCCAGCCATAAGCGAGCAGCCAGGCCTTAGGAACATTTGTAGGCCGCGCTTGGGACCACACGTGTAGGGGCAGGCTGAGGCTTTCCTTTCTCACGAGTCACGCGCCACACCTTAACTAATCAAGTGTGCCTCGTGAAGTGAAGGTGGCCTGCCTGCCTCGGAGTCGGCAACAACACACCCACATGACCTACCCCCACATGCACGTCATCATGTCATTTCACTAGCTGGAGAACAGCCAATGAGAACTGTTACTATACAGAATGTATCAAATACTGCATAGTAACAACAGAATGTTGGTTTCCATTGGCTGTTTCTATACTGAGGCCTAGCAGCCAGCCATGGCCTACAACTGCAAGCAGAGCCGCAGAGCATGATTTATGATCTTGGAGCCTTTGAAAACTGAACAAAGTAATTACACATGCCCTGCCATGTTCCAGTCCCCAAAAAAGAGTGCCGGTGTTGGGGACCGGCAGCCACCGCCACAAATTAAGCACTGCATGAAAATATATTGAGTAAATAGAATCAATAAATAGCAATAACCTAATCAATACCCAATGACTTTCAGATAATTTGATAAAATAGTCTGTGTAGATGGCATGCAGTGGAGGAGCTGAAGCATTTCTAATATGAAAAGATGAACTAGCGTTTTACAATCATTATAGATAAGAGAATTGGAAAAATAATTAGACTTAGTGAATCTATCGGCTCTAATGAAGATACAATCTATAAACCTCCCTAATCCTTCTTGACTCTCCCCATAGAGTGAATAATTTGTGGACAACTATATATTGTGATTATTATGTTATTGTGAAGGAACAATAACAGGATGTTATGACAATAGGGACGCATATGATCTTGTAGAGGAGGTCCCAGACATGGTCTGCATCCCTTCCCCTCATTTTGAGGTACCAGGAGCGTACTCGCCAAGGTATGTGACGTATGAGGAGCAAATGAACCAACAAAGAGCTGCACTGGGACTCTGCCCATCAGAAGATCCATACCGGTTGAAGCGCCCATAACGAGACCACCCTGGGCAGCACGGTACCCTATCAGACAGCCATACCAGCCACTGATACGAAACGAAGAGTACCTACAGACGGTCCATGAAGAGACCCAAAGAGCCCTAATAGAAGGCCAGAGGAAATGACTCAAGGGCCTGAACAGACTCGTGAATGAGCAAAAGCAGCTATCGAAGATAGCACGCCAGTGCGAGTAACTACGAAAATAAATATAATGGACACAGAGAAGAGACGATGTTAAAACGTGAGGAAACGTTGCTACGAGACAAGATGGAAACAACCGACCTGTTAAACTTGTGTAAATAGGCTTGAAACGCAAGATGCTAAGAAATCAATACTGCTTGCAATGCTTAGTAGAAGATAGAGCGGCAAGCGCCAACTATATATCTACCTCAATAAAGCACAATGTACACATGCGACTCCATTTTGTAAAAGCAGAAATGTACCCAGACTGCCAGAGGCCTGACAGGCCAAGTTTCGTAACTCAGCCAAAGGCAAGAGAAGGAGCAAAATCGAAACTCAACAAAGAGCGGCTCATGCCTAGCATATCGAGGTCAACCAGAGAAAGGGAGGAGAGCGTCAGCTAACAAGACTCAAACTTCAGAGCATGCCAGCCTGCCTCATGAAGGTCAAGATAAGGGGAGCCTATGCAGGTAGCGAGGCTGAAACAGAATTAAATGCACTAAAAGCTGAAAACTGAAGCAGATTCATGGTGAACTATCATGTGAACAGCCAGGCGCGAAGAAATACCACCACATGATATCATCCAGGACCCGAGGATGCCATAACTTCTCCCTATAAGAGACTACAGTTTCGAGGCCATCCTTAGCCAACTAATTGGCACATTGCCCTAAATCACTGATTGATGGAAGGGAGGCAGGGTGAAACTTGGGACACCCGGCGCATGGGTGTCCATTCTGCATGCCGCTAATTAAAATGGGGATTTATGTCTAGGGGTGTAACCTGCCCAATCACAATGGACCAAGTTATATGGAGTCATATAGATAGTAGAACCAATAAGACGTCGTACTTGTAGTGATGCCAATCACGTGTGGTGTAGTGGGATGGGCATAGACACCCACCGGATAAGAGTTATCCAATCCGCATGCCCTATTATCATATACAGATATAGCACCTATACTTAAGTTACCTTTCCTAACCGATTATATTGCATGTCGAGTTTTTGTAGAGTTAGACGTCAATGATGACGAATATTGCCTATAAGAAATGCTGTTTGACTTAAGTTCGAGGAAGTCGGAGCGAGACAGGTGATCGCAATGCTGCTGATTTCCATTTGTTTCTCTGTTTGATGTACTTGTCATTAAATGGACTTCCCTTTGCCAACTTACAGAGTCCTCATTATTGAGTCGTGTTGGAGTAAGCGAATCCTGCACCCCCTGTCCTCACATGGTGCAGCTATCTTTTCTTACAAGTTCTAGAGGGTGAGCGCTGACCTATGGGCCCGTCAGTGAATTCCTCTCCTCCTGAACACTTGGTAGCAGAGGATTGTTTCGGCCATTAATTATTGATTATATAATACTAAGACACCTTAGACTGAAGGCACAAAGTAACTCCGGGCCTTCGGCAATATCACAAGTCCTTTCCTTTCCGGCTGAGTAGACCATGAAGCTCCCCATTGACAATGATAGAGTAAGTCCATAAAACATCTGCAGTGGGTTTGAAGGAACCCAACTTTCCAAGCATAACCCTTCTCATTCCCACAGGCAGCCAATCGGACGAAAAAACCTTAAAAGGTTGGAAGAGGAAGGGCCGGTGATCCCGAAGTCCCAGAGTGCAAAAGATGTGATTGGTGAGTGAAACAACAAACTCGTTACTTTGGCAAATGTCTTGTAGGCATTAGAGCCAGAAAGGGAAAGGCAACGGTGGGTGGCGGAGAAAAAAAATTAAATAGTCAAAAGTAGAGAAGACTGTATATATATAGGGGTAATGACTAAAACATAAAAGATAAAGAGTGGATACCAGGGAGACACCCGAGAGAAAAACAAGGAGTTCGGGGAGACACCCGAGAGAAAAAAAAGGATACCGGGGGGACATCCGAGGTAAAAACTAAGGATTACCAGGGGGGCACCTGAGATAAAAACGTAAGGATTACCAGGGGGGCACCTGAGATAAAAACAAAGGATTCGCCATATTCCTGCGCTTTAATACAGCGGTCAGAAGAAATGTGAACTCATAGCCCATATAATAAGGGACAAATAGACTACGGTGACGTTTAAAGACGCATCAAAGGAGTTTGTTTAGATCCCATGATGGGGTATTGATTAGAAGGCAGGTATACGTATGACCAGCTGGTGTTCGTCTAGTCTGTCAAGTGTCTGTAACACGTGTCTTGTTGTATGTCAAATGTAAAATAATTGTATTAATGATTGTTTGAAATGCATTTTGGTGTTACGCGATTCTGTAACTAAGAGGGAATCGCCATTGAATTGATGGGTTTTAAGTAAATTGTTGGTATAAATTTTGGCGGGAACAGATTGGATTGGAGCTTGCGTATTGGGTGCTTGCTCATACTATTGGAAGGATAAAATACTGTATAAACATTGTTGGTGGCGGAATCAAAAATGGAGGAAGTCACCCCACTTGCGCATCTGTGCATGCAACTACCTAAGCATGCACCAAAACTCAAGAATTATAGCACAGAGTGGTGTAAGGGCACCGCCCACAAAATGTTCATGCCTTGGCCACAGAATGGGTCCCTTTCTAAGGCTGTTTTACAGCATATGACAACCTTCCTACACGCAACATATACAGGCAAGAAGCTAGAGAAACGACTTGCTGTTCTAGAATTGTGGAAGATGTTTGAAGAAACGAAGGTGGAAGAACCACCCACAGACTGGACACTAAATGTATGTATGGAGGGGGGTGAGACACCTACCACGCCACCAGTCCCGCCTGAGCCAGTCATTGAAGGGAGTAAAACAGAGTGGCTTTACCCACTAAGAGAACTTAAGGCAGCCACGGGATATAGCAACCCTGCATATGAGTCGCCTACGAACAGTAGTGACGATATTAAGGGAAAGGAACACGAAAACAATATTGCATCCGCGGTCTCAAGGGACAAAGAGAGATGCGAAGATGAAGGAAAAGATTGGGCACAGAGCTGTGCACCTCCAGATAAGGAGAAAGAGGGAAATAAACATAAAGGAAATGAAGGTAGAGTTGATGAGATAGCATTCGCGAAAGACGAAAGGATGGGAGGTCAGATATTACTGAAGTTGGATGGAAAAGTAAGTGATGATTTGAGGCCAAGGGAGAGGTCTGATGAGACGCAAAGGAGAGAGAGAGAGAGAGAGAAAGAGATGGAAGTAAGGGATGAAAGGACAAGAAAGAAAGATAGGCTAAGGCGAGAACAACTATATCGCGAAGAGCAAGAGAAACAGCTTGATCGCAGACAAGTGGTAGCCTACGACCGGTACAGACAGACTAAGAAAAGGATGAAAGAAGAGCAAAGGGCACGTGAGAAGAGAGCGAAGAGACGAGAAGAGGAGGAAATTAGAAATGAAAGAATGCGGGAAGTAGATAAGGCTACAAAGGAGAGAGGAAGCTCAAGGAAGTAAATAGGAAATGGAACGTAAACGCAGACAGAGGGCACAGGATCTTGAATATCTGGAGTGGGAAGTCATTCAACCCAATCCTACAGTAGAATGGAAAGACATAGAAGAATTATTTCCTTCAAGCGATGCGGTACCAGGTACAAGCAGGACAAATATTGAAGATGACTTCAACACCAGAAGCATCGGGGAAACGATTGATAAAATCTATGACGAGATAGGGCTGGAACTAATTTCCCAAGGGGGAAGGGAAGATGAGCGCTTAGAGAGCACTCAGCTATATGACACTGAGGATGTCACCCGAAGTAATGGGAGCAGGGGACTGTCCATAGACAGGCTGGAGATCAGGCAGAACGGAGAGGATGCAAGGAGTTGCGGAGACTGGGATAATTCAGAAACCGACTCCGGTGGGGAAACGGAGGACGAGGCACATGAAGAAGGGAGACAGTGCGAAAAACGGTCCCCAGGGGACCAAGGGGTACGATGGTCAGATGCCAGCGAGTCCACAAGTAGGACACCGAAGTCTGCCGCGCAGTCCGGCTGACATGAAGGAACATCCCACGGTCAGAGGGGGCTGCAGCACCTACCTATGCAGACAGATTAAGGGCATTGCCAGGAAGACGGCAAGACGGGAAAGCCACCCCAGCAGTAGATAGAGGAGCTATGAGGAAAGAAAAGGAAGACTGTGCATTCCAATTCCCATTGCTAGAAAAGGGGGGAGCAAGACCACAATATATTCCATGACCACACATGGACCAAGAGAACATTAAAAATAAGCTTTCCATGCTGACATCGGGAGCCGGAAAGTGGATACATGAGTCGGAGAAAATGACAGGGGGTGTCACCTTAGCTAAAGGGGACATTAAGGGCCTCCTAATTGCCATACTTGGTGAAAGAGAAGATGATGTATGGAAACTGGCAGGCTATCCTAGAGTAACCCTTACTAACACCTCCCATGAAAGAGCGCTATTTAATAACTGTAGGGCAGCAGTGTGGAAAGCGCTGCAAACAATATATTCAGACACTTCTGATATGGTGGCTATAATGACTTGGAAAATGAAAGAATCCGAGGATCCGTTGATCTATATCCAGAATTTTTAAGACCCATGGGTGCTCGAAACGCATGAGTCTTGGACGAAATATATCCCTGTATTCTACCACAGAGTATGCCAAGGGTTGCCTGAACTGGTGCAGAAGCAGCTCAAAAAATGGGTAGGAGTAGAAGCAAAACCATGGGCCAAAATACAGTTGACAATTGAACATTACTGTAGACTACTGCAAGAAAAGAATCGGAAAAAAAGAAGCAACCCGTAAGGGTGAGGAGGCAAAGCTGGTGCACAAGAAATTCTCAAAGTATGCTCTCGAGGGAGCCATGCTGACAAGCACAGCTGAGCCAAGCGTACAGCAAGTGACTAACCCATCGCAGAACAATCAGGGTAACGCAGGATTTTACCCAAGGGGAAGGGGTTTTGGAGGAAGAGGATGGCAGAATAATCAAGGAGGGTTTCGAGGTAACCAGGGAGGCTTTCAGAATAATCAAAATGGCTTTCAGAACACGCAGATGGGCGGTCCAGTTATGCCAGATGAACAGATGGCCCGACCACCGCCAGTGTGTTGGCTGTGTGGAATGACAGGACATGTGGCGCATGTGTGCAGAAGCCAAGGCATGTGGCAAAATGGCCAAGGAATGGGAGCAGGTATGGTGAACCAGCCTGCCACCCCACAACAAGTTGGTACATAAGGTCACATAGTGCAGCAGCAGGTGACTGGCTTGCAGCAAGGTGCACAACAAGGATTTCAACCCTCGAACATGGGTAACTTGCAACAGGGGCAACCCCAACAGGCACCGCTGCCAGCGCCCCAGGGAACAAATACTGGAGCAGGAGTTAACCCTAGGAATGGGGGTTCTCCACAAGCATACAGTGGGCCGAACCTATATATAAAATAGGACAGCTCACAAGGAACTCTGATGTGTTCTAGCCTATCAGTGACAACAAACCCTAATCGGGAACCTAGGGTGAATGTCGTCATAGGGGGGTAAAGAATATTCCTTCTTAGTTGACACGGGTGCAATGCGCTTCTGCATAGGAGAAGGCAAGTTTTCCTTGTCCGGCGAGGCCATATATACTCAGAGTTTCACCGGAGCTCACAGTAGAGTTCCCTTTACTGACACACTCCCAGTCTCTGTGGGAGAGCGCAAAATGAATGTACCCTTATTATACTCACGTCAGACCCCAGTGAACATCCTGGGTCGGGACTTAATGACTAAGTTGAATATGACAGTCTCGTTTACGGAGAATGGTATAGTTCGTCCACTTCAGGAATGCATTATTCAAACATGTGCGAAATGATCAGAGTATATTCCGGACGTATAGCCATGAAAGCTATACCGTTAGAGCCAGAAGGCTTCACAAATGGGGTGCGGGTGCTCATGGCGGGATTGCCAGGCCTCGCAGATAGAACTATGAGGACACCTGATGAGTTTTTATTCAGACCCAGAATACCTATGCACGAAGAGGAGGGACAAGTATTTCCCCTAATGATACAATCTGCCGCAGTGCGAGGGAAAGTGTCATTGGTAGAAGGATGTGAGACGAAGACAGACAATGGTGTGCTATTATCTCCATCGAAGAAGGGTATCGAGTGACTGAAGTCACTGACGACGATCTGTACGAAGAACACCCTGACCTGGAAGAGACGAGAGTAGAAGTAAGTCTGACATTTTGGGTCAAAAAGATCAAACGGGAGTTGCCACAGAGAATGATGTTGGCGCTGATACGTCCAGAATACATTAATGACGACATGGCCCAAGTGCCTGCCGCGGTATGGACTACAGGGCCCTATGACGTAGGCCTCCTGAAAGGGGCAGGTGAAGTAAAAATTAAACTGAAACCAGGAGCAATTTTACCATGAGAGCGACAATATCCCATGTCCAGAGAGCAGATGAGGGGATCGCAAAGACAATTTCCGCCATGATGGAGGAGGGCATCCTAGTGACGTCAGAATCACCTTACAACACGGTTATTTAACCTGTCAAGAAATCAAAGGGAGGGTCTTGTCGTTTAATCCAAGATTTACAAGCATTAAACGATATAGTTGAAGCCGAATTCCCTCTAGTCCCTAATCCATCCTCAATTCTGTGCAACATACCACATATGCAAAATATTTTGCGATGATTGACCTGAAAAATTCATTTTTCTCAATCCCGTTGCACCATGACTCTCAAGATCTGACGTCATCTACTTTCAGACAAATGCGCCTGAAAAGCACGAGGTTGCCACAGGGCTACTGTGATTCTCCATCCATTTTCAACAGGGTCCTGCAGATGGACCTAAACAATATTGCAGTAGACAGTGTTGTTTTGCAGCATGTGGATGACATTCTGATCTGCAGCACCACTGAGGAACAATGCAGGCGTGACTCTGTCCAGCTACTGACAATCCTGGCAGAGAAAGGATACAATGTTGATAAGGAAAAGTTAGAATACTGTCAGCGAGAGGTGCTGTACATAGGCCAGCTAACCTCACACAAAGTGAAAAAGGTAACCCCAGAAAGGGCTGAAGCTATCATGAACACGGCTAAACCACTCACGATAAAACAAATGCAAAGCTTCTTAGGCCTGTGCAATTATGTCAGAGCATGGGTTTTTCGACTACAGCTCCTATACCAAGCCCCTGCTTCAGGCTTTGAAGAAAGCCGAGGCAACAAAAGGAGAAATTGAATGGACTGAGGCAATGGAGAAGAGGTTTGCAGAACTTAAGGGGGCAATTTGTAAGGCCCCAGTTCTCAGGATTCCTAATTATGCAGAGGAATTCTACCTGTTCTCACACTCTGATGGTAATGTTATGACGGCAGTGCTCGCGCAGCGAACCTCGTTGGGGTACAAGCACCTAGCATATTACAGCGGGAGTCTGGACCGGTCATGAGGGGCCACTTCCCATGTGAACAAAATATAGCTGCTGCCGCATTCGCCATTGAGAAGGCGTCATCTATTGTGATGGGGTGCTCCATGACATTGTACGTTGAGCACTCATTATTCGCCATAATAGAGAAGCCATAGGGCATGCTGACATCACCGAGAGCATTTGCCTATGAGGTGATTATCTCCAACCCATTGATCAAAATAGTTTGATGTAAAACTGTGAACCCTGCTACATTCATAGCTGAGCCAGTCGCAGAAGGAGAACCTATACATGACTGTGCGAATTATGAGGAATTCTGTGATGAAATCCCCAGGGTAAAGGAAAATGCCCTGGCAGGTAGCGAAATCGTGTTCATTGACGATTCTTCAAGAATCGATCAAGAAGACGGACAAAGATATACAGGCGTGGCCGTGGTAAAACACCTAGCGAATGGAGAGTTCCAAGTACTCGTCAGTGTGCGAATACCCTCTCACTATTCTGCACAAGCTGCAGAACTGTTGCCGCTAATACTCGCCATTGAGAATCATGCAGACCAGGAAGTAACTGTGTGCAGTGACTCAGCCTATGTGACGTCCACAGTACATGCAGGTCTAGCGTGCTGGAAAAGGAGGGGATACCTCCGAGCAGATGGCACGCCAGTGCAACAGGCAGCCTTATTGGACAGGTTGATAAAAGCACTACAGCTCCCAGTGGGCATAGCGGTCGTGAAATGCGCCGCTCACACCAATGGGACAGATTTCGTGTCACATGGAAACCATGAAGCGGACACGGAAGCCAAGCGCATGGCATCCAAAACTGAAACAATCATGGACGTGGAGGTGGCATGTACCAATGAGAGGATGATGGTAGCGCGAGCCACACCGGAGGCCTATAGTAACATGGAGCAGTCTCAGCTAATGGAACTCCAAGGGGAGGCACCTCAGGAAGAGAAAAATTTGTGGAAGCATCGGGGGTGTTCCTTAAACCCCTCTGACGGTTTGTGGAGGCAGGACAGCACTGGTAAACCGGTAATGCCTGTCGCCCTACACAAGGTAGCATTGGAAGTTACACTACCCTACAGATATGACAAAAGAACACCTTGCTGCAATGCTCACAGAAGACTGGTTCACACCGAATTTAGCAGACCATGTTGCATTTTTCATGGTGAACTGCATTATCTGCCAACACCGCTGGGCACACATTAAAAGTAGTGAGAGGAGTTATCCCCCGGCCGAATTAGCCATTCCAGCTCTTGCATATCGATTACGTCGACATGATTCAAGTGTGCAACGGGTACAGGTATTTAATTGTGGTGGTGTGTCCATTCTATAGATGGATAGAAGCAGGTCCTTGTAGACACCCAGATGCTACCTGTGCTGCCAAATTCCTAGTGAGGGAAGTGTTCCCTAGATGGGGGGTGTGCGAAGTAATGAGATCAGATAACGGGGCTCACTTTGTTAATGCAGTGTTCAAACAGATCAGCTTGTTGCTTGGTATAAACCACAAGTTCTCGTTGGCGTATCACACAGAGGAGAATGGGATATGTGAATGGCTCAACGGCCTGTTAAAGGAGAGGATAGCCAAGTTGAAGCTCACATTAAGAAAGGGATGGCTGCACTGTCTACCAATGGCATTGTATGCACTTCGGAACCAACTCGACTCCGACCAACATCTTACGCCGCACGAGATAGTTACAGGCAGAAGGATGAGGACCCCCCTTACCCCTTGAGATAGAGCTAGATGTGATGCCTAGCCGGCTAGGGAGGTTTTGGGAACAGAGATGCAGGACTACCTAAACTGTATAACATCCAGCGCCTCTGTCATTTCAAGCCAACTGCAGGGGCGGCGAAAAGGGGACAGCACATCACGAAACACATCAGGAAGTGCTGAAGCAGACACCGCGCAAGGTATACATGCGCACCTCGTCTTCCCCAGTGATGCAGTGTTAGTGAGAAACCACACAAGAAAAAGGTGGGACGAGCCAAGATTCAATGGCCCTTTCATCGTAGAGGACTGCACCCCCTCTGCCGTCAAGCTCCAGGGCAGAAGGGCATGGATCTTCATAAATGACATTAAACCCTTTATAGGAGAGAGCCTTCCAGATGCATCCAACTGCGAAGAACCTACAGACAACGAGGAAGGACCTCAGCACGTGCAGACAAGATCTATGGCGAGGAAGAAGGACGCATGAGCAGAAAAGACAAGACAAGAGAGCTCTTTGTGAAAATTGTGGCTTTACACTGAACATTTCCTCTAAGCACTAAAGGGGATAAAAGACAATAAAACAGACACTCTGTGCATCCCAGTTGCAGGGTAAAGAGAAGTACATCCAAAGCCACAACAACATTGATAAAACAAACTTTTGAAAGCATGTCATGGCCAAGTAGTACAAGGAATCAAGACTCTGATAGACTGTAAACAAAATATTCTCTGAGAGTGTAACACGGTATCCTGATGCGACAAGTATTGAGACTTTGTGCACAGAATTTATGGTACATGCCAATAGAAGTCTCAAGTGGGATGTGCTAACCTATTTTCATCTTGTGGTGTTATCATACCCATCACTCATAGAGAGAGAAGCCAGTGTCACAGACTTTATTCAAGATCCAGCTAACAAAAAAGTAATCAGGCGACTGCTAACCGTCATCGCAGAGGTCTTCGCTGAGTTACCCGAGCATAGTGAGAAGGACACAAATGCTTCCACCACAAACAGACGTTGAAGAACTCATCTCCGTATTGGTCTTCCGCACAATTGAAAGTTGCCCAGGACTCGTTGGAAGAACAACTGATACTCATACGTTCATCAGGGACCCAAGACATATTGAACATTTAAGTCAACGAATCAAAAGAAGGGCTTGTGATCAGGACTCAGAAAAACAAGGCAAATGTCCCTGTCCCCCACAGATACCCAGCTGGCCCATAATGTCATCCTCAGACTAGTCACAGACTATCCAGAGATGGTGGGAAGGCCTGCTGATGTTGACGTTGTCACCTTCCTCAGAGATCCAGTCAATATCCCACACATAAGCACACTTCTCCACGGTATAATGCTCCAAGTGGAGCTGTCCAACTTCCAGCGAGAATTCCTAAGGAGATTCCAGTGAGACTTTCTGCCGGGGACAGATCAAGGAGACAAAGACACAGTTCTTGATTCTTCCGCCGAGGACAGATCAAGAAGAGCAGAAAATGTGGATTAGGACATCTTGTTCCTAGTTTATTTTTATTTTTTCTTCTATTTTTCTTATTATCCCTTTCGTCATCTTTCCGCCTTGGAGCAGATCGAGGAGAGAGACACCGTTCTTCAACTTGTCGCCGAGAGACCAAGCAAAAGGAGCGGACCCAAGAACTTCACCATCTTATTTTCCTTTTTCTTCATTTTTCTTATTTTTCCTATTTTTTCATATGTTCCCTTTTATTTTTGGTTTTATTTTTATGACATTTTATTTTTGTGTGATTTACAGCAATTCCATCTGTTCAGCCATACGCATTGAACAGATTCCAGCATGTCCTCAGGGCCAAGGCAAATTAGAGGAGTGCACTGGGATTTTGTCTATCACAGAGATGCAGAATTAGTGTGATGTGTTAAAGACGTTAGTCTAACCTTTTTCCATAGTCAAGTTAAAGGAACGGTAATGCATAACCAGAGACTACTGTCACCACCCGCGAGAGGGGGGACTCTTGAAAAGCACTCGTCACTTTAGTATTTACTGAACTTTTGAGCAACGAGATCGGAATAAGAAAATAAATAAATCACTGACTATGGACTTGGTCGACATGGGGGCCCAGAACAGTAACTGAGTTTTACCCCAGACAGAGGGGCAACCCCGCTTCCCAGGAAGAAAGTGCTGCCAGCTGTCTCTCAAAATGATCATGTGTATATGCATAGTGATTATTGTTGTATTTTTGTCCATAACTTTCAGAACTGCATGTTTTATTGGTGCCCGAAGTGTCCCAATGTTGGTACACCCATCTGATAATGAACGTCTGGGTCCCATGAAAGCACCCAGACCATATATAGTAAACCCTGTTCTGAGAAAAGCTGATGGTAAAGCAAATTAACTGAAATTAAATGTAATAAGTAGTGACACATACACACTTGAGGTATCGAATGTAGGAAAAAGCTTGAGACAGGGTCAGCACGGAATGAATTAAAACGCTGCACTGACCACTGCACGCACCCACACACAGGATGCACACAGACAAGGGCAACAGTCAATGGCTACAGGGCCTCTAACGAAGGTGGCAGAAAAGGGGAGACAGCCTGCCGAACAATCAGTTCCAGAAAATAGTGGAAGTGACCAAGAGAAGTCAAGTGAGAAACCCAAGAGAGAGGGCATAGCAAAATCCCTCGAAAGAACAGAAGTAGCCACAACGGAACTCACAGAGAAAACACAAACGCTGTTAGATTATTTATTCCCACTCATAATCATAGCAAAGAAACTGCAAAAGGAGCTGCAACATAGAAACTGCAGAGACTATAACGACAAGCACGCCAGTTCGAGCACTGCAAACAAGCACCTGATCTATGACTCAGGCACACGTGGAGGAGATGGTGAGCCAATGGCGGCCAGAGAACCACAATGAAAAACTACAAGAGGAGAGGAAGAGAAACGAAAAACCTTTTCCTACCACAGCAATGTAGCAAAAGGACCCTGCTCCACCAAGATGCACACAGAGGAAAAATAGCAGCACAGAAAGGAAAAACAGCACAGATGCATTTAGAGACATAGTCATAGCAAACTACAGAAGAATGCTGAGAATCAAGAGAATCTTGCACGAAGATAACAATGAACTTAATGATTACCTGGACAGCACAGCCCATCTCGGAAACAACATATGGTACCAGCACATGAAGGAAGTAGGACGAAGGCAGTCGGAAGAAGAATGCTTCGTCTGTGCTCTCCTACCATACAGCATGGGAAAATCCAAGATCTTCGTGGCTGTAGAAATTGATGTCCCTACAGCACACTGTATGTCACACGTAGCAATGTGCAACACCAGAGGACAATTTATGGGAAGAGACGCTTCACTGATATGGGCTACCGAAAAGGACTACCCAGACGAAGATGGCTACGTCCAGGACATTAGAACAAGAAACAGGGTGCACACCAGGAATCACGTGATCCGATACAAGAATCCTGACGTCAAAGGATCAGGGACACGATGGGTGATAAACCCGAGACTGAACATTCACGGAAAAACTGCAAAAGAGGCACAAATATGGAAGAACAGAGGCCAAATGCAGATCTGGGGAACAGTGGTTTCCCCAAATGGATGGGAAGAAGAAGTAGTGATCTGCCGAGCTTGGATGGTCTTTGGAGCCTGCAATAGAAACCTCTCAAAAACTGTGCAAACCCCTATGGCCAAAGCTAGTAAAGTTACTAACATGGGTCGAAGATAGGAGGGGACCGCTGCAGATAGTGCCACTGGAGAGCCTGAAACTATGCTTCAGAAACAATGGCACAAGGAAGATGGGAGAAAATCAAAACTGTGGACAAATCTTTGAAGCTCCAGGAATGACACAAGGAACCGCAGTTATTATGGACCATTACTGGGCGTGTGGATCCAAGGCATACATAAGGCTGCTGAAAAACTGGGGAGGCATATGCACACTAGTGAACGTCCATGTTTGTCATGATCTCTGCTTCCAAAAGGTCAGGGTTTTCCCAACTACCTTGGAAGCAGATCCATAACCCAGGTTCCGAGTGCCGACCAGTCCCAATTGGGACCTTTTGGACCCAGTCCTGGCGCCAGTGGCACCAGGCTCATAAATATGCCCAGTCCCAGCGCTGGAAGCGCCGGGCTCATAATGCTTGGGTGGACTTACCTGCAGCAGACCATGCTGCTTACTTGCCTGCCAGTTGAGCCTCTGATCCTCTTCTGTTTGGAACTACTTTTCCTGTTGGGTGGGGCAGGAGCCACTCCCTAGATTCAGAACACTGGAACTCTTCTGGAAAGCAGGAACTCTTTTCTTACCTAGGCGTGGCTGTGGAAGGAGACACCTAAGCACTACAGGAGGCTATTTAAACCACACCCCATGGATGAATCTTGCTTTGCGTTATTCTGCATCCTCTGCAGCAGAATGCTCATCGTGTCTTCTGCATCTGATCCTGGGCCTAAGGAAAAAGGCTTACCATCCTGAATCCAGTCTTCAGCAACACCTATAAAGACAAGAAAGAACATGTTAGCATTACGGTCTTCAGTGACAGCTCTTCACTTACCTGGTCCATCGGCTGTCACCAACGCCTCGCGCTGCATTCCGGCATCTGAAAGACAAAGGCTTACCTACTCTTCGTGCGCTCCGGAGGTCTTCACACTGCATTCCGGCATCTGAAAGACAAAAGCTTACCAACTCTTTGCACGCTCCGGAGGCCTTCGGCGCTGCATCCCGCATCTGAAAGACAAAACAAGGTGCGTTTAAAGACATTGGGGAACTTTAATACTCACGTGCCATTACTCCTTTCCACATCTAACCCAGTGGGTATTCCGGCACCCTGCAGCCGCTCCGAACTTGTACCTGCAAAATAAAAAGACAGTTAGAGCGCATCGTGAAGCAGGCAACAAGCGCTTACTTACGTGCTTCCAGGCGCTTCTATTCATCACACGGGCTCCATCTTCAACTCACTTCAGCCCGTCATCCGCCATCGCCGGAACCCTGCAAAACAAGAAACATCATTACTAAAGACTTTAAAGACATTAGAATTACTCGAAACTTACCGTTCGTGCAGTAAACGACGGACAGCAGTCCTCTGAAGTCAAGAGGCCTGCTCCCCTTATCCAGTGAAGAAACTGGTTACAGCACCCTGCCCCGAGGCAGATGGAGAGCACGGCGTTCACTTACCTAAGGTGAGAGCATTAACCTTTGGGGTTCTACAGGAGAAGAGAAAGGGAAGAAGAGAGAGAGATTCAATAACCCAGTTCCTTAATCCCATATTTTCTATCTGCAGACATCTTACCCTTCGAGTCACACATACAGTGCACAGAGGTCCAGCCCAAAGAGCCAGCCGTGTGTTACACATCACCTTTGAAGATACGGTATACGCCCAGTCAAGACCGGCGCCTCTACGGGAATCAGGTGAGCGTTACAACGTTCCCGCGCTAGTGATCCCTAAGAATGACCTGAGGTTGGACAGTTTCCCGAAAGCAGATGCTCATCTAAGAAGAAGGAGATCTGTGGAACTGGTATCCAGGTTGAAGAGGGAAAATTACTTTTCTCCCAAATCAGAAGAGGCATTCCATGCAATCCCGTACGAACACAGGCTGTTCAGCCTCACCTCAACAGTATTCACAACACTGCTCTTGCCCCACATCCAAGTTGGATTGAATGCTAAATGGTTGCACATAACCAGATGGGAGTTTTTGCAGACCATCAATACCACTATAAAAGGATTCAATGCGATCAAAGAAGAGCTGAGAGCAATCAGACTGATGACCCTCCAAAACAGAAATGTGCTTGACATGATCACTGCAATGGATGGATGTGTTAGTGCAAAAACCGGAGAATCATGTTGCACATTTGTACCATCACACAATGAAGAAAACGAAACCCTTACAGAAGCCATAAGCATGTTGACAAACCTGAAAAACCAGATGATCGATGAAAGTGATGAAGTGGACGATAACAGCTGGTTTGGAGACCTATTCTCGTGGGTCCCACAATGGATGGCAGATATATTCAAGTTTCTGGGAGCTCTACTAGCAATGGTATTGCTAGGATTTTGTGTTATCAAGATAATCATTTCACAGTGCCAGAAAACTGCAAAGAAAGCCATAGGGATGAAAATAATGGTTGATGTCGAGCCAGGGTGGAAGCCAAGAGACCTGACTGATGAAGAAATAAGAGACTTTGTGAAGGCCAGCAAATTTGCGCCAGAAGGAACAAGGTTCACATACCCTAAGAAACGAAGAAGGTATGAAGGAAAGTTGATCTACTGCAGCCCAAACGGACAATGCCAGCTAATGACATGGAACAAAGACGAACATGTGAAAACAGCAGGAAGTTTGAAAGGAGTGATACAAATATGGACTCCAAAGGCTCACACATTGACACCATCATGTACAAACCCTGAAGACGATGAACATGACACTGAAGAATCAAAGAAATAAATGCAAAAGAGGTTGCAGAAGTGGTCGATGTACCGACCAGAGGGGGGAGTGTAGAGGAGGTCCCAGACATGGCCTGCTCCCCTTCCCCTGATTTCGAGGTAAGAGGAGCATACTGGCGTATGAGGATCAAATGAACCAACAAAGAGCTGCACTGGGACTCTGCCCAGTATACATCAGAAGATCCATACCTGTTGAAGCGCCCATAACCAGACAATCCTGGGCAGCACGGTACCCTATCAGACAGCCATACCAGCCACTGATATGAAAAGAAGAGTACCTACAGATGGTCCATGAAGAGACTCAAAGAGCCCTAATAGAAGGCCAGAGGAAATGACTCAAAGGCCTGAACAGACTCGCAAATAAACAAAAGCAGCTATCGAAGATATCACGGCAGTGCGAGCAACTACGAAAATAAATATAATGGACACAGAGAAGAGACTTTGTTAAAACGTGAGGAAACGTTGCTACGAGACAAGATGGAAGCAACCAAACTGTTAAACGTCTGTAAATAGGCTTGAAACGCAAGATGCTAAGAAATCGATACTGCTTGCAATGCTTAGTAGAAGATAGAGCGGCAAGCGCCAACTAGATATCTTCCTCAATAAAGCACAACGTACATGTGCGACTCCATTTTGTAAAAGCAGAAATGTACCCAGGCTGCCAGAGGCCTGACAGGCCAAGTTTCATAGCCCAGCCAAAGGCAAGAGAAGGAGAGGAATTGAAACTCAACAAAGAGCGGCTCATGCCTAGGAAATCGAGGTCAACCAGAGAAAGGGAGGAGAGAGTCAGCTAACAAGACTCAAACTTCAGAGCATACGAGCCTGCCTCATGAAGGTCAAGATAAGGGGGGCCCATGCAGGTGGTGAGGTTGAAACAGAATTAAAAGCACTAAAAGCTGGAAACTGAAGCAGATTCATGGTGAACTAACACGTGACCAGCCAGGCGCGAAGAAGTACCACCGCCTGATGTCATCCAGGACCCGAGGATGCCATAACTTCTCCCAATAAGAGACTACAGTTTCGAGGCCATCCTTAGCCAACTAATTGACACATCTCCCTAAAACACTGATTGATGGCAGGGAGGCAGTGTGAAACTTGGGACACCAGGCACATGGGTGTCCATTCTGCATGCCGCTAATTAAAATGGGGATTTATGTCTAGGGGTGTAACCTGCCCAATCACAATGGACCAAGTTATCTGGAGTCCTATAGATAGTAGAACCAATAAGACGTCATCCTTGTAGTGACATCAATCATGTGTGGTGTAGTGGGATGGGCGTAGACACCCACCCGATAAGAGTTATCCAATCCGCTTGCCCAATTATCATATACAGATATAGCACCTATACTTAAGTTTCCTTTCCTAACCAATTATATTGAATGTCAAGTTTTTGTACAGTTAGACGTCAATGATGACGAATATTGCCTATAAGAATTGCTTTTCGACTGAAGTTCGAGGAAGTCGGAGCGAGACAGGTGATCGCAATGCTGCAGATTTCCATTTGTTTCTCTGTTTGATGTACTTGTCATTAAACAGACTCCCTTTGCCAACTTACTGAGTCCTCATTAGTGAGCCGTGTTGGAGTAAGAGAATCCTGCCCCCCCTGTCCTCACATGCTGCAGCTATCTTGTCTTACAAGTTCTAGAGGGTGAGCGCTGACCTATGGGCCCGTCAGTGAATTCCTCTCCTCCTGAACAATTTCACTTGTGAAAGAACAATACAAGAATATGTATGATTAATATGTTTTTTTAAGACACATGTGCAATGATTTATTGATTGTAGATGAATCAAAATCCATCTGTTGCCTGTGTGCAATTCACTGTGCCTTGGGAAAGACCAGGTACGGGAGAAACACGTGCCTCCAGTTGGAGAATGTGGCACAACAGGATTTCATGTTAGGCTATTAGGGGGTGTATGTTGTATGTTGTTGGATGGAGATGCACCTATGGTGCTATGAACACATGTGGCTAGATGCCCTTTTCATGGCCCTGCAGAATAATTCACTTGAGTCACTGCATCATTGGTATTGTGATATGAAAAGAGCTGTTGTTGTGTGTATGTGGCCACATCGATGTGCTAGGTTTACATGTGCATATCTCGTCATTGTGACTGTTAAGATGGATTTATGAACTCTGACCTGGAGGGGCAGAAATTCAGAAGGCCAACCTAGTTTCTTGGAACAGGGTAACCTCTGGACAAGCCAGACCAATCAGGGTAGTTATGGCAGGCGGTCAAGACTAAGTCTCAAGAGGGGTGAGGGTGACTGAAAGACCTCAATGAGCACACAAAGCAAGGACACTTACAAATTACTCCAGACAGGTGTATATTAAAAATATAGACACATTTATTACAAGGCCTTTGTAATATAGACCATAGCAAAGAATCCCAATAATACTGAAGTAAACCAACACATCACAATCACCATGATATATATACAAGACCAGAGGGGTCTAACAGATTAAGAAGCACGAAATATGTAGACCACCTAGATGGGGAGGAAAACAGGCAGTGCAAGTAATCTTTAGACCCAGTTCCACATCAAGAATATACCTAACTAATAGGCAGTCCACGCCCTACGAAGAGAGGAGCCTTATGCTCAAAAGTACATGCACACGCTTGTGCCACTGGACAAAATAGGGTCTCTTCAAGGGTCACTGGCAGCTCATGAAGGCGGATAAGGTTGATGAAGAACAGGTCCCCACTATTCAAGCAGGACCTCCACTTGCGGGCAGAGGCAGGTTGAGAGTGCGGGATAGAGTCGCTATTTCGCAACAGCGGTGGAAAAGAAATGGGCTCCTGCGCTAGGGGCCACCGGTTGGGGAATGGACTACTCACTGGTCCCCGACGCAGGCAGACCAAGCATTCTCCGGTCAGTCCACTTCGCATGCAGGTTCGAATGCGACAATCAGGACGTCTCAACACCGTGTAGTTTCCGCGATAGCAGGCTTCAGGGTCAAAAGGGTCACAAGTGCAGCGGACTTGCACAGGTCGTTGCCACAGCAGGGCAACACGGTAACTGCATTTACTCCGGTCCGGGTGCACTCGTCTCACTTCAGACCTGGGAAGGCCAAGTGTACGAAATTCGGTGTGAGGGTGCCGTGGACATAGAGCAAGCAGTATACCAAGTTTCGAGGGCTTCCTCAAAACCACGGCGATGACAGAGCAAACGTCCTGCGTAAACTGGTCAGCCCACTGGTTGGCCAAGGGACACTTCCGAAGAGGCTTACTTGCAGGGTTTGGTGAAGGTGCCAGTAATAGTTTGTCCCACTATTCCAATGGGTCAAAGCGCCTTCGCAGACTTTCTAGGACGATCAGATGCAGAGGGGTCTCACAGGACGACAGCGTGCTCAGGGTGCCAAACCTTCCAGCGGGTCACCAGTGGTTCCTCGACTCGGCTTCTTGTTGCAGGATACTTGGCTCCTTATCCTTTGTTTGTGTGAACTCAGAAGATCGACATGGTAGTGGTGTTTTCGGCCTTCTCTTATCCAAAGTTCCCTTTGCGCCAAAATGGAGAGGACCCAATGGGAGATCTGCTCACAAACACTCACTCCATACGTGCACCAATCACGGACCACAGTGGTCCCAGGGTTTGGTGAAGGTGCCAGGAATAGTTGGTCCCACTATTCCAATGGGTCGAAGTGCCTTTCGCAGACCTTCTAGGACGATCAGATGCAGAGGGGTCTCACAGGACAACAGCGGGCTCAGGGTGCCAAACCTTCCAGCGGGTCACCAGCGGTTCCTCGACTTGGCTTCTTGTTGCAGGATGCTTGGCTCCTTATCCTTTGTTTGTGTGAACTCAGGAGATCGACATGGTAGTGGTATTTTCGGCCTTCTCTTATCCAAAGTTCCCTTTGCGCCAAAACGGAGAGGACCCAATGGGAGATCTGCTCACAAACACTCACTCCATACGTGCAATCCTGGACCATGGTGGTCCCAGGCATTTAGGATGCTCCAGACTCTCTGGTACCCAGGATGTGTATTGGGAAAAGACATCCCAGAACACATCCTGGAGGCACACACACAAGGCATGCAGAAGCCCACGAAAGCTTTGGGTTTTGCGGGAAAGTGCATGACCAAATAAGGACTGACCCGGGTTGGCTCGACCTGGGGAAGGGTAAGGGGCAAGATGGTCAAAGGACAGGACAAAGAACCTCGTGGCATGGCCATTTTGGAGCCAGGCCCCCTATTCGTGCCAAACACGGTAAACACGGATAACATGGCAAAAAAAGGGTTTAAAACATAAGATAAACGATAGCTGCCACCAGTCCTTTCCGTGACACATCTGCACAGTTCATAATAAGTCCAGCAAGAGTTTCTAGGGCCTTTGGAATGACTAGAGACCCAAGGGTGCGGTAAAGTAAGTTACATTGCACTCTTGTTTCAGGTTGCACAAAAGCTGCAACATGAGGAAGGGACTAAGGGAAACAAAGTCTCCCAGTACTGACTGATTTAAGGGCATGTCCGTTTCCCTATAAGAAGTGAGCGAAAGCCCAGAGGAGTGCGGCTGAGGGCTGCGCTTCTCTGGCAAAGGTTAGATCATGGTGTAAAACAGCAGCAAAACGTTTGGAGGTTGACACATGGAGGGAAAATTTACATTCAAATATGAAGTCTTCCCTAACAGTGACTTGTAATTTTACTTACACATGTGAGACTAAGTTCATTACATTTTCAGGGCAAGGGCCTATATGTGTGGAGCAGTTGCTGGTTGACTCATGTTGACTGCATACTACAGTTACTGTTGAGGAGATGACATATGCATTTGCACTGATGATTTATGCCTAGGTTCTTTGTTCCCTTTTCCACAGTAACTGCGGTTGAAGAAGAGGGTGCAAGCTGTGCTGTGAAACTGCAACTCAGGGACAAGGTCTCCAGACACAGGGCCTGACTATGCTCAGATATGTCCTCCTCTTCTGTGGCTGGGGGAAAATTGCATACATCAGACAATGCTGCTGAGTGTGAATCCTAGTATTCCAACATGTTGGTACACACAGGTGTTGCAGTGGAACAGGGTGGTGGTAACGTTGCCACACAGTGACCCCAAACCATGGAGACCTGTCATGATTGGCAGAAGAACTTCTTTCTGGTGGTCCAATGGCCCCTTCCTCCTCCTCCTCCTCATCTGGACCCCAGTAATCCTCCACTGAGGCCTGCATGCCAGCTATCACCATTACGTCCTGTGCACCTGTCCCACCATTGGCCAGTCTGGATGTGCATGTGTCCCTGACAGAGGTGGAAGCCCATTGGATGGTAGATGAGGTGGTCACTGCACCCGCCCAGGAACCTACAGTGGAATAGGCTGTGGATCAACACAAGGCACATGAAGGCAGTGCAGTGATACTGTACTCCCCGACGCAGACTGTCATCCAACTGCAGATATATTGCCTGGCAGCAGGATATGTTGACAGTGAGGAGGCAAATTCCGCAGGGCATTGTCAGTATGAGGAGACAAGGAAGCACACACATGCTAAAAGTGAGGCAGGAGGCAAGACAGTGCCTGCAGGCTCCGGTGTTGGCCCAGGTGCACTTTATGAGGCAGTAGAAGGAGGAGAGGCAGCAGGCACATGGTGCAACAATAGCCAGGGGCGAGGTTGAAGAGAGGTTGGTGTGGACTGCCATCCTGGAGGAGACTTGCGGGGCAGAAGAGGAGATAGAATCTCAGATGAGAGAATCCCTGCAAGCCTTCCAGGAACCAATGGAGGCTCAACTGCAAGCAGCAGAGGTGGAGGGGAAATTGGCCTTGACTGAGGCATTGCCACAGACCTCAATGGACCATCCCAATTACTTATGTACATAGTTCTGTAGTTGTATGTTTCCTTTTTTATTATTTATTTTTTCTCGGACAATCATTCCTTGTCCATGTTTGTACATAGTTTGTTTTCAAAACATTTTTATTTCAGGATTGAACCACACTGCTTGCCGTCTCTTTGTCCATGTGCACCTTTTGTTTGACCATGTTCTCCAAGTGAGTATTTCCTATGGCTTCCATGTGGGTTTATTGCACACTCTGTGGGTCATGTTGTTACTGTGCTGTTTTCTGCAGGACATGTGTGCATGATTCATGTGTGCGTGGGTGTGTGTGTGTAGTTTAGTATGTTGCATCCATGTTCCATTACCTTATGTGGTCTATTGTAGATGTGGAGAGCTGATATGTTTTGAGAGGCACATGTTTCACTTCTTTGTCATGTGCATCTGTTGCTTGCCTACTTGTGTACTTTGCAGTACACACATGATATGATATGATCGTTTATTTATATAGCGCCTATACACAATGTGTTTCAAAGCGTTTCAAGGCAAGGGAGGGAAAAAGCAACCACATTCTTACAGGCCATGAACATGTTGGCTAATTGTGGACATGGTGTGCATTGGTATGTGATACATGTATGCTGAGGCTGACATGGCACTTATTTCGTGAATATGTTCAAGGGTGTTGAGTAATGTTGTGGGTTGTTTGTGGTTGTCATGGTTGCATTCATGTGATTGACTTGGACATGTAGAATTGTGTTTCACGTGTAGAGGAGGGAAAATCAGACAGCTGGAGGTGGCAAGGGCTGGTTGTCTGATGACAATCCTTGTAAAGGGCCACTGCATGTTGGGTGTTGGTGTATCAGTTTTGGTTGAGCTCATTGTTGATTGTGTGTCTAATAGTGTGGATTCATTTGGTGATGAGTGAGATGTTTGATGATGGTGATTGTGGTCTCTGATTGGGGATGGGTACTAATTTCTTGCAGTGTAACGCTCACCTGACTCCCACGGAGGCGCTGGCCTGGTTCGTGCTGCTGTGACCTCTTCTAAGGTGATGCGCAGGGTTCGGAAGACGGACTGGACCGGGCCCCCAAATCTGGCTTGTCTGGCTCACAGAAGTATCCTTCTTAGGGTCTGGAAGGACGAGCTCTCCATCCTGCTTCTGATGCAGGGGCGCGTTGGTATCCAGATTTTCGGATTGGTGAGAACCAAACTTGCTTGGCTTCCAGGTAAGTTTTTTGATAAGAGGTTCCCCTTGTGTCCATGCATTAATGTACTAATGCTAGTGTCTTTTTCCCCATAGGGGCCGGGGTACGGAATGCCGGGGAACAGGCACCGACCCGAGATGAGAGGTGAAATCCTTGTAGAAATCAGGTAAGTCTTTAATGAGCGTTTTTTAGTAATGTCTTTTCATTCGCTCATTAACGCTGATGTCTCTTTTTCCCCTTAGGGGCCGGGGTCCGGAAATGCCAGGATGCGGCGCGGACCCAAAATGAAGAGGGAACAAATCAACAGGTAAGTCTTAATATGGAGGTTTAGCTTTCCTTATTCCCTTCTCTCTCTCACCTTTTGTTCTTGTCTTTTTCTCCCTAGGCGCTGGGGTGTGACTGCGAATCCGGATGATCGCTGCTGAACATGGAGGCGCCCTGTAAAGGTGAGTGGAATGCGGCGCTGCGATCGACGCGATGAGCTTTTAAATTAAAGTCCTCCTTTTCAGGATTGTCGGCGAGATGTCTCCGGGATGCAGCTTTTGCAGGTAAGGACTTTTCCTTCTTCTGTTCTCTTCTTCTCTTCCTTTGCAGGTGATCCAGGATGCTGGCAGGCGTGGAAGAAGTCAGGATGCAGGAGCAGACACAGTGAGCGTCCAGCTGCTAGATGAAGAACAACGCGAAGCCCGTGTGGCTGTTCGGGTGGGGTTTAAAGAGCCTTGGAAAGAAGTTCCAGGTATGTATCCTTCCTCCAATCAGGTATGTATCCTTCCCCGACCACACCCGGATGGTAAATTAGTCCCACAGGTAAAGTAGTTCCTTTCAGGCCTCACGGAGGCCGGGATCCTGCAGCATGGTCTGCATCAGGTAAGTGCACCCAAGCACTCCCATAATGAGCCTGGCGCCTATGGCGCCAGGACTGATGTCTTTTATGAGCATGGCGCCATAGGCGCCAGGACACTGTCCAAAGGGCCCCTATGTGGGGTTGCTGGGTCCTTCCTTGGGGACTGGATGTCCGCTTTCGGGGGACGCAGGGCTTGAACCGGCTCCCCAGGGGCGGGCATCATGAAAGCACTCCTCCCCAAGGCCCCTCCCAAGGTTGTTCCCTCCGGGGGTTTTGGTTTGTCTGGGAAGAGTCGGTGGAATTTCCTGACTAATCGAGGTGCATGCACATGGTCGCTGGGTTCCCACGACCTCTCCTGAGGTCCGTACCCCTTCCAATCAATTAGGTAGAACAGTTTTGAGCTAAACATTGTTGAGTCTAAAATGTTATTCACTTCGAATTCGGGGTCCCCATCTATTAGAATAGGTTCTGGAGGTTTGAGTAGTCGGGTTCCGGGTACCACTGGTTTTAGAAGTGACACATGAAAAACAGGGTGAATTCGCATACTAGCTGGTAAATCAAGTTTAACAACCACTGGGTTAATTATTGCCGTAATAGAATAAGGTCCCAGATATTTAGGGTTAAAAGTTCGAGGCCCTTTGAGTGGTAAATGTCTGGTAGCTAACCACACTTGATCCCCAATCTGATACGGAGGTGCTTCACTCCGATGTAGATCAGCATTCTCCTTGTATTTTCTCTTGGCTTGTTGTAAATGCGTAGTTGCCTCTTTGAAGGCTTGGGTAATTGTAGAATGCAGATGTTCTACTGCAGGCATTCCGAGGTTCTGAGGTGAGTCAAGGTTTGAGGTTCGAGGGTGATGCCCAAACAAAGTATAAAAAGGACTGTGGCCAGTTCCAGAGTATACTGAATTATTATATGCGTATTCGGCTATCCAAAGAATGTCTTTCCAGTTGCTTTCAGATTGCTGTAACATACACCGTAAGTACTGCTCAAGGGTCTGATTTGTCCTCTCGATCTGACCATCAGTCTGAGGGTGGTGACTGGTCGATAATCTTACGTCGATCTGCGCCATTTGACAACATTTGCGCCAGAAGTGGGAAATGAATAGGCTTCCCCGGTCAGAGATTAGTATAGATGGGAATCCATGTAGCCGAACAATATTTTCGAGGAATTCTTTGGCTAGGACAGAAGCTGAAGGTAAACCTTTTAAAGGAATAAAGTGGGCCATTTTGGAAAACAAGTCCACAATTACCAGAATAGTATTGTACCCCGAACAAGGAGGCAGGTCCGTAATAAAATCCATTGATAGGGTGTGCCAGGGTGCTGGCGGTATGTCTAGAGGTTGAAGGAGACCGGCTGGTCTTTTCTTTTGACTTTTATTTTGGGTGCAAACACCACAGGACATCACAAAAGATTTAACATCTTTTCGCCAAGAGGGCCACCAAAATTGTCGTTTTACCTTTTCCTCTGTCTTGGCAATACCGGGGTGTCCCTCTATTAATGTATCATGATAACCGGAAATAACTAGTTCGTGTAATTCCTTATGTGGCAGAAATAAGCGTCCTTGGAAATAAGGTAAACCATTATCTATGGTAAAGTCTGATCCCTTTTGTATCCAATCCTGTAAGGTTGTAGGGTCCAGGAGTTGTTTCACTCTGGCTTGAATGTCTTCAAGCGTCTGTAACGAAGTCATGCCTAGAATCCTCTGTTTGGGAATTATTGGTACTGGTTCTGAGTTTGTATCAGATTCTCCCATTCCAATTCGGGATAAGGCATCTGCTTTGCCATTCTTGCAGCCAGGTCGATAGGTAATCACAAAATCAAATTCAGCGAAAAACAAAGCCCATCGGAGCTGCCGTGATGACTGAGCCTTGGCGGTTTTCAAATACTGTAAATTCCGGTGATCAGTGATCACTGTGATGGTATGTCGAGCGCCAAGCAGATAATGCCGCCAGGCTTTAAAAGCAGACTTAATGGCTAACGGTTCTTTGTCAGTGATTGCATAATTAACCTCGGGTGCCGAGAATTTTCTGGACCAAAATGCTATGGGATGCAGTTGGTTGGTTTCGGGATCTCTTTGGGACAGGACAGCTCCCATGGCTAGGTTGGATGCGTCAGTCTCGACGACATAATGGAGATCTGGACGCGGGTGTTTCAATATAGGTGCAGAGGTAAACTTAGCTTTTAAATCCTGAAAGGCCTGCTCGGCTTCTTCAGACCATTCAAAATGTTTATTTTTCCTCAAGAGTGCAGTAATGGGTTGTACCACGCGTGAAAATTCCGGGATAAACCTGCGATAGAAATTGGCAAAGCCGAGCATGCTTTGAACCCCTTTTACAGAGCTAGGTGATGGCCATTTGAGGATGGCATCCACTTTTCTTGAGTCCATTCGGACTCCTTTGGGTGTCAGGATGAAACCTAGAAACTCGACTTCTGTGGTATGGAAAACACATTTCTCCAATTTAGCAAATAGTTTCTGTTGGCGCAGTTTTTCAAGTACTGCCTGACGTGTTTTCTGTGATCAGTTTCCGAAGAGGAGTACACCAGAATGTCATCGATATATAGGACCACACAAACATCGATGAGTCCCCGAAGGACATCATTCATGAAGTATTGGAAGGCAGCCGGCGCGTTACACAATCCGAAAGGCATCACCTGGTACTCGAATAATCCGTATTTAGTACGGAAGGCAGTTTTCCATTCGTCACTTTCTTTAACTCGTACCAGATGATAAGCCCCCCGGAGATCTAACTTGGTGTATATGCAAGCGTCCTTCACCTGGTCAAGGAGTTCAGGGATCAGAGGCAGAGGATAACGGTTTTTAACTGTTATCTGGTTCAATGCGCGGTAATCGATACAAGTTCTAAGGTCGCCTTCTTTTTTGGGCACGAAGAACAATGCCGAGGATGCCGGGGACTTTGACGGGCGAATAAAACGGCAATAGCTAGATATTGATCCAAATATTGTCTGAAATGCAGGTTCTCTGGTTCGGTAAGGGCATAAATCCTGCTACAAGGGGGTTGTGCACCGGGCACCAGATCGATTTGGCAATCGTACGATCTGTGAGGAGGTAACGTGTTGGCCTGTTCCTTTTGGAAGACGTCCTGAAAGTCCTGGTATTCCGGAGGTAGTTGCATGGAGGCAGAGGTTACAGATGCTAGATTAATCTTCAGGTTTTCTAGGTAGCAGGTTTGTGTACAATCCGGGAAGGTTATTCTCTTAGCTCGCCAATCAATTTGAGGATTATGTGTCTCTAACCAAGGGATTCCAAGAATAACCTGAAACTGTGGAGCCTTGATTACATCAAACACAATACCCTCCCGATGGCCGTCGGGACCAATAAGAGTCACCTCAGTAGTGGAATGTGCTACCGGTCCAGAGGCAATTTCAGTTCCATCGACTGTGGTGATGACATCTTTGCTGGTTTTAGGACGGAGAGGGAGGTTAATCCTAGAGACCAATTCATGATCCACATAGTTTCCAATGGCCCCACTATCGATGTATGCCTTTATTGCATGCAACCGCTTATGCTGTTCTGGATCTACGAGAACCATTGGCACAATGAAATGCGAGGTCTGAGAGTTAGTTTTCAAGCTCGGCAATCATACCCCTATGCTTGTCGGGCGGAGTCGTTTCCCGAAACAGAGTCTTCATGGTTTTTATCAGCGGCTCCTACCGCCTTTCGGGGCGGTTTTGCCGGGAAATCTCGTAGAAAGTGTCCAGAATTCCCACAATAAAGCCATCATTTTAACTGCTGCCTCCTTTCACGTTCCTTTTGAGTTAAGGGTCCTTTAACCCCTCCAATTTGCATAGGCTCAGAGACATCAACTCCCTTGGGGTTAGCATGGGTCTTGACCAACACCCGGGTCTCAAACCTAGACCGATCTGCTTTTCTGCTTTGAAGTCTGTGATCCAATTGGACCACTAAGTCTATATACTCGGTGCATTCTTGGGGCGGATTTACAATTTGGGCCAAGACATCTTTAAGTTCTCCGCGTAGGCCTCGATAAAACAACGTGACTCTTTTATCCTCTGGCCATCCCGTTTCCACAATTAGTCTATTAAAGGTTGCAATATAGGATAGGAGGTCCTGATTGCCCTGTCGCAGGGATAGAAGTTCGTCATCCAGAGCCTGCCCCTGAGAGTGTCGAGCAAATAACCTTTCCATGCTTGCATAAAACCCTTGAAAATCACGGAGAATCGGGTCATCTTGAGTAACCAGTGGAACTGACCAATCGGCAGCGCAGCCGCTGAGATATGACAATACAAAGGCTACCTTGGTCTGATAATTAGGGAAGGCCCCAGGTCTGCATAGGAAGTGCAAACAACACTGATTCATGAATACGGCGAATCGTTTGGGGTCCCCAGCAAAGCGTTCGGGTGGGGCCAGCGGCATGTTTCCAGGTAGATTAATCTGCACAGGGTTACTGGAAACCACAGGAGCGGGGTTCCCTCCGGAACCGGGTAGAGGAGTTTGCCCAGCTTGACCTTGCAAAAGTGTGTCTGGCCAGGTCATCAGTTCTTTCCTTTGATATTATTAATTCCCTCCTGAGGGCATTAGTCTCTTGACGAGCGGCATGTACTTCGGCCCGTAATTCCCCCAGTAATTGGGCCAACTGATCAGTCTCAGAACTTTCCATAGCGCCTGGGTGGGAATTTGTAGGAAGGCTTCGCGTTTTGTAACGCTCACCTGACTCCCACGGAGGAGCTGGCCTGGTTCGCGCTGCTGTGACCTCTTCCAAGGTGATGCGCAGGGTTCGGAAGACGGACTGGACCGGGCCCCCAAATCTGGCTTGTCTGGCTCGCAGAAGTATCCTTCTTAGGGTCTGGAAGGACGAGCTCTCCATCCTGCTACTGATGCAGGGGCGCGTTGGTATCCATATTTTCGGATTGGTGAGAACCAAACTTGCTTGGCTTCCAGGTAAGTTTTTTGATAAGAGGTTCCCCTTGTGTCCATGCATTAATGTACTAATGCTAGTGTCTTTTTCCCCATAGGGGCCGGGGTACGGAATGCCGGGGAACAGGCACCGACCCGAGATGAGAGGTGAAATCCTTGTAGAAATCAGGTAAGTCTTTAATGAGCGTTTTTAAGTAATGTCTTTTCATTCGCTCATTAACGCTGATGTCTCTTTTTCCCCTTAGGGGCCGGGGTCCGGAAATGCCAGGATGCGGCGTGGACCCAAAATGAAGAGGGAACGAATCAACAGGTAAGTCTTAATATGGAGGTTTACCTTTCCTTATTCCCTTCTCTCTCTCACCTTTTGTTCTTGTCTTTTTCTCCCTAGGCGCTGGGGCGTGACTGCGAATCCGGATGATTGCTGCTGAGCATGGAGGCGCCCTGTAAAGGTGAGTGGAATGCGGCGCTGCAGCGATCAACGCGATGAGCTTTTAAATAAAAGTCTTCCTTTTCAGGATTGTCGGCGAGATGTCTCCGGGATGCAGATTTAGCAGGTAAGGACTTTTCCTTCTTCTGTTCTCTTCTTCTCTTCCTTTGCAGGTGATCCAGGATGCTGGCAGGCGTGGCAGAAGTCAGGATGCAGGACAGGAGCAGACACGGTGAGCGTCCTGCTGCTAGATGCAGAACAACACGAAGCACGTGTGGCTGTTCGGGTGGGGTTTAACTAGCCTTGGAAGAAGTTCCAGGTATGTATCCTTCCTCCAATAAGGTATGTATCCTTCCCCGACCACGCCCGGATGGTAAATTAGTCCCACCGGTAAAGTAGTTCCTTTCAGGCTTCAAGGAGGCCGGGATCCTGCAGCAAGGTCTGCATCAGGTAAGTGCACCCAGGCACTCCCATAATGATCCTGGCGCCTATGGCGCCAGGACTGATGTCTTTTATGAGCCTGGCGCCATAGGCGCCAGGACACTGTCCAAAGGGCCCCTATATGGGGTTGCTGGGTCCTTCCTTGGGGACTGGATGTCCGCTTTCGGGCACGCAGGGCTTGAACCGGCTCCCCGGGGGCAGGCATCATGACATGCAGGTTTGTCCACAAGGCAGGGATGTTTGTGATATCTGGTGCCAGTTCATTCACCTCTACAAATTCACTACTTGTGGTCACTTTATGTGTCCCTTTGGCACTTGCTTGTCAATGTGGATAGGCTCAAGCTGCAAATATAGGTATGAATATATATATTTATTTTTAATTTATTTTTTATTTTAACCAAACAAAACAACAAACAATACAACTTTTCAGGACGTACATAATCCACATCAAACCGTAACATTATACATTGCTATTCTCCGTCCTCCCCCCTCTGACCCCCCAAACTTGAGCTGGCTCATCCATGGCATCTACAGGAGCATTTTCGGGTATCGCAGTGCTTATGGACCCATCTGAGTCTCCTGATTCATTGTTACCCCGGTGGGGATTTGCCATAGAGTTCACTAATTGTCGCTAGGCCATCAGGGGCCCTGCTTCCTCCTCTCCCCCTCTGGTAAGCGCTTCGAACCATACTGCGGATTCTGCTTCCGCCCATCTTAGGAGGTCCGCCCACCATATCTCCACCCTAGTTCTGTGGGCCGTTTTCCAACCCATTGCAATCCTGCGCTTGGCCAGGATGTAAGCCAAGTCCTCCATCTTGCTCATGTGCTTTTGAGTGCGTAGCCTGGGAAAAATCCCCAGAATGCATGCCCAAGCCGATCCCACATCCAGCACCACCCCCCCACTTGCCATTTTAGTTTTTATTTCATCCCAGAATCTATGCACCTCGGGGCAAGCCCAGAACATATGCAACAGCCCTGCTTCCACCTCCCCACATCTAGGGCATTTCTGTATAGCCGAGCCTCCAAACCTTGCTATTTTCCCAGGAGTCAGGTAAGCCCTGTGAGTAACATACAACTGGATCTGCTGGAATCTCGTGTTCCGGGACACCTTTTTATGGTACCTTTGAACCCTCTCCCATTGCCCCTCTGTCATGGGTCCTCCCACTTCTTCCTCCCAGTCCTGCCTCAGTTGAAGCAGCTCCTTCCCTGCTTTTGCTCTCAAGAGCTCGTATATCCTGGATATTTCGTGCCCGCCCTCTGAAACATCATACATAATTTCCAGGGCGGCATCAGGGTCCTAGCACTGTCTCAGGCCATCTCTCCCTCACCGGTTTCATGAGCCTAGCGTAGGTTATATATTGGCCTCTATACACCCCTGTCTCTTCCTGCAGCCTCTGAAATTCCAATGCCTCCCCTTCCTGCCATATATCCCAGAGGGTGGCCAAGCCCACCGGTTCCCAGTATCTACAGACCACCGGAAGCAATTGAGAGTCGTTCCTGCATAGCACCACCAGAGGGGCATGCTGAGAGAGCGGGTCCGGGTCACCCACCATTCTCCACGTTCTGCGCCAGACCCCCCAGCCCAGCCTCAATAGCCTCCCTCTTCCCGTCATTTTACTCTTTTGTAGCCACAACACCTCTCTCAGAAAGTACGGAGCCGAGTCATCCCGCAGAAGCCTAGCCTCTGCCGAGTCCTCTGCCGACAGCCACATGGCCACAAACAGCAGCTACCCCGCCAGATAATAAAGTTCAAAGTTTGGCAGGCTTATACCCGCCTGTCACACGAGTTCTGAAGTTTCCACAGAGCCACCCTGTTCCTGGAGCTACCCCATATAAAGCACCTGCACATACTGTGGAGTCTCACGAAAAGGCTCCTGGGAATCAAATACGGAACATTCACAAAAAAATACAAGAGTCTCGGCAGAACCACCATCTTAAGCAGAGCTGCTCTCGCCATCATAGATAGGGGAAATCTAGACCAGAACGCCATGCTATTCTTAACCCCCTCAATTGCTTTCTCCGTATTATGTTTATGCTCCGTCTCGATCTTATGATAAATGTTCACTCCCAGGTACCTAAATTTCACAGTCTGCCATGGTATTGGCAGGGTAGGCAGCCTCTGCAGTGGGACACCCCTATACCTACCCAAGGGAAACAAGCAAGACTTCCCGGGGTTCACCGATATGCCCGAGAGGGTGGCATAACGGTCCATCACCTCCAACACATACTGTAGGTTCTCCTCCGGGTAGCGCAAATAGAGGAGCATGTCATCCGCACACAGAGATACCAGGTGCATACCACTTATCGTGCAAATCCCCACCTCCCTGTATTGTTGTCGCAGGCATATTGGCAGCGGCTCCAGCGCCAGAATGTATAACATGGGTGACCAGGAGCATCCCTGTCTGGTCCCCCTGCTGAGTTGCAATTTGTCTGAGATTATGAATCCTGTTTTAACTCTCGCTATCGGGGTGCTATACAACATCTGGACCCACCTGAAATATCCAGGTCCCATTCCGTATCCCTTCAGGGTCGCTTTCAACCATGGCCACCGCACCGAATCAAAGGCTTTAACCTCGACTAACGACACGATAGCCAACTCACCTGTGTCTCCCTCAGTGTAATCAATGATATGGTGTAGTCTCCTATGGTTATCTGTAATGTTCCTGCCAGGGACACAGCCCGTCTGATCTGGGTGTATCAGCTTACCGATTACCCTCTTCAGCCTATTGGCTACAACTGCCATAAGTATTTTACTGTCCTGATTGAGCATGGACAAGGGTCTGTAGGACCCACACTCCGTGGCAGGCTTGCCTGGTTTCAGGAGTGAGATAATCACTGCCTCGCGGAGGGACAATGGCAGTTCCCCCCACTCATAGGCCTCATTAAACATGGCAAGCAACGGCTGAAGCAGCTCCTGCGTATATGTCTTGTAAAACTCGCTAGGCAGCCCATCTGTCCCCGGTGCCTTACACGTGGGTAGATGTTGGATCACCATCTCCAGCTCATCGGAGGTGACGGGGGCATCCAAATCCGCATGCTCTAGGTCATCCAGGGTGGGCAGCTCTATATCCTCTAATGTGTCCAGTATATCTTGGCTCACGTCCTCCCCTGTGTCTGAATATAAATGTCTATAATACTTGAGGAACTCCTCGTTTACCCCCTCTTGGGTGTTGCAGATTTGGCCTTCGTCGTCCCTGATCTCACAGATCACCGAGCGGGGGGTCTCACTCTTGTACAGCCAGGCCAGCAATCTGCCTGGCTTATCCCCCCTGCATGTAGCCTTTCCGTGTATTTCTTGTAATTTAATCAACATAGTCTATCCCAGAGTCCGCAATAGGTTAACTGTAAGTCTTTTATATTGGCGCTGTTCTCGCGGGTGGTCACCTCATTTCTTGTGAGGCCCTCCAGCTCCCTTTCTGTTTCCTGAAGTTCCCGTTCAATGCCCCCCTGGAGCCCTTTAGATTTCTATATGGCTACCCCATGCACCACCACCTTAAATGCCTCCCATACTGTGCCCACAGAGCTTACACTGCCCGTTTTTATTTCAAAATATTCCCCGATGGCCTCCCTCAGATCCTCCCGAAACCCCTCATCTTGCAGTGCCTCAGTTCTAAGTCTCCATGTCGGGATCCGCGCTCTGGGGGGTTGATGTCGCCACTCTACGACCAAAGGTGCGTGGTCGGATAATACTCAGGCCTTATATTCCGCTCCCACCATTTCTCCCGCTATCTCAGCTGCCACAAACACATAATCCAGCCTCGTGTGCAAGTCATGTGGTGCCGCGTAGTGCGAATATTGCCTATCCGTTGGATGCAGCCTTCTCCACACATCCTTGAGGCCTAGGTCTTTCAACATTGTCCCCAGCGCTTTAGTCGCTGGCGCCAGCTTCCCCAATTTGTCATCTGACCTATCTATTCTAGGATTCAGGATACAATTAAAGTCCCCCCCCACACCATTGCACCTCCCACCAGGGGGCTAATCCTGTTATAAAGGGACCTAAAATAAGCCGCTGTGTCGTGATTAGGGGCGTACAAATTTATAATATGCAATTCCCTGTTCTCCAGGAGTCCCGTCACCACCACCATTCTGCCCTCTGGGTCTATTGTTGAACTGAGCGCCTGAAATGGCACGTGCGGCGCCACCCATGTGATAACCTCTCTGGCATACGCCGAATACGTGGCCCCGTGACATTACCCCTCCATTTCCTCTTGACCACCTCCAACTTCTCCTTTGTGAGATGAGTCTCTTGTAGCAAGGCTATGTCAATACGCATCCTTTTCAGATACAGCATTACTTTATTACGTTTTAGATAACTATTGAGTCCCCGTACGTTCCAGGACACCATTCTGAGATTACCCGATGCCATCTACTCAGTGTACTCCCAATTCACCACTCCCTGCGATGCATCCCTTGATGGCCCTTTTTTCCAGCTCTTTCCCTACCCCCCTCAACGATTCCCCCCTCTTTGTTCCCCAACTCCTCCCCTCTGCACACAACCCGACCCCTCCCCACACCCTACCCTACCCCATCAAGTGCCCAGCTCCATCCCTGGATCTCAGGCCCACCCGCGTCTGGTTCTATTTAATGTCCGAGGACTAGGATCCCGTGAGGCGTCACTGATCTAACAGTGACCTAACTAAGTATACTACTAGTGGGTTCAAGGGATATCTCCTAGGAGCTCCTACTTATCTATTTAAGGATTGGTGCGTCCAACGGGTCCTGCCAGCTAATACTGCAACGCACTCCCCACAAGCTTAGTTTAACTCTATAGTCAAGTCCCAGTGTTTTAGCCATGTCACCCAAGGGGACACAGCTGCGTGCTACTTATCTTCCGCAGCTCCCATCTGGATATCCAGTTCCTGAGGTCAGCCCTGCATATCCAGCCAATCCATCGCATCCGCCGGCGTCTCAAAAAACAGAGATTTGTTCTTATAGAACACTTTCAACTTGGCTGGGTAGAGCAACATATAACGATGGCCTGCTTCTCTCAGTCTTCTTTTCACTGACCCAAAGTTAATCCTGCTACGCTGTACCTGCAACGTGTAGTCCGGGTACGCCGTGATTTTTGCTGACCCCCTTTCAATCGTTCCTCCCCTCCGAAAAAATGAGAGTATCTTCTCCCAATCTCGATAATTCAGAATCTTTGCGATCAGCGGCCTCAGGGGGGATCCTGGGGGTGATCTCCTTGTCAAGGCCCTGTGCGCTCTTTCGACCGCGAACCCCTGGGTCAGCGCCCCGCCTGTTATCTCCTGCAAGTGCATGGTTTCCACATGTTCTGTGGGGTTAGGCCCTTCCATTCCTTCCGGAAAGCCAACTATACAAATGTTATTGCGTCTGGCGTGCCGCTCCGCCTGCTCAGCTCTGTCCTCCAGGTTGCCCAACCGCTGCACAAGGGCATGGAGCTCCACGACATGTGCGGCACACGCCGCCGTGTTCGGGCCATCTCCTTCTCCAAGGTCCCAGTGCGCTCCTCAATCGTTCGCACATCCTGTCTCAGCAAGTTCACTTCCTCCTGGACCACTCCAATCTTGAGGTCCAGGCCCTCCTTCAGCTCTTTCATTGCCAGGCCCAGTTTAGTCTTCCAAGCCACTTTTAAGTCTGCAATCACCGTCAGCACTTCCTGGATTGTGTCCGGTGTCTCTGCCACTGTCGTGGGAGTCTCTTTGCTCTTGCCCCCCTCAGCACCTGGGGGCGACTTGGCATAGGCCTCCATCGTGGGCTGTTTGATCCTCAGCCTAACAACTTTAGTGGTCATTCTGCTATGTCGTCCGGGCGTAAGCCAGTCGCGCCTTCACACGCACAAGTGTCCTCGTGGCGCCAAGCCACTCTTAGCAGTCCATGTGTGACTTTGTCGCTCACCTCGCCCCCAGAATGGGCTGTGTCCTCCCACGTGCTTGCGCACTCTTGGTATTGTGGCTCCGGTCTCTGTCTAATTCCTTCCGTGGCCAGTGCACGGGGTGCGTGCTCTGACCCACTACACATCCTTATTTAGCGCACTGTCGATCACAAGGCCATCCAGCATACAGTGCAGTTCCAGATGTTGTGCTCTCGTACCCAGGTTCAGGGGGGCCGCATTAAATCATCTGTAGACTAGCCAATATCACACATTAGCCTTGTAATAGAGGCCTACCAGCGTCGGGCCAGATCCCCCTTCTCGGTATTGTCTGTCTCTATTGGGCTCCCTGGTGCTGGGTTGTCCACTACCTCCCGTGCGTCCAAGAGGTGACCCCCCTGGGTCGTGTCTGGTCCTCTGTTTCCAGCACTCCTCACAGATCCAGCGACCATCCTCACCACAGGCAGCCCAACTTACAGGTGTTCAGGGCGTATGTAATGTTCGTTTCAGTCTACTGACTGTCCCTTCAGGATCTGCCTTGTACCCTGTGTGTACAGAGTCTAATCTGCAGCGTTCTGGAGTGCTGCTGTAACCGTTCACTCGCTCCTGGTAGTCCCAGGGTCCTCAGTTACTTTGTTGCCAGCTCACAAGCACGCCCTGTGCTCTGAGCGCAACATTCGTTTGTTCCTCCCCAGGGTGGGCCGTTACTATGTATCCTGCTTGAATTCCACCGACGTCCAATCAAGCTACTCCGCAGGCCCGCAGACCCAGCGTTAGCAACCAGTTTGTTCGGCAGGTCTCATCCGTTACAGTCCGTGGATGCGCGAGCTCCGGGTGCACGCAACCACGGATGTGCGCTGTCTCCAGCCCTCAATGAAGAAGCGCAGCCTGGGCAGTACGATACTCCTCCTCTGCCTTCCAGCGCTGCGCCCCCCCCCCGGGTCTACAGCTGATGCAGGCTCTTGACATCCGACGCGGGTGCCGTCCAGGTCCTCAGTTTGCTAGCGATGCGGCGCACTCGTGACCCTTGATGTTCTCTTTGTTCTGCCGCCATTTTGTTTCACTGGTCAGTTCAGGGCTTGCAGCGAGCAAATGTGTATAAGTCTGCATCCGTGCCTCACACTCGCACTAAAAGTCCAGCGAGTGCAGCCACCACCTTCATAATTAAGGATGTTGGTTGTCAGAGCTGACAGGCCTCCATACACACACTTTTTCCCCCAGGGTCATTGCAGGATCGAATGAGCTCCTCCAGAGCACGTCCATTTACATGGCGGTCCAAGCCACGCCCCCCATAGGTATGATTATTTGGCATTGGGAATGTTAGGAAGGAATGTGGCCTCACTCTGGATCACCAGGATACAAACATCACATGTGCACTGTGTCACATGTACATCAACGGACCAATGTGTAGCTGCAGTAGCAGTATGGCTGGTTGTTGTTGTACAGCTGAGCGTGATCCGATGGGGAGCTATGGAAGAGGTGACTGTCCTGGGTACAATGGCACTGCTCAAAGGTGTTCATGCTGGAGGTGGATATCTGGCAGGTCTACTTCATGTTTGACACAGGCCAGAGAAGTTAAGGTAGGTTAGTGCTCCACATTGAACTTACACTTGGACTAGGGTGGACTTGTGGGTTCTGCCTTGAGTTAGGAGGTTGGTTCACAGATCAGTGGGGGTGCTCGGATGAGGGCAGACTTGTAGGTGCTGCCCTGAGTCAGGGGGTTGGTGCACAGATCAGTGGGGGTACTGGGATGAGGGATGGTTGACAGGGCCAGGGCTCAGTTTAGTGGGGGGTATTTGGGTGCTGCCTTCAGTTAGGGTGCCAGGGCACAGTTTTGTGGGGTTACATAGGTTCTGCCTTAAGTTAGGGGGCCGGACACAGTTTAGTGGAGGTATGTTGGTGCTGTCTTCACGTAATGGGGCACAGATTAGTGGATGTACATGGGTGCTGCCTTTATATAGGGGGCTAGGGCACAGTTTAGTGGAGGTACGTGGGTGCTGCCGCATTTAAGTGGGGGTGCTGGTTTGAGGACTTGTCGTTGCAGGAGCGGAGTGGGAGTAATTGGGATTTTGCTGGTAAGTAATCCTTGATTACTTTTTTCCATGGGTCTTGCGCAAATGTTGTTTGGCATTGGTATGTGCGATTTGCAATCGGGGCATGTTGGGGGCGTTCCGGCATCTACTCCTTTTTCTTTGCACGGGAGGTTGCAGTGCGCATTTCATTCCATGAATCGGCTACCAGCGCTTTTCTTTTCATCAGCACAATGTTCCTTCTTGCACTACTTTGTGCAGACTTAGCACTTTTTTGTAAATTAGGCCCTACGTGTTTGTGCTTTTAAATACCAGGGGAATGGATGAGTGGGCTTTTATATTGTGCACTGGGAGAGTGGTGCACTGAGGTGGAAGTCTGTGTCAGTTGTAATGTTTTTTGGCAGTATATTTAATGTACGGTATGCATTTTCATGACAAAAATAGTACATAGATTATAAAGCACTGCATTATGGCCTGAAATAATTGGGTTGAGAGTATAGCATCCAAAAGGATGTGCGAGGGTGAAAGCATATAACAAATAGATATATGTATATATATAGAACTGTCCATACTGCCAGACAGTGGGGGCATGATTTAAAGCGATTTTCAATGGGACTTTCCAATTCAAAAAGGCGCAAGTTGTGTCAATTATGACAACATTATGTAGCAAATTGATATGGAAAAGGACACACGGATGCACACTCCCTCATTTCTGCTACTGGCCCAAGGCACATTCACACTGTACACGGGACAAAACAGGTGATCACATGATGACAATTGGAGCTCTCCAGACAAGAGTAACAAAAGGAGTACTCCACAAGGGTCCATCAGAGTGTGTCGGTGCAGTCATTTTAAGTTTCAAAACTGAAATATGCTCTGAAGTCACCCAGTGTTGCGTGGAGGAGTTTCCTCCACTCGGAACCATAGGCAGTAAATAATGGATTCAAGTTGGATTCCACAATGGGGAAAAACTGTAACGTCTGCATGCATACAGTAACAGTATTAGAGTTTGGTTGCATTTCCCGAGGACATGTCGTTAAACGCGTGCAGTACATATGTACATACGTGTAAGCCTTCTCAATCCAATCAGGGTTCTTAGAGTGTGGCATGAGATATAACGTCTCGCAAAACATTGAATTTTCGTTTGTCAAGAAAATATCTTAAAACACCTTTGTAACTTCTCCACCATAAACTGTGACTTGTTCTTACACCACCCTCGCCCTAAAATTTCAGTTTTTTTCTACACCTCGGTTTTGTCTCTTGGAATCTACAGGATGGGTTTTTGATGAAATCCAGAGGGATTGTCGGCAACGCAGGGAGTGCAAAGTCTCCTCTTTGTTTCTTCTTCACCCTAATACAAGGCCTGCCTATCTCAAGTGATGATTTTTAAAGGGAAACTAGATATATGTATGTTCTCTGCCTCATTTATTCTGTGGATAGCCTTTTGGAATGGATGGATGGATTAGTCAAGTAGCACAGCGAGTAGAGTGCTTGCTTTGACATCTGTGCAGAGCCTCCCAAGCCAGGTTCGAATCCCAGCGGGGCCAAACTCCTACTTTCATCCTTCCAAAGGCCGATAAATGAACACCACACACAGTGGGTAATAATAAGCAGTGCTCAGATACCTGAGGGTTTGTAGCACTATATAAATGCCAAATTATTATTATAGATAAATGGATGGGCGGACAGACATTCAGATAGATAAGATAGATAGATAGATGGATGCTGGAAGGGTGTGGGGAAATTAAATGTCATTTCAAAGGCAATTATCAACAAAGAAGACTGCACCACGGTTAGTGCAGAAAAAGTGGAAAGAGTTAAACTGATAACATTTCGTTTAGGGTTTGTGGACTATGATCTTAATGAATTCTGACTATATTATGCATACATTTCAGAATCTCTACCCCTGTAAAACACTTGCTGTTACAGCATGTGCTCTTGTAAAACATTTCTGGGAACTGTCTGTAAATTTGGAGCACTGTTGAATGTTTCATCGTAATTAAATGAATCATTTCAATTATGCGAACGAGGCAATTATTTTGCTCTTTCAGCGACGAAGCAAAATTCTCAGAATGCTCACTAAATACAATTACATGAAGTACTCGTCTATTGCCTTTAAAAGTGTAAACAGGAGTATGTAACCAGGAATACATTTTGTGTGACTGCTCACATCCAAGGTGACTTTCTCGTCAGCACTATAATTTACCGCCAATGACAGACGACGTACAATTTTACTAAAGCAACAATTTCATCATGTGTTTAAAAGCCTAGAAGAATATGTCATAATGTCTGCTTGTCAGAAATGACTAATATTTCATGTCACATCTCTATGGCATGGTTTGTGATGGCGTCATTCATTTGGGGAAGGTGCCACATTGCCTCCCCACACTAGAATTCCATGTCAACTCTCTACCCATGCATGGTTCTGCATAGTGTCATTCATTTAGGGAAAAGGCCAGATTGCATTGTCACAACAATACTCCATCATACATCATTTCTCTACTACATGGTTTAGGATGGTGACATTCCTTTTTGGGAAGGTGTCACATTGCCGTATTATGCTAGTAGTCCACGTCACTTCTCCAACGCATGGTTTAGGGCCGTGTCATTCATTTGGGGAAGATGCCGGATTTCCTTCTCTCTCTAATATTCCACAACACAGATGTACTGCTTGGTTAAGGATGGCGTCATTCATTTGGGGAAATGTCCCCACATTTCCACTTCACACAAATATTCCACGTCACCTATTCACTGCATGATTTAGGATGGCGTCATTTATTTGGGGAAGGTGCTGCATTGCTTCCTCACAATAGTATTCCATGTCAACCTTCTACCGTGTGGTTTATGCCGGTGTCATTCATTTGGAGAAAATTGCCACATTGCTGCATTTCCTCCTCACAGTAAAATTCCACGTCACCTATCTCCTGCTGTTGGGTAAAATTTCACTTATTGCTATTTTTTTAGCTTTGTATTTTTGGACCCATCAACTTTTTGTTTTTGTTTCTGCCTCCTGCCCTTACCTTTTGTAGTGGAGCACAGCCTTCAGCTGCACTCCGCTGGGCTTTCGCTCATCGTCTGGAGAAACTGACTTGTCCTTCTCACAGTCAGTAGTTAGTATTCTGGCTGTTGCCACTTTTGGCAACAGTATTTCAGTGTGCAAAGTACATTACAGTCCCGCTTGAACTGGAGACTTCCAGCCCTTTAAGATGAGTAGCAATACCCTGGAGATGGATGGGGATGCAGATTTTAATCAAAGATCAATAACTCAGATGACACAAATAGCTTGGCAAAACGTTTGTCTGTTTTAATGTAAGTTATTAAAACAGGGAGTACAACAAACATCAGCAATCACTCGATACTCAACTCTCAATAATTTCATAAAAAAGCTGGGTTCTTAAACCCTAAATTGGTCATGGCTGACATGCTGACCTGTGTCATTTCCAATGTCATCCTACGTGGCAAACTTCTAAATCCTATCAGGAAGTGGTATTGGGTCTAAGTGAATAACTATACATAGGTGTTATATCTGTATAGAGTAACAGAGAGAAATAATTGGATATTTAACATCAGGCGGGGCAACTAAGCCCTACCTTCAAAATGGCCACTATGAACGTCGCTAAATGTACGACATCTCATTGGCTACACAAACTATAGGACCGCAACTACATGGTCCTCTACAATTGGTTGGCTTCTAACCCCCGTCAATAACTTTCCACCGAGGTGAGAAGCATGCAGACTAACAAACAGGTGTGGGTGAGCTTGTCTTAATACCAGCTTCCACCAATTAAAAGTACACTCCATCATCACCTCAATTGTTCAGTGTCAATTACTGTTTGAAGTTGGCCTTCAGTTTGTACTGTTTGCTGGGATTTTTTAAGGAGTATGGGTACTGTCTGGCTTCCGTGCATAGGTGTGATCTTCTCATGCATCCAACTTTCTTCCATCACGTGACTGGACACCACAATTTGAGCATTTTTGTGTATTTCATTTTATTCTCTAACAGTCCTCTGACGTCTTCTGTTTTCACTTGACCTTCTTGAATGGAAGCTTCTGTTCTTTCACTTAAATTGTATCCAATGTCAGCCAATTCTAGTTCTGATAAGACCTTGGCTCTCTTGGCTCATCCAACTCCTTAGCTGAAATATATTCTGTTTAAGACAATTGCTTTTGTAACTGCAACACTGAATTGAGGCCTTCCTTGTTGCTCAAGACTTCTATATATGTAGTGGAACATTCACTCTTTATTACAATCCATATGTATCTATGAGGTGTAAATGTATATGTTGGCACTTGCCGCGATCTATTTACTATAAGCATTTGGCTATCTTCATGATTGCTTTGCTGCTTGCATTTCATTGCATCTGTACACATTTAAACTAACTATCTTAATCATGCTTATGGCATAAATCTCTTCATCTTGATCCCAAGATGTCACTTATCTTTGGTACTTCTTTGTTCTTCATGAATCATCTGCCTCTCTGGTCTGGTTATCTTCTATATAGAGTCGATTCAGTCTCGTATGATGTCACCATTCATTCTGGTCATTCAGTTTCTTTATTTAATCAGGAATCACATTAAAACGGCCATCATATTGTCTTGGATGTAGGTATGGTTTCCTCAATGTGTACTTCACTTCCCATATTCTCTTAGGTATAGGTATTCTTATGGGTACTGCTCTTCTTCTTGCTTTCTTATTTGTGTAGTATACGTCACATACTTTGGTTCTTACTTTTCAGGTAATGTAGGCGGGGCAGGTGGAGTGGGGGTACTTGGCTCCTCCTCTACACTCTCACTAGGGTACATGCGTTTTCGGGCCCTAGACATTCCTTAAGGATTTTTTGGTAACTGGATAATGTGCCTAGGGGTAGATGCTTCTTTGTGATTATCTGTAATATTAAAGGCTACACAAAAAAAGATTGATTTTTTTCTGCTGATTTTGTGCAGCCTTTAATATATAAAATCCATCAATTCCTCCACCCCTCCACCTTTGAAATCAAGGGTTTCCCCCCCAAGCACCCTTCAACCTCTGCCCCACGCCAACCCTGCTCCCACTCACAAAACTCCTTCTCCCCAGCCCCCTTGCCACCGCAAACACTGTCCCCTTTCATACTGTCATGATCACTGCTTTCAAGGAGTCAGGACCTACCCAACACCCTTGGAAACAGGCTCATAACATGCCTTATCGGCACCAGCAAGTCCCAATAGGGACCTTTTGGACCTTGTCCTGGCACCGGTGGTGCCAGGCTCATAGTAAGGACCCGTCCCGGCACAGGAAGCGCCGGGCTCATATCAAGTGTAAAAGTGCTTGGGTGAACCTACCTGAAGCAGACCATGCTGCTTACTTACCAGCCAGATGATGCTTTACTCTCTTCTAACAGGGACTACTTTTCTTTCTGGGTGGGGCAGGCACCACTCCCTGGATTACTGATGCTGGAACTCTTCTGGAAGCAGGAACTCTTTTACCTGGGCGCGGCTGCGGTGGAAGAAGACACCTAAGTACTCCTATGGGCTATTTAAACCACACCCGATTGGTACCACATGCTTCGCGTTATTCTGCATCTGCAGCAGGACGCTCACCGCGTCAGCTCCAGCGAATCTTCAGCTCCGGATCCTGTAGTTACGAAAATTACCTGCTGGGAACCAATCTTCAATCTTCAGCAGCTCCTGCAAAACAAAAGGCACAGGTTAGACAAAGGCAAAGTTCGCGCTTCAACTCACCCGAGCCATCGGCAGCATCCAAGTCGTTTTCTTTTCTGCATTCCGCGTCCGGCATCGGGCCTGCAAAGACAAAGAACATTGGTTAGTAACGTTCAGTTACAATACTGCTTACCTGTGTTGCTCTTGCTCCAACTTTGTTCGCGCTGCATTCCGGCACCTGTAAAAACAAAAGGGGACATTAAGGTGCATTCTACGGCCCTAAAGCAGTCTTCCTACTTACGTGCCTTTGAATTCACCATCTTCTTGTTACGCTCTCTGCCACGAATCTGGGAGAGCATCTTCTTGGGCATCGACAGCATCCTAAAAGCAAAAGACATAGACATAAGGAAAAAGACATTTAAAGAGAGCAATCCAAGGAGAACTTTAATACTTACAAGTCACGCTCGTGCAGCAAAACGGCGGCATCGCTCTCACCTTCCCTCTGCAATCAAGAGGCGGAACTCACATCCAGTGAAGTAACTGGACCCCGCGCCCCTGCACAAGACGCAGGATGGAGAGCTCAACATTCACTTACTTAAGGTGAGCACAACAATCATCTGAGTACCACGGGGAGAAAGGGAGAGAGGGGCTAGAACTTCTCCCATCCTTCCAGCCACTAATACCTTGATTTTCCACTTGCAGACACCTCACTCTGCAGGTCAAGCTTTCGGTGAGCAAGGGGCCAAATCCGGGAGCCAAACGAACCCTACGCCTAACTTTGAAGACGTTTGCAGCGCCCAGCCCAAGACCAGCGCCTCCGAGGGAACCAGGTGAGCGTTACAGAACGCGAAGCCTCCCAAACATTTCCCGCCCAGGCGCAATGGAGACTTCAGACACAGACCAATTGGCCCAGTTGCTCGGGGAGTTGAGAGCAGAAGTACACGCAGCACGCCAGGAAACAAATGCCCTAAGGAGAGAGCTAGTGATTTCTAAGGAGCGAACAGACGACTTGGCTAGACAATTGTTACAAGCCCAAGCGGGACAGACTCCTCTGCCTACCCCTGGTGGAAGCCATGCCCCAACGGCTTCCTCTAATCCGGTGCAAATTAATCTACCAGGAAATGTACCTTTGGCTCCGCCCGAACGCTTTTCAGGTGATCCGAAAAGGTTTGCTGTGTTCATCAATCAGTGTCGTTTGCACTTTCTATGTAGACCTGCCGCTTTTCCAACAGACCAGGCTAAGGTAGCCTTTGTGCTCTCATATCTTAGTGGCAGCGCCGCAGATTGGTCTATTCCTTTAGTGACTCAGGATAACCCTATCCTTTATAATTTCCAGGACTTCCAAGCTAGTATGGAAAGATTGTTCGCAAGGCATTCTCAGGGACAGGCTCTGGACAATGAACTTCTTTCACTACGACAGGGCAATCAAGATCTTCTGGCCTACATTGCATCATTTAACAGACTAGTGGTTGAAACCGGATGGCCTGAGGATAAGAGAATCACCCTTTTCTATAGAGGCCTTCGTGGAGAACTTAAAGACGTTCTGGCCCAGGTGGTGAATCCACCACAAGACTGTTCCGAATACATTGATCTGGTGGTGCAATTAGATCATAGGATACAAAATCGAAAAGCCGATCGTTCCAGGTTTGAAAATCGAGTTTTTTCAAGACCACAGAGCTCCGTTAAAGGAAAGGATACCGTGGAACCCATGCAGATTGGGGTGGTGAAAGGACCTCTAACCCAAAAGGAAAGAGAAAGGAGAAGACAACTACAATTGTGCCTCTATTGCAGGAACTCAGGGCACTTCCTCCAAGATTGTCCAGTGAAACCAAAGAAGAAGACAGTAGGAGCTTCCGATAAGGGTGCCAAAGGTTCAGAGTCGGAAAACGACCGCGCCCGACAAGTGTAGAGGTCCGCTTGCCGAGCGTAAAAACCAGTTCTTTGACCTCGCATTTTACCATGCCCATGGTCCTCGTGAGTCCGGAACAACCCAATCGTATGCATGCCATTAAAGCACACATTGATAGTGGCGCAATCGGCAATTACGTGGACTGTGAATTGGCCGTCAGGATGAATCTGTCTCTTTGTCCTAAGTCGGTGAAAGACGTCATCACCACCGTTGATGGTACGGAAATAGCTTCCGGACCAGTTACTCACACCACTATGGAAGTGACGTTGGTAAGCCAAGATGGACATCAAGAGAAAATCGTGTTTGACGTGATCAAGGCTCCACAGTTTCAAGTTATCCTGGGAATCCCTTGGCTGGAAAAACACAATCCTCAAATTGATTGGCGAGCAAAGACAATCCGGTTTCCAGAATGCGCACCTACCTGCTATCCGCAGCCCCCCACGAAACTAGCTGCAACTGCTTCTGAGAGTCCTCACCTGCCTCCTGAATACCGGGAATTTCAGGATGTCTTTCGAAAAGATCAAGCTAATTCACTGCCTCCTCACAGATCATACGACTGCCAAATAGACTTGGTTCCAGGATCCACTCCTCCATGCAGTCGAATTTATGCCCTCACAGAACCTGAAAATCTTCACCTAAGGCAGTATTTGGATCAGTACCTGGCTAATGGATTTATCCATCCCTCGAAGTCCCCAGCCTCTTCAGCTTTGTTCTTCGTGCCAAAAAAAGAGAGAGACCTAAGAACATGCATAGATTACCGTGCCTTGAACCAGATTACGATTAAGAACAGATATCCGTTACCATTAATCCCTGAACTTCTTGACCAAGTTAAAAGTGCCTGTATCTACACAAAGCTGGACCTCAGAGGAGCTTACCATTTAGTACGAATAAAGGAGGGCGATGAATGGAAGACGGCCTTTCGTACTAAATATGGACTGTTCGAGTATCAAGTAATGCCCTTTGGACTTTGCAACGCTCCGGCAGCCTTTCAGTATTTTATGAATGACGTCCTCAGAGAGCTCATTGATGTATGTGTAGTTGTCTATATTGATGACATTCTGGTCTACTCGTCCTCTGAGGCGGAACATCGAAAACATGTCACCGCAGTACTGGAGCGGCTCCGAAAACACAGACTCTTTGCAAAATTGGAAAAATTCGTTTTTCACGTCACGGAGGTCGAAATTTTGGGATTCATTTTGTCACCAAATGGAGTCCACATGGACTCAAGAAAAGTGGACGCTATCATTAAGTGGCCCTCACCAACGTCAGTGAAAGGAGTTCAAAGCATGTTGGGCTTTGCTAACTTTTATCGAAGATTTATCCCGGATTTTTCTCGAGTTGTCCAACCCATTACAGCCCTCCTCAGAAAGAATAAACGTTTCGAGTGGTCTACAGAGGCTGAACAAGCCTTTCTGGAACTAAAAACAAAATTCACCTCGGCTCCAGTTCTAAAACATCCTCGCCCGGAACTTCCCTATATCGTAGAGACTGATGCTTCCAGTCTCGCAATGGGAGCAGTGCTTTCGCAAAGAGACCCGGAAACAAATCAGTTACACCCAGTGGCATTTTGGTCCCGCAAATTTTCAGCTCCTGAAATCAACTATACCATTACAGATAAGGAACTTTTGGCGATTAAGTCCGCCTTTAAAGCTTGGCGGCATTATCTCTTGGGAGCCCGACACACAGTCACCGTCATCACGGATCATCGTAATTTACAGTACCTTAAATCAGCCAAAGCTCAATCCTCTAGACAACTTCGCTGGGCATTGTTTTTCGCCGAATTCGACTTTGTGATAACTTACCGACCAGGCAACAAGAATGGTAAAGCAGACGCTCTCTCCCGAATTGGAGTAGATGAACTCACGACCAATCTTGAACCCGTACCTATAATTCCGGAACAGAGAATCCTGGGTTTAATAGATGCACAATCCATTGAAGACATTGAAACTAAAGTTAAAGATCTTCTGACTCCAGCAGAAGTGCAAGACTGGCAGCTCAAGGGAAATGATTTCACAATGGATAAGAACCTATTATACTTTCGAGGAAGATTATATCTACCATGTACCGATTTACAAAGACAGGTGATCTCTTGTTACCATGACTCCTTAATGGAAGGACATCCCGGCATTACCAAAACGTTGGAAAAGATAAAGAGACATTTTTGGTGGCCATCTTGGAGAAAGGACATTAAGGACTTCATTAAGTCTTGTGGCGTGTGCGCTCAAAGCAAAGGCCAGAAGGAGAAACCAGCAGGTCTCCTACATCCAATAGACATTCCTCCTCATCCATGGCATACTCTCTCCATGGACTTCATCACGGATTTACCACCATGCTCCGGATTTAATACAATCTTAGTGATTGTGGACCTATTCTCGAAAATGGCTCATTTCATCCCATTGAAAGGGTTACCTACAGCTCCAATTTTGGCCCGAGAATTTCTCGAAAACATCGTTCGGTTGCACGGCTTTCCTTCAATTTTAATCTCAGATAGAGGGAGTCAATTTATTTCTCACTTCTGGCGGAGTTGTTGTCGTCTAGCCCAAATTGACATAAGGCTGTCGACCAGCCACCATCCCCAGACCGACGGGCAGACCGAGAGGACCAATCAAACCTTGGAACAGTATCTACGCTGCATGTTACAACAATCAGAGGGCACTTGGAAAGACATTCTCTGGATTGCGGAGTACGCTTATAATAACTCAGTCCACGCCGGAACAGGAAAAACTCCGTTTTTTCTTTCATATGGAATCCACCCTCGCACCTCAAATCTTGACCCACCTCAGACTCTTGGAACACCCGCTGTAGATCATCTGCATTCGACAATCACTCAAGCCTTTAAGGAGGCCACATCTCACCTTAAGCAGGCCAAGGAACAATATAAAAAGAGTGCGGATCTACATCGAAAGGAAGCTCCTCAATATCTTGTGGGAGATCAGGTCTGGCTGTCCACCAAACATTTATCCCTAAAAGGACCGCGTACTTTCAATCCACGATACCTGGGGCCTTACCCAATCACTGCCATAATCAATCCAGTGGCGGTAAAATTGGGCCTACCTGCTCATATGAAAATACATCCAGTTTTCCACGTTTCACTACTGAAACCCATGCAACCTGGAACCCGTTTGACCAAATCTCCAGACCCTATTCTCGTGGACGGAGAACTAGAATTCGAAATACAAGACATATTAGACTCCAAGATTTCCAAATCTAAATTATACTATTTGATTGACTGGAAAGGTTATGGCCCCCAGGAACGATCTTGGGAACCGTCGGAACATGTTCATGCACCCCGTCTGGTTAAGAAATTTAATCGAACTTTTCCTGATAAACCAAGACCCCCGGAGGGAACAAATTTGGGAGGGGCCTTGAGGGGGGGTGCTGTCATGATCACTGCTTTCAAGGAGTCAGGTCCTACCCAACACCCTTGGAAACAGGCTCATAACATGCCTTATCGGCACCAGCAAGTCCCAATAGGGACCTTTTGGACCTTGTCCTGGCACCGGTGGTGCCAGGCTCATAGTAAGGACCCGTCCCGGCACAGGAAGCGCCGGGCTCATATCAAGTGTAAAAGTGCTTGGGTGAACCTACCTGAAGCAGACCATGCTGCTTACTTACCAGCCAGATGATGCTTTACTCTCTTCTAACAGGGACTACTTTTCTTTCTGGGTGGGGCAGGCACCACTCCCTGGATTACTGATGCTGGAACTCTTCTGGAAGCAGGAACTCTTTTACCTGGGCGCGGCTGCGGTGGAAGAAGACACCTAAGTACTCCTATGGGCTATTTAAACCACACCCGATTGGTACCACATGCTTCGCGTTATTCTGCATCTGCAGCAGGACGCTCACCGCGTCAGCTCCAGCGAATCTTCAGCTCCGGATCCTGTAGTTACGAAAATTACCTGCTGGGAACCAATCTTCAATCTTCGGCGGCTCCTGCAAAACAAAAGGCACAGGTTAGACAAAGGCAAAGTTCGCGCTTCAACTCACCCGAGCCATCGGCAGCATCCAAGTCGTTTTCTTTTCTGCATTCCGCGTCCGGCATCGGGCCTGCAAAGACAAAGAACATTGGTTAGTAACGTTCAGTTACAATACTGCTTACCTGTGTTGCTCTTGCTCCAACTTTGTTCGCGCTGCATTCCGGCACCTGTAAAAACAAAAGGGGACATTAAGGTGCATTCTACGGCCCTAAAGCAGTCTTCCTACTTACGTGCCTTCGAATTCACCATCTTCTTGTTACGCTCTCTGCCACGAATCTGGGAGAGCATCTTCTTGGGCATCGACAGCATCCTAAAAGCAAAAGACATAGACATAAGGAAAAAGACATTTAAAGAGAGCAATCCAAGGAGAACTTTAATACTTACAAGTCACGCTCGTGCAGCAAAACGGCAGCATCGCTCTCACCTTCCCTCTGCAATCAAGAGGCGGAACTCACATCCAGTGAAGTAACTGGACCCCGCGCCCCTGCACAAGACGCAGGATGGAGAGCTCAACATTCACTTACTTAAGGTGAGCACAACAATCATCTGAGTACCACGGGGTGAAAGGGAGAGAGGGGCTAGAACTTCTCCCATCCTTCCAGCCACTAATACCTTGATTTTCCACTTGCAGACACCTCACTCTGCAGGTCAAGCTTTCGGTGAGCAAGGGGCCAAATCCGGGAGCCAAACGAACCCTACGCCTAACTTTGAAGACGTTTGCAGCGCCCAGCCCAAGACCAGCGCCTCCGAGATAACCAGGTGAGCGTTACACATACACACAAGCACGCAAACACACACTTAAGTGAAACCCTTCCCCTGCCCATCTCCGTTAGCCTGTCAGGTCCTGCATGCACTCGTGTGCAGCAGAGGCATGAAAGTTAAGATTTAGAAAGACCACGCGGAGCGTTCTCAGGGCGGTCTTTCTAAATTGGTCTTTTACATTTTTGCAAAAATGGAAAAGCCCTTTTAACTTAATACTGGAGTAGGCTGGTGACTGCAGAAGCTTTTTCAAGTATTTTTATTAACTTTTACAGAGCCATACTGCGCTTAATGCGTGTGGCTCATGACCGTGTCTTGTGCCCGTCATGGCCATCCCACAAGGTCCCTTGTCTTCTCCTTTGGCCATTTAGACCATTGACTTCCTCTTGCTCTTTTTGACCCCGGGGCCCTTTTTTGGGCATGCATTTTCCCACAGTGCTTTTTGCCGGCTAATGCATGTCACATGTGTGGGTAACCATGCAGTGTGCTGGGACTGTCTGGTCCCAATCCACACTACTAGTTCCAGGTTGTCTGGTATGCATGAGAGCCACAGAGCCGCAGAGGTCCCTGATTGGATGAGTGGGGTAGATCTACTCATTGACCAGCTGGGTGCAAGCACTCACTGGACTTTGGGATATGAGGAGGGGACCTGAGTGCAGACCCACAGATCACCCTAAGGGCCGAATCGACCTATACACATAGCCAAGTATCCTGAGAAGCAAAGCAGATCCATGGACTGTCGAGAACCATGCAGAGAAGGTTGTCCTGGTAGAGCCCTGCTTTGTGCTCGATCTACAAAGACCTGCAAAGGTGCTTCAACCTTTTTAAGTGATGGGACCAATCACGCTCAACTCCTCCTTGGTGCCTGCAAAACAAGCCTTCACAGAAGTGTCCCTGGGTCCTCCAGTGGACTGACTGCTTGTACCTTGGCACCCATGCTGGAGCATTGCTAAATTGAGTTTTAGCTCGAGCTTTGGGAGAACCCTATTTCTCACTGCAAAGCCTCATATTGGCAAATCTCGTTGTCCCTACTGCTTTGGGGTGTGAGAGTGAAGCATGCAGCAGTCCAAAAGACTTGGGTGCTCCTGTGTCACTGTGCGACAGTGGCAGACCCTGCTGGTGACATTCCCACCTTTCATCAAGTGCCTGAGACCAACTGCATTGGTGCTTTTTTTCTTTTCAGCAGATCCTGTGCACTTTGAAGCGTAACCAAGGAAGGGATTTCATAGTCCAGACGACCTTCTTCAAACCTGCCAAGATTGAACAAGAAGTGAGCGGTGGGTAATCATACCACTTACTAGTGGTCTCTAGTTCATTCATACCATTTTTATGCACAAAAGATCCCTTGTGGTTCTTGCCTTGACATCGGTGATTCTTGCTCCGTACAGTCACTCGAAAGTTGGAGACAGTTTTGTTCTCCGTAGCTGACCAAACTCTGACTCTTGGAACTGAATTCCTCACACTCCAATGTCCTCTTATAACTTTTCCTTCCCATTGAAGTTTGTCCCTTGTGAGTTTTATGCATCAACAAGAAATTGTATGCATGAACATAACATTGAGCACAAGGCTTCAATCTTCGGAAGACTGGTCTTCTTCAGTTAGGGATAACCATTTCTGCAGTTGGCCATTGTGATAAAGTTTGTGTGCTTTCCTGCCTTACAGATTTTGGCAGTAATCCGCACTTTACAGCCTTGACCGAAAAGTGACTGTAGATATATTCTACATGGTCTGTGTTTAACTAGTAGTATTAATGTGTTCTTCATTATTCACCCGTGTTTGTTCTGGGCCTAATAAATTGCATATTTTTGATATACTATTGTCTAAGAGTAATTCTTGTGTCCTTCTGTGTGTGCTCATCCAAGACCTCAGATCACCCCCACTACTCCCGAGACGTAGCCTTGGCTGCTCTCCAAGCTACCTTGAATTGTCCTGGATATCTTTGCAGATGTGTTTCCTGTTTCACTAAACTAGGGTGGCCTCCTGAACATCTGTTTACCAGAAATGAGTTCAGAAATCCATCTAACACCTGTATGGTTTTGGATAGCATCAGTTATTTATGGAAAGTTCCACATTTCCTCCTCACACTAATATTCTATGTCACCCTTCTGATGTATGGTTTAGGATGCGGTCATTCTTTTGAGGAAGATGTAACATTGTTTTCTCACACTAATGAATAGTGTGATCCTTCATACAATATCATAAATGCTATATTTGGGAAACCAATGTATCATTCAAATAATTATTACTTGGGGTTGCAGGAAAACAAAGTCAGACCTATAAAGTGATTGAATCTAGTTAAAAAATATTGTTTTAGTGTAACTTGCATTCTTCTGACAAATCTGCTACACCAAGTACAATTTGGCGAGACACTTAGCAACACAAGCTAAAAGTATATTGTTTTTAATAAAAATATTTTCACTGAAAACTTTGCAAATTAGAGAGAATAAAAACATACACCAAACAATACTAAAATAGCTGAGTGATAAATTCCATAGTTAATAAAGGTACTGATTTTAATGTTGAAATCTTAAAAATTGTATTTGTTAAAGATCCGTACTGTAAGACAAGCACTGTTCATCATATGCGTGCATTATGGTACAGTAATAACAGTTTTAAATACAAAAATCCTTTGAGACCTGATGAGATAGTTGTTGTGAATTAGCCCAGATGTAAGATTCTGAGATGACACTCTGTTCTGGTGAACATATAAAGACACTCATGTCTAACCACACTCTATCATGTTCGCGAACTGAATGGCAAAGCTTTGTGTTAAGAAGTGTGAGAGCGGTGAAGGGTTCAGTTAAACACACAGAGCACTTTTAATAATACAATTAGGCAGAATGTATAAAAATACATGTTCGTCTCTATGCCAAACTCTTTGCAATGTAAAACCAAAGGTAAGTAACACACCGAAACATTCAGCATTAATATACACATATTCACTTTGGTGCGGTCTTCTAGAGCACTAACACTTCACTTCTTCAGTACTGTTAAAACTGTTATAGAATGGTGTAGAATAGTAACACAGGTGAATAAAATAAACCAGGTAATTAACTACCATTTAGAGAACTGATATGTTAAACGTAAAGGAGTTAGAAACACCATTATATAATGATTCATAAATGAAGGCACTACATCTTAAAAAGTCCTTCCCTAGTTATACATGATGGGGCTTAGTGCCCTAGAGCCACACACCCCAATATAGTTTGCTGTAAAAGTCAAGGAGTCTTTAAAATATTCTGAACTACAGTTGACAAAGCCAACAGGCAATTTGTAAGTGTCCCAAAGTTAGATAGCAAATGAAGAAAAGTTATTAGGTGGCCCTATCCCAAACACCTTAGAGGACGTTTAGGGAAGGATTCTCGACCAGACCACCACAGTCCATGGCCAGGCAAGGAAGAGGGAGAGTGAGGACTTTATGCCTGTTAACTCTTATGGAGGTAGGTGTGCAGGAGCAGCTATGTTTACTCACCCGAACATGTGTTCGCAAGTGTTGATGCTTATGCGCAATGTTGCCCCCAAATAAATGTAATAATGTTTCCATGTGGTCATCTTTATTATTCTGTGGAAATGTGTTCCTTTTTAACATTCCTTATCTATCCAGTTTGTTTTGCAGTTGCCTACATTTATTTGGGGGAAACATTGAGCATGAGCATCCACACTTGTGAACACAAATTCTTGTTTGGAAACAATAGAAGATAGTTTCAAATGGAATGCAGTGTGGCATAAAGACAGTATTAAAGTAGATATTCATAAAGTAGCACATTGAAGATTATATCTATTGGTTTTCTGTAAATAAATGTTTCCTCACCCCATGTACTGCGATTCACTCATGTACCGAGGTAGAAGTTCCTGAAATCGCTGGACTAGTACCTTGGTAGGGGGCTGGGCGCAGAGGTCACTTTCGGCATTGGAATTGTGGATCTGGCTAGTTAGCAGTTCGTTGCTCCGATGGATCAGTTCTCGACACTGGACAACTGAACACCTCTACTGGACTGAAGAAAGGACTACCTCTCCTGCAACACCCTCGGAGTACTCTCAGGACATGATGCAAGTGGCGATTAGCAATGGCCAGTGCAAAGAAATGGTGGAAGTCAAACCTTGTGGCGGAAAATCTCCCTAATGTAATGCCACCCAATACGACAAACACACCCCAAAATCTGGTACAAAAAAGCAGTTTTTAATCTGAATTCTCTGTTTTATTTAAAATAATAAGTGAAGAAATAAAAGGATGTCGGCTAACTTTCAGTGCAGAGAAATCACCCACAGAATTGAGGTAGAAATAGAATCAGATAATTAACTTTACTTGGGATTAGGAGTCCACTTAAACAGAAACTTTCTTTTCTGCACGATGTTGTTGAAAACTTTGAAATTGATTATTTAAATTTACATTAATCTCTGGGAATGAATAGAGGACATATAGTCCTTCCTATTCCACTTTGAATGTTTGGAAACACTATTCAGGATGTTTCCTTTATATATACTATGATTTTTAAAGGCCAAGAATTCTATCAATACCTGGAAATATGTGAGTCACTTGATGCACCATACTCACAAACCCAAATGTAAATTGGCCCTATGAAAACTCAAATATAAATTGATAACTGGATACTGTCTATGACTAACATGTCCTGTGCAATCATAGATTGTAGGGCACCCATTTTTTAATATACTCCACAAAGTTTGTCACAGGCCCTCTCTCAATTTGGTGACATGGCTTGTAAACAGGGTTCCCCCAAAATATTTTCGATGGCTATCTGAGATGTAAGGAATTTGTGGTACATGTAGCTAAATGAAATGGGTTTATTTCACTTTGTCTTTTAAAGGCCCAATACTGGTCGAGATATCAATAGTTTTATGAACCTCAGCCGGGTATTCTTTACCTTTCTGTCTGTCCTCCTGCTCACAAATCCCTTCCAGGATATTTTGTTCTCGCTTGGGCAAAGCATTTGCATTTAGCATCATCTGCAAAATGCCTTCAGAAAGAGGAGTTCCATCAACTATATCCAGATGGTACCCCGATCAATCATTCTCTTGTCAGACAGTTTCTCTTATTATGCTTCTTCCACAAGAACTCCCACCAACTTCCTATGTATTTTCTTTTCTTAATTACCATGTCACACAGTTGTATAAACATACAACAACTTTTAACACAATGAGTACACAAGACAATACAAAGATAAAAATCATCAATCCCAAGTATAACAACATCAGTTAATTAGCTCTCAAGAGATCTATAGTCAATACAGTCCACCAAAATCGAGGCAATCTTTCCCCAAAAAACAATGAAAAATATAATACAAATCTTTTTCTTTCCACTCATAGCCAGGGACCGCAGGACTACCCCTGTGAGAATACACCCGAGCCCAGCAGCGTTAAGGGCAATCAGCTTCCTTTCCATCAGCGACGTGCAGGTTGACAGCAAATGCTTGGCGGATTCAAATTGGTTATCTCTGCACTATCGACATAGGCGCGAGGCTCACGGGATGTTCGCCCAGAAACCTATAATTTCCAATGTCCTAACAGAATTCGGTTTTAATTTAAGATAGTCCCAGACCAGGGGGTTACCCATGAAGTGTTGTATGTACTTCTGAGTTTCTGTCTGGGCCAGGGCATATAAAGGGTCCACTATTGCCTTTTGCAGCAATTCAACAATTAGCTGTTCATGGATATGTTGTAATAGGCCACTTTTCATGACAGCTTTAAACGCTGAAATTAATAACTCAGAAGGTCATCGGGGACCACAGCAAACCATCTATCAACACCGAGTTTAATATTAGCTAAGACACTAGTATGCACAAAAGAAACCTTAGTCCAGGCATCTTTGAAAATTAAGCCACTCAGGTTATTTATTGGAGCGTTATCCAGTTTCCAATATGTGTTTAAGCAAGGAAGTTGTAATTTCACTAAGCATGGGACAGTACCAAACTCGAGATAAAGCATCTCGATCGAAGTACGGGAAGGAAGTCTAAATAATTTCTTTAATAAAGGCGACTCTAGCTTAGTTACTTCAAGAAGATTGTCAAAAGCCCTACTTTCTGCTCCTTACATAAGAAGGATACGTGTCAATTTGGCCAGATATAATTGGATAATATCCCAACAGAATAACTCCTGCCCTTAAGTGCCAAAATACTCCCTATGACCAGGGTAGATTTCAATTTTACATATTCAAGCTGTCGAAGTCCACGTAATTTACAGTCCATGTTATTACCTAAATATTTGTATTCAGTTACCACCTCTAGGGCATTCCCCTCCAAGTACCATCATATACTCTTTGTCTTTAGAAATGGGGGGGGGGCATATCCTTGTTTTGTTTTTATATTCACAACCAAGGAGTTGGAATCTGAAAAGCTGTTTAAATGGTTCAGAGAGGACTGGAGTCCGGTCGGGGCAAGATCGACTGGAGAGGTGTATGTATCAATTTTGGAGCAACCGACGTAGGATTAAGTAGCGCCGCTCCCATGTCTGCCAAATAAAGATTAAATAACAAGAGTGCATCCCTGTTTCACACCTTGGTGAGTGGGACTCCATTTGGACAGCATACCAAATTGGTCCAGGTGGATCTTAACCCTAGTGTTATCATGAAGAGAAATGATCATCGATAGTAATCCAGGCGGAATATTCCAGTCAAATGATTTACTACAAAGTCTGTACTGTTGACAGAGTCAAAGGCAGCGCTATAATCGATAAAGGCCACACATACTGGTCTCCCACGGATATACCAAGCCTGCTGAATAACCATTGTCGGGGCGAGACAGTTTGTTGTAGTGCTCAGTCCCTTCTGGAAGCCTGTTTGATTTAGTGGAATAAGTTTAAGGGCATCTACCCATTCCCATAGTTGATTTAACAAAAGGTGGACAAAGATTTTTGTCGAGGCATCTATCTAACCTAGCCAATAGGCGATCATTTCCAGGGACAGCGTGATTGCCCTTTTTTAGTATGGGCACTATAATAGTGTCACACTAAGAAGAAGGAACAAGTTCAGACTCGCTAATCCAATAAAATATCCAGTATAAAGTGATGGGTCGGTGTTCAGCATCTGTTTTAATCAAAGAAATGCAGATTCCTTCTGGGCTAGGGTCCCTCGAAGACTTACTTCCCTGGATCAGTCTTAATATGTCTGTGGGTCGTTTGGTATATGTCCATTTGCAGGGAGACCTAGCTATCGGTAGCAACGTTGCCCCCTCCCCCAAGAAATGTTATGTTTTTATTTATTTTGTCATTTGTATAGCGCAATAAGCCCACGGCCATCAAGGCGCAGGTTACATAAGAGAAAACACATCACAGACATAATGATACATAGTATGCATATACATTTGCTTGTTAAAACTGAGTTATAGGTTAGATAGTGTGCAAGTAGACGAGAAGGCTAGTGGTATGTTCTGGTTTCATGCTCTTCACAGAAAAGCCACATTTTTATATGTTCACAGAAGGCCAAATAAGAAAGTTCAGCTCTTAGTGGGGGAGGCATGGTGTTCCAGTTCTTAACTGCAATTACCCGGAAGCTGGACCCCCAGACTTTGACGGTTAAATATCAGAATGGAGAGTCAATGCAAGTAGGAAGAACGGGTGGGTCTATTGGATTGACATTTGTCGAATTTGATGGAAATATATTTTGGGGAATTGTTAGCGATGCACCAGGGGTTGATAGCAGGGTGTACAGAATGCGATCAGGGATAGGTAGCCAATGCACTTTTCTTCTGAAACCAGATATATGCTCTTTTTCTGGGATGTTTAAAGATGCTCTCAGTGTATTGTTTTGAATCACTTGCAGCTTATTAATATTGCAAGCGTAGGTGCCAGCAAATAGTGATTTGCAGTACTCAAGTCTAGATCCTATTAATGCTCTTGCAAGCATGATGCAGCTTTCAGATGAGAGGAAGGGTCAACACCCATTAGCTAATTTCGTAGTACAGGCTGCAGAGGAGGCAATTGCAGTCACTTGCTTGGTTAGTGATAGGTTAGAGTCCAAATAGACACCAAAGGTTTTGACTTCATGAAAGGCTGGGCTAGTATTGCAGTCAATAATAAATGAGTGAAAGGCTCTGTCAAGTTTCATTAGCTGAGATTTCAGTCTGATCAAGAGGAGCTTGGTCTTCTCGTCATTGAGGCCGAGTGGTTGATGCACCATCCAGGTCTGGATGGTATGATACACCTCTTCTACCGTGTTTGACTATGGGTAGGAGTATCTGGGTATCATCTACGCAGTTAGTGTAGGAGATAACCTGAGTATCCAGAAGAATGAAAAGAGGCTTTGTAAATACATTGTACAAAGTAGGTGAGACACAGGATCCCTGTGCAAATTAATGGGGTGGGCTGGGCTGAGGCTGTAGGTGAGAAAATTATTGTTGTTCTGTTAGAAAGGAAAGATGTAATCTAGGTAGTTGCCTCAGTGGAGAAGTTAGCAGCTGAGGCAAGGTGTTTGCAGAGACTTTGTTGATCCACCAAATCAATGGCCACCAACAGGTCCAGCAAGAGAGGGATAGCCATTTTGCCAGCATCTTTGAAAGTGTCCATTTCTTTTTTTTAAGTCTAGGAGTGCTGATTCCATGTCGTGCCCTGGCCAGAATCAAGATTGGCATAGCCCCAGCAGGTTATTGGTTTCCAAGTGTGATTGAATTTGCAGATAGGTTGCTCTCTCTAAGATTTTAAGGAGGAATGGGACAGTTCTAATAAGGTGATATTTTGTGGAAATGTTAGTCTCTAACGTTGGATTCTTTAGTAAAGGTATGAGCCAAGCGTCTTTTAGGCTGGCTGGCACTAAACTGCTCAAGAATGACGAGTTGATAAGGGAGGTAATGAGTGAAGCGATTGCTTCTGTGCACTTTGGTTTGATTTGGTATTATGGATTCAATCATTATAGGTAGAGCTTTTTGCTTCAATCATAGCCCGTTTGTAGTCTTTTGCAAGCATGCTGCAGTGTATTTTGTTAGTAGCTATAGGGCCATTCCTCCAATCCAATTCAGTGGCACATTTCTTTGTGCAGAGTATTTTGAGGGCTGGCGTGAACCACATATTAAGGTGGGATTGTGGTTTAGCTTTTCTTGATCCCAGGGGGTTATGGTATCCAAGCCCTGCAGTAAGGATAGATTACAGGACTCAACAAATGAGTTTGGGTTACTTTACGTAGGTTGAGGACCAGTGAAGGTGGTTAATAGAGGCAGAATATGTGTTCAGGTGATGTTCCTAGAATTTCTAGTGAGCATGGTAGGGAGGGAGGCTGGAGAGGCTTGCACGTGTTTTGCAATGGAGATGCTGAAAGAAATGACATTGTGATCTGACAAGGAGCATTTTGCATTAGAGGCGATGGTGGCGTTGCAGTTGCAATCAACTACCCAATCTAGAATTCTGCATTCATTGTGGGTACGGCTCAAAATGCATTGGGTGAAACCAAAGTCCTTGATGGTGTTTGCTAAAGCCGGAGCACTGGAGTCTGTGCTATCATTGTAGCATAAGTGAATGTCGCATAATTGGATGACTCTGGAGGAAGGCTTGGTTTCAGCTGAAAGGAGGTGTGTGATGTCTTCTTCAAGCAACAGCATTGGCCCAGGTGGTCGATAAATAATATGCTGGGTTACTGTAACAGTGTGTAAAGGTGTGAGTTTTATAGTGAGTAATTCACCGGATTGGAGAGTAGTCACAGTATTGTCTTCTCTACTGCTTAATGAATATTTGGCGATAAAAGCCCCCTGCCCCTGGTGTCCAATCTGTCTTTACAATAGATTGTGTAATTTCTGAGGATTGCCAGTGAAAGGGAAGGGCTGGTGCCAGATTGCAGCCATGTTTCTTTTATGGCTAATAGGTCCAGATTGTTGGCAGTAAGCAAGTCGTAGAGGTCAAGGGCATGGGCGGTCAATGATCTTTCATTAATGAGAGCTGCTTTGATCACAATGCCTTCCTGAAAAGTGCGGTTAGATAGTAGGCAAGTCTGCTATATTACTACGTATAATGCTCCATCACTGGTTGGTGACATGGGTGACTCCAGTCTATACTCAGTCGGGGGAACTGTGCATTAACCCAGCTCTAAACCGGATATCCTGGAGTGATGGTAAACTGGCAGAGGTTTAATTGTGCATGTGTGCATCATTGGAGGCTTTTTAGGACCATAATGTGGGGAGGGCTCTGGACTTAACTGCTGCCTCTGCCCGAGTAGCTATTAATGACTTAGAGGAGTGCATTGCTGTTTGAAATTGGCCCTAAGACTGCCGACTGCCATTTGTTTGACAGATGAATTTTTACTAAGAAAAGAGATCTGCTTAAGGCCCTAGGAGAATTATCCTTGTGGGCACTTAATTATGTTGAACATGCCTTGTGGAAAAATAAAATACCCTAGATACCATACTGAATGTTTATGTTGGCAGTCTCTGGTATGTTTTACCCTTGCTAACGAGTCAAGACAGTTCTGGGGGGTCATTAATGGTTACTCCCCTTTAACTTGGGACATTAATGGCGTCTCTGAACCGGTATGTGCTGACTACATCACTAACGCACCTCCCCTGTCTGGCCTTCCTCATGTGAAGCCTGCAGTCCAACTCAGGCGAGCTGCACCATCATCACTGCAGAAACAAAAGAATCAACAGAAATATTCACTAAGGTAAGCCCACATGGCATATTTGTATTTGAATCATGCAATGTGATTCCCTGCCAATAAATATACAGATTTGAATTTACCCATACTTTAAAATGGCCACCATGTTTTCACTAAGTTGCCCCTCTAATGTGATGCAGGCCCACAGCCCGCCTCTTACTGCAGCCGATTGTCCCATTTATGATGATAATCCTAGGATCTATGGGAGCCGGCTGGTGACACCGGCCCACTGCAAAGGCCAATTGCTAAGGCCTCAGACCTCCCCTGTATGGCCCGGCTCGTGTGAAGCCTGCAGTCCAGCTCAGGAGAGCTGCACCATCATCACTGCAGAAACCAAAGAAAATGACAGAAATATTCACTAAGGTAAGCCCAGATGGGCTACAATTGAGAAATTTGCCTTTGAATCATGCAATGTGATTCCCTGCCGAAAAATATATGGATTTGAATTTGCCCATACTTGAATTGGGCCTTGCTAAAATGGCTGCCGTGTTTTCAACAAGTTTTACATTAGCACATTTTAGATGATATTTCCAGTACCTATGGGAGCCGACTGGTGATGCCAGCCCCCTGCAAATGCCATTGCTAAGGCCTCAAACCTCAAACCTCCCCTGTCTGACTCTGCTCATAGGAAGCCTGCATTCCAGCTCAGGAGAGCTGCACCATCATCATTGCAGAAACAAAATAAAAAACAAAAATATTCACTAAGGTAAGCCCAGATGGACTGCAATTGAAGAATTTGCCTTTGAATCATGCAATGCGATGCCCAGCCGAATAATATGTAGATTAGAATTTGCCCATACTTGAATTTGGCCTTTCTAAAATTGCTGCCATGTTTTCACCAAGTTGCCCTTCTGGTGTGATGCGACCCACAGCCTGCCTCTTACTGCAGCTGACTGTCCCATTCCAGATGATATTCCCAGGACCTATGGGAGCTTGCTGGCAATGCCGGCCCCCTGAAGAGGCCAACTAGTAAGGCCTCAGTCCTCCTCTGTCTGGCCCTGTCTGGTCTTGGATGATCACCTAAGTTGTGCGCCTCAGCAACAGTACATTTGCACTTCAAAGCCCCTATGCGTAAAATGTTCCATGTCCTCACAGTTGCCATGGCATGAGTCTTTCCTCCCGATTGCCTATTATATTACTGCTCCCTGCAAAAGACCCCATGCTGGCACACAAGCAGAACTCCTAGCCTGTCTCTGTGGATAACATCCGCTAATCCGCTGGCCAGTCCAGCCCTTGTTTAGGTTTTCTAAGGCTTCAACGCCTCGCAATGTGGACACACGGCATATGGAATTATGCAGCCACTCCTCCTCCCTATAGAAGCATAAACAAGCTCCTCCACGCACTCAAACCCCTTGCCTACACCCTGACTCACAACCTTGATGTACCAGCTTGCTTAAAGAAACCTTTGCGGGTTGTCACTCATAACTTACACTGCCAAGCACCTCTCTCTTTACTATTTGCAGCCATACACTCATTATGCAAGCCTCTTCCTGTCAGTGAATATCCTTGTACTCTCCTAAGAAATAAGCAACTCAAATCTTGCTTCGCTACTACATCTGCAGCTACAATGCCATTAAAAAGCTTGACCGGCACCCTGAATATACCTATTAGCCTCCACTCAGATGCTTCCTCAGTGACAAAACCTGTATCTGCACAGCCTTTAACGCTGCATCTCACTTTGGCCAGTAACAGCGATGGCATCCTCCGACATTCGCAGCACATAGCAGAGTTATGCACTACCAGCCTAAATGCATGTAACATTGCCTCTAGCAGCCCAGACTTATGGATGCCCTCTCCCAAGCCTCATGGATGTGCTCAACTTGATTCACTGTTTACATCGTCCTTAATTGTCATCTGTAATTCAATGCTCATCCCCAAATTTCCCAAAGAAAGATCCTGTGCTCAACCTGTCCCAACATGCCTGGTTGATCCTCTACCAATTAGAATCCATCACATCTGCCCTAGCAACTCACCACAACAATAACTCATTAGTTTCCACGCTCAACCCAGCCATTACCATCTTGGCCTGAACAATATTGCCGAGAGCGGGACCTCTGGACCCCCTGACCTAGCCTCATAGCCAACCCACACACAACTCTGCTCACCTACAGCCCCTGTCCTCTCAGTGTCTACTGCAGTTCACATTAATAAAAGTCTTGTCTGCACTTATCCCTGACATTAACCTCCAACCACCATACCAGAGGCCCAAACACAGTCATCTCCACAAGTAATATAGTTCAAGATGCTACCGGACTTATTAGTGATTCGAGGAAAATTGGGAGGGTAGTCCATTGGAAATGCTCAGTTAATCATAGTAAATCCAACATAGTAAAGAAGACCTGCCCACTCAAAGCCCCTCTTGCAAGTACAGGAAAGCATATTGTTGGCAACAGTGGAAGATGGAGAAGCAACATCCCTTTCTTTCAAATTAATATCCCTTCGAACTTTTTGAATTAACATCCCCACGCATAAGAATGGGGACACGTCCTGAGTAATTGATGATAAATTCCTCGATTACTCTTAACAACCAAACTTTGGGGGAACCTATAGTCAGGATCATAAACATTAATAATGATACATTTTTTACTTCCTCTATTACAGTGTCCTGAAGTAAGGATGATTTTACCAATAAAGGCATTGGGAGCTGTCGCAATGAGCTCAACTAAGCTCAAGGGATTTTTAACATCCAACAGCAGTCCACCCTTCAGACATCCACGAGATCCCTGAGTAGCCAGTTTGGTATGAAAATCCCAACCGTCCACCACGTTCGGATGAGTAAGCCAGGTCTCCTGGAGCTCCACCACAGAGAAAGCATCAATGTGCTCCATGCGTGCATCGCCCTCGAATAAATGGAGATGCCCTCAAGTATTCCAACTAAATGTATGAGAGAAGGGTAAATCACATGCTGCTAAGAGCACAGCTTCCCGTGCTATATGAGCATTTGGGCTAGCCATGCCCAGTGTATCACCTCTTCCGATGCTTCGTCCTCTGTCCCATTCCCCAATGGCAAACTTGAGACAGCGAAGGAGTTGCAGCTACATTAGTAGTTAGAATCATTCAGACTGCCCAAATAAGCTGGTGTAAATCTTCTACCATACTCAGCCTCATGTGTGCACTCATACCCAACAGGTTGAAGAGTGCACAATGGTCTGCGATGTACATCAGGTTTCTGTCAGCAAAAATATAAACAACTGAGGTAGAATAGCACACATTTTCACAAATATCAATAATTTTCATATCACTGCTTCGTAAAAAATAATGTGAGGTAAAGTTGTCATTAACCCAGACAAACCAAAACCCAGAGATGATACATTGAACAGCTGTGCAAAGCTTAAAAAAACAACCACCTACCAACAGGTAACTATTCAGAGTGGACACACAGAATGAGAAGTAAAAGCCACTCTGTGGCTGAAAATTAAACTTATGATATGGAAATCTGCTGGTATTCCTCAAATATTAGTAAACCTAGATTATGAAGTTTTTGTATTAGAATTTGATCTAATTGTCTGACAAGAAAAATGTTTATTGGAACCTTTGGCTCTGGGTGGTTAGTAACCTTTTCAATAGTGGTGACAAGGAGACACAGGCAAAGAACATGGGTAGCTTACAGTCTCATGTAGAATTGGTGCCATAAATGTTTATGGAAGTTGTATAAATGTAGCTGATTTCTCACTGCTATAGGGCAGGCATATTGGCAGAGGAATCCATCTCATCTGAAAATGGTAAACATGATTTCAACGTCTGCAGCAATTTGACTGCCAAGATGGACTCATGCGAGGGGATTAATGAGGTTCAACACAAAAAACTCAGTACTTTTGGGATACCAATCCATAGGCATTTCCAGGTAAAGACTGATTTCAGTTTAATCTCTGCCCATAATACTGTAATTTCTGATTCAAAAGATTGACTTTCGTATGATGTCGAAGGCAAAACCTCAGTGATAGATAATATCCTGTTTCCCATGGTGAAATGGCCAGCCTATAGGAATTTTACTATATGCTACAAGTTGGAAAGTGACTCCACTACACTCTGCGTCTCTAGATATTTAGATAATTCTAAAGGAAGGGAAGAACCCACAGAAGAAGTGCTCTCCCTCGAGTTAACCAACACAATGAGGGCTATGTGGGGGCTAAGATTGGAGCAGTATTGTATAGGTGTGGCAGGGTTCCTCTTGCAGTCGCTCCAATTATCAACAGAAAACACTTGGGTGCATCAAAGCCTGCCTACCACAAGAACTGAAGACTCAGCCATGGGGTGAAATTACTGTCTTTTATTAGCAAACAAAATGACAGGGATCACACCAGAAAAACAAGTACATTCCGGAGCTCTCGTCTTCTAAGCATGTGTCACCCGGTTTAATCACGATGAGACGTCACAAATCCAGGTTCCAACCCAGAAACCTATCACAAATTTACATTGGTCAGCTTGGGTAGGATACATATAGAAAATATACGGGTTAGTTCTACAATTGAGAAACCTGAAACAGGGATATACTTTGTCCTATTGTGCTGGGGAGATAGGAGTATTGTGTGCCAGCTGCACGGTAAGTAGTATGTGCTTAACCCTGATAATAATTGTCCAGATATAAAGTGTCCTAAAGTCTTCAACTGCTTGCTATTCCATTTTACTTTCTGGTATTTAAGTTAGCAGAAACAGCCAACACGTGTTCCGCCCAAAAAATCTTTTTCAAGGCTGTACAATAATATTTCATAAACATGTCACACCATAAAAGATACCACATTAGTTTTAATTCAACATTAGATGTTTACCTACAGGCCATTGCAGAGCCCCATGCATCGTGGCTGTCAATTGGTGTCCTTAAATATCCCACCAAGTTTATTTCCATGTGTGTTTAATGTTGCTGTTATTCTTGCCAAACTTCAGTTGTGCGGCCACCACTAATTCTATAAAGCCATGCTCAGGAACCATGTGTAAATCTCCCTTATCCCATCTTTAGTTAGCATATAGGTGCTCCTCTCTGCCACCCTACATGCACTTCGCTGGAACCACCCACAATTTAGACTCACCAAATGGGTATCTCTCTGCATTACCCTGTAAGTCAGATTACAGATATTGGCTCTGTGTGCATACCATACTGTTCCAAATCTATGCCACCCTACATGCAGGTTAATTGGTAGCCAACAAAAAGTTAAACTCACCAAATGAGTTTTTTCTATAGTTTATCCTGTAGGTCAAATGAAAGAGGTCATCTCTACATTATTGTCATACTATTCCAAACAACCCTAGTCATTATAAGATGTTCCTAAACATGCACTCCTGTGTACTTACAAAAAGTAGATTGGAGCGTTCCTTTGAAGTAAATATTACATGATATGGATAATGCTAAAGCCAGCCGTCCCCCTTGTTGGAGTCCTGTAGATTATATCACAAATGCTAGTCATATGTAAGTCCCTTACATATTATTAATCACACCTGGTATATTGCCTCAAAACATACAATGTACATACTCACAAAGATTTGGTGAGGTGTCCTGTATGGAGTCACTTCACGGATGTTTCCGCGTGTCTGTCTCACATGGGAGCTCCAAGATTTGTTGTTATTACATTTTCGCGGGTGTCAAAAACTGTAAACAAACAAATTACAATATATTAAAAAAAATCAAAGTTAAACTTGTCACAAAATACAAACAAACAAATTATAATAGAAAACACACAGAATGTTCTCAAAGATTTTTTAAATAAGTATCCAACTTTTATTAGTAATTTCATTGTTTTCCTTTTCTCTTAGCAGGTCTGCCTACGTATTTGAAGACATAATTGCTTGTGTTTTTTAATTCTAGGGTTGTCTAGATCAGGTTTGTAGATCAGGTCCGTCATCTACCTACGTGGGTTCTAAGCATGTGTTTCATGCCTATATGCAATAAACTAGTGCATGTTTGTGTAATCTTCATGAATGGATGAACATGCATTCCATGTATCATGCAGCTACGTCATGATGTCAGTGATGATGTTATTGATTTCCTGTTTTGGAGTTAGTCGACTTGCTCTATCGATGTCATTTCCATGTCATCCAAATCATCGATTGGGTATGGTCTGAATGGCTGTCCGAGCGAATAATGCTTCTCACACCTGCGATACATTGAGTGATAAATGGTGATGGACCTAAAAGTGAGGCACATTTATTGTTTCTATGCTTTCGTGTGGAGAGTCATTTGGTGGGCATGAGGGTCAGATTTAGCCCCCGTCTACAATCCCACAGTGGTCGACCTATCAACCACACTTTCTGCATGACTTTCTTGGTTTATCTGCAATTTCAAGACCAAAACCTTTGTAATACCTCTGAAATGCTCATGGTATTTTGCATGATCATTCAGGTTCCATGTCAGGCACCTGCAGTCCCACTCAGGGTTGCACCAAACCCATTTTCCCCAATAGTCAGTGGTCTTGTATGTGAACTGGAACACTGTACCTGCAGGGAACAGAGGACACTGTGTCAGTGTGATTTCGGTGCATTTCTTGTCTTTGTTTCTTCATCTTCTTCAGTCTATACGTCTATCAGTGTGTAAATCCCTAAAGTCTATTTAGTTTTTTTTCTGCACTGCGTGATGATTATCCTGATGACACAAAATGTCAGTAACACTAATATCAAAGCTGCTGCCAGTACTTTCAGGCCATTGACCATCCATGTTGGTATCAATGAGAATATGTAAAACAGCCAACCTCAGTCCTTTCTGACATTTTTCGTTTCTGCCTCCATCTTGGTGTGCAGTTCAGAGAGCCAGGTGATGGCCTCTGTCAGCGCCCCATTGCATTTGTCATCGGCAGGACTGAATGCACAGCAAGAAGACTGATCTTGGCGCAAACGCCTGCCTCCATAGCTGTGAGGAGATCTAGAGCGCATCTGTTCTGGAGGGCCATTAGTCTAACTGCTCTCAGCTCATTCTTGATGGAGTTTAATCCCTTGAAAGTTGAATTTAATACCTGCATCAGCTCCCAATGTGTCATCTGGAGCCATTTGGCATTTGTGCTTGTGTGCACTGCTGGAACGATAGTTGCAAAGAAATCTCAATTCTGCTGAACAGCTTGTGCAATGGTTGTATCACATCCAATGCCTTTTCCATATCTGACAAGGCATAGCTCCCCCTTTTCACTCTGGTCAAACCTAAAGATCTATTTTTTCTTGTGCTCGTATCCATTTTAGAGAACCCTTCTATTTGTATGTCTTTCCTAGGCACTACTAGTGGTGGGTTTTTCAGATGCATGAGTGAACATATCTCTCCCCATTTGGGTGGCAGCTGAAGGTATGCCTTCGATCCACAGGTCCATTAGTGGTCCATGAGCACTGCTGTACTGACCTTAATGTCTGGCATCTTTGAAATCTGCTTGAATCCTTCATTTTCTCCAACCCTTTCTTTGCCATCATTCTGGAAAAATAAAGCTGCTTCCTTGAACAGTATGATGGGCATGGGCCCTGCTTTGTTTTCTACCCACGTGAGCAGACTAGCACTTGCTTCCAATTCCTTGAGGAACTTGTCATTTTCTTGCTGCACTACTTCCACTGGGAATGTTAGGAGAGTGTGTGCTTTGCACCCAACCACCCCTTCTTTCCATCTGTCTGTTGTGTATACTTGTCCATACACCAGCATCTGTGGCCTTTGCCAGCATCCTGGCATTCCTCCAATTTCTATGGGTTCTTTCTTTGGGCACTGTAACTCCTTCGAATTTGCATTTATATAGTGCTGCAACCCTCAGTCACTGTCTGTACTTCCCCTTTATGCGGAACCTCTGTGATGTACTCTAAACTTTTGTGTGCATTCCAGTAATTGTCCAACAGTCTTTATGTAGTTGTCTTCGCACAGGAGCGTCTTCTTTGACATCCACCTTAGAATGGCACGCTTTCCTTGAAATAGTCATCTTGTGGTGCATAGAGATAAATGCATGAGGCATTGTGCTCTTTCCACTGGAATGTCAGTTGCCATAAATATTCTGGATGCCCTCATGTCATAGGGGACGAGAGAGCAGACATAACAGCTCTCTTTTGTCGTGTGTGTTTCCCCACTTTGGCCACGTGGCTATACCACATGGTGTTTGATATACGGACCAAATCAGCTATACAGGAATGTACCTGGTTGAAATGTACCTCTGCACTGCACCTAACTCTATTTGCTTCTTTAGCAGTTCATATTCCCAGCCCAGATATGGCTTCTGCAACATCATCTATCAGGGTTACGTTAGCAGGTTTGAAAGCATTTGCTTGGGAAAATATCAACTCTCATAAAGCTAGGAGTATTATGAGATATCGATAGCAGAAGACACAAAACATTATCACTGTAATACACATTATATTTCCTTTGTTGTTATTCTTGGATGCTTCTTTGTATTGATCCAAGTGTTTGTGCAACTCACCTGAAAAGCCTGAGAAATGCATTATTATCATGTTAGTGTATATTAGATTAAGCTCTACGCCTAGAGTATTGGGTGAGTGCTGTAAAGAACAATTGCTCCCACACTATATGGATTCACAAATCTCAAATCCCCAAGCAGAGTAATGATGGATGGGTTTCCACGGGTAAACTATGGGTATGCCTGGGCTACATAAAGCAGAAAGGCATGAAAAAACAATCATGTAGGAATTATTTCTCAGTTGTTGCCTATATCACATAGCGGATGAAACATTCCTGAAATGGTTTACTTCTATTAAGTACCATATAGCTTGGACTATCCTTACTTTCTCAACAAGTACCTATTATAAGGAAAAGGTAGTGTGCCTAGTCTAGGTGTGCATATTTTCCTTCCCTAACTCTCTGGCTCTGGACCGTGTTATCCATGGTTGTTTTCTTATTCTTTGTCTTTTCCTTTTTCTTGCAGCAAATCATCTTCTTTTAGACAGGAAAAGATCTCACCTCAGCAGGGTTTAAATTCTCCAATGTAGTTCCCTGCTGTTTTCCCTTTCAGTTCGACTGCATGCTCTGAAGCTTGCTCTACAGAATAGGGGCTGTTGAATCTGGGTATAAACCAGGGCCATACAAAATTCCAGAGTAGGACAGTGTGCCCTGGATAAAGTAGTGGTTGCTTAAGGAGTCTTTCACTTGTGGCTGGGATGATATCTTCCTCACTGTTCTTCGACATCTCCCACTGCGCCTGCACTTGGTGAGAAATAAAAGACACACTAGCCATCAAAGAAGCCACATATGTGTACATTTCCTTTCCAAACACATCAGAGGCTACATTTGTATCTGCCAACGTTTAGTGGGAGGAGCCAGGCATAGTCGAATGCGCGTTCCTAGTACCACCTCATGGGGCGTTAAGTGGTGTTCGGAACTGGGCTGATTGCACACTGCAAAAAGTGTTAAGGGCAAACAGTGAAGCCAAGCCTTTTTTAAAGTGGCTTTTCTCTTTTAATTGTTTTCTTTGCGCAGGCCATTGAGGCGTTCACACCATCCGTTTGCTTGCAAGTGATACGCACAGGAACATCGTGCTGTATCCCCTGTAAGATTGTGATGTGCTCAAAAGTCTCATTCACGAAATGGGGCCCATTGTCTGACCGCAGGAACTCATACACCCCCATCGTGGGAATACCTCTCTAATGAGGAATGTTGCTTTGCTGAGGGCTTCGGGTGTGAACAGGGACCAGGTTCGATCCATCAGGAGAACGGCCTCACAACCACTATCATGTAGCGGTAGCCATGGAACACCTGGATCATAGCACCATAGTCAATGTGCAGATGTTGGAAAGGCCCGATCTGGTAGGTTATGGCTCTCTCACTACACGTAAAGTCTGCCCTGAAGTGAAATGTTTACAAGTGACACCTTTTTCCATAATTACTTCAATATGCTCCAACATATTCGGACAGAAACAATCTTCCCAATGTGAGCAGAATGCACCTCTTTACCCAAAGGAGTGGGATAGTGCAATTGTGTGAGCACAATATGTAAAACTGCTGTTGGGAGTACTAGCTTGCCTGTGCTTTCCTGTTGCCACAAAGCATCCATAGGAGATACTGAACATCCTTCTCCTCTGTCGGAGACCTTCCCTGAAACTCCATTATCTGTTTGGCTGCTAATGTTTTATTCCCTTCCATTAGAATCATATTATGCAAACGTATCCGTGCATTTGATGGTGTATCGAAGTCTGTTATTCGTGAAAAATATGCTGCACGCGTTGCTTCCACATTTGCTGCTACATTGACCCGGAGACTGTGTCCTCCCCCCTTGTGTGCGCCTGCCACTTTATGACTGCTATTGCCGCTGTGAGTTGAAGCGCGGCTATGAGTCTGCCCAATAGGGGCGCGTGCTGCACTGGGTTGCCATCAGCATGTTTGAAGCCACTCCTCTGCCATCGTGATAGCAGAGTGTACTGTAGACTTTACTTAGGCCGAATCTGAAAACACTGTAATTTTCCTTGTGCCTGCTCTCTTCTAATGCCATTATGAGACCCACTAATTCTGCTGCTTGCGCCGAAAAATCTGAAAGCAATCTCATGCTTGCTATTACCACTGCTGTACCGTCTACTTAAAGTCTTACCACTGCATCCATGTATGTCTTTCCCCTGCTGTCAGGTCAAATGTCGATGATCTGTCAATGTAAAGCACTTCTCCCCCCTCAAGTGGCTTTTCCACCACCTTGGGAAGGTTGTCATTCTGTTCTATATATGTAGTACAGTTGTGTACATAGTCTCCCTCCTCTACTGGCTCAGCTAAAAATGTCACTGGATTGACAGTCCTGCACCTTACTACCTTGATTGCTGGATTTGAGATAATCACTGTGTATCCAGAAGTGCTCTGTGTGCTCAACGTACTCTTAAGTCTTTAGAGAATTGCAAAGAGGGCGTGCTCCACATAAAGTGTGGTGCTGCATCCCATGGTGTTACTCGCTGACTTCTCTACCGCGAATGCGGCGGCAGCCATAGCTTACTCACAAGGGGAATATAACTCATGACTGGGTCAAAACATCTGCAATAATAAGCCAATTGTGTGTGCCCTAGGGTAGTCTTTTGTGTGAGCACTGCAGTCCTCACTATGCCATTGAAGTACGAAAACAAATAACATTTGTCATGGTAGTCTGGGATCCCGAGTACTGGAGCTCTGCATATTGCTTTCTTCAGCTCTTCTAAGACTTCAGTCATTTGATGTGTCCATTCCAACTTACCATTCCCTCTCTGTGCCTCCCTAAGCCCGCTCAACAATGGTCTTGTGTTTGCGCTATACTCAAACACCCAGGCTCTGCAGAAATTTCAAAGGCTGAAAAACTGCTGCATTTCTCTCACTGTGTTTGGCATCAGTGTTCTGCGGATCAACTCAGCCCTTTTTGGAGTCACTTTTCACCCTTTTTGTGCTATCAGCTGCCCTCTATATATAGCACTTGCCCATGGAAATACTGTAATTTTGCCTTTTCCACCTTATAAACCTTTTCTGCCAATACTGTCAGCAAGTATTCTGAGTCATTTCAACACTGTTCCCCTGACTTACTAGAAATCAAAATGTCATCCACGTATTTTATGGCTGTGCTCGCTATCTGTATATTGACTCAATCCATTTAAAAGCCCCTATTAAAGATTGAAGGTGACTCACAGTATCCTTGTGGGCGTCTTGTGTGTTTCCATTTCTGGTTTCTATATAGGAAGGAGGTTAAATCCTGTGACTCTTCATGAAGTGGTACAGAAAAGAAGGTATTCTTCAAGTCTACTACCGTGAAGTGCATAGCTTCCGTCGGGATGCTGAACAAAAATGGAGCTGGGATTGGAACTAACAGGAATTCTGCTTCAGCAATGTGGTTCAAAGGGCACAAATCCTAAATAAAATGTCATGATCTTGTGTCTCAGGAGGATAGCTCAGGGGCATCGTGCTCGCCTTCGAAGCAAGACGACAGGAGCAACACAGATTCGATCCCCGGGTCCGCGCTTAGAAACCTCTGGGTATTAAGCATGTTATAAATATCCTTTCATATCATATTCCCCCGTCGCCTTTTTTACTGGATACCGTGTGATGTTATACTGTGATTCTGAAGGGACCAGCATGCTTTGCTTCACTAATGCGGCAATCGTCTCATAAACACCCTCGTCTGCTTCCATTGATAGAGGATACTGTCTTGCCCTTGGTCAAATAGTCCCTGGTTTAAGCTTTATCTTGAGGCTCCTAACCCTTTTAAAAGACGCATTTCATAGGGACTATAGGTCCATGAGACACTGGGTACCTGCCCTAAGTCTTCCTCGAGAAATGGTAGTGGCGGTTTTCAAAACCTGCCATTCTCGGTGGTACTTCCTGTAATGTAGTTCCACATGATTTGTAATTCTTATGTCAAACCCCACGGCACTATCTGATCGATCATCTAGGAATAACTCCTCATCTGTCATGTGAGTCAACCTATATCCTTCCCTTACTGCGATTACAGTTCTCCATGATCATCCTGTATCATCAGTCCCATGCAGTACTATTCCCAATTTACTCAATATAACTGCCTTGAGTTCTAATGAGATCACCTTTCCTTTTTTCTCATCTAAGAGAACCTCTAGTCTAAATAGGCATTCATTGGGTATGCGTGACAGTCTACCCTAGGAGCCATGCAATTAACACTTCTACCCTATATTAAAACAGTGTGATGTCTACTTGCACCCCTCTCTGTACCGTTAGGCCACAATAAGCTTGGAGGAGTTCACTCACATTCATGTGATGAATCCCTGGCATTGAGCACACTATCCCTTGGTCTGTGAATGAAATGATCATGTTAAGATGTCTCATTATGTCACTAGCCATTATATTCACTGGTGCCTGTCGGGAATATAACAGTGGCATGGTAAAGTCAGCTTCTCCCACAAGAAGTGGTAATTTGTCAGTAAAAGGAACCAAATATGTAGCCCCTGAGAATCCATGTGCATTCATGGCAATGCCTGACATTGGGGATCCCCCATCCCTTATACAGGAACTAGTTGCCCCCGTATCCACGACAAACGAAAAGGTCTTGTCACCTATAGTCACCCCTGTATGTGGTTCCTCAGCTGGATTGGGTATAGCAGATAGGATTGAACATATCTGGTCTGTCTGTGGGCTGTCCTATTGTGGATATAATGACATTCCAGTCCCTATAAATGGATTGCTCCGTACAACAGCCGCTCTTCAAAGCTGTGGCATGGGAGCTGACATCATAGAGCATGCATGTGTCGTAGTTATGATGTTCTGTTGAACTAGTGCTTGCTGGTTGTGATTGCTACATTTGTGCCTGCATCTATAATGCTTGTGTCATAGGCTGATATTGCTGTGTTTGTGTGTCTTGGTATGTGGCACGTAAATCTGTGCTTACATGTGATCTGGAGCATAATAGTCATTCTGCTCTGTCTGGTATGTGGGCTGTTGTTGCATTTCCCGTTCTGAGGCATCCCACCCCTGTATCTACATAATTGTGATATGTGGCATATTTGTCCACACACCCAGCATTTTGCGGGACCACCATCGGTCTGTGCTGTCCGCAAGAAACCCTTATGCATTCTGCTGCATTGGATGTCCAAATCCTCCACCCGAGGTATCCCCTTAGTCCTCTTGACCATTAATTCATGTCCCCTCATCCTGCAAAACCTCCCCCGGCTCATCTGTGGCCATTTCTGCACATGCTGAACAACTACTCATTCTTGCCTTGTTAACATTGCCCCTTACATTGTATACTTAGATCATTTCTTCTTCACTAACTTTTCTTCTTTTTGTCTTCTCTCCTCATGCTTCTTTCTCACATTCTCTTGCATTAGCCTGCAGTAGTGCACTATAGTTAGCTGATTTTATGTCTGCGGTTTAGCCTCCATCGGCACTAGCTTCGTAAGCTGCTTTTGTACTTACTTGGGTAACCGCTGACATAATATGTTGTAAAATAACCCCACTGGTTTGTCCCATGGTTTTGTTGTCTCAAGGCACCATTTCTCTTGAATTTCTTGAATATATTGAAGTGAGTCTTCTTCCTCACACATTTTGCTTGGCATGATCATGCTTATGTACAAAGTGTCTGGGTATTGCATGCTTACAGATGCCATACGGCTGCTTGGCAGTTGTTAAACGGTGCACCATTGCGTGCCATGTGCTGTGCAGTCACTCCAGTATATCCTTCTTTTTTCATGAATCTTCAGCAACCTCCCAAAGAAGGGCTAAGAGTAAGATCTTCATGTTCCCTATTGCTAATGTCATCCCTGCTGTTAGTCTTTCAATCTCATAAATCCGCTTGTTAGACCACACAGTCAGCAATGGCAGCTCACTTCTTGAATTGGCTTTGTCCATCTGCCTCCATGGTTTTTACTGTGGTCACCCCCACTCTTTTCCAGTAATGGAAATTATGTCAACGTCATCTCTCCATCCTGTAGTAGTAGCCTTGTCCTGTCATTTTGTTTGCTCCTCTTGTGTCAATGTGAGCGTCCTGATGTCCACAGGCTTTTCGGCTTTTATAGATAAATAAATAGTGGTGAACACCTTTGTCATCTATGTCTTTTTCCATCCTGGCCGGTCCCTGACCCTCTGTGATTATAGAGTGATATATTCCACGCTCCGCAACTCCCCATTGGGATGCAGTGGTTGCCTTTTCATGTCCTCATCTCCTCTACCCATATTTTCTTTGCCTCCCCATATTGTGTCAATGTCTGGGCTTGCTTCCCTGGAGCATTATGAGTGTTTTCTCTCTTCCTCGTCCTCACTCACCTGTGAGTCTTCGTCTAACCCATGGTCCCATTACTTCTGTCACTGTCCCCTTCTCTGTCTTCACTGAAGCTAAGTCGCCTAAATGTTGTGTCGTACTACTGTTTTCTCCTTGTTCGGTCTGTAACTTTGTGCTCCCCACTTACCAAGGGTTGAGCACTCCTGTCTGCCTGTGGGTCAACAATGCTGCTCATCCTGCTCCTATTGAGGTCCCCTAACCTTCTTCGTATACCTTCCCCATCCTCATCATCTAAGTGTGGCAAGTCCGTCTTAATCTCTACCGCTTTTGAAGATCGTCTTTCTCTGCTCTTTTCTCTGTCTCGTTTGCTTCTGTGCTCCTCTCTTTCCCTGCATCTGCATTCTTTAACAAGCTGCTCAACTTTTAACCATCTTTTCTACTTCTTTATTTGCAATTGCCTTTCCTGCTCTTCTTCTGCTTTCCTCCTTGCTATGTCTTCTATCTCTCTGTTTCTGTGTCTCCCTTTCTTCTCTCTCTCGTGCTTCTGTTCACTCCCATTCTTTTCGTAATATTTCACTTTCCTCCTTCTCTTCCCTTTACCTTCTATGCACTTCCTCCAATATGTCAGACCATTCTTTAGCTTCCTCCTCTGCGTCTTTGCTACATGGCAATTCCTTCCCTGCCTGCCCTGTCTCACTTACTGTTTTCCCATGCAGTTTGGCAGACCCCACTCCGAGATAGTTTCCATCTCGAGACAGATCGAAGATTTAATATAATTTGCACACACAAAATGTGTCAATGGTTATAACTTATGAATTTGAGACATAGGGCCTCATTCCGAGTACGGCGCTAACCAATGGCGCTATTAACGCCTTGGTTGACGCCGTACCCGGACCGGCAGCGCCTTGGTGGATGGCGGAATCACCGCCCCATTCCAAGGTTGGCGGGGCGGTAATTCCCCATTCACCAAGGCTCTTCCCCATTCCCAAATGAGCCCCCATAGGGCTCAATGGGAATGGGGAAGATGCAAATAACGGTGACCGTTCATTACGGTCACCGTTATTGGCTTGGAGGCCCTATTGCGCCCTCGACTTTAACACCTGCTCAAAGCAGGCGTTAAGGGCGAGGGGGCAGAGGGAACTCGGAGTATGGCGGTAAGGGAATACCGCCACCGGTCTCGTTACCGGTGGCCGCTATCCCTTACTGCCATACTCGGAATGAGGCCCATAAAGGATTACTGGCATCGCTTATCGCTACGGGCTATTCTGACCAACCAGACAGCTATTAGCGGCATCGTAAAGTATGATGCCGTTAATAGCGGGCTCGGCGCACGCACGCGGCCCACCATGCCGTCATTAGCGGTATGCCGTAAAGCGGAGTAGATCACAAGTGAGGCGGACATGCAAATAACGGCCTCATGAAGGCGGAAAAAGTGCCTATCGGCATGGCGTAAATACCGGCATCGCCGACCTGGCGTAAAGAGCCCTGAGCAGTGTTTCCAACTGCCACAGGTGTGCCCAATCTGCACAGGTGGAAGCAATGGAGTCAGGCCCAGTACAAAAGGAGCACACCCACACACCACACTTCCTCCCACACCAAAATGATACCAATAGTAGGAGCATTGCTGGAGGACCTGCTTGCAATGCCTCAACATCAACAGCAACAACAGCCGCCACCACAGAGGAGACGCAGGAGGAGAAGGAGGGTGAGACAGGCCCAGCATGTCTCACCAGTGCAGCCACTGTTACCACGCCGGCAACCCCCAATCCCTTGCATCAGAGCCACTCCCTTCATCCTAACCCCTGAGCAGATCCACACCCTCTACCGTGTGGACCGGGACACCATCACCACCATGATGGACCTGATACATGACAACATAGTGAGCCTCATTGAAATACGCACTGCCACCCCCCCTCTACTGAAGGTAGTGTCTGTGCTCCACTTCCTTGCCACAGGCACCTACCAGCACACAGTGGGGCACATGCATGGCATATCACAACCCTTATTTTCCCGGATCCTGAACCAAGTGCTGGATGCCCTCCTCAAGCACACAAGGGACTGCATATCCCTACTACGGAGTCCCCAGGAGATATTTGATACAAATGTTGCTTTCCATGCACTGGCAGGCATGCCAAATTGTGTAGGTGCCCTCGACTGCACCCACGTGGAGTTGGTGGTCCCGCATGCCATGGAGGTGGTGTACAGCAACCACAAGCAATACCACTCCATCAATGTGCAGATGGTATGCGACGCCAGCAAGATCATCACACATTGTTGTGCCCGATATCCCGGATCAACTCATGACTCGTTGGTCCTGCGGAACTCCATGCTACCACGCTTCATGGAACTACATGCTGGACGACGTGCCTGGCTGCTTGGTAAGTATCAGGTCTGGCACATGGCATTGAAAAGGGGGGAGAGATGCAAACACCACCATGCTGCCAATGTTGATGAGACTGCACGATGTACACATCACAAAACATTGTGCCCCAAACCATCACATATCGTACAAGACACACAAATCCAATATGAATGAAGTAAGGTCCACACCTATCATGACATGACTAACAGGAAACCACCCCACATCCCACGACATGTGCACCACCCATCAGCGACCCTCACCCTCCGTAACGCCATCCTGCACCATGCAGTGCATATACACCATATTGATGTCTCCAGCATATGACCACAAAGGACAAGCATCCCTGGGAGTGCATCATACTGAACTACTAGGGAATCCACAGTCCGGCACAGGGCCGGCACAATCAGAGGAGTGCTGCATGTCAGCATGGGAATGCCAATGCTGATTGCCCAATATTGCACAGACTACTGCCAAAAGACTGCTACAGGACACAACACCTCACTATTTTGACACTCACACAGCTGTATGCATACACCATGCATGTGCAACTAGACGTCAGTGCACACCATCATCTTGAAGATGAAACCCACACCATTAGAACATGGCACAGGACACATGGAGGGACAGTAAATGGCGGCAATGCATCCAGGGACATGTGCATATGGGCAACCATAAACTGCAGGCATGTGTAACTAGTACAGCTGTCCTTCATGATTACCCTGATATTACCTTCATTTTTCTCTCATACAGGTGATAGTGGCTATCCCTTGAAGCCGTGGCTCCTCACCCCTGTCCGAAACCCACAGAACAGGCACGAGGAGGACTACAATCGTTCCCATACCCGTGCACGTGTGGTCTTCGAGCAGACCTTTGGGCTGTTGAAGGCACGATTTCGCTGCCTCTGGCGGTCGGGTGGGGCACTCCTCTACAGGCATGAGAAGGTGGCCAAGATCATCATGGCATGTCTCATGCTGCACAATATATGCACCCGCTGGAACGTGCCCCTGCCCCCTGACATGGAACTGCTACCACTTGATGATGATGAAGGGGAGGAGGAAGATGTGGCAGGACAGGAGGGACGTGCTGTGCGGCAGTCATTGTTCGCACAATATTTCTGACACACATGTCAGCAGAGGGTGACATAATGTTTGGACATAGGGCACTGGGTGTGGGGGTAGATGTACAATATGCACTGTGAATGATTAAATGACACATGCACAATGATTAATGTCCACTCCGGTCTTCTTTTTCACACAACTGGTGTATTGAATGTAACAATATTAATGTAAGTGTCAAAACCCTCTAGCACCCTCACCACCCTCCCCCTCCCCCACAACTCCCCCACACACCCTCCGTCTCCTCCCCCTATCCCCACAACTCCCCCACACCCTCACCCCCTGCCCCTCCCCACACAACTCCCCCAAACAAGTGCCATTGGGCCTCATTACACGGATGGCGGTAAGGGTTTACCGGTACCGGTATTTTACCGGTACTGGTAAATCCTTATCGCCTTATTACGAGGTCCCTTTGCGGGTTGGGGAATTTAACGCCTGCTTTTTGCAGGCGTTAAAAAACCAACCCGCAAAGGGACCATGGAGCTAATTACGGTACCGCAATTTGCGGTACCGTAATTAGCGCCTTCCCCATTCCCATAGAGCCCTATGGGGCAAAAATGGGAATGGGGAAGGGCAATGGTGGAAGGGGGAATTACCGCCCCGCCAACCTTGGAATAGGGCGGTAATTCCCCTTTCCACCAAGGCGGTGCCGGTATTTTACCGGCATGAACCATGGCGCTAATAGCGCCATGGTTCACCGCCATCTGTGTAATGAGGCCCATTGAGTCCACGATGCATACACGAGGCTGCCATAACATTCACTCGGCACTCCCAGAGCAGGGGGTGGCATGTCCCGTCGGCGCTGTGCACAGACCGACTGGCGGAGCGGGCTGGTTCGAGTTCCACAGCTGGAAGATGGTGTGGCCTCCTGCTGAGGTGGTTCGGTGGGACGACCTGCCTCCAAGGCATCAGCAATGTGCCCTAGCACCTGATGGAGGGCCGAGACCTCCTCACAGAGGCAGTTGGTGCTGCCTGTAAAGGACCGGCCGAGTGCTGACAACTCTGTATGCCACTCAACTCTGGCCTGATGGTTGTCCTCTACAAATTCTCAGATGAGTGCAGTGAGCACGTCAGCCCGCTGTGGTCCTGCGGCTGCACCTGTGTGTGTGCTGGGTATGTGGCTGGCATGCCCAGCCTGCACATCCTCCCCAACACTGGATACTGGACTGACATGTCCCTGGGTGTCGTCATGCTGCTCTGGTGTGTTGGTGTTAACAGTATCGCACATAGATACCTGGGGGGACGCAATTTGGGTTGTAGTATGGGCAACATCCATTGTAGCATCTTCAATGGTGGCCCAGATGTCATCCTGGCTGTCTTCCACTGTGAGGGGTGCTGTGCCTGCCACCTCCACAGCCACACTGGACTCCTCCGAATGGGGTGTCTGACAGGTGTCTCCAGCCAGATCAGTGGGTGGGAGGGTGGGGGTGGTGTGCCCTCCACGGGCCTTGGTGTTACAGGTGCTATGTGTCCCTGCGGTGGCTTGCTTGCTGGGAGACGGCGCCCCTTGGCTTGTCCCCTGGAAGTTGACGGACTGTTGATGTCCTCCTGGGACCTCTTACTGGGTGTGGCCTGTGCAGAGGTGGTGTCCCGCTCTTCGCTGTCATGCTCACTGCCTGTGGGGTTAGAAGAGAGGGATGGCATGAGTGATGTTTGGATAGGCATCATACATACATTGGGACAATTGCTCATCCACACAATTTTGGGTAAGAGGCATTTGTGTTGGGAAGGGCACGTCATTTCATACATGGGTGGTAAATGCAGCCATATGTCGGAGTCACTCATGTTGTCCAGGAACAGTGCTGTCTGGCATGCTCACTATTTTGGTCTTGCACACTGTGTGCCTCGTGGAATTTCCTACTTTGTGTGGTATGTGTCATGTACAATATGGCCTTGCAGCAGGCATCAGCATGTGTCTCACTTGCTTCGGCATACTTTACAGGGAGTGTGTGTGTGGCCGACCATGGCGTGACTCTTTGGACAGACATTAGCATTGACTTTCATCAGATTTGGCTTAGGAGTGTTTACTTTGGACACTCACCTCCATCAACAGTGTTGTGGCGCCACACTCCATCTCACCTATGCCTTCAATCGATTGAGACCCAATCATGCTTACACATGTGTCCTCCCACAGGGTGAGCTTTATGGGTGAACTAGGTCCCCCTCCAGTTTCCAGGGCCTGGGTGCGATTTACAGATAAAATGTTGCGCACCCTTAGGCGCAGATCATCCCACCGCTTACGGCAGTCCTTCACCGTGCGGGGTCTGTTGCCCACTGTGCTAACTTTCTGGGCAACAAGTGCCCAGATCTCTTTTTTACGCAGCACTGTCTCTCTCCACATGTTGCTGCTGACGACTGTGGCTGCATGCTCATGCAAAGTGTCCACAAGCATCTGCAGTTCGTCCTGGTTAAATCTCTCCTTTCGGAGGTGGGCAGATCCCTTCTTCAGAGCTTTAGGCATTCTTGGCTTGTAGGGGGTACTTTTCAGTCAATCAGCAGTGTCCCAGGGGTCCCTGTGCGATGACGCTATTTCCGGTTCTGTTATTTAGCGGTGACTGTAAATAGCGGTGTTTGCTATTTACGGTCACCGCTAATGTCGCATTGCATGTCGCATTGCAGGTTTGTCACGCCGGTAAGGGCTTTTTGGGAGCCTTTTGCAGCATGGCGCTAGTACCTTACCGGCATGGCGCCAAGCTCATGCCCGCGAAGTCGTAATAGTCCTTAATTAGCAGACTGGTGCCAGCATGGACACGCTATTTGCACCATGCCGGTAAGGGACGTTACTTACCTCCAAACTCGGAATGAGGGCCATAGTCTTTCTTTGTTTGAATTTTACACACAAGGGGCCTCATTACACGGTAGGAGGTAACCATGCCGCTATTAGCGGCATGGCTACTCCCTTACCGCATACCGGGTCCGGGTAGGCGGTATGGGGACTTACCGGGTCATTCCGACCCTGGAGGACCCGGTAAATCCCCATGCCAAATACCATTCCCCATTCCTATTCGAGCCCCCATAGGGCTCGAATGGGAATGGAGAAGGAGCTAATAACGGTACCGCAATTTGCGGTACCGTTATTAGCTCTGAAGTCCCTTAGCGGGTCCTGTCCTTAACACCTGGTCTGGCCACACGTTAAGGACGGGACCCGCTGAGGGACCTCGTAGTAGGGCGCTAAGGGACTACCGGCACCGGTGACCTTACCGGTACCGGTAATCCCTTAGCGCCTACCGTGTAATGAGGCCCAAGATGTGTCAATGATTGTAATCTGTGAATTTGACAAAAAGCATGTTTTTGTTTGAATATGTATTTGTACCTGTATTTTGGCAGACCCCACTCCAAGAGGTAGTTTCCGTCTCAAGTTAGACAGAAGAATTTGATTTAAAAGGATTTGTTTACACACAAAATGTGTCAATGGTCATAATCTGTGAATTTGAAACACAGTTTGTCTTCGTCTGAATTCTTACACACAAGATGAGTTAATGATTATAATTTGTGAATTTGAAACAGTTTGTTTTCGTTTTAATCAGATTTGCAAGTGAACTTAACAATTAGAATTTGTCCAATTGTTTTGGGAATGTTTTCCTCTTTGTTTTTTTTGTTTGAATTCATATATTTGTATACTTGTTTTGACTGTTTCATGAATACGTATTAGCATAATAATGGCAAATTCGATTCTGGTCTACTGGTGATTCTTCTAGCATGGAAATAAGCAATCAGCTTTACCGTTTTAGATAAATTAGGTTGGACCTAGGAGTTTCAATTAACATAACCCATGTTTAACCAACCCAATGTGTAGCAGTATCGCTCTCTGTTCCCATCCAGTTTGAGCAATATCTGTCTGCCTATCTATTCATTTGATACTACTGATTCTTGACCTTCACTAAACCTGGTTTTCCCCCCAAGTCATTGGGCCTCATTACACAGTAGGCGATAGGGATTTAACGTTACCGGTAATGGAATACCGGTAACGCTAAATCCCCATCAAAATTATGACCTTGCTCACTGCTATTTGCGGCACCGCTAAGTACGGTGCCACTAATAGCGGCCAGTCCGCGGGCGCGCGACCCTTGCGTCTGTAATTTACGCCATGCTGCTATTAGCACATCATCACAAGCCAGGCGGATGTGCCAATAGCGGCATGGAAAAGCACCCAAAACCCCTTACCGACATGGCGCTAATACCGCCATCGCAAACCACCCGTTAAAAGAACTGTGCAGTGTTACCACCTGCCACAGGTGGCCACAATCAGCACAGGTGGAGCCAATGGAGACTGTGGCTGCTCAAAAGGAGCACACCACACCCCTTCCCACACCCCTTCACACACCAAGATGGTTCCAATACTAGCAGCATTACATGGCCTGGAGGACCTGATTGCAGCGCAGCTGCAACAACAACAGGCAGCACAGAGGAGACGCAGGAGGACGAGGAGGGCAAGACAGGCACAGCAAGCACCACCACGGCACCTAATCATACCACAGAGGCACCTACCAATTCCCAGGATCAGAGCCCATCCATTTAACTTAACACCTGAGCAGATACACACCCTGTACCGTCTGGACCGGGATACCATCACTAGCATCGTGGACATGATACACCACGACATTGTGAGCCTCATAGACATCAGAACTGCCATCCCCCCTCTACTGAAGGTGGTGACTGTGCTCCACTTCCTGGCCACAGTCACCTACCAGCATACAGTGGGGCAGATGCATGGCATCTCCCAACCAGTATTCTGACGCACACTGAACCAGGTACTTGATGCCCTCCTGAAGCATGCACCCGAACACATATACATGCCACGGACTGCCCAGGAGATTGCAAACACCAAAGTCGGTTTCTATTCACTGGCAGGCATCCCAAGTTGCATCGGGGCCATCGACTGTACACATGTGGAATTGGTCGTCCCACATCACAATGAAGTAGTGTACCAAAACAGGAAGCAATTCCACTCCATCAATGTCCAAATGGTATGTGACGCCAACAAGATAATCACACATTGCTGTGCCAGATTTCCCGGATCAACCCATGATTCCATGGTCCTGCGGAACTCAACTATCCCACGCTACAGGGAGCGACAAACGGGACAACGTTCGTAGCTACTTGGTGAGTAGCAGGCCAAGTACATGGCAGTGTGCTTGGGGGGGGAGAGATAGATACTCCAACTGGGTGTAGCCTGTAGTCTGTCGTCCAAATGCACATACAGATGTAAGGCAATGTGCATCTGGGAGGGCCGCAACGTACTTGAGATGAACTGACATGCAAGTATATGCTACACAACACAGATGACAATCCAAGCCTAGAAACATCAAACATCAAACCACATCCACACTGCACAACATTCCACGGCACAAAATACACAAATGTCATCCATGCCGTCAACATAGTCATGCTGAATTCGTACAGCACAACATCAACAATGCAATGTGTCCTTCAATGCATGCTAAGGAATACCCCCTAGCCATAGCAATGCACCACGAACCCATAGCACCACTGAAGTGATGCCTCTCAGCATGGCAACGTCAATGTTGGAAGGGCAGTACACCACCAATGTGGTTCCAAATCTGCCTGGGCACATGGACACCTAAGACCTGGCCTCACACAGGACATGTCAATTACTGTTGGAGGCATTAATGGGGCATGTCTACTTGCAAGGTTGAGCCCACCTTTGCACATTGCAGTTACACAGACCATTTGCATGTATGCTGTTGATTGTGTACTTGAATCTCAATGCCAAGTCAATGTTTGTGAAATGAACAGGCCACACTTGAGGTGAACAGTAACAGGACCCCATACCTTCCCCCATATAAGTGATGCCGGCTATCCCCTGAAGAGGTGGCTCCTCACACCTGTACGGAACCCACAGAACAGGCACGAAGAGGAATACAATCGTGCACACACCTGTACCCACATCGTGATCGAGCAGACCTTTGGAGTTTTGAAGTCACGGTTTAGGTGCATTAGCAGGTCTGGTGGTGCTCTCCTGCATGGCCATGACAAGGTGGCCAAGATCACCATGGCATGTGTCATGCTGCACAATATGTGTATCAGATGGAATGTGCCACTGCCCCCTGACGTTGAAATAGAAGCACCTGATGAGGATGATGATGGTGATGGGGATGGAGGTGAAGGGGATGCAGGTCATGCAAGAGCGGATGGCCAGGAGGGACGTGCTGTGAGACTGCATCTGATCAACCAAATATTCTGAGTAACATGTTCTCGTACTGTCACCTGGATATGGCTAGTAATGCACTGGTGTCTGTTTGTGAGCTCACAATGGACACTGGCGTCAATAAAGTACACATACACAATGAAGGAGCTCAGGCCTGTGTTTTGCTCAAACACCAGTATATTTATGAACTTAAACAGGAAAATGTGTATGTCCCCAAACATCCCACCACCCTTTCCTCCCACCCCCCACAACAGTCCCATCACACCCTGTCCCCCCACCCCCCACAACAGTCCCATCACACCCTTCCCCCCCACCCCCACAACAGTCCCACCACACCCTTCCCCCCTGCCCCCCACAACAAACCCATCAAACCCTTCCCCCCACCCCCACAACAGTCCCATCACACCCTTCCCCCCACCCCCCACAACAGTCCCATCACACCCTTCCCCCCACCCCCACAACAGTCCCTCATGTGTCTTCCACAATGTATGGGTCCAGGCATGCACGCGGAAGCATGAACATTAACTCCCTATTGATCATTGCCAAAACAAGCATTGGGAGGCTGCCTAGAGGTGCGCCTGGTGGTGCATGCGGAGCGTCGGGGTGGGCTTGACTGCCGCGAACTGGCGGACGAAGAAGGGGCAGACTGTCCAGGTGGTGGTGGTGGTGGGAATTGGCAGTCCATAGCATCCGCAATACGTGTGAGGACCTCGCGAACTCGGATGAGCTCTCCACACAGCCTGTCTGTGCATGCCTCCATCCCCTGCCTGGATGGCTCCGCAATCTCCTCCCTGAGGCGGGCAGCCTCCTCCACGTGCTGCCCAACCAGCACAGTGAGACCCTGTTGCCGCTGGCTGATGCTGGCCCGGTCAAGGGCAGTGTCGGGATCTGGTGGTGTGGCTGGTGTGCATTGTGATGCAGGCAGGTGAACAGTTGGAGGCACCGGGGGGCTACTGAAAGCTCCCATGGTCTCCTCACCAGTGACGTTGGAGCCATGTGTGTGGTGGTGATGGCTGTGGGGTTCCAGGGGGGCTTGGAGTGTGCATGCCCAGGTCGAATTCTGTTGGGTCCTCCACATCAGATAATGGAGCAGTGGCTGCCGCATCTCCTGCTGAACTGGCTGCAGCTGATGGTGGTCCCTCGGTGGCTGTGATCGGTGGTGGTGAGTGGACCTCTGGAGGTGGGGCAGTTGGCTTTGGTGTGGCCTTGGCAGTGGCGCTCGACCAATGTTTGAGACTCTGCAAATGGAGCCTTGTGCCTTTTCCCCTGGATGTTGTGGGGGTGTCCTCTGTGGGCTGTTGCCTTTTTTTCTTCTGCGCAGGGGGTGCGCAGGGGGTACCATCGCCACTGTCTGTATGTGACCCTGTCGGGGACAAATAGGGGGATGGCATTGGTTACGGTTCGATGTACTTAACGCAGGAAACATCATCAATGCAGTTGTGGGCATTTGGACTTCATTGTGAAGGATGCAGGTGATGTGTCAGTTCAGTGGCTCATCCATGCAGTGTTGTGTGTGGCACTTGGCTCTGTTGATGTGTGCATGTGTGTGTGTTTGGGTCTGGCACTGACATGGGCAGGGTGGGATGCATGTGTGGCTGTTTGGCCATCCATGAGGTGATTCTGGGCTGACATTTGCGGGGACCAGTAGATTCACATTGTATGCTTTCATTGGTACACTTACCTCCATCCGAAGTGCCTGCCACGCCATGCTCCATCCTCCCGACTCCCTTGATGCATTCAACTCCTATGAGGTTGGCACATGTCTCCTCCCATTCTTTTAGTTCAATTGGCGACCCCGAACCACCTGCTGTGGCAATGTTGTGATTTTCTGCCAAGATCATTCTGACCCGGAGTCTAAGGTCATCCCATCTTTTCCGGCACTCACGTACATTGCGGGTGCTAGTGCCCACAGCACTTACTTTCAGTGCCACCTCCTCCCAGATTGCTTTTTTTTGGAGGAGTATCTCCTGCCGCATGTCGTTTGAGAAGACCACTGCAGCATTTTCAGATAGGGTCTGTGTCAGCATTAGTAGCTCCTCAGTCGAAAACTTTTCTTTCCGCTGGCGGTCAGTTGTTTTTTTGAGAGCTTTGGGCATGGTAAGGGTGTTCCAGATATTTTCTAACAGCAAAGTACTACAAACAGGTCCAGGGGGCAGAGGATGGCAATGGATTGTGTTTTTAAAGATGGCCGCCGTGCTCTTTCCCGTTCCTGTGCAATGACGCTATTTCCGGTTCCGCTATTTAACGGTCACCGCCATTAGCGGTGACCGCTATTTGCATGCTGCGTCAAGGCGGAGATGCTATCTGCACTGTCGTCGAAGCCGGTAAGGGACTATTGGGGGAGTTTAGCGGCATGGCAGTTGGGGCATTAACGGCATGGCGCGATGCTCGTGTCCGCGTACTCGTAATGGTACGCTATTAGCGCCCTCATGCGAGGGCGGACACGTTAAGGGTGCCATGCCGGTAATTTGCAATTTTTAGCGCGCAACGTGTAATGAGGCCCATTGTCGTTTAGCTACGCGTGCATCTCGCTACACTCTTGCGTTCGCTGCTATTGTCTTTTGCTGCTATACTTGCTTGCTTTGTGCCATCAGGTGCACTTTTGCCCCTATACGCTGGAGATGTAAAAGTGTGATTGGTGTATTCCACCGTTGCTTTTAATTCCCTCATAGGATAAAATCCCTTGGTTTCAGTTGCTGTGTCTGCCATTTGAGGAGGAGGAGATGGGAGCTGAGGGCTGTTCGTCCCCCGTCTCCCATTGGCACAGCATCGAATGCCGCCAAACCAAGTCCCCTTCCTCATCCTGGAACATTTTCCATAACTTTAAAATGGCCAATCGTTTGCTCAGTTTATTCTCTGCAAATGAGTGGTTATGTGTTGCTGCACACATTTGGGAAAACCTCAGTCTTTGGGCCATGGCTTTGCCAAATTGCCCTTTGTTTTGCGAGTCCATTCTGTGCTATACTTGTATATTTTGTCTTGATACTGCGGGAGGGACTTGCACAAATTCTGAAGAGGTGCATCCCTCATTTCTGTCACCTTATGTAACACTAGATCAATACTTAATGGTCCTCAAATCAGGATTTCGACACATCTAATTTTAATCAAAACAATATAACAAATCTTTTCTTTAGACTCCCCGGCTCACCACCAAAACCACAGGCATGCTACTCACACTGCCCCACTTGCGAGCTTCTGAATCTCTATGCAAATGCCACAACACTGATTTTCTTTTGCAATCGGCAAACTTTCCACCAAGTTAAACAGCAATCTGTGCACTTCAAGTCCTATTAAACAACTTCACTGTTTATGTCACCACTACCGTAGATGAAGAATTTTTCAATACTTGATCTTTCAATAGATGTGCCCACTTATAACCTGCCCATACTCAATGACAAACACAACATAACATATGCATGGCTGCCTTCCTGTCTCCTACCAGGTTAATCCAATGAATCTTGTTGTCCATTTTCTATACCATCACCTAATAGAAATGCACATCCATGAGGTAAAACAGGAAACCACCTTCTGTGATGTAAGGTATCTAACCAATATACCCAGCTTAACCATGAATTAATCATCCATTAACCAAGGTTAATTGCCTAATTCACAGGGAAACCTTTGTATTTTTTTTGTCTTTTTTTCAGTTTTTCTTTTTCATGTGCAAGCTAAGCCGACCGCCCAAACTGACTGCCTAACAAACAAATATCCTTACATCATGCAAAGACTTCTAAACAATATTAAATGGACACTCACTTCCCATCTTTGCCATATTGCTGAATCTATACTTACCCTCTGTGATTCACTGAGGTCTATCTGACACCGATTCTCCCATAAACTGCCACTCTGCCGTCCGGTCTGACAGACATTCCACGGGAAGAGGGCAGCACTTTTTCTCCAAATGCATCTCCTGTCACCCTCTTCTTAAACGTTTGATTTGTGCTATCAGTTACCGTGGGTCACCACATAAGTCCTCTGGCATGTGGCAGAACGAGACAGCTTGTCACCAAAAAACCTTAGCGACCACCCTCTGCTATCACTTTGTATAGGTGTGGCCTGGGTCCTCTAACAGTCACCCCAATTATCAGCAGAGAAAACCTGGGCCCATCAAAGACTTCCAGCCACAATAATGGAAGACTCAGCCATGGGGCAAATTTACTGTCTTTTATTAGCAAACAAAACGACAGGGATCACAACAGAAAAACAAGTATCCTCCGGAGCTCTCGTTGTCTAAGCTTGTGTCACCGGATTTATCCCGATGTGACATCACAAATCCAGGTTCCATCTCAGAAACCTATCAGACATTTACATTGGTCAGTTTGGGTAGGTTACATGTAGAATATATACGGGTTTGTTCTACAATTGGTTAGCGTTATCTCCACCTAGGACCACCTCCACTAGTATCAATCTACAGTGTTGCAACATTGCAAAGAGACCATTAGCCATAGTAACTAATTAAATCTGCACGTGAAAGATGAGCCTAGATTAGGCAGGATGTGTTCTCCTATCCCTGGGACCCTGGACGGTTACCAGAATGAGTGTACATTGTTAAAGCAATGGGAATGAACATGCAGGTGTGAAGTGTTACCTAATGTTGCCATCTCTGATCACCTAAGCCTGGGAGAGTACATTCAGTTAGCAGTTCCTAGAAAACACTTGCAGCTTTTTCCCCTCTGGTTTGATTAGAACAGTCCTCTCTGCCTAACTTGGTTGAATGTGCATTGTCTTGTTCGGGTGGGCCACGTGTGTGGAGACCACGAAATGAATCTGTCCTGCTTGTAATTATGAGGATTTTAGTCTGAATTTCTGCAGGGAAATTGTTGTCTTGGTAACTGGAACTTTTCTATCTCCACTTGTCTTTGGCTAAGTGCCTTGGTTCTGCTCGCCTCTGGCTGCGGAGATCATGTCAGCTTTTCCACATACTCAAACCTGTCCCTCCTTTACTATGTATTTCAGAGGCCTATAGCTTCCCTGTCATTCCTTATGGCCTATCCATGTTAGAAGCAGTCAAGCAGATTCAAGCTAAATATATGAATACTTTGCATCTTGTGGTTTTAGCTTTTGCGAAGGATGTGCATATAAAGAAATATGTATGTGTGTCCGTCCTCTGCCTACATGGGTCAAAGGCATGTGCTTCATGCCTATAAGCAATAAACAAGTGCATTTTTGTGTAATCTTCATGAATGGATGAACATGTACTTCATGTATGATGCGACTATGTTGTGATGTCAGCGATGATGCCATTGATTTCTGGTCTCAGAGTTAGTCAACTTTCTCGATCGATGTCATTTCCATGTCGTCCAAATAATTGATTGGGTATGGTCTCAATGGTGGTCTGAGCGAATAACGCTTCTTACAACTGCAATACATTGAGGATAGCTGTGATGATCCTAAAGGTGAGGCACATCGTTCGTTTCTCTGCCTTCATGTTGAGAGTTGTGCGGGGGCATGGTGGTCAGTATTTCCTGATGTCGCTCAATCAGACAAATACAAATGGGAGGCACTATGATATAGTAAGTGAATGTGGTTCATTCATGGAACATGGTCAAGAGAATGGAAGGAGCGCTGTCTGGATGCATGATCAGTTGATCTTGTCTCTATTATTCCCCTTACTACTAAAGAGAAAAGGGCCACTTCTAAAAGGTTTCCAATAGAGTAAGATGCATGATGCTGGTTTCATAAGGAGTTTGCTGAGGTGAAAGGTTCCCTGCAGTAAGCAATCAAACTCAGTGGGTGACCAAATTAGGTCATAAAGCTTTTGAACATTTCAAAACTCTTGTGGCCCATAAAAAGAAAGTTTTTGAATCGTGGCTTGCAAAACCTGGCAAAATACGTGTGAACAATAGATTCATGATCTTTCTAGAGGCTGTAGCAAAGGGGTTGTGACAGCACAAACCCACGTTGTTACCAATATTTCTGAGGGACAGTGGGTGATGCACTTCTCTGGGATATTCACGGTTGTCACTAATGAAAGTACAGGCCCATTGATGGACCAAATTCCAATAATACTGGGTGAGTCAGTAATCCACACAAACAGATTTGAAGCTCTGTCGACACTGTTATCAGATAATAGGATTTTCTTTTTTGGGTAGTGGGACATATTGTGCAACATGGACTAACTCCATCATTATTCCCCTTCATATGAATGGTCCAGTCCAAGAAGTATCACTATGCAGACCGATCAGTTTCATAGACATTGAGTGCAATATCTTTTGCCATATCATCCTGTCTGAATGAAATCGGTGGATTGGGGAGAGCATCCGTCTGGATTGGGTAAAGCAGGCTTTAGACCAGGGTTTTCCATCATAGATCAGGTTTTTGTTTTCTGGCACTTGGCCAACAGATAGTTTGTGGCCAATAAGATGCTTTTATATAGCCTTCTTTGACTTCCTATCAGTCTTTGGCCTAGTGGACAGAGAGAGACTAATGGTCGAATTGGTGAAGACAGGAATTGACAGGACCCTTCTCGACATCACGGTCCAGATTCGGAATGGCCCACATGGTCAACTGACAAATGAAATGCCAACTGTGAGAGGCGTCAAACAGGGTTGCCTTTTAGCACTGATGCTCTTCTGCCTGTATATCAATGATTTGTTAAAATATGTTGAAGAAGGCTGCAAAGACATACTAGTTATTGGTGGAAAATCAGTACCAATGCTCCACTATGCTGATGACCCAGTTCTTGTCACCATGACACCCAATGCCTAGCGAGTCCAGCTAAAGCAGTAGCGCCCTACTGCAAAGCAAATCATTTGATATTAAATAAAACTAACTCAAAAATTATTCTCATCAATAACAATTATAGTAATACACAAAAACTATCCTTCAGGGTGAAAAGCAAGCCTACAAAGATTGGTAACTGTTTGACTTACCTTGGTTTTATCATTTAATCTAATTTATCTTGGAAACCACAAACAGAGTTTGCAACCAGGAAAGCGGCAGTGGCAGGGAAACAATTATCAATATTGTGCATAAACATAGGGATAGTTTTGGGGGCGAAATTGAAATGGTTTATCACGGGAAGTGGAGGAATAGTTTCATCTGGTGCAGAGTTCTGGGTTTAGATAAAAATGTTGACAGAGCGGGTATAAGAGAATGTCAAGTTTGGAAACAACTCTTATGTCTAACCAAGGGCTTTCCAAATACCATTTTACATGAAGAGGTGGGTTTTTATAGTCAACAGAGGTGGGAGATCGACACACCAGTCAGGTTTGCTGTTAAAATAGCAACAGCCCAGTCCAGAGACCTGGTGGGCATAGCCTGGCATGGACATTTTACTCAAGCATTCATCTCAACATACAGGAAGCAGCTGTCCCAAGACAATTCTGCATCCATTGCTGTATGCCATGGACTCACACCGCTGGTTACTGACCGAGATAAAAAATAAACAGCTTGCAAAAGCAAGGATGATGGAGGAGGGTCTACTTGCTTTTTCTTTGCACACTTAGAGTGGTCTGACATCTATGTAGTTTGTGTTGGCCACCAATCCTACTTGCAAACCTTCAAATGTGATAGCAGACACCATACCACTGGCATGCAATCTGAAAGAACTGGGCAAGTGTTGCAAGGGCTATGTGCAAAATGTGAAAATTAGATGAGGAAAATCTTTGTCACTTTCTTCTCACCTATCCAGTTTATGACACATCTAGATCTAGAAGCATCAATCCCCTACTATGGAATCAAGGTGTTTTAGACAATCCAAAAACTGTAATGTCCTTCATTTTAGTGGTGTTGATAGTGATCTCCAGGTTTTGCAGTAGCTGACTATTTGGGCCTTAAGGGTATTATTGTGGGTGATGATGTCAATTCTCCCCTATTACCTAGAGTATATATTGTTTATTCAATAATAAACAGGGTTCTGTTTATGGGGTTTGGAGCCTTAAGCGTTTCACCCTCTAGGGGCTGTGAGTTTATGATGTCCATTTCCCACTATCACCTCTCCCCTAGAGTATATATGTGTTATCCAATTCACACTCACAATAGGTTTACCGATACAGGGGTGGATGTTTATAATTTTGATGTTGATAATGTTTTTATACATGAAATATTTAAGGATATTAAAATACAATGTGTAGGTCTGTAAGTTTTTCATAAACATTGCTGCACAAACAATCATTCTTCGCAGCAGGAGTTTTTTCTGGGAAAAGAAGCACTTGTTCCTGCTATAATAACATTAAGTTACTTCAATGGAGGGTGGAATCACTCATTGTATTATAGAAGATGTATCTTTAAATGTTCAGTGAAAACATCTTGTTCACTCAGAGATATACCAGTGATGCAAAAGACTTGAGTGGGTTGGTAATAAATGGCCACTCGTTCTGCATACTTTCCAATCAGTTGAAAAGTACCGTTCAAACTGATCTAATTAGCACTTCATTTTCAATTGGCCGGGCATCATGTTTGGGTCCAGTGGACTTGGTTCAGACTCTCAAAGGTGAAAGCCTTCAAAGTGTTAGATTCATCATTCAATACACCCCTTGTTTGATTAAATCCATTACATTTATTTAAATAGTTACGACAGTCAGCAAGCAATAGGCAAAATCAGAGTTCTACCCGTAGCATTACAGGATAAATAGAATAGTTACACAACCCATTGCGTGGATACTTTTACAACTTTTTACAAAATGGATTTAGTTAGTGAATCAGTGCAACAGATGCCTTGAAGGCACACACTATCTGGATCAACTGTGAAAGTCCAAAATGAAAGGCTTCATTGAGTGGTGAATCCACTTTTGCAAAGATCTGTCAGAAATGTTAGCACACATTTCACAATGTGGATTCTGAGCAAATTCTGCGCACTATTGCCAGGAATCATCTTTACACCCAGGGCTCTACCAAGCAGAAGACTCATGGTTGCTCTGCCTGTCCTCCACAGCTCTCTGCCATGAGAGAATTACTTTTGGGGAAGGCGTGAAAGCCCAAGCCTTTTTGATTTTTATTAATATAAAGGGCTGCAGGTAAAACTGTTTCTGGAGAGTCTGCTAATCAGAACCAACTTTCATAAAAGTCTACATGCCGAAAACATTACATATGCATGCGCCTGTGCAGCACCAGTCTCCTGACATCTGCAGCCCCTGCTCTACAGTGGCCCAGTGCAGGCTGGAGGGTCACATGTTCTTCCCTGACAGCTGCTGTGACCCAAAGCCATTGCAGTCTGAGGTAGCATTTTAACTTCTGCACATCTGAACTAAAATATAACAATTGCTGCCGTATCAGTCTGGTGGTGGCTAATCTCTAAGAATAAGCCATACTGTGTCATGTTACGATGACTGGTAAGAGCACACCATTAGTAAACCTATGCCAATCAAATATCATGCAAACCCTGTGAGCCCCGGCAAGTGGTGAAAATGTGGTGTATATTCATGGCTAGCCTAGTTACCTGCACTGCTCCAAGTGTTTGATTCCCTGGGAGGAAGGGTAATGCCTTCCCCTGGGGGATTAGGAGCTCTCACAGTGAGATCACGTGGAAGCCCTACTTTAAAGGGCCCGCGCATAACAAAGGCCATACTCACACCAGGCTATTGGACTACACGGTCAGTACGCATCAGAAAAGGGTAGGGTTAGAGTAGCCAGAGAGGGAAAGGTTGAACTGAGGATGCGTTTGACCATTTACGTTTTCTGTTAGGGTGGGTTACCTTCCTGTTCCCTCCATTTTCTGCAGACAAGATACTCTCTTTATGCTGTATTACATGCAGAGTCACTTGCTACTGCAATAGGGATTGGCCCGCTTACAAAAGGTGTGCTTTTAATCAATCTCCAATAACAATTCTCCATTGTAAGGAAGAGGTCTCCCACTCTTTTCTTGATTTATCTGTGGACTTTCAAGAAGACAAGAAGAATTCACTGGACATCCATTGAGAGTGCAGTCCATTTCATGGTCCTCCAACAGTGAAGTGATTATAGAAGGCATTTAAGGCAGAGTAGAGAACTGTCCCCTAGCCACTCCTTGAGAACAGTGGGGGTGAACATCTGTGGACCAAAACCTATCACTCTGCCATCAGAACTGGAAAACGGCACCTCACCAGAGGTGAAGAACCCCTGTATGTGCCAGCCAGAATCAATTGACTGGGACACCAGAGCAAGATAGATTCACCTTGTCTCGTTAGCCTCTGGATTGGGACTCCCATCAGCCTGAAAGAGTAAGAGCAGGGATGTCATTTAGGAGTTGCCAGAGGTCGCAACTACAACAACTGTGGTCTCCCTTGCACCCTCTAAAACAATAAATAAAAAAAACATTTTTTTTGTGTGTAATGCAAGCTCCTGGGTTGTGGCCAGCATCATGTGGCTCTTTACTTCTGGAGTTGCTGGCTTTCTTGTTCAGGTTCCTTAAAAAAAAGAAGAAAAATAAGAATAGGAGTGCCACAAGTCTAACACTTTCAGGACTGACCCTAAATAAGAAAGAATAGGAATACCAAATAATGTGTCTTTCTAAAATTCTATACAATAATTGCTATACTCATTAAAGGTTTATTTTAGGCACACTTCAGGGGGTGACTCACTGATTGAGTCTGTTCTTAAACGCCTCACCTCAGCATTTCATCCTCCTGAGGTCGATAAACGAGTACCAACGAAGGTTGGGTGATATTGGGTATATATTTTTTCTATATAAAGCGCTTAAGCGGACGTCCTATATACTAACACTTCATTATCATTTGGTCATGGAACTCTGCTTGCATTCACAGTAATTTGGTAATATTGGCCTATACACACTGATCTTAATGATACATATGGCGATCCGTTATAGTGATATCGTAACCATATTTTTCATAGTGTACAATGCTATGTGATGCCACTTCCTGAAAGGTTGTGTTCCATCGCTTCCTGCAATATCACTTCAGAGTGGGGTCAAATGACATCACTTCCTGTGATGTCATCAAGGGGGTCAAGGTTCGTGTGATGTCACTTTCGCTACCCCTGGCATTTTGGTGAAATGACGTCCCTTAGTAAGATCAGCTGGAATCCTGGTTGCACAGCTTTGAACCACATTCAAACCAACCTTCGATGCCCTTGGAAGATACACAGAACCTGCAATTCTGCTTTTGGCACAGCATGAATTCCAACTTCTCAATTGCCTCTGTTGACACGATGGCCCTTTGCACCGGTAGTGCTCATCGTCACTCTCTACTCAAACCCTGGATCACCTCAGCAAAAGCCTTTGAGCACATCATTGAACCAACAGGACCTCACCTCAACCTGACTGAGACACTGGCTTGAACCACTGCAAGCTATTGTGTCAAGCAGTGACTTGACCCATGGTGACATTTTCCCAAACCGACTTGACTGCTGTTAGAATCCTGTTGGGCCCTTTTAATTGCGTTGTCCTGAATGATGACTCGGACATAACAGAGCCTCTTCTGTAAGCCAACTTGCTCATTGATCAATGTGACTTTCCACATCGCGAACCAAGTTTGACTGCAAGGACAAGGAAAAAAAGCCAGTTCAACACTGTTGGACCAAATAAAAACATAAATAAGGTACTTTCAGGGAGACCTGTCGCCCTGGCTTACATCTTGGAAACAGTGACTTATAAGCCCCATTGTCAATCCTTTCCTTCAAAGACATGTCCTTAGAACAGTGACAATACTGAAATTGCTTGAATGATGTCCCCTGCTGGAGTACCAGGGGTGCTGTTTCGTACCAGTTCTGCATTTTCTGTATTCTCTTATAGGTACTGGTTTTGCTTTTGTTGTCTAGTTAGTTATTTACATTTGTATTGTTTAGTTGAAAGATGTATTTTTCTAGAAACTAGATTGAATATACTTTTATTTTGGAGTCTTTGTACTATTGATGTTTGGGTTGCTACTGTTATCACTTCAAGCCCCTCCTGAGAGTATAAATTGCTCTCAGTTCAAGATACCATAACAGGCAAAGTAGGTATAACAATCGGTCTGTGTCTGTTTTACCCTTATGATTGAGATTACTGCTGTTTTAGTAGTAGTTGGGGACTGAGTAGGCAGTTTAGCCACTATTCATCCCTGTACCTATGCAGACATCCTTGATATAACACATATTAGACTGCTTTGGTTAGCTTTAGTAGAAAGTGGAATATAGGTACAAGACTATAAAGGTAACATGTCTATTGTGCTCAGAGAATTCCATTAGCCTGGTGTTAGGCAGAATTGCATGCAGTACCCTCTGGGACCACCACATACAATTAGGACTGCAGGTGTGAGCAAAACTAACCTTTGGTATAAGTCTGTACTACAAAGTTTAGTGTAGCAGGGCTGAGCAGCCAGACATTTCTCAAGAGTGAAAATGAGCAGTACAAGAGGTTACACAGAGGCCTTTCAATCACAGTAGTTCAAGTAGACACGAATACTCAAGGTTTCTTGGTAAAACACGAATTAATTTATTACACAATCATTTATCAAACATTTCACTATAAGGAGGAACATTATTATTATAGGCAAATACACTTCAATACAATTCTCTAAGGTTTGAGATAGTTTGAGCTCCCTGAAGTAGGAGCAAAATAGCAGTTCAATTACTTAGAAGTGAGCGAAAATGAACAAGGCAAGTAGAATAGATCCCATATACTTGTTAGACAGTGCAAATAGATTCAGTTCACCAGAAGAGTTCAATTCAAGTCAATAGGCCTAGGCCAAAGTCAATGGGCTAGTTTCTGGATAGGAAAGAGCAGTTCTGGTATCAAACGGTTAAGTCTTTACAAAAGTTCTCAGAAGTAGTTTAGGCGGAAAAAAAAAACAGATGTAGGGTCAAAAGTTGATTAGGCCTGCAAGTTGGGAAAGTTTCATTAACTTTCACAGCGAGAGTGGCGTTCTCTCAATGGGTTGGCACAGTACCTTAATTTGAAGAAACAAATGCTGCTGAAGTCGCTGCTTCCTGGCAGTTCCTGCAGATCACACTGTTCCAGAGCCTCAGTTGTGGGGGCAAAAGGGAGGACGACAGGGGACTCCTGTACTGCACAGGATCATAGAAGAAAGCACACAAGATGGAGTCACTTCAGTTCCATTAGCTGTATATTCAAGAACACAAGCTGGTGTCCCTCTCCCTGGTTAATCCTAACCAGCCTTAAGAATGGTATCCAGGTGTCTTGCGAGTTGATTGGTCCCACCAACTCAAAGGAAGAAGCCATCCTTGAAGGAGCTTCTCTGCTGAATGGAGTTTGGCAATTCGGACCTGCAGCAGGGCTTCACTGGGCAAACCAACGGTGTAGGAGTTGCAGCAGCTGTCCTCTTCCTCGTCTTCGGTTCTTTCGTTCCAGTGTTCAACTCTGCTTTCCAGTCCAATAGACTCACCTTTTAAACAGTTTTCTCCCTTTCATTCCAAACCTAGCTGTCACTCACCCACGAGGGTGGCTGTCCTTGCCGGACAGTCGGCCAGCCAATCACGCCAGAGTGTATTTGGGTCTCTTAGGAGACTAAGGACAGGGAGTTTCGGGCACCTCCCTCACTTCCTGCCCACCCAAGACACTCAGACGCCAGAGGCGGTCTTCATTCCTGAAGCCCGTCAGAGGCACATGAACAAAGGGACCAAACCAGGTATGGTTTGCAGAGACAACCTCTACAAGTACCTTTCCAAAAAGAAACGGCGAAAAAAGAAGACTGGGACCTGTTTAAACAAAGGGGCTTAAGGCGCCATCTTGAAAAACATGGCTCCTGTGATTTTTAGTTACCGGTGTTCGTGGTCGGGAAAAGTCATGGTAGTTCGTTGTAAAACCACAGCCACCAGCCTTTTCAATAGGAAAGGGTAGTATTTGACTGCTACATGAGTATTTAGACACAGGGGATACTATGTAGCCCCTCCAGAACTCCATTGTAAGATGGTGTGTGCTGGGTCTATGAATTTGGAAAGACGAGTGAAATTAATTTCACTTTACATCCCCTTGGAAACATTAGTTTATCCCAGAGAAGGTATTTAAACCTTTGGGAAGTCTCAAAGACATCCCTCTGTCACTGCACTGAAGTTGCTGTGTGACACACACGAAAAGATGATGCATATGGAGTTATCTAAAACCCAATATTTAAAGAACACAGGTGTAAAGCGCACATCAAAAGACATGAAAGAGTGGGAAAAAAGGCTTGCACTCTTTCCAGGAAAAAATCAAGTCCTCAAAATCCAACAAAGTTGCTGGGGTCTCTAAGGTGAAGGGAATTAGCACATTTTGGAGAATTCGCCCTAACATTTGCCCCCCCCCAAACTAAGGGAGAGCAGAATGTAATCCACCCCTGGATGAATCTACTTACTAAAGTCGCTCAAACGTTCTGGAGAGACCATCAGCATTTTGGTGATTACACCCTGACCTGTGTTCAATGGTACAATCAAACACCTGTAGGCTGATTGACCATTTTAACAATTTCGGATTCTCCCCCTTCATCTACATTAACCATGTTTAGACCACAAGTATGGTCTAAACTTTTTCAGTGACCACACAACAGACAAACATTCTCTTTCAATGGTTGCCCACCTTGTTTCTGGTTCCTTCAGCTTTCCGCTGCTGAAGCAGATGGAGTGCTCCCTATCTTTTTCATCCAGCTGACTCAGAACTGCACCTATACCTGTATTAGAAGCATCTGTTTGCACAATTAAGGTGTGGCTGTAGTCAGGAGCTCTTAAGACTGGAGCTTGATAATGGGCTTGCTTAAGTCCTTCAAATGCCTTGTTGCACTCCTCATTCCATCTGAACTTTTTAGGAAATTTGGGCGAGGAGACTACATTCAATGGAGAAGCTGTGGACCCATATTTCTCAATGAAATCCCTATAGTAACCAGTGAGGCCTAGGAAGGCTCTCACTTGGGTTTGAGTCGTAGGGGTGGCCCATTCTTGTACAGTTTGTACTTTGCTAGGCAATGGCCTTATTTCACCTCATCCTACCTCATGTCCAAGGTAGACCACTTTGCTCTGACCAGTTTGACCATTTACTTGCCTTCATGGTCAGATGGGCCTGCTCAAGAGCCTGCAAAACATATCCTAAGTGGTCAACATGTTCTTTCCAAGTATGGCTGAACACTGCTATGTCATCTAAGTATGTCATGCAAAAGTCCTCCATCCCATTCAGAACTTGATTAACCATCCTTTGCAATCTTGTATGTGCATTATTTAATCTAAAAGGCATTACCATAAATTGGTAGAGGCCTGCTGGTGTTTAAAATGCAGTTTTCTCCTTGGCTTGGTCTGTCAGGGCTATTTGCCAATAACCTGACGTTAGGTCAAATGTTCTGAGGTACTTGGCTGAACCAAGTTTGTCCACCAGATCATCTGTCCTAGGTAAAGGATGGACATCAGTCTTAGTGACTGCATTTAGAGCTCTATAGTCCACACAGAATCTCAACTCCTTGGATCCTGCCTTTGGCACTAGTACAACGGGACTAGACCATGGACTTGTAGAGGGTTCCATTACCCTGCAATCAAGCATTTTGTTGACCTCTTTCTTTATGTGGGTTCTGACATTGTCCGACATCCTGTAACCTCTGCTTTTAACAGGTAAACAGTCACCAGTGAGAATATCATGCTGGTCCCAAGGGGTCAGGCCTGGTGATAGTGAAGACAGGGAGGCAAACTGATTTAACAGAAAGGTGCACTCCCTTGTTGTTCCAGTGTCAGATTAGGAGAGATATTAACTCCTATTTTCTCATCCAAAGGTTGTCCCCTGAGGAGATCAGGTAGAGGGTTCATCTCTTCCTCCTCTTGAGCTGAAGCTAGAAGCAAATCTCCCACTTCTGGTCTGGTGACATAAGCCTTTATACGGTTGGTGTGAAAGACCTTGGGGGCCTCCTTAGGATTGACCAAGTCCACCAGGTAGTTCACCTCTGCATGTTATCCCACAACCTTGAAGGGTCCTATACATTTGTCCTGTAAGGCCCTCTGCCTTGTAGGAACCATAACTAAAACATGCTGATCTTGAGTAAACTCAACCATGTTGGCCTTCTAGTCATGGCAATGTTTCACCAGAGCCTGACCTGCTTTTAGGTTATCAGATGCTTCTGTCATCATGTGTCATTCTCCTACAGAGACCTAACACCTAGTCAGTGATTCTCACTGGCTTGGGAGAAGGAACACTCTCCAACCCCTCCTTAATTAGGGCCAATGGACCTCTAACTGGATGACTATAGAGAAGTTCAAAGGGACTAAATCCAACTCCCTCCTGAGGGACATTTCTATAAGCAAATAGAAGGCATGGCAGTAGAAGGTCCCACTTTCCTCTAAGGGGTTCCTCTAAGGCACCTATCATGCTCTTCATAGTCATGTTAAACCTCTCAACCAATCAATTTGTCTGTGCATGGTAGGCAGTTGAGAACTTGTAAGTCACTCCACAGTTCTTCCACATGGCCTGCATGTAGTGGGACATATAATGTGATCCCCTGTCAGAGATGACTTCCTTAGGAAAACCTACCCTGGTAAAAATACCAAGTTGGGCCTAGCGACAGCCTGAGCTGTAACAGTCCTCATAGGTATAGCTTCAGGATGCCAAGTAGCATGGTCTACTACAACCAATATAAATCGATTGCCTGAAGAGGTTGGAGGGTCTAATTGACCAACAATGTTGATTCCTACCCTCTCAAAAGGGACTCCCACCACTGGGAGGGGCACCAAAGGTGCCACATTCTTGGCTCCACTCTTGCCAGAGGTCTGACAAGTGTGACAGCTCCTATAGAATTTATCTACATCAGAAATCCTTTCCTTAGTCTTCTTGCAGCTCAGGTGACCAGCTAAAGGAATCTCATGGGCTAACTGTAAGAACTGGGAACTTGTCTCTAGAGGCACTCCAAGTCTTCTGTAGTCCCCTGGGATAGACTCAGTTGGTTCACTGTAGAAGAGGTCATCTTCCCAGTATAACCTGTGCTTCTCTGGCTCTTGCCCATTCAGCTGGGAAGCTGCGTGTTGGCGAAGACCTTCAAGAGTAGGGCACTGTCTCTTGCCTCTGCTGAAGTCTGCCCTAAAAGGGCCACCTTCTGCCAGTAACAACTGCAGCTCAGTATGGTCTTTAGGATCCAGATCTCCAACAGGGGTAAGGTCTTCTTCTAGCTCTGAATTCTCAGCAGCTGATTCAACCTTTCCTGGTGATTCCTCACACTCAGTCTCAGCCGGTGGAGCAGTTACATGTGTGGTTGGGGACAGTCCTCTTGAGGATGTCCTTCTTGGTAGTACAGGAGTGCATTCTGGTTTTTTTTTCCTTGAGATTTTGGGTTTCCCCTTTGTCCCATTCTTCTTTGAAATAGCAGTTAGTAATTCCTGTGGGCTAGGTGTTGTAGATTCCTCTGTAACATCCCCTGGAGTACCATCTAAGGTCCTCTCCCTGCCCCTCCTTGTCTGCTCCTGTTTCGTTTTGAAGGGGGGGCCTGGGGCGCTTGATACAACTCCAAGTGTCTTTAAGTCATTCCCCAAAATGACTCTCCCAGGTACCTCACTTTGTACACTAACAGGTATCTTGACAGTCATGTTGTTGCACTGGATGAGAGCTGGTAGTCTAGGAAGCATTTGGACAGGGCCCCCAGCAAGCTTAGTGAGGCTTTTGGGTGCCTTAGCAACATCCTCAGCCTTGAAAAAAGATTCATCCACCACAGTAATGCTGGCTCCAGTGTCTCTAATGACAGGGGTTGCCTGACCATTTACAAGTACACTGCCCTTGTAATATTCTTTATTGTTATCTGGAATTGAATTATAGACTTCTAAATTCTGCTGTTTCCACAGACACAGGGACACTAAATAAACACAGGCAGAGACTCCAATGGAGTCTTAAGCCAGTACTTGAAAGTTACCATATGTCACATGTACTTCTTACTCTGGGGAGAAGGCTAAATAGACAGTGTGGACCCCTGAATGTTTACCCTTGCATCTGGGATCCCCTTCACATGGTCAGTAGACCCACACACATAACTGTTAGGCAGAATCATATGCAGTACCCTTTGGGAACACCACACACAATTAAGACTACACGTGACAGTACAAATTCACCATTGGTACAAGCCTGTATTACACAGTAAAATGGTAACAATGGCAGAGCAGTCAGACTTATCTCAAGAGTAAAGTGAGCAGTATCAATAGTTACACAAAGGACAGCAATTACTATGGTTCAAACAAACACTGACTCAACGTTTCTGAGTAAAAGAATATACATTTAATTACACATCAGTTGTAAAACAAGTCACTAAAGTAAAGCAGTAGAAAAATCACACTCTGAATATACTACACACCACGCAATAGATTCTGGACAAGTTAAGCTCAAAATGAAGTGTGAGCAAAATGGCACTCCAGCAATTTAAAAGGGAGGGAAAGACAATGTTAGAAAAAAGTTGAGCAGCTCCAACAAGTAAGTAAGTAGGGCAATCTAGAAAAGGCAACTATGGTGAGGAAATCAAATCAAGATGCCTCGGCCAAAGTCAATGGATCAAAGTCTTTGCAGAGCATCACACATTTCAGAGTAGTTCGCGGTTAAGTCTTTGGCAAGAGTTCAGAACAAGGTTGGTTGGGCGAAAAAGATACTTTAAGAATAGAGAAGGACAAGCCCTCGGATTGGCAAAAGACTTCAAACACTTCCACCGCGGTTGGACAGAACGAACAACTGGGTTTGAACAGTACCTTAAATGGAGAAGAGGACTGCAGCTGAGGCGGACGTTCCTGGCAGGTCCTGCAGGCTCATGGCTCCTGAAGCGTCTGTCTGACTGACACGAAATACGAAGACTGAAGGGTCCTGCACTGCCCAGGGAAGAAACCAGCAGCATAGCAAAGCAACGAATAAAAGGTGCTCTCCTTAAAACCCAAGCAGGGTCCGGTCCTCCTGCCTATCCGGTTCACTGTAGCTGTGAACAGCAAATTCGACCAGAGGAGGGAGGCCGGGGTAAAGATTCCTTGCAGATCTTCCCTGTCGCCGAAGTTTGGAGATTCAGACCCGCATCAGGGCTTCACCGGGGGGTTCAGTCATGGTAGAGGTCCTCTTCTGTCAGCTTCTCTTCGGTTCTCTTGATCCAGTGGCGACTCTGCCTTCTCAGTCATAGAAACCTGCTTTTTATGCAGTTTTCCCCATTCAACGAGCTTGGCTGTCAATTACAGAGCAGGGTGGTTGTCCAGGTGGGACAGTCACCACAGCCAATCCTACAGAGTGCAACATAGGTCTCCAAGGAGACCCTGTGCAGGGAGTCTCAAACCGCCCCTCACATCCTGTCCGCCTCAGACATTCAGGCGCCTAAGGAGGGCTTCTATGCAGAAGCCTGCCAAAGGACGGCGAACAAAGGAACCAAACCTGCTTTGGCGCGCTGAGTAAAACACAAGAAAGACCTTTACAAAAAGAAATGGCGAATGAAGCCAGCTGGAGCTGAATAAAACTAAAGTGGGTTCAGCGGATTTAAGTTTGAGGCTACTAACTTAGCCTAAAACAGTACCAGTGCTATTTAAATAGACCGCGGTAAGAAAAATAGGGTCGATACCACTACCACCAGCCAAATGTTAAAGAAAGGGAAACAAAATAATGTTCCATGAGAAACATACGAAAAGGGATAACTATTAACCCTTTCCAGAACTCTATGTAAGATAGTTTGTACTGGGTCTGTGAATTTAAAAAAGACTAATAAAGTAAATGGGAACTTTACATGTCCTGGGAGACAGTAGTCAGTCCCAGAAAATGGAGTTTAAAGTGGGAAGTCTGAAAAAGACAACCCTTTGTCACTGAACTAAAGGTGTTGTGTAACACACAGTAAAAAGATGATGCCTACGGAGTAGGTGAAGCTCCACAGTCTATGAACACAAACATGTTAAACACACACAGCAAATCACATGTAAGATTAGGAAAAAAGCCTCACACTTTTACCAGGTGAAAAAAAATAATCCTAGAATTCCAGCAAAGCTGCTGAGGGAAAGGTAAGGGAAATTATAATTCTCCCTAACAATAACATGTTATAAATGTTTTCACAAATGGGGGCCTCTGCTCACCTCCCTTTGGTTTGGCCCCAGAGGTGTCACTAGCCTGATTTGGTTGTGGCTTACCCTCTTTATGTTTGGGGCCCTCTTTTGGATTGGAGGTATTTGAATTATCTTTGCCATCTTTCTTTTGCTGCTTCCCATCATCCTTCTTCTGAGTGGCCCCAGAATCCTTGTGAGTAGCCCTGTTGGCAATCCACAAGTCAGCAGCCTTTGCTAACTGCTTTGGATCAAGTTCCTTAGAGTCAGCCAAGTGTTGTCTCAGCTCAGGAGAGCAGGGATCAAAATTAGATTCCAGTAAAAATAGATTTCTCTTTCCTTCAAAAGTGTTAACTCTGTAAGCCTTTACCCAACCATTTACGTTCTTCAAACATTCACAAACCCAAGTAGTCCAAGGGGTACCATCATGCTTTTTGAGGGTCCTAAACCTCTTAAGGTACTGGGTAAGAGTTTTCCCAAATCTAGCTATCAAAGCTAGCTTCACATTTTCATACTCCAATCTTTCAAGTTCCCCCACCTCCATTACAGCATCCGTTGTAACCTGGGGGAGTCTATACAAAAGCCAAGGAATCAACTGATTCTCTGTGAAACCCTGAATCCCAGTCTCACCGCATACATACCCACAGCTTCTTTAGGCATGCAAGGTCTCTTAGGACTGGAAGACCTAGAAGACCCTGGGATAGAACAATTTTCAAGAGACAATTTCTTCATTTCAAGAGCATGAAGCATTTCCATTTCTCAGAGTTTTATTTCTTGATGTTTACTTTCAGTTTGCATTTGGAGACTTTTAAACTCTAACTCAAGTCTCATCTTTTCAAGAGAGACACATTCTGGACTCAGTACTGGACCTGGTAGGGTCCCTGTGGATACAGGCTGAGGGCCTAAAGCAGGTAGAGGGGCAGTGGGGCTCACATCTTCAGACCCCTCTGACTCTTCTAACTCATCAATAATATTAGAGTTGGATGTTGAATCATTATCATCCTCATCAACACTATCCACATTTGCTGAGGAGGTAGGGGTTATAGCTCTCCCAGTCTTTGATGATTCAACAATTTCTCAATCAATTCATTTTTCTTGCCTTTTAACAGAGGGAGACCTGACTTTACACCTATCTTTCAGTTGATCTACTGTAAGAATGATCAGTGCTTCCTGCTTGAGGTTATCCCTATTTGGCATTATAAAGAAATTGCTTTTCTAGTGGTGCTTGGCCTTGTGAAGGTTATTTGAACAAAAGTAAGAGCAGCACTCTCAACGTAACAACTATACTTTATCCTCACCGCTGTATGCCAGAGGTAGACAGACTTGCATGCAGTACCCTCTGGGACCACCAGATACAATTAGGACTACAAGTGTTGAGTAAAACCAACCTTTGGTATAAGTCTGTACTACACGATTTAGTGGCAGCAGGGATGAGCAGCCAGGCTTATCTCAAGAGTGAATATGAGCAGTACAAGAGGTTACACAGAGGCATTCCAATCACAGTAGTTCAAGTTGACACTTATACTCAAGGTTTCTTGGTTAACACATATTCATTTATTACACAATCATTTATCAAACATTTCACTAAAAGGAGGAAACTTATTATTATAGGTAAATACACTTCAATACAATTCTCTAAGGTTTGAGACAGTTTGAGCTCCCTGAAGTAGGAGAAAAATAGCAGTTCAATTACTTAGAAGTGAGCAAAAAGGAACATGGTAAGTAGAATAGATCCCACATACTTGTTAGACAGTGCAAATAGTTTCCCTTCACCAAGAGAGTTCAATTCAAGTCAATAGGCCTAGGCCAAAGCCAATGAGCTAGTGTTCTGGATAGCAAAGAACAGTTCTGGTATCAAACGGTAAAGTGTTTGCAAATGTTCTCAGAAGTAGTTTAGGTGAAAAAAAATCATAAGTAGGGTCACAAGCTGAAGCTGATTAGGCCTGTAAATTGGGAAAGTTTCACAAACATTCACCACGAGAGTGCTGTTCTCTCAATCGGGTTGGCACATTACCTTAATTTGAAGAAACAAATGCTGCTGAAGTCGTTGGTTCCTGGCATTTCCTGCAGATCTCACTATTCCTGAGCCTCAGTCGTGGGGACAAGTGGGAGGACGTCGAGATGGAGTCATTTCAGTTCCAGTAGCTGTAGATTCAAGAACACAAGCTGGTGTCCCTCTCCCTGGTTAATCCTAACCAGCCTTGAGAATGTTATCCAGGTGTTTTATGAGTTGATTGTTCCCACCAACTCAAAGGAAGAAGCCATCCTTGAAGGAGCTTCTCTGTCGAATGGAGTTTGGCAATTCAGACCTATAGTAGGGCTTCACCGGGCAAACCACCTGTCCAGCAGCTGCTGTCCTCTTGCAGTTCATCTTCGGTTCTTTCGTTCCATTGTTGAACTCTGCTTTCCAGTCCAATAGACTTGACTTTTAAACATTTTTCTCCCTTTCATTCCAGCCTAGCTGTCACTCACCCAGCAGGGTGGCTGTCCTTGCTGGACAGTCGGCCAGCCAATCATGCCAGAGTGCACTTGGGTCTCCTAGGAGACTAATCACAGGCAGTTTCGAGCACCTCCCTCACTTCCTGCCCACCCCAGACACTCAGACACCAGAGGCAGTCTTCACTCCTGAAGCCCGACAAAGGCACACAAACAAAGGGGACCAAACCTGGTTTGGAACTCCGTGACTTACACATGCATATTCATAAAATATAATACACCCCAGTGAAGAATGAGACTAGGAGGACAGGTTGCAAGATTTAGATAAGTTTATATTAAGTTTGCATCCAGAGAACTCTGCTGCATCGAGGGCACTCTGGCAAACATTACAATTAAAGAGAGTTATAAAGAAAAACAGCACCATAGATGATGCAACTAACATAGGGTGCTACAACCGTGCGGGATTGGCTAAAAAGCAAAGATACATATAGCAATGTAGGCGCTGCTTCTTCTGGATTTGTTCCCTAGATGGTGGGAGGGTGAGTGTCACGAAGTCCAGCTGCATGTGTCCGGGAGGGGTGAGAGTTAGGTCAAGGTGAGATAGAGTTGATACTAACTAAGCTGGCATGAGAAACTACCAATCATTATATAATAAAGAACAATCATTGGTATACCTTTGAATACATCTAGAACACCTATAAATTACATGCATGTGATTACACCATCTTACATTGGGACTTTTATGGGGTAAAAGGCATAGAGGGCTTGTCCTCTGTGATAACATGGGCGACTGGGTGGTTCTTAGCACATCAAGGCAAGTGGGGAGTTATAATGACATGTGTTGAATTTAAGGCACAATATACTGAGACAGAGGTCTGGGTTTTGTAGTATAATTCATTGTGTCTTGGAGTACAGCGCCACTGAATGTGATAACATTATTGACAGCAATAATGTGGCACATATAGCCAGCCCTTTATTGCTAGCATAACATATGAATATGCAAATGGCGACAGGCTGCAGATTTAAAAGTACACCAGAATATTTTTTTTTCTCTTTTTCTCTTATTTGAAATGCCTCATTCACAGGAGACTACATTAGCTGTCTAATCGACTGACTTAATAAACAAATACTAATACTAATACTAACTCAATAACATTATAATGTAATATCTATGTGGGAAAGAGGCAGAAAGACATGCTCTGAGATTCATTTTAAACATGCATTTGGATTTCTTTTCTCTCTCTGTTCCCTGTGTTTGCAGGAAGCAACATTTGAATGCCAGGAAATGAGTTTAGCTACAGTTTCTTACTGTAATAATTGAGCTATTGTGGAAGGAAGGATGAGACGGTTTTTGTAATTTGATTGTTGCAGAGTGTGTGCAGTGATTCCACGTAAGCAAAGGGGGATGAGACAGAGGTTTAATGGAGGAGTCTGACAGAAAAAAGTTCAGCTTTGTTTTTGCTGAGCTACTGACACGGACCATCAGAGACTGGGCATTCCTATTCTCACTTAGCACCGGCTTGAGAACTGCAGATGAACTGCATGTTCTCGCTGTGCACTTCAAACTTCAAGATTACGAGGACAACCCTGGGCCCATTCCTCGGAGGCAGCAAGCGAAGGGAGGTCACGTGTGGGAGAGCTACAGATAGCTGGTAATTATCCAAGTGAATTGAGGTTGTGTGCTGTACGGATGACCTTCTATAAATATCAGGCAGGGAGAGTAGCAATAGGGAATCCCCTGTGTTTAATTGCCACGCCATTATGTTGCAAAGTGAATATTGTTCTTTCGCTGTCATTTGTCCTTCTTATTGTTACAAATAATGTGGAGTGAATTTCGTTGTATTGCTGCATGTATTTTGTCTTCTGTTTGTTAGATATGGTGGCAGAAAGAAGGGTAAGGTGTTATTTTGAAATGCAACTGTTTCTAATACAAATGCTATGGACACGAACCTTGTAGAGTGTTTTTGCTTTTGTCTTTTCTTCGTGCATTTAGGATAATATTTTGGGAGAGGGGGAAGATTGTTTAGGTAATACATGTGTCATGTTTCCCATGCAGATGGAATATTAGCACTAGCAATTATAAATAGCTGTGTGTGTGTTTCCACTCAGTGTGTGGTGTCTGTGTGGAATCTAATACAATAGACATTGCTGAGTGTACATGAACCAGCAAAGAGGCCTATGGAAACATAGTTCACTAATGTATATACATTAGTGATAATACCACAGGTTTTTGAGAATGCTATATGTGAAGCTGTGGTGTTTCTGAATGTAAGGCCGAGGCCTCTATAGATCACAAGAGCAGTCTAAGAAAAAGAAGAGTTTGTGTATATTGGGGCCACAAATAAAACAGAAAAATTATGCTCACCAAAATACCACCAACAATAATGTATACCACTAACTGATCCCATATCATGTAATAAGGAATGGTCACTGAAAGGAAATATTGCCAAACCCAATCTAAATGCAAGGAGTAGTCATCGCCAAATTACCATTATTTTTGGCGCTAACAAAATACTACCAGACCCCAAATCTACACAAAATATCCAACATATTTATGGTGCGTTGGCCGGGAAACGAACCCGGGTCAACTGCTTGGAAGGCAGCTATTCTCACCAGTATGCCACCAACATGACAGTAATAAGCAATTGGTGTCAGGAATAGGAAATGTCTGGTTGAAATGTGAAGACATCCCCAGTATAGGGATGAGAATTGGAGCTAGGAGCAGTCAAATAGCGGAATTGGCAGCCATTTATAAAGCAATTACTACTGCAGTTGATAATAAATTTAGTGAAATTGTCCTGGTGACGGATTCTGATTATGCACGGAATAGCTTTGTGGAATATTTGCCTGGCTGGAAAGCAAGAGGCATGATTACAAACAATAAAAAGCCACTTAAACATGGAAAAATGACACAAGCCATAGACAAATTGGTGTCAGAGAATTATTTGACAATATACTCGAGAAAATTTGTGGACATTTAAAAACTCCAGGAGAGGATAAGGAGGGGAATGATAAGGCAGATCACTTAGTTAAAGATGTGTCATGACCGCTGTCTCCAAGGAGTCAGACCCAGCCCAACATCCTTGGAAGCAGGGTCACAACTTCCATTCCAGGCACCAGCCGGTCCCCACAGGAGCCTTTTGGACCTTGTCCTGGCGCCAGTGGCGCCAGGCTCATAAGGGAACCCAGTCCCGGCACAGGAAGCGCTGGGCTCATATTGAGAGGAATGGTGCTTGGGTGGACCTACCTGCTGCAGACCATGCTGCTCACTTACTTGTAGGATGATATCCTCATCCATTCCTGGCTGGAACTACTTTACCTTCTGGGTGTGGCCAGCACCACTCCCTGGGACTGGATACTGGAACTGTTCTGGAAGCTGGAACTTCTTTCTTGTCTGGGCGAGGCTGTGGAAGGAGACACCTAAGCACTCCAGTGGCCTATTTAAACCACACCCGATCAGTGCAACGTGCTTCGCGTTATTCTGCACTAGCAGCAGGACGCTCACCGTGTCAGCTCCAGAGAATCTTCAGCTTCTGCATCTGTGAATAAGAAATCTTCAGTCTTACCTCCCGGAAGATCAGTCTTCAGTCTTCAGCAGCGTCTGAAAGTGAACAAGGACACCAGGTTAGGACAAGACAAAACCAGCGCAGCACTTACCTCGTCCATCGGAGCATCCTGAGGCCGCGTGCCGCACTCGTCATACTCCGGCAATCCTGCGGAAACAAAGGACATTGGTTAGTGAACCTCCGTGATTATTCTACTCACCTGTGCCACGTACGCCTCGATCTTCGTCAGGCGCTGTTTGTCCGCACCTGCTAAAACAAGAAGGACATCATTAGGGGCACAGTACGCCATCACTACTCACGTGCCTTCTAGCTGTCATCGGCTTGCCCATTCTCCGGCACGTACCTCGGCGTCCATCTCCACGCCGATTGCTACGGCTACCTGAAAAAGGGAAAAGAGACATTAAGAAGTGCATTTAACTTCGAAATTGTATGTATATTGTTTGTATACTATTATCTATGCCCTATTAATACTGTACTATTGTCTTTTACCTGTAACCTGATGCTCAAAGCGCATATATACCCCCGGGTCAAGAGCGCTATATAAATAAATAAACAAACAAACAAACAAACATTAAGAAGTGCATTTAACTTCGAATAACATTCTTTTACTTACGTGCCTTCACGAGCTCCGGTATTCTTCTCGCTTACCTTATCTACATACTGGACCTGCAATGGCGAGAGACATTTAAGGGGTCATATAAATAAAACTCCATATTCAAGCAATCACCGTTCGTGCAGCTAACGACGGCCTTGCTCCCTGACTTCATCCTCTGCAATCAAGAGGCTGGGCAATTAACCAGTGAAGCAACTGGCATCAGCACCCCTGCACAGACGCAGGATGGAGAGCTCCGCTTTCACCTATATAAGGTGAGCATATTCAGCCTACGAGTAACGTGGGGAGTCCAGAAAAGGGGAAGGTCAGATTGGCCAACCAGACATACATTAACCCCTTGTTCTCCTGCTTGCAGACACCTCACCCTCCAGGTCAAAATTACGGTGAGGAGAGGGTCTATCCAGGGTGTTACCAGAGGCCTGCGCGTGACCCTAGAAGACACTGAAATCTCCAAGCCCGGACCTGCGCCTCCGAGGGATTCAGGTGAGCGTTACAGAACGCGAAGCCTACCGCAAAATTCCCACCCAGGCGCAATGGAAACCTCGGACACAGATCAGTTGGCCCAATTCCTTGGGGCACTGAGAGCTGAAGTACAGGCATCCCGCCAAGAGACAAATGCTTTACGAAGGGAGTTGATCGTTTCAAAAGAACGAACGGATGATCTGGCCAGACAGTTGTTGCACACACAAGCGGGACAGACGCCTCTGCCTGCCTCGGGAGGGAGCTACACTCCTACAACCTCAAATAATCCGGTGCAAATTAATCTGCCAGGGAATGTGCCTTTGGCCCCGCCCGAACGTTTTTCAGGTGATCCAAAACGGTTTGCAGTATTCATCAATCAATGCCGCTTGCACTTTCTGTGTAGACCCGCCGCATTCCCAACTGACCAAACCAAAGTAGCGTTCGTACTTTCCTATCTTAGCGGTAGTGCTGCAGATTGGTCCGTTCCTCTTGTGACACAAGATGATCCGATCCTCCATAACTTTCAAGATTTCCAGACCAGTATGGAAAAGTTGTTCGCAAGACACTCACAGGGGCAGGCCTTGGACAATGAACTCCTATCACTAAGACAAGGGAATCAGGATCTCCTAGCATACATAGCATCTTTTAACAGACTGGTGGTTGAGACTAGGTGGCCTGAGGATAAGAGAATCACGCTTTTCTACAGAGGGCTGCGTGGAGAACTTAAAGATGTCTTAGCACAGGTGGTGAATCCCCCGCAAGATTGTTCCGATTATATTGACCTAGTAGTCCAATTAGATCACCGGCTACAGAACAGGAAGACCGATCGTTCAAGATTTGAAACCCAAAAATTTTCAAGACCTCAGAGCTCCGCTAAAGGAACTGATTCCGTGGAGCCCATGCAGATAGGGGTTGTTAAAGGACCATTAACCCAAAAGGAACGGGAAAGGAGAAGACAATTACAGCTGTGCCTCTACTGTGGGAATTCCGGACATTTCCTTCGTGATTGTTCAGTGAAACCGGTCAAGAAGGCTGTAGGAGCTTCCGATAAGAATGTTAAAAAACTAGAATCGGGAAACGACCTCGCCCGACAAGTGTAGAGGTCCGCTTGCCGAGCGTTAAAACCAGTTCCTTGACCTCGCATTTGGTAATGCCTATGGTCCTCATAAGTCCAGATCGACCAGATCGCATGCATGCAATTAAAGCATACATTGATAGCGGAGCGATCGGTAACTATGTAGATCAAGATATGGCAACCAGGATGAATCTTCCTCTATGTTCTAAGATGGTTAAAGACATAATCACTACAGTGGATGGTACAGAAATAGCTTCCGGACCGGTTTCTCACACCACCATGGAAGTGATGTTGCTATGCCAAGATGGACATCGGGAGAAGATCGTGTTTGATTTGATCAAGGCCCCGCAGTTTCAAGTAATCCTGGGTATTCCTTGGTTGGAAAAGCACAATCCTCAGATAGACTGGCGAGCCAAGGTAATCCGGTTTCCAGAATGCGCCCCAACTTGCTACCCTCGACCCGATATCAGGCTAGCAGCCATCGCTTCCGAGAGCCCCCAATTGCCTCCAGAATACCAAGAGTTCCGCGACGTCTTCCAGAAAGATCAGGCCAATACCTTGCCCCCGCATCGGTCATACGACTGCCAGATAGACCTAATACCTGGATCTACTCCTCCGTGCAGTAGAATATATGCTCTCACTGAGCCAGAAAATCTCCATCTCAGGCAATACCTGGACCAGTACCTGGCTAATGGATTCATTCGTCCCTCGAAATCTCCAGTTTCTTCAGCTTTGTTCTTCGTTCCGAAAAAAGAAGGTGACCTGAGAACATGTATCGATTATCGCGCCCTGAACCAGATTACAGTCAAAAATAGATATCCTTTGCCTCTGATTCCTGAATTATTGGACCAAGTTAAAGGAGCCTGCATATACACAAAGTTAGATCTCAGAGGAGCTTACCACTTGGTACGCATTAAGGAGGGTGACGAATGGAAGACGGCCTATCGCACTAAATACGGATTGTTTGAGTATCAAGTAATGCCCTTTGGACTATGTAACGCACCGGCCGCCTTTCAGTTCTTTATGAATGACGTTTTCCGAGAACGTCTTGATGTATGCGTAATTGTTTATATCGATGATATCCTGGTATACTCATCCTCAGAAGCTGAGCACCAAAGACATGTCACAGCGGTTCTACAGAGACTTCGCCAACACCGTTTGTTTGCTAAATTGGAGAAGTGTACTTTTCATGTAAAGGAAGTCGATTTCTTGGGGTTCATCTTGTCACCAATGGAGTTCACATGGACTCAAGAAAGGTGGACGCTATCACCAAATGGCCGTCCCCAACTTCCGTGAAAGGAGTACAGAGCATGTTGGGCTTCGCTAATTTTTACCGGAGGTTCATTCCAGAATTTTCCCGAGTAGTTCAACCCATCACGGCCCTTCTGAAAAAGAATAAAAAATTCGAGTGGACTCCAGAGGCCGAACAAGCCTTCCAAGAATTGAAAGCTAAATTTGTCTCCGCTCCAGTCTTAAAGCATCCTCGTCCAGAACTTCCGTTTATCGTCGAGACAGACGCATCCAGCCTCGCAATGGGGGCTGTGCTATCACAAAGAGATCCCGAAACACACCAATTACACCCTGTGGCATTTTGGTCCCGCAAATTTTCGGCCCCCGAAATCAACTATACAATTACGGACAAAGAACTTCTGGCAATTAAGTCCGCCTTTAAGGCCTGGCGGCATTATCTCCTGGGAGCCCGGCACACAGTCACTGTAATCACTGATCATCGCAACCTCCAGTATCTGAAGTCAGCCAAGGCCCAATCTTCGAGACAACTCCGCTGGGCATTATTCTTCGCGGAATTTGATTTTGTGATCACGTATCGGCCAGGGAATAAGAACGGAAAAGCAGATGCCCTTTCCCAAATAGGGGTAGACGAACACTCAGCTAATTCAGAGCCGGTACCAATAATCCCCGAACAAAAGATACTGGGAGTAATCAACACGCTATCCCTTGAAGATATCGAAGCAAAAGTCAGTCAACTAATAACTCCTGAAGATTCATTGAATTGGCAACTGAAAGGGAAAGATTTTACGATAGATCAGAATCTATTGTATTTCCAAGGAAGACTATATTTGCCATGTGTTGACTTACAGAAGCAGGTCATCACCTGCTACCATGATTCTCTAATAGAAGGACATCCAGGGGTGGGCAAAACCCTAGAGAAAATCAAAAGACATTTTTGGTGGCCGACTTGGAGAAAAGACATTAAAGATTTTGTGGCTTCTTGCGGCATCTGCGCACAAAACAAGAGTCAAAAGGAAAGACCAGCAGGTCTGCTACACCCAATAGACATTCCACCATGCCCTTGGCATACTCTCTCAATGGATTTTATCACGGATTTACCCTTCTGCTCCGGATACAACACAATTCTAGTAATCGTGGACCTTTTTTCAAAAATGGCTCATTTTATTCCACTGAAAGGTTTACCAACAGCTCCCGTTTTGGCCCGAGAATTCCTTGAAAACATCGTCCGGTTGCACGGGTTCCCTTCAGTGTTAATCTCCGATCGAGGGAGCCAATTTATTTCCCATTTTTGGCGAAGTTGTTGTCGTTTAGCGCAAATTGATGTACGACTTTCCACCAGCCATCACCCCCAAACTGACGGGCAGACTGAGAGGACTAACCAAACTCTGGAACAATATCTACGCTGTATGTTGCAACAATCGGAGGGCACTTGGAAGGATGTCCTTTGGATTGCTGAATACGCCTACAACAATTCAATCCATTCAGGAACTGGAAAAACCCCTTTCTTTCTGCTGTATGGAAGTCATCCTCGAACCTCTAATTTGGATCCACCTCAAGCTCTCGGAACGCCCGCTGTAGACCATCTGCATGCGACAATAACTCAAGCATTTAAGGAAGCCACAGCTCACCTTCAACGAGCCAAGGAAATATATAAGAAAGGAGCGGATCAACATCGAAAAGAGGCCCCTCAATACCAAGTAGGAGATCAAGTCTGGCTGTCCACGAAGCATTTATCCCTAAAAGGACCACGCACCTTCAACCCAAGATATTTAGGACCCTACACGATCACGGCTGTGATAAATCCGGTGGCTGTGAAATTGGAGCTACCTACTCGGATGAAGATACATCCCGTTTTCCATGTTTCTCTCCTTAAACCTATGCAACCCGGAACCCGTTTGACTAATCCTCCAGAGCCAATCCAGGTGGATGGAGAACTCGAATTTGAAATTCAAAACATCTTGGATTCCAAAATTTCCAAATCGAAACTGTACTACCTGATTGATTGGAAGGGATTTGGCCCCCAGGAGAGATCTTGGGAGCCTTCAGAATATGTCCATGCACCTCGTCTAGTCAGGAAGTTTCATCGAACTTTTCCCAACAAGCCAAAGCCTCCGGAGAAGACAAGCTTGGGAGGGGCCTTGAAGGGGGGTGCTGTCATGACCGCTGTCTCCAAGGAGTCAGACCCAGCCCAACATCCTTGGAAGCAGGGTTACAACTTCCATTCCAGGCACCAGCCGGTCCCCACAGGGGCCTTTTGGACCTTGTCCTGGCGCCAGTGGCGCCAGGCTCATAAGGGAACCCAGTCCCGGCACAGGAAGCGCCGGGCTCATATTGAAAGGAATGGTGCTTGGGTGGACCTACCTGCTGCAGACCATGCTGCTCACTTACTTGTAGGATGATATCCTCATCCATTCCTGGCTGGAACTACTTTACCTTCTGGGTGTGGCCAGCACCACTCCCTGGGACTGGATACTGGAACTGTTCTGGAAGCTGGAACTTCTTTCTTGTCTGGGCGAGGTTGTGGAAGGAGACACCTAAGCACTCCAGTGGCCTATTTAAACCACACCGGATCAGTGCAACGTGCTTCGCGTTATTCTGCACTAGCAGCAGGACGCTCACCGTGTCAGCTCCAGAGAATCTTCAGCTTCTGCATCTGTGAATAAGAAATCTTCAGTCTTACCTCCCGGAAGATCAGTCTTCAGTCTTCAGCAGCGTCTGAAAGTGAACAAGGACACCAGGTTAGGACAAGACAAAACCAGCGCAGCACTTACCTCGTCCATCGGAGCATCCTGAGGCCGCGTGCCGCACTCGTCATACTCCGGCAATCCTGCGGAAACAAAGGACATTGGTTAGTGAACCTCCGTGATTATTCTACTCACCTGTGCCACGTACGCCTCGATCTTCGTCAGGCGCTGTTTGTCCGCACCTGCTAAAACAAGAAGGACATCATTAGGGGCACAGTACGCCATCACTACTCACGTGCCTTCTAGCTGTCATCGGCTTGCCCATTCTCCGGCACGTACCTCGGCGTCCATCTCCACGCCGATTGCTACGGCTACCTGAAAAAGGGAAAAGAGACATTAAGAAGTGCATTTAACTTCGAAAGGGAAAAGAGACATTAAGAAGTGCATTTAACTTCGAATAACATTCTTTTACTTACGTGCCTTCACGAGCTCCGGCATTCTTCTCGCTTACCTTATCTACATACTGGACCTGCAATGGCGAGAGACATTTAAGGGGTCATATAAATAAAACTCCATATTCAAGCAATCACCGTTCGTGCAGCTAACGACGGCCTTGCTCCCTGACTTCATCCTCTGCAATCAAGAGGCTGGGCAATTAACCAGTGAAGCAACTGGCATCAGCACCCCTGCACAGACGCAGGATGGAGAGCTCCGCTTTCACCTATATAAGGTGAGCATATTCAGCCTACGAGTAACGTGGGGAGTCCAGAAAAGGGGAAGGTCAGATTGGCCAACCAGACATACATTAACCCCTTGTTCTCCTGCTTGCAGACACCTCACCCTCCAGGTCAAAATTACGGTGAGGAGAGGGTCTATCCAGGGTGTTACCAGAGGCCTGCGCGTGACCCTAGAAGACACTGAAATCTCCAAGCCCGGACCTGCGCCTCCGAGGGATTCAGGTGAGCGTTACAAGATGGGGCTGTGATGGGAGAGTTACTACCTATTGAACATTTACTTGGTGAAATACAAATTGATGCAGTAACACGATTTAAAGCGCCAAAAGAGGTGGATCAACCAGTAGTACAATGGAGTTACGATACACCAGATCAAGATCTGATTAAGGCACAAAAGGATGATCCAATTTTGGGGATATATTATAATCATTTGATAGACCCCGAACAAAACCCTTTAACAGAAAATGATTGTGTGGGAAAAGAAGAGTTGAGGGTGCTATTAAAGAATAAGAAACCAATTAGACTACAGGATGGGCTCATGATTAGAGAATCCATAACAGGACAAATACAGTGGGTGGTGCCCCTTTCATTCAGAGGACTAATGCTACACCATGCACATGATGCAATAACTGCAGGCCACAGAGGTTCACAAAAAACATAGGAGATACTGAAAGATTATGCTTACTGGCCACATATGTCTCAAGATGTGGAATTATATACTAGAGGATGTCTAGTATTTGCCCAATTTAAACCTGCTTCACCAATGCATAGAGCCTCATTAATGAAAAGAGGCTTAACTCTTCCATGGTCAGATTTGCAAATAGACTATGTAGGGCCTGTAAAGAGGTCGAGCAGGGGGAACAGGTATATTTTGAGTGTGGTCTGTTTGATGTCAAAATGGATAGAGTGTATTCCTGCACCAGATTGTAGTGTGCAAATGCCAGCTACATTACTGGTGAATCATATATTTTCAAGATTTGGGTTACCACAAGAATAGAATCAGACAGAGGAAGTCATTTCACAAGCGCTCCAAAGAGTAAGGTATGGCAAATACTGGGAGTGAAAAGAAAATTACACATTTCATATAGTCCCGCTTCTTCTGGGGAAGTTGAACGCTGAAATAGGTCTGTTGTGGATATATTAAAGAATTTTTTAGCAGAGGCAGGTACCAGCTGGGATGTACGTTTACCTTTGGTTTTGATGGCAATCAGATCAACTCCTGCCAAAGCAACAGGTATTAGCCCCATGAAGTATTGACAGGTAGGAAAATGGTATTGCCGCAACACCTGCTATACAGAACACATGAGCAGACACTTGTAAGCGCATCTACAGTTCATGAATACATGGATGAGTTGAGGAAGCATTTACAACATGCATTTGCTTTTGTGCAGCGGAACCTAGAAAGGGCTGCTGACAGTGCCAAGTCATATTATGATAAAAAGACATTGGTGAAAGAGTATTGTGTGGGGGATCAGGTGTATACATTTAATTTTGGAAAAGATAAGCAGAAAAATTCAAAATTTCTGGCAGCCTGGCAGGGGCCATTTCGAATTGTAGATAAGATTTCTCCCGTGGTGTACAAAATTTTGAAAACTGAAGGTGAAATAGTAACAGAACAGTTTGTTCACGTAAATCAAATGATACCCTGGCACCCCAAACATGAGGTAAAGAGGCTTGAGCGTGTAGAAACAGATAAAGCCCCTTAAATCCATGAAAGAAGATACATGAGTCTATTCATAGGGCAGTGACAAAGAAATAAAAATGGAAGTGATTGTTGTAATAAAATAGATGTGAACAAAAAGACTATGGGCCTCATTACACGGAAGGCGGTAAGGATTAACGGTCACCGGTAAGGGTACCGGTGACCGTTAACCCTTACCGCCTTACTACGAGGTCCCTTTGCGGGACCCGACCTCAATGGCTGGTTTTACCAGCCGTTAAGGAACGGGCCCGCAAAGGGACCTTGGAGGCAATTACAGTAATGAAATTTGCGGTACCGTAATTGCCGCCTTCCCCATTCCCATTGAGCCCTATGGGGGCTCAAATGGAAATGGGGAAGTGCCATGGTGAATAGGGAATTAACGCCACCACACACTTTGGAATGTGGCGGTAATTCTGGCATTCACCATGGCGGACTTGGTACGGTATCAGCGGCAACAATGGTGCTAATAGCGCCATGGTTACCGCCTACCATGTAATGAGGCCCTATATGTGATGATCATTAAAAGAGGGTTGAAACTGGTTTTATTTTTACAAAGTTGAAATATATTGAATGATCAATGATACTTTATGTATATTTGTTTTCTCTCTAACATGTGCTTAATTTCAGAAGGTGAAAAGAAAAGGGCGGAAGGTCTTGCAAAAGCACATGTATTTGTTTTTGTAGTAAAAGTGTCAAATTAGTATTGTGCTATATACTTAATTCGTTTCTTTTCTGTTTGATTTAGAATACTACCAAATCTTTGGTCGGAGGTCACGGGATCGGAGGACACGGGAGACGATGGAGTCCTGGAGTCCCCTGAATGAAGATCAAGTGATACCTACCTCCGGGTGGAGGTAAAGACAAAGTAACCACAATGCCAAAAGAGATGACTTGCATGGAAAAAACATCCAAGGGTGCCAGGATGAAAGAGTGCCCCAAATGAACCAGATGATGGGATGTGACTGATCGGGACATCTCAGCGGCAGACAACAGTAGAAGAACAATGAACTTGCAGAATTGTTGGTGCATGAATTCCGATATGTCCTGGAGTGTGGAGTTCCGCATCTTTATTGTTTTAAGTAATTGTTTTAATTTGTTATGTTCATTCTTTGTTTTAATTATTTATTTTATGTTATTGTTTTATGATTGACTTCAAGTATAAGAACAAGACTCTGGACTATAAACACCTCGATTGGGAAGATATATGTAAAATATTTTATGAGGACTGATGGACTCAGAGATGAATTTCGATATTACGGTGGTTGAAGAGTGATTTATTGTGAAATGTGTGAATATTCATTTTGTTGAATTGCTATGATTTAAAAGAAGAAAAGGAGCGTGTTTTGAGTTTCTTCAAATTGTGGCTTGGACCACTGCCAAATTCTCAGAAAAAGGAGTTATAATGTAAAATCATTTATTGTGCCTTGGAGTACAGCGCCACTGAATGTGATAACATTATTGACAGCAATAATGTGGCACATATAGCCAGCCCTATGTTGCTAGCATAACATATGGATATGCAAATGGAGACAGGCTGCAGATTTAAAAGTACACCAGAATATATATGTTTTTCTTCTCTTTTTCTCTTACTTCAAATGCCTCATTCACAGGAGACTACATTAGCTGTCTAATTGACTGACTTAATTAACAAATACGAATACTAGTACTAACTCAATAACATTATAATGTAATCTCTATGTGGAAAAGAGGCAGAAAGACATGCTCTGAGATTCATTTTAAACGTGCATTTGGATTTTTTTTCTCTCTCTGTTCACTGTGTTTGCAGGACGCAAAATCTACATGCCAGGAAATTAGTTTAGCTACAGTTTCCTACTGTAAAAATTGAGCTATTGTGGAAGGAAGGTTGATACAGTTTTTGTAATTTGATTGGTGCAGAGTGTGTGCAGTGATTCCACGTAAGCATAGGGGGATGAGACAGAGGTTTGCTGGAGGAGTCTGACAGAAAAAGGTTCAGTTTTGTTTTTGCTGAGCTACTGACACGGACCATCAGAGACTGGGCATTCCTAGTCTCACTTAACACCGGCTTGAGAACCGCAGTTGAACTGCATTTTCTCGCTGTGCACTTCAAACTTCAGGATTACGAGGACAACCATGGGCCCATTCCTCGGAGGCGACAAGCGAAGGGAGGTCACGTGTGGGAGAGCTACAGATAGCTAATAATTATCCAAGTGAATTGAGGTTGTGTGCTGTACGGATCACCTTCTATAAATATCAGGCAGGGAGAGTAGCAATAGGGAATCCCCTGTGTTTAATTGCCACGCCATAATGTTGCAAAGTGAATATTGTTCTATCGCTGTAATTTTTCCTTCTTATTGTTACAAATAATGTGGAGTGAATTTCGTTTTATTGCTGCATTTGTTTTCTCTTCTGTTTGTTAGATAAGGTGGCAGCAAGAAGGGTAAGGTGTTATTTTGAAATGCAACTGTTTCTAATACAAATGCTATGGACACGAACCGTGTAGAGTGTTTTTGCTTTTGTCTTTTCTTGGTGCATTTAGGATAATATTTCGGGAGAGGGGAAGATTGTTTAGGTAATACATGTGTAATGTTTCCCATGCAGATGGAATAATAGCACTAGCAATTATAAATAGCTGTGTGCGTGTTTCCACTCAGTGTGTGGTGTCTGAGTGGAATTTAATACAATAGACATTGCTGGGCGTACATGAACCAGCAAAGAGGCCTATGGAAACATAGTTCACTAATGTAGATACATTAGTGATAATACCACAGGTTATTGAGAAAGCTATATGTGAAGCTATGGTGTTTCTGAATGTAAGTCTGAGGCCTCTATAGATCACAAGAACAGTCTAAGAAAAACAATAGTTTGTGTATATTGGGGCCACAAATAAAACAAAAAAATTATGCTCACCAAAATACCACCGACAATAATGTATACCACTAACTGATCCTATATAATGTAATAAAGAATGGTCCCTGAAAGGAAATAAGGCCAATCTCAATCTAAATGCAATGAGTAGTCATTGCCAAATTACCATTATTTTTGGTGGTAAGAAAATACTGCCAGACCCCAAATCTACACAAAATATCAAACAGTTTATTGGGGGCACTGTGAGGTGGGCTGCACAGCGGGGTCACACTTCTGTTACATCAAGAGAATACCTTAGGAGGGCACAGGGTTACAGTGGCAGTCATTTTTCCACAGCAGGGGCAAGGAAGCAGGGGCAGGTTTGTGGAGATGGATGAGCTACAAGGCATGGTTCGAGTCGGTTCACACACAGGACAGTAATCACAGAGGAAGGGTGAGATGATACATTATGTTATTTGTTTCAATTATCCTTGGCGCATCCGTGAGAAAGGGAGTTGTGAATCTTTCAGACAGGAAAGAAATGGTGGGGGCCATGAGCGTGCTGTGCGCGGCGCTGCAGAGGGGAGAGAAGCCTTTTTCATACTGTTGAAGTGAGGCCTAGTCCAAAGATGGAGTCAAGGGCACACAAAATGGAAACCATGTGTGTCCCACAATAGCCCCACTTATGCTAATGTTAGCATATGGGCAATGGAGGCGTCCCCCGCTATTGCACGAGCAAGTGGTCCATAACATGCAGAATGTGCGAGGGGGGCACAAACAACCCCTCACTCCCACACAGCACGCAGAGACAAACAGTAGAAGGACCTTTCCAAAAAGAAATGATAAAAAAAGAAGACCGGGACCTGTTTAAACAAAGGGGCGTAAGGCGCCTTCTCGAAAAACATGGCTCTCATGATTTTTAGCAACCAGCGTTCGCGGTCGTGAAAAATCATGGTAGTTCATTGTAAAACCACTGCCACCAGCCTTTTCAATAGGAAAGGGTAGCATGTGACTGCTGCATGAATATTTAGACCCAGGGGATACTATGCACCCCCTCCAGCACTCCATTGTAAGATGGTGTGTGCTGTGTCTATGAATTTGGAAAGACTAGTAAAGTCAATTTCACTTTACATCCCCTGGGAAACAGTAGTTTATCTCAGAGAAGGTATTTAAACCTTTGGGAAATCTCAAATACATCACTCTGTCACTGCACTGAAGGTGCTGTGTGACACACATTAAAAGATGATGCCTATGGAGTTAACCCCATATTCAAAGAACACAAGTGTAAAACACACATCAAAACACATGAAAGAGTGTGACAGAAGGCTCACACGCTTTCCAGGAAAAAAATCAAGAGCTCAAAATCCAGCAAAGTTGCTGGGGTCTTTAAGCTGAAGGGAATTAGCACATTTTTGAGAATTCTCCCAAACACCTAGTTTCTATGGTAGCCTGTAAATCCCACCTAGAAGATGCTCTAGGACAACCATTCTATTGCACTGGTAGGCTTAGGGGTAGCATACCCATATGCCTAGACATGTCTACATAGGTAGCTAGCATTTTTCTCCCCACAGAATACCGGATGACACAGCAACATCAAAGATAAGCTCCATCTGAGCTTAAGGTATGCATAAAATGTACCACTACTGTGGACATCTGCCGCAGGCACAGCTATCCATCCATGCACTTTAGAATGGAGCTATGACTATGACAAATCCAGTCTAGCTGGTCACGTTACCACTTTGCACTGAAACACCAGAATTGCCTCAACACCTCTGCTATTAGAATACAGAAGACAACCTATGAAAAATATGGTCTAGCTGGGTACATATCAAGTCTCATGCACCCGACCACGTGCCTGACCTCTTTGGTGGCTTACTGGAGCCTAGCCAGGAATCCTAAGTCCTAGTCAAGGCAACATTCACACATGCATCTTAAGCCATCTCTTTCCCATACTTGGACTTCTGTCCCCGACGGCGTTCCTACCATAAAGCACTTTGAGGCCATACAAATGGGAAAAGGTGCTGTATAAATGACTGCTAAAATCCAATACAATTCAATGCAATACAATACAATACTATAAAGAGCAATAGTAATTTTTTCAATCCTGCAGTGTGGCTATATCATCTCCTGAAATTGCACCTCACTTCTGTCCCCCGAGGCCACCTCACCTTCTGCCCCCACTCTGGCTGCTTCTTGCATTTGATGCCATGGCCAACACCATTGCACACTCTGCCCTGCCACCATGGCATCCCTCAACATGGCCATGTTGTCTAGACTACATAGAGCTGAGCAGATGCAGTAGTCATTGTTGTACTGCTGATGAGTTTTGTAGGGATAATATGCAATGAAGTCAAGCTTCTGGCACCCAATTGAAATACCACCCCAGGGTGCTAAGGCTCAATTATCATGCCTATTACCAGACAATATGTGGGTGAAGAAAGAGATATATTTGCAGTTGACTATAAAAAGCTTCTTTGATGACCTGCACTTTTGACTGTTTCCTAAATCTTTGGTATTCAAGGTGAAGAGGCAAGTTGTACCAAAGGGCAAAGGCTGAGACTCAATGCTCCTTTTACCAAATCTCTCTTTTTGTTGAAATTAGCAGTGGTTGGTGACATCAAGCTGGGAGATCAATTGTTTCTGGAAGAGGAAAGGAAAAATTGTCGTCCAATGGATGAACAAGTAACCAGGAGAGGGAACATTGGGGATTACACCACCCAGTCTTAGATATGGTGGAGAGTGGACGATGTATGCGTCTAGGTTTTATGGAGAAGCCATTCCTTGAAGAGAAGAGTCTTGAGCTTCTTCCCGAACTGTAAAATAAATGGGGTGAGTCAGAATCTGATGGGGATGAGGTTCCAGAATCCTGGGGCGTAGAGAGAGAAGTACTGTCTTCTGTTTCTTTCCTTCCTGCACAGGCAGAGTTCAAGTTGGCACATGTCCTTGCTTCAGATGGATAATAGGTGCTTAGTTTCTCATGAGGTAGCTTGGGGACTTCAAGCTGACATCCCTGTAGAAGATGCTGCAGGATTTGAGGATGATGATTGCAGGGGAGCCAGTGCAGTTCAATGAGGGCAGGGCATATGTGGCTGAATTCACTGTGTTGTTCCATGAGTCGTGTTGCAGCAAACAGGACACATTTCAGGGAATCCAGAGTAGTCACCAGTAAATCCTACCACAATGGCATTTGGGAGAGTCCCAAGACTTGGACAGCAGATCTGAAGTTGTTTTCTGGGATGAGGGCTTGATTTTCCACAAGAGATAAAGTTGGTACCATGCTGTCTGTGTCTTCCTTGCTATGTGGTGTTTGAAAGAAAGTTGTCTGTTGATGTTCAACCCAAAGACATTGGCATATGTGGCCAGCTAGGGTGTGAAGCCTCAGGGGTGCAGAGCAGATTTCTGGATGTAAAGTCATTTGGTGTTGTTGGTCAGCAGCAGAAATTCAGTCAGTCTTGGAGTGGTTGTGCTTCAGGTAAGCACATGACATCCACAACAGGATCACTCAGAGGCATGCTTGAGCCTGTGGATGTCTTTGAAGAAGGATATCTTGAGGTAGAGCTGCATGACATCTACGTAAATGATGGATGTGGATATTGTGTGGAGACAGGAGGGTTCCAAGTGGTTCAATGTGAGGATTGAAGATCACAAGGAGAGGATATTTCCTTGCGGGACTCCACAGAAGATGGGTATGGATGGTGATCAGCAGGAATCCATTTGTACAAACTGGTGGTGATTAACAAGTCACAATTTGAACCAGCTGAGGATGATCTCACTGATCCCTATGCAGCAATGTAGATTGCGAGTGATTGTCTGGTTGTCTACTATGTTAAATGATCTGAGAGGTCAAGGAAAACCAGGAGGCATGAATGTCCATCAAGGCTTTTAAGGGCACCATCGATAACCTTGATGGATGCCATTCCTGTGCTGAATCTGGGTCTGAAGCCATATTTGTAAGACTGAAGAAGGTTGTTGGCGTCAACATGTTGAAGGAGTTGTGTATCTACTGCTTTCTCAAGGATCTTACCTAGGGAAAGAATATGGGTGATGGGGCTGAAGTTGCTGAGGTAGTCAGCATTCTGTGTTGGTTTCTTGAGAAGTAGGAGAATTTGTCCTGTCTTGATGGTCGAGGGGAAGATGTCTTGAGTTAAGGAGCTAGTGATGATTGTCAGGTATAGAAGGAGTGTTTCAGTCACAAGTGTCTTGAGTAGAGAGGCAGGGGGTATGTTGTCCACATATGATGCAGTTTAGACGGATGCTAGAATAGCAATGAGGTCTTCCATAGTGGGTGTCTTGAAAGTTGTCCAGGTAGTTTGTTGTTTTGCGAGATGGGATGTGTGGTGTGCTGTTAGTTGTAGCGTTTGGTGTCTATGTGTTGATGTATCATGCTGATCAGATTGATAAAGAAAGAGTGGATGGAAGTTAATTTCTTGATGGAGTGCAGAATGGGTGGGTGAGGATGAGGGTTGATGCAGTGATGAATTGATTTGCGGAAGGCTCTTCTTTCATTGTTGTCCTTGGTTATGTTTTATTTTGTAGCAGTTTGCCTTGGCAGTAGTGATCAGTCATCTGTAGCACAGAGTCCCTTGAACAGGGCAAGGTCAAATGTGGTGCAGGATTGTTTCAAAGTCATCGCTTGTTTTCTGATTGTGCATTTGTTCACGTTAAGTTCATGAGTATACAAGGGTGCAGAAGGTTTAAACTTGAGGGTGGGTTGGTTCACTGGTGCATGTCAGTTGATGCTATTTGTGAGGATGGTGGTGAGTTCTTGGAGGAGCGAGTTGTAGTCCTGGTTCATCAGAATGGATCAGCCCATGTGAAGTGGAGTTTGGCGAGGTCTTCCATGAGAGCATCCACTTGGAAGTTCTTGAATGATCTGAAGACTTGTTTGCAGGGTTTCCAATTGGGTTTGCTTTGCATGGTTTGACTAATGTCAAAGGGGAGTGCCAGATTGTCTAACCAGTTGAGTGGGATTGTGTAACTGTGATGGTGGGTGGACAGGGTGGTGATGATGAGTTTGAAGGTATTATCTTTCCTGTGAGTTGGGTCTTTAGTATGTTGACTGAGGTTCAAAGTGTTCAATAAGCAGTGGAGATCTTTCTTCATTGACTTGGTTGCTGAGTTGACTGGGATGTTGAAGCCACCAAGGAAGAAGTTGTTGTCATGTGTGAGTAACATGCTGGTGTGCATAGCCGTGAAGTATACTATGAAGAAGGTTTTGGGCTTGGGTGGGCTGTAGATGAGATGAAAAGTGACTGTGACAGGAAAGGGTTTTGAAAGAGGCAATGGTGGTGATGTACAGTTGGGCATTTATGGCCTTGATGCCTTCTTATTGATGGCTACTCCTCCACTGATCTTCTTTGGACTGTCGCATTGTAGAATTCTGTAGTCATTGGGGATGAGGATATCTAGGATGTGGGTTGAGGTGGATGTCATCCAGGTCTCAGTAAGATAGAGTGCGTCCAAGTCATGTGTTGTGAGGTTGGCTATGTCTGCTGCATGGTTGGTTGCTTAGCGGACATTGGCAACATCTTCTTCGGCGACTTCAACATCCCAGGCAACCCAGCAACCGGTGACCAGGTGCACCAGTGTGAGCGCACCAGAGTCAAGCCGGTCTTCTCCAAAGTACTTAAACTGCTGTGCTCTTGTGTAATCACTTTTAGGCATTCATTCTGATTAATCTTGTGATTATATGATTGAGTGAACTGCTGCTGTGTGCATGGTAGTTTTGAATTCATAGTCATTGGCTTGGAAAATGTGTTGTGTTTATTCAACTGATCAAACAACCATTTGAACATTGTTCCTTTTGTAAATTGTAAACTGTTCTTCAGTATTTGACATTTAATCATTCTGTACCTTGTAAAATGGGCACAGCAAGATGTGATTTAGCTATGGATCATTTATTTATTTCACCTTACTGGGGAACGCATTTGGAGTGTGTGCGTCACCCAAATTAGCAGTTTGCACAACTCCTGTACCAACTAAGAGGGTCATTCATAGAAATTTGCACAAAAGTGGCGCACGCGGCTGGCGCACAGTGTACCCGTGCGATACACTGCGCCAGCCGCGTGCAAAAAAATCGTTTTCATCGCACAGCGAATTCATGGATTTTAGCCTCTGAAACCAGCTGTGGCGCAGAGTGGCGCAGCGACCCTGCAGCAGCGCCAGTTACACCCCCAAGAACGCCCTCGCGCAAGGAAAAGCCTTCAAAATTCCCAAATCATCGCAAAGGGCTGCGCAAACCCTGGACCAGTTCACAGGGCTGCCAAACAGCAAACGCCAAGCGGGGAACGTGTATTTCAGTGGTTCTCAGGAAGTTTCACACGCAATTGTCCTGGGTACATGTACATCAGGGGTGCGTGGGAAGTAACACACGCAATTCCATCAGGGCACGTGTATTCCAGGGGTGCGCGGGAAGTATCACACGCAAAAACAGCAGGGTACGTGCATTTCAGGGGTGCGTGGGAAGTATCACACGCGATTCCATCAGGGTACGTGTATTCCAGGGGTGCGCAGGAAGTATCACACGCAAAAGCAGCAGGGTACGTGTATTCCAGGGGTGCACGGGAAGTATCACACGCAAAAGCAGCAGGGTATGTGTATTTCAGGGGTGCGCAGGAAGTATCACACGCAATTCCATCATAGTACGTGTATTCCAGGGGTGCGCGGGGAGCACCACATGTGAATTGCACGTGTGGGTTCTTCCAGGTGTACCCTCTACACCCTCCACGGCCCCTGCAGGCGGCTCACACCACAGGGGCCTACCCTGCACATGTCCCGCAGGCAGCCCAACCACCATGCCCATGCCACCCAGCCAACCCACATGTCACCTTGAACTACTGCCCACCAACGCATGTCCCCCTGCACCCCCAGCCCCCTGCATCCAGGGGCACCCTCCACAGGCCCCCACTCATGTCCAACTCATGTCTCCCAGCACCCCCACTCCCCAGCATCCAGGGGCATCCTCCACCAGGCCCCCACTCATGTCTCCCAGCACCCCCACCCCCCAGCAGTGCAGGGCACCCTCCACCAGGCCCCCACTCATGTCTCCCATCACCCCCACCCCCCAGCAGGCAGGGGCACCCTCCACCAGACCCCCACTCATGTCCCCCTGCACCCCCACCCGCCAGCAGTCAGGGGCACCCTCCACCAGGCCCCCACTCATGACTCCCATCACCCCCACCCCCGAGCAGTGCAGGGCACCCTCCACCAGGCCCCAACTCATGTCTCCCATCACCCCCACCCCCCAGCATCCAGGGGCACCCTCCACCAGGCCCCCACTCATGTCTCCCATCACCCCCACCCCCCAGCAGTCAGGGGCACCCTCCACCAGGCCCCCACACATGTCCAACTCATGTTTCCCAGCACCCCCACCCCCCAGCAGTGCAGGGCACCCTCCACCAGGCCCCACTCATGTCTCCCAGCACCCCCACCCCCCAGCAGTGCAGGGCGCCCTCCACCAGGCCCCCACTCATGTCCAACTCATGTCCCCCTGCACCCCCACCCCCCAGCATCCAAGGGCACCCTCCACCAGGCCCCCACTCATGTCCAACTCATGTCTCCCAGCACCCCCACCCCCAGCAGTGCAGGGCACCCTCCACCAGGCCCCCACACATGTCCCCCTGCACCCCTACCCCCCAGCATCCAGGGGCACCCTCCAACAGGCCCCCACTCATGTCTCCCATCACCCCCACCCCCCAGCAGTGCAGGGCACCCTCCACCAGGCCTCCACTCATGTCTCCCATCACCCCCCAGCAGTCAGGGGCACCCTCCACCAGGCCCCCACTCATGTCTCCCATCACCCCCAACCCCCAGCAGTCAGGGGCACCCTCCAGCAGGCCCCCACTCATGTCTCCCATCACCCTTAACCCCCAGCAGTGCAGGGCACACTCCACCAGGCCCCCACTCATGTCCCCCTGCACCCCCACCCCCCAGCATCCAGGGGCACCCTCCACCAGGCCCCCACACATGACTCCCATCACCCCCACCCCCCAGCAGTCAGGGGCACCCTCCACCAGGCCCCCACTCATGTCTCCCATCACCCCCATCCCCCAGCAGTGCAGTGCACCCTCCACCAGGCCCCCACTCATGTCCCCCCGCCCCTCCACCCACCAGCATGCAGGGGCACCCTCCACCAGGCCCCTACTCATGTCCAACTCATGTCTCCCAGCACCCCCACCCCCCAGCAGTGCAGGGCACCCTCCACCAGGCCCCCACTCATGTCCCCCTGCACCCCCACCCACCAACATCCAGGGGCACCCTCCACCAGGCCCCCACTCATGTCCAACTCATGTCTCCCAGCACCCCCACCCCCCAACAGTGCAGGGCACCCTCCACCAGGCCCCCACACATGTCTCCCAGCACCCCCACCCCCAGCAGTGCAGGGCACCCTCCACCAGTCCCCCACACATGTCCCCCTGCAGCCCCACCCCTCAGCATCCAGGGGCACCCTCCATCAGGCCCCCACACATGTCCCCCAGCACCCCCACCCCGAGCAGTGCAGGGCACCCTCCACCAGGCCCCCACTCATGTCCAACTCATGTCTCCCACCACCCCCACCCCCCAGCAGTGCAGGGCACTCTCCACCAGGCCCCCACTCATGTCTCCCATCGCCCCCACCCCCCAGCAGTGCAGGGCACCCTCCACCAGGCCCCCACTTATGTCCCCCTGCACCCCCACCCACCAGCATCCAGGGGCACCCTCCACCAGGCCCCCACTCATGTCCAACTCATATCTCCCATCACCCCCACCCCCCAGCAGTGCAGGGCACCCTCCACCAGGCCCCCACACATGTCCCCCTGGAGCCCCACCCCCCAGCATCCAGGGGCACCTCCACCAGGCCCCCACACATGTCTCCCAGCACCCCCACCCCCCAGCAGTGCAGGGCACCCTCCACCAGGCCCCCACTCATGTCCAACTCATGTCTCCCAGCACCCCCACCCCCCAGCAGTGCAGGGCACCCTCCACCAGGCCCCCACACATGTCCCCCTGCACCCCCACCCCCCAGCATCCAGGGGCACCCTCCACCAGGCCCCCACACATGTACCCCTGCACCCCCACCCCCCAGCATCCAGGGGCACCCTCCACCAGGCCCCCACTCATGTCCAACTCATGTCTCCCATCACCCCCACCCCCAGCACTGTGGGGCACCCTCCACCAGGCCCCCACTCAGGTCCCCCTGCACCCCCACCTACCAGCATCCAGGGGCACCCTCCACTAGGCCCCCACTCATGTCCCCCTGCGCCCCTACCCACCAGCATCCAGGGGCACCCTCCACCAGGCCCCCACTCATGTCTCCCTGCACCCCCACCCCCCACCAGTCACTGGCACCCTCCACCAGGCCCCCACTCATGTCTCCCAGCACCCCCACCCCCCAGCATCCAGGGGCACCCTCCACCAGGCCCCCACTCATGTCTCCCATCACCCCCACCCCCCAGCAGTGCAGGGCACCCTCCACCAGGCCCCCACTCATGTCCAACTCATGTCTCCCAGCACCCCCACCCCCCAGCAGTGCAGGGCACCCTCCACCAGGCCCCCACTCATGTCCAACTCATGTCTCCTACCACCCCCACCCCACAGCAGTGCAGGGCACCCTCCACCAGGCCCCCACTCATGTCTCCCAGCACCCCTACCCCCCAGCAGTGCAGGGCACCCTCCACCAGCCCCCACAAATGTCCCCCTGCACCCCCACCCCCCAGCATCCAGGGGCACCTTCCACCAGGCCCCCACACATGTCCCCCTGCACCCCCACCCCCCAACATCCAGGGGCACCCTCCACCAGGCCCCCACTCATGTCCAACTCATGTCTCCCATCACCCCCACCCCCCAGCACTGTGGGGCACCCTCCACCAGGCCCCCACTCATGTCCCCCTGCACCCCCACCCACCAGCATCCAGGGGCACCCTCCACCAGGCCCCCACTCATGTCCTCCTGCACCCCCACCCACGAGCATCCAGGGGCACCCTCCACCAGGCCCCCACTCATGTCTCCCTGCACCCCCACCCCCCACCAGTCAGGGGCACCCTCCACCAGGCACCACTCATGTCTCCCAGCACCCGCACCCCCAGCATCCAGGGGCACCCTCCACCAGGCCCCCACTCATGTCTCCCATCACCCCCACCCCCAGCAGTGCAGGGCACCCTCCACCAGGCCCCCACTCATGTCCAACTCATGTCTCCCAGCACCCCCACCCCCCAGCAGTGCAGGGCACCCTCCACCAGGCCCCCACTCATGTCCAACTCATGTCTCCCACCACCCCCACCCCCAGCAGTGCAGGGCACCCTCCACCAGGCCCCCACTCATGTCCAACTCATATCTCTCACCACCCCCACCCCCCAGCAGTGCAGGGCACCCTCCACCAGGCCCCCACTCATGTCTCCCAGCACCCCCACCCCCCAGCAGTGCAGGGCACCCTCCACCAGGCCCCCACTCATGTCCCCCAGCCAACATGTCATCACAATCTAGATCCCTGGCCCTTATGGTCAGCCTCCAAATGCCAAACACCCACCCGAGTATTGCATCCACCCACTTAGAAATGGCAATAACATGATAGAACCCCAATTGCAAGTTTGGAAATTAACATATGTCCCTCACATACACCCAATGGGTGTCAGTGAATGTCAAAACCCATATCATGATATGCATGAAACCAATGAGATGATACTACACATTGAAGTTTGAAGAAAAAATATGTATTAAAAGCAACATAAATTGAATCAAAAATAAACAAACAATAATGGAAATTTAAAAAAAATAAACCAGCATGTCTGTGAAATAATGCAAAACCACAAATCATAATCCAAAGGAAAGGTGTCCAAAGTCACAGTCCACAAAAGTAAATCCAATGGAAAATTAAAATCGAAAACCATTGCTCCATGGGTAAATCATAAAAAAAATGAAAATCCAACAGTCAACTATATACAGATAAACAATCGAGGGTCCAAAATGTGGCCCATTGTCCAAAAGGTAAAAAAAAATGCAAAACCAAAGGAAACCTAACACTAACTACAGAACTATTTACAAGGGCAGCGGGCTAGTCCGATGGCTCACTTCGGGATGTTCCGGACCGGGGCATCATCAAACTCCTGCTCAATGTCCCGGAGGCGGTCCTCCTCCATGGCCCTGAGGGTCCGCAGGGCCGTCGACATTTTCACCCCCAACTCCCTGCGGATTGCCTCGAGGCACTCGGCCCGCCTCAGGGCCCTCCGCATGGAGTTCTCCGCCCTGACCATCGTGAGCCGTGCCTCTTCCGCCCGCTGCCGCTCCGCATCTATGGTGTGGACCAACCGCTGCCACATGGAAGACACTTCCCGTCCTGGGTCCTCGTGCCCTCCGGCCGATGCCTGCCCCTCCGATGTCAAAGGCCCCGAGCCATCATGGCTCCCACCACGTTGCTGCTGCTGCTGTGCCTCTGCCCGTGCACTGCCTCCTGCTGCCTGCACATCCTCCGCTGGCTGGGGTGCAGTCGTTGATGTGGCCACCCTTGCTGGACGTCCGACTCCCGACTGTGGCAGGGATGCCTCCTCCACCAGCCTGGCCGCACCGTCAGAGGCAGCTCCACAGGGCACCCAGGTGACTAATGGGTGGGAAGATGGCACGGAGGACGACTGGCGCATAGGGGGTTCAGTTGAGGAGGGGGTCGGAGCAAGCCCCATCAAACGGAGGAATCCGGCCTGGGTGACCTGTCCCAGTAGGCCGACGCAGTCAACGAGCCATTCGAGATGAAGTGCAGTCTCCTCATGAAAAGACTGCAGGTCACCTCGCATGGCCCATTGACGCAACGCCACACCAGTCAGGACAGGCTCAACCCGGACCAGGATAGCCACGTCCACAGGCAGAGGAAGGCCAGTTGTCGTGAGCTCATCCCCTGCCTGAAAACGGGTCTGGACGTAGGCATCCCTGCTGGTGCAAGATGATGCAGTGACAGGATCAGGGACAGGATTGCACACAGGCACCTCTGCGGCGACCTGTGCTGCCTTCTGTCCCTGGTCCTGCACTGCACCACTAGCACCAGTGGAATCCCGACCTCCAGACCGCGTCTCTGTTGCTTGCATGGCCTCCTCCTCCACCAAACCCCCTACCAACCTGGATGACTCCGTGCCATCTTCCCCGTTGGGCCCTGTGGGGTCCCAGCTGCCCCTTCTGCTGCCGAGGAGTCCAACTCCGACCTCCGCCTCTTGGACCTCCCCCCGCAGCTGCGGTCTGGGACGTGCCACTGGACTCCTCACTCCCCGACGAGATCACAACCTGGGAGGGGAGCCGGGCCTTGCGTCTCCGGCTGGCGGTGCGATCCCCGCCGCTGTGCTCCACAGCACCTTCTCCGTCCTCTTCATCAGTTGACGCTGCAGAAAGGGAGAAATAAAACACAGGCATCAGGGCACTGTACAATGGACACATACACACATGACAGTTGCACATGAGTGGCATTGGCAAACCTCAGACATGTCATCACAATCGCCAACACACATGTCATTTCAACTTGCACACATGAGCCATACCACAGCCATATCGCAACTGCCAGCACCATCCATACACATACAACAGCATGAGCAGGCAAAGGTGAGCCAGACATCACATGCAACACAGGGAGCGCACTACACATGCACGCACACCACAACACTTGCATGCATGTGTACACCTCAGCCAACTGTCGCAGTGTTCAGATGGGCATCCATGTCACATCTGCCAATCAGGCTTCCACATCCCACTGTCACATGCATCCATGTTGCATCACGGTTGCACCCTTGTCAAATACACACACATGCACATGTACACAGTGCTGATACATGCAGCTGAAAACAACATACATGTGTGACATCACGAACATGCCTACTTACATACACATTCATCCAAACATGTGTGCCCACACAACTGCATTTGGCATGCAAGACTACACACACAAGCACCATCCATGTCTCACACATGACAGCCCTCGCATGTGTTAGCCTCATGGCCCTGTACAACCCCACCCATACTCGGCCCCATACAAACAGATGTGCAACCTGCACACTACTGGCACATCACCACACGCACAGCTTACAATCATGATGCATGTACACTTACCACTCGACTCCAGACGGGTCTGCCTCTCAAGGACCTGGACGTGGAGCGCTGGGGATATGCGTTCCAGGACCCTCATCTGATCTTCCGACAAGTGGCCCCGGCGCCCCTTAGCATCCGCTGCCTTCAAGAGGCACCGGGCCTTGTTGAGGGTCCTGGACCTGAAGTCCTCCCAGCGCTTCTTGACATGTTGGAAGTCACGGACTGCCACCCCCTCTGCGTTGATGGCAGTCACGATGTCCGTCCAGATCTGAGTCCGTCCTTCCTTGTCGGCGCGTACACTTCCGAAGAGGGCATCATACTGCCCCAGGACTTGCTCCACCAGGACACCAACTTCGGTGGCAGTGAAGCTGGTGCCCCTCTGCCTCTCTGGCCTGGGGTTGTCAGTGGTGCCAGATGTTGCAGTGCCCAACATGACAACCCCAGAGGCAGGAGTGGGTGGGCAACTGAGTCCTGGGGCTGGGCTGTGGAGCGATGGAATCCCAGTCGGGAGTCTTCGGTTCCAGCAGGGGTGGTCACAGCAACAGCACCCCTGGCTGATGTGCAGGCAGCAAATGGCAGGGCACGTGGGCAGCAGGCAGTCAGGCAGCAGCAGATGGCAGGTGGGAGCGTGCTCGGGGCTCTGGGGGGCAGTAAATCGGCTTTCTGGGCAGGAGCGTGGTCTTCCGTGTGCTTACGCGTGGCCAGCTTGATACAGAGTGATTTGGCATGTGAAAATCCTGCACATCTGCGTGTAATTCGAGGAAAGGCCCTTAGCGCGTAAGCGCGTCTGCACGCATACGCGATTTCATTGGCCCAAAGGCCCCCATGCGCATCTATGACATCACGGGTATGGCCGTAGAGAATGGCGCATGTAAAAAAAAAGATACACGTCCGAGTGTCAAAGCGTGTAATTGGTGGAAATGGCCTCATCGCGTATGCGCGTCTGTGACGTGTGTATAAAAGGTACGTGTAGAACGCCATTTCCTTGTACGTGCTTTTCGTGGAGAGCGAGTTGGTGAAATCTGTACTTCTTGTCGGTTCACACGCGATTTACTTCACGGCGTTTCAGGTTCGTACTCCCTGTTACCTCTGACAGCTTTTTCTCTTTTCCTCTTTTTCCTGGGCCTGTTTCCCCAAACAGCGTTCCCTTCTACTGTTGTCCTGTCTCCTCAGACAGCGTACAATTCTACTTTTGGCAGGGGTGTTGCCAACTTGCACACGCGCATATTTTTCACGATTTTGTTCCTGGCAGACGGTGAGTCGCGCACGTATTTAACATCTGTGCTTGCACCGTGTGTCGCCTATCCCTTCAGAGGTCATTCTAGGCTGCGTGTGACACACATACGTTCATTCTTGTGTTTCTGGGTGCCACAGCGTAGTGCAGGTTTATTTTTCCACACACATGCTCTAGGAGGGGTTGCGTGCACCTTACTTCCCTTTTTTGGGGTGCCTGTGCGTTGCGTGACCCGTCATCTTTCCCCAGGGGTGACATTACAGCCTTGCTAGAGCACTAGGGTACGATTATCATCTGGTACCCAACCCCTTTGACCCCCAATTGCCCAGGACAATAGTTCACAGCGACTCCCATTCGCACAATAACATCAGTGCCATGGCTGGGAGGGAAACAAGCCGTAAGGGTGGCAAAGGTGGCCGAGCCCCAAGTGGTGGCCGTGGTGGATCCGGTAGGGGACGTGGCCGTGACTTGCAGGGTGCCCCTAGCCCCCCATGTGTGGAGAAGCAGTCAGGGACACCCATGCCCCCCCCCCGGTTGAGGGTAACGTGGCTGACACCATCCATGCTCAGCCCTTGTTGGACCAGCCCACTGTGGAACCAGACCTGGCACAGGGTGACTCCATGGCTGACTTCAGGTCAGCAGGTCTAGGCCACGTCCGCCGGTGCACGTTGGTGTCATCAGGCCACGTGGATCAGGGGCAGCTAGGTCATCTGCTGCCCCACGTAGGCAGGCTGGGGAGGCTGCAGGGGCAGCTGCGGCTCCATCCACCCCACCTCTCACATACCCAGCCAGGACAGTGTCGGTCCAAGTCCATCCTGCTGACATTCCCCCTGACACCATCACACTTAAGCTAATGCCTGCACCAACTCCCATGCTGAGTGTGCAATCCCACACTCCTAGTACAGAGTCCACCGGGGCTCCTGCCCCTAATGTCTAGAGCGGCGTAGGACACTCAGGATCCCCACCACCTTCCAAGCGGAAGAGGAAGAGTGCTCGTCCAGTAGAGGCTGATGCCCCAGACACGGCTACACAGTCCGGCCCGTCAAGGAAGCCCTGCTTCAATGAGGCCGAACTGAATGCACTTGTAGAGTATGTGTCCGCTCATGACCGCGAAATGGTGATTGTTGCAGTATCCAAGACCACACCTGCACAACGTCTAGCACACTGGCAGACCATCGCGGACATCATAAGTGCCCTTGGAATCGTGAGGCGCACAGCTAATCAATGCTACAAGTGCTGGAATTACCTGAAGCGCAGGGCAAAGAATAAGCTGGCCTCAAGTCATGGCGCTACTCTAGTGACTGGAGGTGGGTCTCCAGCAGAGGACATAGAACTCACTCCACATGAGCATGTTGCTGGGACCTACGTCACGGAGGAACAGATCCAAGGTGTGGGAGAACTGGCAGATTATGAGGCATTGTCCGGTGAGTGCACATGCATGTGTGTGTCATCCATGTGCATGGTGTGTGTGTGAGGGCTTCTGTTTGGGTGCCAGGTGAGGGTGTATGTGCCTGAGTGGTTTGGGTCACCCATGTGCCTCATCCAATACATTCTGCGCACCAGCATTTGGGTATAGCAGTATCCCTTCTGCCAACATTAGACATCTAGCCCAACACCACGCCAGTTGCCCTTGAAGTGTCATCTTGCCACAACATTGTTGCTTATTTTCCTCTGTTTATTCAGGCAGATTGTTTGCATACCACCACTTTTACTAGTCATTTCTCAGTCCTATTGTCCCATGTCTGACATGGCTATGGTACAGTGGACTGGCTTTGTTTCCTGGATATGATTTGTTTAGACATGTCCCTGTGCTATAGGACCATTTTGGACTGGCAGCTCCAGGTTAAACATTTGAACCATTTCAATGTAAAAATCAATTTCATGAGCAAACTAGACTGAATGAACAATTGGTGCCCTCCTCTCCCTCTTCACTTTATGGCTAGGGTACATGCCATCTGTGTGATGGCATGTGTATTTGACCTGCTGTTAGGCGGAAACCTGTGCAGTTCCCTCTGGGACCACTGCAAAAGATTTAGGACTACAGGTGTTTGGCAGTAAACCCACTTGGTAGCAGTCTGTACCACACAGATTCACTTGGTAGCTGTGGCTGAGCAGTCAGACTTCCCTCAAGAAGAGTTAGGTAGTATGTGGAGTATACAAAATAGGGCAATTCTACACAGTAAGACAAGCAAACACGCAACAAGGCTTCGGTGTGAAGATATAAAGGTATTTATTTCTAACGACACATCTATATAAAAACACTCTGGCACTATTACGGCAAACAACTTCAATCGCAATTACTATAAGAAACAGATCAATCCATCTAACAATAGTTCGACAAGTCTAGGTTCAACTGCATCACTTATTTGCAGACAGAGTTGTATGCTTTAACCTAGATGGCACTCTAGTATTTGTTAGGTTGGGAGAGAGAAAAGGCGGGTTAAGAAATCAACTTGATACCAATACGTGTAAGAACAAAGGTGCAAGGCAAGAATACAAGAACCACTGTAGATTCCAAAGTTCAGAGGCCAGGCCCACTCGGAGAGAGGCAAGGCGATATGTCCCAAAAAGATTCTTAGTGGAAATGCGTTCGAGTCTTTGGAGCAAATTGTTATCGGCAGATTGGACCAGTTCAGAACAACACGCTAGAGAAAGCTTGGAGGCGACCCTATGGAGAGGCGGGATTAAGACACCTCACTCTATCCGGCAACAAGGGAAGCCAGGCAGACACAGTACCTTGATTGTGGAGAGAATGCTCCGGCGGGGGCAGTTGTTCCTGGTGGTGGATGCACGTCCGGTCTTTGCTAAGAGAAGTGGTGATCTCGTCGTCGAAGGAAAGTTGAAGATCGTTGCACCACCAGGGAAGAGACCAGCCGCGGAGTGCTCCGTCACAAGGCACCACCTTTTGGTTGCGGTACAGGGGTAGTGGCTATCCGGTTGCCGAGGTGATCTGCACGGGCAATTTCACCGCTGCGTCCTGAGGCGAAGAAAAAGCAAAGGGGACTGGTTGTTCCCACCAGTCAGGGGAAGAGACTCTCCGGCAGGGAGATCTCCTCTGTCATCGGGAAGTGGTGAGTCGGTTCAGCAGGGCTCCACCGGAGGTGTCGTCGTTGCAGGTCGGCTCAGCTTTACCCTCGTCGGATTCTTTAGGTCCTGTGGCGACTTCTGAAGATCCAGTCCCAAAAGCCCTGCTTTTATGCAGAAAACCCCCATTCATTCAGCCTAGCTGTCACTCAAACACGCTAAGTGGTGAGCGGGGCGGCTCACCACTTGGGCCAATCACACCAGAGTGCGACCGGAGTTGGCAAGGCAACTCGGTCCAGGGTGCCTAAACCCCCTCCCACACCCCTGTGGTAACCCAGACAGAATGGCACCACTTTGGAGGGTTTCTGTACAGAAGCCCGCCAAAAGTGGAACAAAGGGCTCAACCTTTGATTTAGGAGTCACAGAGACGAACACGGACACCATTTTAAAAAGCCGAGTTCTGGCAGAAAATACCATCTGATAGACTTATTTAAGATAAGTAGACCGGTGGTATGTTAGAGACAAACGAGAAAAAGTATCAATCTCCAACAATGGGAAGAATCCCAAAGGGTTATATTCGGGGTCGAATATAACAAGTAGTTTCCACTGCCACCAGCCAAAACTCGACGAGGGGGGACGGGACAGTGCCCCCACGAATAACAGACTCAGGAGTAATCGAAGTACCCTACGAGTACGTCCACAATAGGATGATTTGTACTAGTTCTGTTAGTAAATTTAGGTCTAGTAAAGCCAATGGTGACTTTACATGCCCGGGGAGACAGTAGTCAGTCCCCAGGTATGGAGTCTATGATGGAGGTCCGCTAGGATGCCCCAGTGCTACGGCACGGAGGGTGCGGTGTAACACACATAGCAAAACATATGAGACCCTATGGAGTAAAAGACCCCATAGCCCATAGAACACATTGACATTCAAAGGAATTACACACATTCATGTCCAAGAGTGGGAGAAAAAGAGTCTCACTCTTGGCAGGATGGAATAAAACAAACTCCAGAAATCCAGCAAAGCTGCTCGGGGACTCACTAGGTTAGGAAATTCAGCCTAAACAGAGAATTCTCTCTAACACTAGCCCCTCCCAGACTAAGGGACAGGAGGATTTAATCCATTCCTGGATGAATCTCATACCTCTAGTCGATGACATACTTCCTAGAGAGACCATCAGCATTTTGGTGGTGACACCCTGACCTGTGCTCAATGGTCAAATCAAATCCTTGCAGGCAGATGGACCATCTCAGTAGTTTTGGGTTTTCCCCTTTCATTTGCATTAACCATCTCAAGGGTTGGTGGTCAGCCTGAATGACAAAAGTAGAACCATACAAGTAAGGCCTAAACTTCTTCAGAGTCCACACGATAGCAAAGTACTCTCTTTCGATTGTTGCCCACCTTGTTTCAGGATCCTTCAGCTTGCGGTTGATGAAGCAAACGGGGTGCTCCCTACCTTTCCCATCCAGTTGACTGAGTACGGCACCTATTCCTACATTTGAAGCATCTGTCTGCACAATGAAGTGTTGGCAGTAATCAGGAGCTCTGAGTACTGGGGCTTGGCAAAGAGCCTTTTTCAGGTTTTCAAAAGCCTTATTGCACTCCTCATTCCACGTAACCTTTTTAGGAAATCTGGGCGAGGAGATGACATTCAGTGGAGAAGCTATGGTCCCATAGTTCTCTATAAAATTCCTGTAATACCCAGTGAGGCCTAGGAAGGCTCTCACTTGGGTTTGAGTAGTAGGTGTTGTCCAATTTTGCACAGCTTCAATCTTACTGAGCAAAGACCTTATTTCTCCACCTCCTACCTCATGTCCAAGATAGACTACCTTGCTCTGCCCAATTTGGCATTTACTCGCCTTAATGGTCAGATTGGCTTGTCCAAGAGCCTGCAAAACATCTCTCAGGTGGGTTACATGTTCTTCCCAGGAATTGCTGAACACTGCGATGTCATCCAAGTATGCCATGCAGAAGTCCTCCATCCCATTCAGAACCTGGTTTACCATCCGTTGAAACGTAGCAGGTGCATTCTTCAATCCGAAAGGCATTACCTTAAACTGGTATAAGCCAACGGGGGTAGAAAATGCTGTTTTCTCCTTGGCATGGTCTGTCAGGGCTATTTGCCAATAGCCTGACGTCAAGTCAAATGTGCTGAGGAACTTGGCGGCGCCAAGTTTATCCACCAACTCATCTGTTCTTGGCAAAGGGTGGGCATCAGTCTTGGTGACTGCATTAAGAGCTCTATAATCCACACAGAATCTAAGCTCTTTAGATCTGGCCTTTGGTACTAACACAACTGGGCTAGACCATGGACTAGTAGAGGACTCTATTACCCCGAGATCGAGCATCTTGCTGACCTCACCTTTGATGTGGGTTCATACGTTCTCTGACATTCGGTATCCTCTGCTTTTGTCTGGCAGACAGTCACCAGTGAGTATGTCATGCTGGCCCCAAGGGGTCAAGCCTGGTGAAAGCGAGAACAGAGAGGCAAACTGATTCAACATAGATTTGCACTCTTCTTGTTGCTCGGGCGTCAGATTTGAAGAGAGATTTACTCCTTCAATTTTTTTCATCCAAAGGTAAGCCTCTGAGGAGATCCGGAAGAGCTTCAGTCTATTCTTCTTCCTCGGATGATGCTAGAAGCAATGCTCCTCCATTGCGTCTTGAGACCTACGCTTTGAGTCGGTTGGTGTGGAAGACGGTCGGAGCCTCCTTGGGATTGCCCAAGTCCACCAGATAGTTGACCTCGCCGAGTTTACCCACAACTCTGAAGGGTCCCATCCATTTGTCTTGCAAGGCCCTCTGCCTTGTTGGGATCATAACGAGAACGAGCTGGTCTTGAGCGAACTCAACCATGTTAGCCTTTTGATCGTGCCAGTGCTTGACCAATGCTTGTCCAGCTTTCAAGTTATCGCTTGCTTCCGTCATCATGTGTGACATTCTCCTCCGGAGACCTATCACGTAGTCAGTCACTCTGACTGGCTTGGGGGAAGGAGCACTCTCCAACCCCTCCTTAATCAGGGTCAATGGACCTCTGACGGGATGACCATAGAGAAGCTCAAAGGGAGAATAACCTACTCCCTCCTGAGGGACTTCTCTATAAGCAAAGAGAAGGCATGGCAGTAGAAGGTCCCACTTATGCTTAAGGGGTTCCTCTAAAGCACCTACCATGCTCTTCATGGTTCGGTTGAACCGTTCTACCAACCCATTGGTTTGTGGGTGGTAAGCTGTTGAGAACTTGTAAGTAACTCCACAGGTTTTCCACATGGCTTTCATGTAGGAGGACATAAAGTTTGACACCCTGTCAGAGATTACTTCCTTAGGAAACCCGACCCTGGTAAAAATACCACGGAGGGCCTTAGCCACAGCCGGAGCTGTAACAGTCCTCATAGGAATTGCCTCAGGATACCTAGTAGCATGGTCTACATGGTTGCCTGAGGAGGTTGGAGGATCAAGGGGACCAACAATGTCAATCCCTACTCTCTCAAATGGGACTCACACAACTGGGAGAGGCACTAAAGCTGCCACATTCTTGGAGCCAACCTTACCAGAGGTCTGGCAGGTGTGGCAGCTCCTGCAGTGTTTTTCCACTTCGGCCCCCATCTTCGGCCAATAGAAGTAGAGAGAGAGCCTTTCCTTAGTCTTCTTGAAACTCAAGTGACCAGCCAAAGGAATCTCGTGGGCTAACTCCAAGAACTGTGGTCTGTTCTCTTGGGGTACTACAAGTTGTTTGTAGTCTCCAGGTGCAGACTCGGTCGGTTCACTGTAGAAGAGGCCACCTTCCCAGTGCAACCTATATTTCCCAGGCTCTTGCCCTTCAGCCTGAGCTTCTGCCTGGTGGCGAAGACCTTCCAGAGTTGGACATTCCCTCTGTCCCTTACTGAAGTCTGCCCTGCTGGGTCCACCTTCTGCCAGTAAAGACTGCAGCTCAGGATGGACAACAGGATCCAGATCTCCAATGAGTTCCTGGCCTTCCATTAGCTCTTCCTCAGAGTCTAACTCTACCACACAGGGTTTTACCTCCCTCTCAGCCTCAGCTGGATGTGGAGTTACGGGTTTAACGTTGGACAACCGCGGGGAAGTCCTCATTGGCTGCACCGAAATGCTGGCCGCTGGTTTCGGGGTTGAAGTTTTAGGTTTCTCTTTCGCTTCTGATTTCTTCGAGACAGCTGCCGACAATTCTAGTGGAGCAGGAGTGATTTCTTTCTTCATAATCTCCTGGAGAGTACCGCGCATGGTCCTCTCTCTTGCGGGTCTGGTTAGCTCCTGTAACCGTTTACTAGAAGGTCTGGGAGTATGCGATACAACTCCGAGAGTTTTCAAATCGTTACCCAACAGTACGCGTCCTGGTACCTCACTCTGTATGCTGACAGGTATCTTCACAGTCATGTCGTTACACTGGATGAGAACTGGTAATTGGGGAAGCATCTGCACAGGCCCTCCAGCTAACTTGGTGAGGCGTTTGGGTGCTTTAGCAACATCCTCAGCCTGAAAAAACGATTTATCCACCACATGTATGCTGGCCCCAGTGTCCCTAATGGCAGGAGTCTCCTGACCATTCACCTGGACACTGTCCTTATAATACTCTTTAGTATTATCGGGGATAGAATTATAGACATCTAAATTCTGTTGTTCCCACAACCCCAGAGATACTAAAGAAACGCTGGCTGAGACTCCGATGGGTTCGTCAGCTAGCAGTAGAAAGCTTCCACTTGCCATTTGGACTTCCTCCTCTGGAGCGAAGGCTAAGGAGACAAGCTGGACCACTGAAGGTTTACCCTTACATCTGGGATCTCCTTTCACGTGGTCAGTCGAGCCACAAACAAAGCATTTACCGAATGCTTTCTGGAATGGTGGCTTGTTCTGGCTTCCTTCCGGTTTGGCACCAGAAGACACACTATTCTGCTGCGGTTTTCCTTGTGGCTTACCCTTCTGGTTTTGTTTGGGGCCCTCTTTGGAATTTGAGTTATTCGAATTCTCTTTTGAGTCTTTTTTAGGCTGTTTTCCCTCATCCTTTTTCTGAGTTGCCCCAGAATCCTTATGAGTAGCCCTGTTGGCAACCCATAAATTAGCAGCCTTAGCTAGCTTCCGGGAATCCAATTCCTTCGAATCAGCCAAGTGCTGTCTGAGCTCAGGAGAACAGGCATCATAAATAGACTCCAACATAAAAAGATTCTTCATACCCTCATAAGTGTTCACTTTGTAACCCTTAATCCATCCCTCTAAGTTTTTCAACCCTTCACTCACCCAGGTAGCCCAAGGGGTACCATCATGCTTTTTGAGGGTTCTAAACCTCTTAAGAGACTGGGAAGGGGTCTTCCCGAACCTATCTATCAAAGCTAGTTTCACACTTTCGTAATCCGTCTTATCCGCCTCCCCCAACTCCATTACCACATCAGTCGCAACAGGAGGGAGCCTAGAGAACAACCAGGGAAGTAAATCATTCCCGGTGATGTCCTGGAGCCCATGATTGTACTCAAACAGTTTTAACCAATCCAACACATCCAATCTCGGTTCATACATACCCACTAATTCCTTCGGCATCCGGGGTCTTTTGGGACTGGAGCTCCTAGAGGAACCAGAGGAGAGAGAAGCATTTTCCACAGACAACTTTTTCATCTCTAACTAGTGATTAAGTTCTATTTCCCTGAGTCTTAACTCAGCTTGCTTCTGCTCAGCCTGGGCATTCATCCGTCTGAACTCGAGCTCTTGGTTTCGTTCAGATTGAGCCAAGAACCGTTTGTATTCTAATTCGAGCTTCATTTTTTCAAGTTCAAAATAAGCAGGGTTACATGTGGGACCTGGTATGGGCCCCGTAGGTTCAGCTGGTAAGGCAGGTAGAGGAACAGGGGAGACAGATTTGTTAGCCTCTCCTTCCTCTTCAGCCTCTTCATCACTATCATCAGAATTATGATTTAGATCAACACCATTACTGTCATCTACATTTGCTGGAGATATTGGTTCCTCTGAACCCATACCCAGACTTTGGTTCGCCAGCAATCTCTCTATCAGTTCTAACTTCTTGCCCCTTACAGGAAGATTCTCTTGCCTACAGAGAGCTCGTAACCTCTCAGTATTTTCACCTGACAAGGATTCTTGACTGTAAGCTTCCATAGTAGACATGTTTTTGAAAGTTGCTTTTTAGTGCTAAGCTTTGTGGTTAGTTATCCTAAAGTGTCGAGAAGCACTCTAAACTGTATACTCGATACAAATCCCACCGCTGTACACCAGTGTTAGGCGGAAACATGTGCAGTTCCCTCTGGGACCACTGCAAAAGATTTAGGACTACAGGTGTTTGGCAGTAAACCCACTTGGTAGCAGTCTGTACCACACAGATTCACTTGGTAGCTGTGGCTGAGCAGTCAGACTTCCCTCAAGAAGAGTTAGGCAGTATGTGGAGTATACAAAATAGGGCAATTCTACACAGTAAGACAAGCAAAGACGCAACAAGGCTTCGGTGTAAAGATATAAAGGTATTTATTTCTAACGACACATCTATATAAAAACACTCTGGCACTATTACGGCAAACAACTTCAATCGCAATTACTATAAGAAACAGATCAATCCCTCTAACAATAGTTCGACAAGTCTAGGTTCAACGGCATCACTTATTTGCAGACAGGGGTGTATGCTTTAACCAAGATGGCACTCTAGTATTCGTTAGGTTGGGAGAGAAAAAAGGTGGGTTAAGAAATCAACTCGATACCAATGCGTGTAAGAACAAAGGTGCAAGGCAAGAAGACAAGAACCACTGTAGATTCCAAAGTTCAGAGGCGAGGCCCACTCGGAGAGAGGCAAGGCGATATGTCCCAAAAAGATTCTTAGTGGAAATGCGTTCGAGTCTTTGCAGCAAATTGTTATCGGCAGATTGGACCTGTTCAGAACCACACGCTAGAGAAAGCTTGGAGGCGACCCTATGGAGAGGCGAGGATTAAGAGACCTCACTCTATCCGGCAACAAGGGAAGCCAGGCGGACACAGTACCTTGATTGAGGAGAGACAGCTCCGGCGGGGGCAGTTGTTCCTGGTGGTGGATGCACGTCCGGTCTTTGCTAAGAGAAGAGGTGATCTCGTCGTCGAAGGAAAGTTGAAGATCGTTGCACGACCAGGGAAGAGACCAGCCGCGGATCGCTCCGTCACAAGGCACCACCTTTTGGTCGCGGTACAGGGGTAGTGGCTATCCGGTTGCTGAGGTGCTCTGCACGGGCAATTCGACCACTGCGTCCTGAGGCGAAGAAAAAGCAAAGGGGACTGGTTGTTCCCACCAGTCAGGGGAAGAGACTCTCCGGCAGGGAGATCTCTTCTGTCATCGGGAAGTGGTGAGTCGGTTCAACAGGGCTCCACCGGAGGTGTCGTCGTTGCAGGTCGGCTCAGCTTTACCCTCGTCGGATTCTTTAGGTCCTGTGGCGACTTCTGAAGATCCAGTCCCAAAAGCCCTGCTTTTATGCAGAAAACCCCCATTCATTCAGCCTAGCTGTCACTCAAACACGCTAAGTGGTGAGTGGGGAGGCTCACCACTTGGGCCAATCACACCAGAGTGCGACCGGAGTTGGCAAGGCAACTCGGTCCAGGGTGCCTAAACCCCCTCCCACACCCCTGTGGTAACCCAGACAGAATGGCACCACTTTGGAGGGTCTCTGTAAAGAAGCCCGCCAAAAGTGGAACAAAGGGCTCAACCTTTGGTTTAGGAGTCACAGAGACGAAAACAGACGCCATTTTAAAAAGCCGAGTTCTGGCAGAAAATACCATCCGATAGACTTATTTAAGATAAATAGACCGGTGGTATGTTAGAGACTAACGAGAAAAAGTATCAATCTCCAACAATGGGAAGAATCCCATAGGGTTATATTCGGGGTCGAATATAACAAGTAGTTTCCACTGCCACCAGCCAAAACTCGATGAGGGTGGACGGGTCAGTGCCCCCTCAAATAACAGACTCAGGAGTAATCGAAGTACCCCTACTAGTACGTCCACAATAGGATGGTTTGTACTAGTTCTGTTAGTAAATTTAGGCCTAGTAAAGCCAATGGTGACTTTACATGCCCGGGGGACAGTAGTCAGTAGGTATGGAGTCTATGATGGAGGTCCGCTAGGATGCCCCAGTGCTACGGCACGGAGAGTGCGGTGTAACACACATAGCAAAACATATGAGACCCTATGGAGTAAAAGACCCCATAGCCCATAGAACACATTGACATTCAAAGGAATTACACATATTCATGTCCAAGAGTGGGAGAAAAAGAGTCTCACTCTTGGCAGGATTGAATAAAACAAACTCCAGAAATCCAGCAAAGCTGCTGGGGGACTCACTAGGTTAGGAAATTCAGCCTAAACAGAGAATTCTCACTAACACCTGCCAATCACAGGCCAATGTGTGATGCCACTGCTAGGCAGCATGCAGCAAATGTGTTCATCTTCCATCTTGGTGTCATCAATGTGTGCCATCTGCCTCCCCTTCACACGCAGTGATGGTGCATGCATGGGAGGGTTTTAGTCATGTGGAACATGTGTCAATCAAGTACAGTTTCTGTAGCTTCTCAGTCCTAATTGTGTGCCATAGTGCTAATGCCTGTTTCCATTTGTTTTCTTTTATGTCTTTGCAGGGGATGACGCACTTGATACTGCTGGGGTTGTGGAGATGGTGCAGACCCAGCAAGGGTCTCAGGCCCAAACCGACCACCACTGAGGGACGTGGTGTGGTGGTGGGTGAGAACCCACAACTGCTGCAGGTTGTGCTCTCAAGTGGTGTCTCTGGCTGCACCTCCCCCGAGCTGTATTCAGGTGTCAATTCGGATGATGAGACCTATGTGCCGTCGCAGGTGAGTGTTCCTGGGAGGGATTCTGTTCTGTCCGACCCACCTGCACCAGGGTTAGAACCCTCAATGGGGATGTCAGTGTTGGCAGGTACGCCTTTGGTGGTTACGGATGCAGGGTCACACTCTGCAACACCTGATCCTGTTCCTGGGCCAGCAGATCAGAGGGGGAATGTAGTCCTGCAGCCTCAGGCAGTGCAGGCACAGCAAGGCGCAGTTCGCCTTGCCCCAGACAGGTGTGGTGCCCGCCGACGTGGTGGCCGTACGCCACCTGGCAATACCGCATGGGAGCAATCCATATACGGTATGGCAACCCAACAGGCAGCATCATCAGAGATGATGGCTCAGGCCATGGATAGGGTGGCCATTTCCATTGTCCCCCCCGAAAGGCTGATGGAGTGACTACAGCAGGCAACAGACTCCATCTGCCAGTCACACAGGGAGGACATGTTGGCGTCCGACATGGAGAAGCGGGCGGCACTGGCGACTCTGCGGGAAGCCATTTCCATAGAGTCCCAGGGCCACAGGGAAGCCCTGAGGGTGGAACTCCTTCACCTCAGGACGACTCTTGTTGAGCTTGAGGCTTCAACAAACAGAAGGACAGAACAGCAGCTGGAGCGTCTCACACGTACGCTCTCAGCTGAGATGCAGGCAACTAGGGCGGAGGTCCGGGCATCCCGTGAGTTGTTGCATGGGGACCTACACACAATTATCCTCCAGAACGAGACCTTCCACACCTGCATGGTTGCTGCCATGGAGGACCAGACTAGGGCTTTGCGTGGGCTGCCTCCCATAGTGCCACCACCTCCTGATGCAGCTGCAGACTGTGAGGAGAGCGACAGCAGTGATTCTCTCACAATGGGGTAGCCGTGCAGGCCATGAGCCCATGGAGGTGTTTTTTTTTCGCAAGATCCACACAGGTGGGTTTTGATGTGCACCCTGTCCTCGGACCTCCTGGGTGGCCTCCCCCACCCCCGGGCCCATTAATGGCCATTTTATATTTATTTTTTTTTTGTTTTTTTTTTTTTTTAAATTTGACAGTGTGTTGCCTTGTGTGGCTCCCGTGGGCATACGCTGTATTGTGGCTGGGCACATGCAGGCTTGTCATGAATTTGGTTCAGATGCTTGGGTTTGTGTGACACACACCCCTCCTGCTTCCCGTTTCCATGGGCTTGCAAAGGGTGTGCCCAAGTGACATTGACGTACATCACGTTCTAATTAAACAAATACAAATACAAATACATGGTGACGTTGGACTCCCATTTGATGTGTGGGCAGTCTGTAGTCAATACTGTGTATACATTCATAGTGCATATTGTTGTTGTATTGTACACTGCATGGTGTATTGATATGTGCCTCTGCATCCATCTCATCCTCCTAATTTGCAGGTCCATTTCTCATGTCTTCACAAGGCGGTCTACCTTGGAACTGGAGTCCATGTTGTAAGCAGTGCACCTACACTCTTGCGTGGCGCTAACACTGTATACTTGGAAGTGTTCGAAGTGCTGGCATTATCAGGTAGAGAGGCTACCAATTTTTTAAGTCTGTAATATCATGTTTAAGGTAGGTTGGAGGTTGTGTAGGTGATTGGTATTCTTGGTAAGTATTTGGTAATGTGTGTTGTAGGTCCTGCATTACTGTGAGCATTTCATGTGTGGCCAGTTTCCATTAGGGACACTGTAGTTGGTGACACTTGGGGCATGTTGTGGGGATTCATTTGTTTGCTCTCACATTGCATGACATGCCATGGTGTGTTGTGTGGCCTTGCCGGGGAGGGGTTGGGTGACATGGCACTGTTCTCATGTAGTATTTTGCAAGTGGGTATTCATTTCTGCAGCATGGAAGTGTGTCTTTTGATGACACTGCATTGGTGGTGTTTGTGTAGGTAGGGATGCACCCATTCTGACACTTCCACATGAACATCTCAGGCTGCTATGGTTCTGACAGTTGACTGTCCCTTTGTTCGTCATAACTGTCAGGTTGAGTCATCATTGCTTATCAGATGGTATGTGCCAGGGCTGTGTGCACTCCACAGGGGTGTGATTTCTATGTGAAGTAATTAGCCACCAGCTGCGTATGGGCTGCCTCAACCCGTGCCCTTTCCCCTCCCATGCGCAGCGGGAGTGCATGTGGTTGGGGATGTGGCGGTACCAATATGTCGACAGCCAGGCCCCGGCGTGTTGCAACATTGTGCAGGACACATGCTGCCACTATGATCCTGCACACTACTGGGGGGCGCATATTACAGCTGCCCGCCAGAACGGTCAAGGGAGCGAAGGCGTGACTTGAGCACTCCGAATGTGCGCTCCACTATGCCCTGGGTTGCAATATGGGCTGTATTGTATCTTACCTCGGGAGGCGTGATGGGGTTCTGAATTGGCGTCATCATGTGGGTGCTCAGAGGGTAGGCACTGTCCCCTGGTGAGGAGGTGATGGGTCTCATTAGTGGGGTAGTGACATAACTCTGCATCTGACATGCATGCATGTGCAGTGGCATTCATACTCACCAAGCAGCCATGTATCGCCATGCCGCCCAGCTTCTAGGTCCCGGTTTAAGGTAGAAATTTGTAAATGAAGCTGTCGTGGGTGGACCCTGGATAGTTGGCATATACTGAGGTGATGATTCCCTTGGCATTACATACTATCTGCACGTTGATGGAATGCCAGTGCTTGCGGTTCCTATAGATGTGCTCAGATGCCCTGGGGGGACGTAGTGCCACATGGGTGCAGTCAATGGCACCTAGCACTTTGGGGAATTGTGCCACACCGTAGAAATCCAGGGCGTCAGCCTGCCTTTCTGCAGGTGTCCTGGGCAGGTATATGTGCCTGCGTACTGATGGGCGTGCAGTGATGATGTTCAAGACCTGGTGTAGGCAGCATGACTGAGTGGCCTGTGACACACCACCCACTATGGCACTTGTCCGCTGACATGATCCAGTGGCCAAGAAGTGCAGTACATTAAGGACCTTCTCCAGGGGCCTGAGTGCTTGGGAGCACAGGGTGAGTGATGTGAGGTCATCCTCCCACTCACTGACCAGGTGCAGTATTATGTGTGGTGGAAACCTGTACATCCCATACACCTGGTCATCAGTGTTAGGTAAGATTTCCACAGGGCTGGTAAATCTTCCTTGCCTGGTTCAACTCCAGAACCTTTTGCTTTTCTAGTGAGATATTTTCCATTAATACCTCAGTGAGTGGGAACCTTTTTCCACATTCACCTGTCTTTAACTCTTTTTATGGGTGTCATTTTTAAGACTCTCCATTGTGTCTTTTTGAAGTTATCATGTCTAACAACTTATTGGCAATAAGTGCCTGTTGTTGCTGGGTTGCCCTAGGGGCTCCCCCTTTAACTTTCTTGTGCTAACCTTGAGTGAACTATAGTTCCCAAGGGTAGAAAGGATCTTTGGATCCCTTTTACATTTTATTCTGTGAAACCAGCACACCCCACCTTATGTGGAGTGCTGGGGAGATACAATGTATCCCCTTTCACATTTAAACTGTAACAATTCTGTTACAGTGACAAGCTTACCTTTAATGGCTGATGGCAGTGATACCTTTTACTAATTTGGTGCACCTTTACCGCGTGCTGTAATCACAGCTGCAGTAAAGGCACCTAAGGATGCTCAATTTTACCAAAATGGCCCCTGTCTTCTTTTTCTGCCGTTTTAGTGTTTCTTGTCGTTTCTTGTTCCTTCCCCTGACATCCAGGGTGGGAAAATCCTTTCTTTGAGTTTTGCCTTTGGCGGGAGTCCCCTGGACAACCCGCCCAGGCTCCAGTCAGTCTGTAAGCACAGGAAGTGGGGGAGGAGTCCCAAACTTCCCCCTCCTTTGTCTTAGGTCTTCCTTCAACTGGGCCAAATCCCAGTGGGGGGTTGGCTGTCCTGATTGGACAGCCAAACGCCCCTATCTTGTAAAATGCAGGGAGAGAATGCAGAGGTTGTGTTGCAGTTCCTGATAAATACTGGAAACCTGGAAGCTGAAGTCATGTCGACCACTGGAACTGAAAACCGAAGAGGATGACGAAGGAAAAGCGGCGGGAATGATTTCCAGCGGCCAGAGAGCCTGCTTTGTAACCAGAGCCTGCTGCAGCCCTTCCTTCCGATTGACCTGGGGTCATCGAAAACGACGACCCGAACCCAGAGCCTAGTGAGACCCACTAGACTCAGGACAACCTGCATTTTGAGCCATCCCACGGGTTGATGCGACCTTGCGTTCTTGTAATACCCCAATACCCTGGGACCACCAGCCACTGTGCGGTGCACGGTCTTCCGAATTCCGAATCTCGCTGAAACTTCGTGGGCATCCTGGTCTATCTCCAGAGACACGAAACGAGTCCAAAAAGTCCCCTAACAAGAGTGATGGACCTTTTAAACGACGAGAATTCAACCGCGATTTTCTGTCTTCTTCTGTGCTCCTTGAAAAGGTGCCAAACCCACAGAACCACATTCAGCCACGAGAGAAATCTTGTCTAGAGCCTTCTTCATTGATCCCTGCTGCAAAGTCCCTTCTGAGGTCTTGTGTTCAGTCTCCAGGACAAGGAATCCAGTGACCGGGTTTTTGGCTGCAGTCCCTGAAGTTCTCCTGCTGCAATCTCTTCTTCATTGCTGAGGTACTGTGTTGGCTTGGGTATATACTTACCTTAAGCCTGTTGGGATTTCTGTGTAGTCCTGGGGTGTTTTCTGTGATTGGGAGGTCCCTCGTCCAGTACACCCAGTCCCACTGCTAGAATCCTGCTGGGGTGTCTTTTGCGAAGCCCCTGGACCCTCTTCTAACCCTAGAAGTAAAGTACTCACTTGTTTGCCCAGTTTTCCTAAGGAAACTCTGACCTTTTCTACTAAAGAACTTATTCTAACACTGCCTGTTGGTCACTAGTCCTTGTGACCCCCCCCCCCTTCTGCCACTGAGAACACTCATGCTCTAAGGGAAAAGACTTTGAAGGGATTGGGACTTCTGCCTAGAAAACAAATCAAGTGTTTTTACTTACTTGTAAAGAGTTGGTTGGTAACTGTAATTCTAAGAGTGAACAGTTACAAAAGTTCTTACTGATCTTGGATGTGTGATGCACTATTCTTAAAAGTATAGTTAACATCTTTCCTTCCTTAGCCACTGTTTTGCCAGTCTAAAAGAAAGTAGATGTGAAGGTATTTTACTCTCCTGTGATTAGGTTGTGCCTCTTTACAAAAGTAATGTGTTGGTTTCACCAGATTATTCCTGAAGGGTAATTGTATGCGTGTCCTCCAACTGTTGGTATCACCAGGGTAGTCCTGTTAGGATAACTGTATGAGTGTCCCCCAACTGGGTCTTGCTTCCCCTGACTTGCTGCTAGCCTGTCTTTAATAAGTCTACATTAGGTTGTTGCCTACCTAGAATATCTATTCAGTAAAGTGTGACATTGGGTTTTACTTTCCCCTTCATTGTGAAGTTAAAGTAAGTGGGTTTTACTTACCTTGTGTTAGCTGTGGGTCATCCAAAACAAGTTACAGGAGTTATTGCTTATCTCAATCTGGGTTTCCCTGATTTCCAAAGCATCTGTAATTGTACATTACATCCATAGGTATTACTTACCTGGTATAACTGTGTGTTATGACAAAGTAGTTATAGGTTTTTACTGCACCTAGAATAAGTGTTTCACTATTCACCAAAAGTATATTGTCCAGTTGACTGTTTATGTGATTTGTTCCAAGAGTCACTGTACAACTGGAAGGGCCTACTGTCCTTGTATTACCAAAAGTAATCTAAAAAGTAACCATTGGTCTTTTACTCCCAAAGAATAGGCTTGGCCTATACTAAATGTGTATAACAAGGTTTTGACTTCCCTAGAACTACTGTTAGGTGTTCCAAATAAGGTCTATACTTGGGTCTGTGTACTTTCAAGTATAGTGTTGTGTTTTATATTGTGATTTCATATAATGTTTCAGTATTTACTTAACCCCTAGATTTATCTGGGCCTACTTGTATTTAAATAAATCCTTTATTTTTTATCATACATAGTGTTTCAGTGTTTCTTTGGATCATTTGTATTACAATTTTCATTTGTACTGTATCTACTGCCCTCTCTCCCTCCTAAGATAAGCCTGGCTGCTCTGCCTACACTACCATGTATTCAGGTGGTACAGTCTTATACTAAGAGTGGAGTCTTGTACTGCCTCAGTTGAATGGTTTTACTAGGCCCTTAACTGGACTTCAGAAAAACTGTCCTAACACTGTTGGCATGCGCTGGTATAAAGGTGGATTGCATTACATTGATTATTGACATACTTTGTGTCCAAAGAAAACCATCCAGTAGGTTTGGTTTAGCCAAGGTAAAGTGTACTTATTGTATTTAACACAAGAACCAACACCATGGCCTGCTTTAGGCCTGAGGACTCCTCTTATGCTGCAATAGAACATTTGGTCATAATGTGTATAGAGAAGGGCCTCAATTGTGAAGGAAGTAAGCTTGAATTATTACAAAGGTTATGGGACCATATGCATGGTTTCAGTGAACCTGTGTCCACTTCTAACAATATTGCTGAGAGCGAGGATGACGAGGGTTCAGACAGCTGTCTAAACTCCTCAGAGGAGGAATATGAGGGTTCTGATGAGGAGGATGTTAGTTCACCCCCCTCTCCTTCTCCTACCTCTACCTTACTGCCTACCATGTGCTCTGAGATATCTAAGGAACTGAATATAAGGAAATTCCTGTGGGAAAACAATATGAAGATGTGGGAATATGAGAAAAAGTATAACAGGTCTGTAGAAGACAATTTTCTGCACCTCTCTTCTTTTTCCAGGTCCTCTGTGTCTACAGCTTCCATGTTCCCAGAATTGGTGAGTCAGTATGATCTGAAGTGTGACATTGTTGTATGGCTGAAAACCTTTGACCTCACTTGTAAAAGGTTTGGTCTGTGTGAGAGTGATAGAATACCCTGGGTTCTTTTTAGACTTCCCAAGAGGGACTACCATGTGCTCTTGGATTTACCTGAAGTAGAAATAGGTAACTGGGATAGGGTAAAAACAGCTCTCATAGATAGATATAAGAAAAAAGCTTCTACATATCTATACTCCTTAATGGACTCTGAGCATAGATGTAGGTCAAAAAATGCTGTCTCCTCATCCCTTAAGAAATCTGTCAATACTGAGTATAGCAGAAAAGCTGTGGTCTTAGACTCAGCTGAGCCCCCTTGTAAAAAGGCTGAGGCTCTTAAACTTGAAGTAAGAGAGGTCCCCTTAGGAGACCCCTCCTTAGAGATAAAAGGCATTAACTGCCACTCTGAAGGGCACTTGGGTTTAGCACCCATAACTTCAAATAGGGACCAAGCCCCTAGGCCCACAAAGCTAGAGGTCACTCCTGTGACCCTGCCTTTAGCTGCTGCTAAGGTGATAGAGCCTCTTGAAAAACCACATGTAGTGGAAGTGGTTCAACTAGTTCCCAGAAACTTAAAAACGTCTGTCCTAGTACCAATATGGTGTAATACCATTAACCAGGTCACTGTTGTGACCCCACCTTCAGTTAACACTGAGTTTATAGAACCTCTTGAAAACCCACCTAGATTGGAAGTGGTTCGCCCTGTGGATACAAACTTATATATTCCTGTCCAATCTATAACACTGTGTAAAACCTTTGTTGAACCTTACAAGAACCTTAGTGTTCATGTCACACACCCTGTGTGATGTATGTCCTTTAGAATAAAGGCCCCTTCAGTTAAACCTGTAGTGGATGAAACATTTGAAAACCGACTTACAGTGGAAATGGTTCCTAAAACTCTAAACATGGATACGCCTGAAAACCCACTTACCGTGGAGGTGATCCAGATGGATGTACAAAGCTTAGGTGTTTTTAACAACCCTAATAGGGCAAGGAGTTTCCTTGACCCCAAGGTAGGAATTGAGTTTTCTCCTTTAGTTCAGAATGCCCAGAATGTAACTTCTAGGCCTGAAAAACTGAACACCAAAAAGAGTTATAAGAAACCTAAGAATAGCTTTTTTACTAGGCCTTCTAATAAAAAGCCTGTGACTCCAACTACTCCTACAGGAGAGATGGATAGGTGTTCTGACAGGGCTAGGGTCTCTGTTTCAAGAGACCACTCTAAACCAGTATGATCCTCTATAGCGAATCCTACTGTAAGTCCTGATGTTAGCAGGGCAACCTCTAACAAAGGCAAATCAAAATCTAGAAAATTAGGGAAATGGGAGCACAAACCATGCTCTACCATTTCAGTTCCAATTCTACAGTCTTTGACCCACACTGCTTCTGAGGAAGGGGTGGATAGACAAGTTGGAAACCTAACTAGGCCTTTGAGGACTGGTAAACCTCAAAGCTGGTGGAAATCCAGAAAACATATGTTTAAGGCTAAACCCCTTGACGTTGTGGGCTCTTCTGCTGAAGACCCCCTTGTAAATCCTAGAGTTAGAAGGGAAAACCCTAACCAAGGTAAAAACAGATCTAAGAGGAAGTGGAAGGATATACAATTCGTTGCCACAACCCCTCCGACTGGGATACCTGAGACCCAACCTGCTCATGTGAGAGAGGTGGTGAGGAATCATGGAGACCCCGCTAGGTCTAAGGGATTTCTTTATAAGAACCCCTTTAAAAAGCCTATTGTAGGTTCAGAGGTTGTCACAACTTCTGAGGGACTGTTTAAACAGATCCCCTATACCTTAGACAAGAGTAAAGTGCCCAACACTACTTGTAGGTCATATAGTTTGCAAATGATAACTAATATAAGAAAAAGTAACACAGCAAGGGTTACAAAAAGATTGCTAGTTGATTCAGCAAACAGTTTAACCGACTAGAAACAAGAGATCCATCCAGGTGAGGATTAGCTTCTCCTGTTCCTTAGTCTGGAGGGGACGAGTGTTAGGTAAGATTTCCACAGGGCTGGTAAATCTTCCTTGCCTGGTTCAACTCCAGAACTTTTTGCTTTTCTAGTGAGATATTTTCCATTAATACCTCAGTGAGTGGGAACCTTTTTCCACACTCACCAGTCTTTAACTCTTTTTATGGGTGTCATTTTTAAGACTCTCCATTGTGTCTTTTTAAAGTTATGATGTCTAACAACTTATTGGCAATAAGTGCCTGTTGTTGCTGGGTTGCCCTAGGGGCTCCCCCTTTAACTTTCTTGTGCTAACCTTGAGTGAACTATAGTTCCCAAGGGTAGAAAGGATCTTTGGATCCCTTTTACATTTTATTCTGTGAAACCAGCACACCCCACCTTATGTGGAGTGCTGGGGAGATACAATGTATCCCCTTTCACATTTAAACTGTAACAATTCTGTTACAGTGACAAGCTTACCTTTAATGGCTGGTGGCAGTGATACCTTTTACTAATTTGGTGCACCTTTACCGCGTGCTGTAATCACAGCTGCAGTAAAGGCACCTAAGGGTGCTCAATTTTACCAAAATGGCCCCTGTCTTCTTTTTCTGCCCTTTTAGTGTTTCTTGTCGTTTCTTGTTCCTTCCCCTGACATCCAGGGTGGGAAAATCCTTTGTTTGAGTTTTGCCTTTGGCGGGAGTCCCCTGGACACCCGGCCCAGGCTCCAGTCAGTCTGTAAACACAGGAAGTGGGGGAGGAGTCCCAAACTTCCCCCTCCTTTGTCTTAGGTCTTCCTTCAACTGGGCCAAATCCCAGTGGGGGGTTGGCTGTCCTGATTGGACAGCCAAACGCCCCTTTCTTGTAAAATACGGGGAGAGAATGCAGAGGTTGTGTTGCAGTTTCTGATAAATACTGGAAACCTGGAAGCTGAAGTCATGTCGACCACTGGAACTGAAATCCGAAGAGGATGACGAAGGAAAAGCGGCGGGAATGATTTCCAGCGGCCGGAGAGCCTGCTTTGTAATCAGAGCCTGCTGCAGCCCTTCCTTCTGATCGACCTGGGGTCTCGAAAACGATGACCCAAACCCAGAGCCTAGTAAGACCCACTAGACTCAAGACGACCTGCATTTTGACCCATCCCACGGGTTGCTGCAACCTTGCGTTCTTGCAGTACCCCAATACGCTGGGAACTCCAGCCACTGTGCGGTCCACGGTCTTACGAATTCCGAATCTCGCTGAAACTTCGTGGGCATCCTGGTCTATCTCCAGAGACACGAATCAAGTCCAAAAAGTCCCCTCACAAGAGTGCTGGACCTTTTAAACGACGAGAATTCAACCGCGATTTTCTGTCTTCTTCTGTGCTCCTTGAAAAGGCGCCAAACCCGCAGAACCGCATTCAGCCATGAGAGAAATCTTGCCTAGAGCCTTCTTCATTGATCCCTGCTGCAAAGTCCCTTCTGAGGTCTTGTGTTCAGTCTCCAGGACAAGGAATCCAGTGACCGGGTATTTGGCTGCAGTCCCTGAAGTTCTCCTGCTGCAATCTCTTCTTCATTGCTGAGGTACTGTGTTGGCTTGGGTATATACTTACCTTAAGCCTGTTGGGATTTCCGTGTAGTCCTGGGGTGTTTTCTGTGATTGGGAGGTCCCTCGTCCAGTACACCCAGTCCCACTGCTAGAATCCTGCTGGGGTGTCTTTTGCGAAGCCCCTGGATCCTCTTCTAACCCTAGAAGGAAACTACGCACTTGTTTGCCCAGTTCTCCTAAGGAAACTCTGACTTTTGCTACTAAAGAACTTATTCTAACACTGCCTGTTGGTCATTAGTCCTTGTGACCCCCCCTTCTGCCACTGAGAACACTCATGCTCTAAGGGAAAAGACTTTGAAGGGATTGGGACTTCTGCCTAGAAAACAAATCAAGTGTTTTTACTTACTTGTAAAGAGTTGGTTGGTAACTGTAATTCTTAGAGTGAACAGTTACAAAAGTTCTTACTGATCTTGGATGTGTGATGCACTATTCTTAAAAGTATGGTTAACATCTTTCCTTCCTTAGCCACTGTTTTGCCAGTCTAAAAGAAAGTAGATGTGAAGGTATTTTACTCTCCTGTGATTAGGTTGTGCCTCTTTACAAAAGTAATGTGTTGGTTTCACCAGATTATTCCTGAAGGGTAATTGTATGAGTGTCCTCCAACTGTTGGTATCACCAGGTTAGTCCTGTTAGGATAACTGCATGAGTGTCCCCCAACTGGGTCTTGCTTCCCCTGACTTGCTGCTAGCCTGTCTTTAATAAGTCTACATTAGGTTGTTGCCTACCTAGAATATCTATTCAGTAAAGTGTGACATTGGGTTTTACTTTCCCCTTCATTGTGAAGTTAAAGTAAGTGGGTTTCACTTACCTTGTGTTAGCTGTGTGTTATCCAAAACAAGTTACAAGAGTTATTGCTTATCTCAATCTGGGTTTCCCTGATTTCCAAAGCATCTGTAATTGTACATTACATCCATAGGTATTACTCACCTGGTATAACTGTGTGTTATGACAAAAGTAGTTATAGGTTTTTTTTTTTTTGTTTTTTTTTTTGTGTTTAATCACTTCGGATTTTTTACAAAACAAAAATGACTGAAGATCCATTTGGATGTTTTCAAATTCAGTGTCTGGTTCGAGTAAGTGCAGGTTCTCAAGGAGGAAAACGACTGCTGTTGGAGCGTGTGGCGGCCCGGCAAGCTGCTCTGAGCCGGCAAAAGAACCGGGTGTAAAGAGGCCTAACTTGTATCAGCCCTTTGTTTGGAAAGATCGACAGGAGAACAGCGGTCAGCTATGCCTCTGGGGGACGCTTTAAGTTGATGATGTGTTGCATAATGTTTACCGTGGCTAGGGCCCAGCCAGGCTTGTCACCTGTGATCAACTTGTTCCAACAGTTTTCCTCGTCTAACGCTGAGAAGTCGGAGATGTGGTTCTTTAAGTAGATACGACGGATTTCTCGAGTCTTGGGGCAGCTCAGCAGAAGATGACGAATCGTTTCTTTTTCAGTAGGGGATTTGCAGTAACGGCATTGACTTGTGTTCAATAGACCTCTAATTGCCAGGATTTCGTTTGTCTCTAGGAGGTTTAGGCGAATTCTCAAGAAGTAGAGACGGGCTGCTCTACTTGGGAAAAGTTTGAGGTATGTTTGCAATGTATCCTGTTTCTTAAAGAAAGGCGGAAGATGGCCGATGAGTTTGTATTTGTTTGCTGTTTCTGTGGTTTGAATCCAGTCCCACTCTTTAATTTTTTTGGAAGTTTTTACTGGGTTGATTATCAGCTCTTCCTTGCAGCTTTCGGCTGAGTGTAGGAGGGCAAGCATGTTTGATTCCCATTTCAAGAGTGAGTTGCATGATTTCATTTCGAGTTCCTGGTTTATCAGGCGGTATGCGTATGGGGTCCCTGGCATAATGCATTTCCTGTAAAGTAGGACACTGTTCAACGCGACCAAGGTTCCCAGAGATAAGAGACCGAGTTCTCTCCTAAGCGGTGCTATCGGTGTCGATTTCGGGAGACCAAGGATTTTCCTCCAGAATAGCGCTTCCAATTTAGGCCATAGCTCTGCCGGAAGGTTGGGCATGGCGTCTGCTCCGTAGATTACCGTGGGGATCACCTTCTTTTTGTAAAAGTCCCTTACTGGGATTAAAGAGTAACGGCCAAATTTAAGGTCGATTGCCTTTCCCTGGATCGATAGGTTCTTAACTTTGTCGATGAGGGTTTCTTGCATTGATTTGTCTTTCGCAGAGCTGTCTAACGTAACTCCCAAATACTTAAAACTGTTGACCATTTCAATTTGAGTGGCGCTGAGACGAAGATTGATCTTTCCCGCTTTCTTTGATGTTTTTTGAAGCCTCATCATTTTGGTTTTGGACTCGTTGATTTCTAAGTTGTTTTCGTTCATGTACCTTTGGAGGTTGTTTAGTTGTTGTTGGAGTCCTATGGGAGTCTGGTCCAATAGGATCAAGTCATCGGTGTACAATAAGCGGCTGATCTGGGCTCCTCCCAGTTTTGGTGGGAAGGAGCGGATTAGTTTTTCGGAGTCTTGAAAGTCTCCAAGGTAAGTCCAGAACAGCGCGGGGGCGAGTGGACAGCCTTGCTTGACACCTCTGAATGTTTTTATCTCTCCCGAGAGGGCCCCTTGTTGATTTAACCTTACTCTCATTGACGTGCCTGAGTATAAGGCTTTGATCGGGTTCAAGATCTCGGCTGGACATTTCCAGTTTGTTAGTTTCTGCCATAATCTAGTACGGTTCACTTTATCGAAGGCCTGTGTAAGGTCAATGAACGTGATGTATAGGTTAGGTTTGCCTTCGAGGATCTTGTTTTTCAGTGTGTTCAATATCAGGATGTTAGCGTTCGTACCCAGGTTCTTCTTGAATCCTGTTTGGAAGTTATCTTGGCAGGGGGCGTTGGATGCCCACCTAAGGAAATGTTGCAGGAGGAGGGATCCAAATAGTTTACCTATTGAGTCCAAAAGGGCTATAGGGCGGAAGTTTGTTGGGTCGGCTCTGTTACCCTTTTTGAAAATTGGAACTATGTTCGCACGGGTCCATGATGGCGGTATTGATCTGGAAGCTGCGCAGCGAGCAAAGATAATACTCAAAAGATGGGACCACGCTTCAGGGTGGGTTTTGAGGTTGACGTTTGTTATCCCATCCGGGCCTGGTGCGCGAGACGGTTTTAATTTTCTTATCTGTGTTAGGATGTCATCCTGGTCGGTGATGTTAATCCATGCGGAGGTGGTTTCGAGCGTATTACTCTCCGTAAACTTCGGTTCTTTGAATAGGTTTTCGAAGTGGGCCTCCCATACTGCGGCCGCGATTCCATTTAGTTGGTCAGGAGGGGCTCCTGGAGTAGCCGAATGAATGAGAGTCCAGAAGTCTCTGGCCTGGTTGCCGTTTATTGCCCTGAGGATGTTTTCGGCGTCTTGCTGGAGAAGGTTATGACGATGGCCTCTCAGCCAGTTTTTATAGGTTTTTACGGCTGTTGAGACGGCAGATGCTGCTGAAGGTTGGTTCAGTGTCAGAGCGAGTCTTTTAGTTCTCCTTAACTCTCTCTTTTTCTCTTGGATTAGTTTATCGAATGTGTGCCTCCGCTGTGGATGGTTTTCCCTATTCCTTCCACGTGGGATTCTGAAGGCTGTCAACAGAGGAGTGTAATCAGCCGGTGACGGCTGGTTTCGTGAGATAAGGTCTTTGTAAGCTGTTGTTAATGAGTTTATAGGTTTTTATTGCACCTAGAATAAGTGTTTCACTATTCACTAAAAGTATATTGTCCAGTTGCCTGTTTATGTGATTTGTTTATGTGATTTGTTCCAAGAGTCACTGTACAACTGGAAGGGCCTACTGTCCTTGTATTACCAAAAGTAATCTAAAAAGTAACCATTGGTCTTTTACTCCCAAAGAATAGGCGTGGCCTATACTAAATGTGTATAACAAGGTTTTGACTTCCCTAGAACTACTGTTAGGTGTTCCAAATAAGGTCTATACTTGGGTCTGTGTACTTTCAAGTATAGTGTTGTGTTTTATATTGTGATTTCATATAATGTTTCAGTATTTACTTAACCCCTAGATTTATCTGGGCCTACTTGTATTTAAATAAATCCTTTATTTTTTTATAATACATAGTGTTTCAGTGTTCCTTTGGATCATTTGTATTACAATTTTCACTTGTACTGTATCTACTGCCCTCCCTCCCTCCTAAGATAAGCCTGGCTGCTCTGCCTACACTATCATGTACTCAGGTGGTACAGTCTTATACTAAAAGTGGAGTCTTGTACTGCCTCAGTTGAATGGTTTTACTAGGCCCTTAACTGGACTTCAGAAAAACTGTCCTAACAATCAGGCATCCCAAAAAGGCTGGTTCTGAGAGTGAAAATTCGGGCCTTCACTATCCTCCTCCTCCTTTGGTAACCCACGGCCACTGCTGCTAGGAACGGTATATTCATCCTGGCGTCTGAGCTTGTTTGTTGCTTGCGCGCACTTTTATGCTGCGCGGGTCGACGTACGCCTGCTTCATGCTGGAGTACGTGTTTCAGGATTGGACCATTTATTTTTTGGCGCGTTGTAGGCGACCCTGTGAATCTTCCCGGCCACCCCAGGAATACACGTAACACGCTCTCCCAGGCCCAGTCGCGAGTAAATATTCCCGCCCACCCCTGGAATACACGTACCCCACTCTCACAGGCCCAGTCGCGTGTGGAACTTCACGCGCACACCGAAATACATGTACCCTGCAAAATCGCGTGTGAAACTTCACACGCACCCCGAAATACACATACCCGGGGCAATCACGTGTGGAACTTCCGGCAAACCCTGTAATACAGGTAGCCTGCTGGTAACGCGTGTGGAAGTTCACGCGGACCCATAATACACGTACCCTGATGGTATCGCATGTGAGACTACCCGCGCACCCCAGGAATACACGTACCCAGGCAAATCGCACGGCTGGGGGGTGGGGGTGCTGGGAGACAGGAGTGGGGGCCTGGTGGAGGGTGCCCCTGACAGGTGGGGGGTGGGGGTGCAGGGAGACATGAGTGGGGGCCTGGTAGAGGGTGCCCCTGGATGCTGGGGGGTGGGGGTGGGGGTGCAGGGGGACATGAGTGGGGGCCTGGTGGAGGGTGCCTCTGGATGCTGGTGGGTGGGGGTGCAGGGGGACATGAGTGGGAGCCTGGTGGAGGGTGCCCTGCACTGCTGTGGGGTGGGGGTGATGGGAGACATGAGTGGGGGCCTGGTGGAGGGTGCCCCTGGATGCTGGTGGGTGGGGGTGCAGGGGGACATCAGTGGGGGCCTGGTGGAGGGTGCCCTGCACTGCTGGGGGGTGGGGGTGATGAGAGACATGAGTAGGGGCCTGGTAGAGGGTGCCCCTGGATGCTGGGGGGTGGGGGTGCAGGGGGACATGAGTTGGGGCCTAGTGGAGGGTGCCCTGCACTGCTGGGGGGTGGGGGTGTTGGGAGACATGAATTGGACATGAGTGTGGGCCTGGTGGAGGGTGCCCTGCACTGCTGGGGGGTGGGGGTGATGGGAGACATGAGTGGGGGCCTGGTGGAGGGTGCCCCTGGATGCTGGGGGGTGGGGGTGCAGGGGGACATGAGTGGGGCCTGGTGGAGGGTGCCCTGCACTGCTGGGGGTGGGGGTGATGGGAGACATGAGTTGGACATGAGTGGGGGCCTGGTGGAGGGTGCCCCTGGATGCTGGGGGGTGGCGGTGCAGGGGGACATGAGTGGGGGCCTGGTGGAGGGTGCCCATGGATGCTGGGCGGTGGGGGTGCAGGGGGACATGAGTAGGGGCCTGGTGGAGTGTGCCCCTGGATGCTTGTGGGTGGGGGTGCAGGGGGACATGAGTGGGGGCCTGGTGGAGGGTGCCCTGCACTGCTGGGGGGTGGGGGTGATGGGAGACATGAGTTGGACATGAGTGGGGGCCTGGTGGAGGGTGCCCTGCACTGCTGGGGGGTGGGGGTGATGGGAGACATGAGTTGGACATGCGTGGGGGCCTGGTGGAGAGTGCCCTGCACTGCTGGGGGGTGGGGGTGATGGGAGACATGAGTGGGGGCCTGGTGGAGGGTTCCCCTGGATGCTGGTGGGTGGGGGTGCAGGGGGACATGAGTGGGGGCCTGGTGGAGGGTGCCCCTGGATGCTGGTGGGTGGGGGTGCAGGGGGACATGAGTGGGGGCCTGGTGGAGGGTGCCCCTGGATGCTGGTGGGTGGGGGTGATGGGAGACATCAGTTTGACATGAATGGGGGCCTGGTGGAGGGTGCCCCTGGGTGCTGGTGGGTGGGGGTGCAGGGGGAAATGAGTGGGGGCCTGGTGGAGGGTGCCCCTGACTGCTGGGAGACATGTGTGGGGGCCTGGTGGAGGGTGCCCCTGGATGCTGGGGAGTGGGGGTGCTGGGAGACATGAGTTGGCCATGAGTCGGGGCCTGGTGGAGGGTGCCCCTGGATGCTGGTGGGTGGGGGTTCAGGGGGACATGAGTGGGGGCCTGGTGGAGGGTGCCCCTGACTGCTGGGAGACATGTGTGGGGGCCTGGTGGAGGGTGCCCCTGGATGCTGGGGCGTGGGGGTGCTGGGAGACATGAGTTGGACATGAGTGGGGGCCTGGTGGAGGGTGCCCCTGGATGCTGGTGGGTGGGGGTGCAGGGGGACATGAGTGGGGGCCTGGTGGAGGGTGTCCTGTACTGCTGGGGGGTGGGGGTGCTGGGAGACATGAGTTGGACATGAGTGGGGGCCTGGTGGAGGGTTCCCTGCACTGCTGGGGGGTGGGGGTGGTGGGAGACATGAGTTGGACATGAGTGGGGGCCTGGTGGAGGGTGCCCTGCACTGCTGGGGGGTGGGGGTGATGGGAGACATGTGTGGGGGCCTGGTGGAGGGTGCCCCTGGATGCTGGGGGGTGGGGGTGCTGGGAGACATGAGTGGGGGCCTGGTGGATGGTGCCCCTGACTGGTGGAGGGTGGGGGTGCTGGGAGACATGAGTGGGGGGCTGGTGGAGGGTGCCCCTGACTGGTGGGGGGTGGGGGTGCAGGGAAACATGAGTGGGGGCCTGGTGGAGGGTGCCCCACAGTGCTGGGGGGTGGGGGTGCTGGGAGACTTGTGTTGGTGATCAGTAGCGCAAGGTGACATGTGGGTTGGTTGGGGGGCATGGCCATGGTGGATGGGTTGCCTGTGGGACATGAGCAGGGGTGCAGGGTAGCCCCCTGTGGTGTGGGCTGCCTGCAGGGGCCGTGGAGGGTGTAGAGGGAACACCTGGGAGGACCCACACGGCCAAATCACGTGTAGCATTCCCCCGCACCACCGAAATACACGTACCCTGCTGAAATCGCGTGTGAATATTCCCGCACACCTCGCAATACACGTACCCTGCTGAAATCGCGTGTGGGACTTCCCGAGCACCCCGAAGTACACGTACCCAGGCCAATTGCGTGTGGAACTTCCCGCGCATCCCGAAGTACACGTACCCAGGCCAACCGCGTGTGGAACTTCCCGCGCATCCCGAAACACATGTACCCAGGCCAATCGCGTGTGGAACTTCCCACGCACCTCGAAACACACGTACCCAGGCCAATCGCGTGTGGAAGTTCCCGCGCACCTAGATACACACGCACACGCTATTTTTCACACAGCGGGTGTCCGTGTTTGTCGGTACCCCTTTGCACCTCATTTGTCCTAGAGGGCCACTGTATGGACCATTCATCATGGCTGTATATGAGTGCTTTTTGTTAGCGCACATTTTGGCGCACATTTATTTCAGGCGCAGGGACGCTACCGACTGCTTTCTTGTGGCGTACTTGTTTGGCCCTGTGCGTGTCTTTCACCGTGCACTGGTTTGCCCTATTCGATTCCATGAATACGGGTTGTAGGCGAGCGTGTGGGCGTTCCGCGCACTTGCCTCCTGTACTTCCCCCGTGACGCCCATATTTTCATGCGTTGTTCGCCATTCCGAGTGTTACGCCCCGTGTTCCGCCTACTTTTGTGATGTGCGCCGCGCTATGTGCGATTTCGCAGTGGCCGTTGGGCACGCTGTTGGATGACTGTGCGCCGGCGTGCGCGGTGCACTTTTTCAGCGCACATCCAATGTTTTTCTCGCGCACAGACTTCCATGAATCGATGTGCGCTGGTTTCCCTGCGATTTTCGCACTTGCACTGCGATTTACGCACTTTTACTGCGATTCGCACATTTTGGCACCTCTGGGCGGGAATTTTCGGCACACATTAATTCCATGAATCGACACCTAAATATCTTTTTCTAAATCTTGTGCCGTAACTGGGCTTAGAGTGGGACCATCTGCCCTAATGTGGACTGTTAACCAGGGATCAGGCGCACCAGCTACAGTGCACCAGAGTCAAGCCAGTCTTCACCGGGCATTGTCTGGCTTCGGCGGCTTGTTGAGACATGCTAGTCCAACACACTAAGTCCATTCTCGCCAGCCTTCTCTGAGTTATACACCCTTTTGCATATAGAACTGTACATGTCTTTCTTTCTCTGCTATTGTGTACAGCTCCTTTCTCCAAGCTACTAGGACTTCGCTAGACATTCTACTTACATTCCGGTCATGGTACATGCCCTTCAAATTCTTGGGTCACTCATCAGAAAGAAATCTTCTCCTAGCTGCCCAAAAGTCCTCACAAGTGGCTATTATCAATAAATATTTATTGTTAAATGTGGATGGAGCTTTTACCAGCTTTTACCAGCTAACACAGACGCTAATACAGCACCAAATAATGAATCTCAGTCCCACTTCATCCCTCAAAATCTATTGCAGTCAGACATTGCCGGTCCAACTTGGACAAATGGTTTCGCTAATAAAGATGCAATTTCATCGGAACCCCTAACTCAGGCAGATTTGAATAGTGAAATTAACATCAGCATCAATTATACACCAGTGCTGCTTGACAATTTACACACCACAGGCTGCCCAATTAATTTAATTCATGATATGTAACTAAGATTTGCTCTTTTAAATACAAGGGGCCTCATTACAAGTTTGGAGGTAGCCATGGCGCTATTAGCCTCCAAACCGAGCTCCATTACCGGGTTCCTGCAATGGGGACTTACCGGGTCATTCCGACATAGGAGGACCCGGTAAATCCTCCTTGCAGGAACCATTTCCCATTTCCATTTGAGCCCCCATAGGGCTCAATGGGAATGGGGAGGGAGGTAACAACGGGCACATTACAAGTGTCCCGTTGTTACCTCCCTCTTCCCCTCGCGGGACCCGGAGAAGACGTCTGGTTTTACCAGCCGTCTGATCCGGGTCCCACAAAGGGAACCTCATAATCAGCCGTGATGGAATGAAGGAAGGGGGCCGGTCCTGAACCGGCCCCCTTCATTCCGTCAGTGCCAGGGTCGTAATGAGGCCCAAGGTCTTTAAACAAACATGCACTTGATGTCTATGATTATTTGATCACACATGGTCTGGATATCCTATGCCTTACAGAAACATGGCTAGAAGAAGTTAGTGGTCCTTTTATTCATATGGCAAACCCGGATGGTTACTTTATTCAATGTAGAAATCACACCCAGGGCCATGGGGTTGGAGATACCAGCTATTATCAAGAACCACTTCCAGTTCTTTGAAAGTCTAAGTACCTGCAATGATTTTGAGATACTACATCTAAAATGTACCCCGACCTCATGTAGCTGTCTCAACCTCATTGTAGTCTACCGTCCGCAAGAAGGAATGGCCAACTTTAACAAAGACTTGACCCATCTGTTTAAAACCACAACTGGCCCAAACTACTCTTCTTTAGTAGTTGGAGATATAAATAGATGGCTTCATGATGAAAGGGACAAATAAGCAGCCATTCTAGAAGAGGCACTCTTGGAAATGTACTTTAAAGTTGAGAATAACAAACCTACAGCCATATCAGGGAATATCCCGGAATGGGTAATTTCTAGAAACTTGAACATGAATTTTAAGGACACCTCCTCTTGTATATGGTCCGACCATTGTGTAATCAATGTCTCTATTCTCTTCCACCAAGGTAGTTTATAATCTTAATTTTCAAAACATCAAACCCCTTCACCTTCAGAGGTGTCTGCCTCCTCCTACACATTATGTCCAACACAGTTGATTTTGATTCTCCTGAAATCCCTGTGGAGGCATTAAACAACTCCCAGATTATAATGCAGGATAAAAACACTCCCATCAGGAAGTAACTGGTGAGGTATAATACCAACCATAATAAATGGTACACCTAGGACCTCTCTATCCTAAAATAAAACAGAAAAGGAGTGTGGAACAACTCTGGCTTTCATTTCCCACAGCCAGGGACGTCATTTAGGGGTCACCAGTGGTCTCCTTTGTGATCCCATTATTTAATACAATTACAAACGTTTTTCTTTTTTTAAAACATAAAGGAAGCTCCTGGTGTAGCAGGGGCCTCCACAGACCCTTTGGTGTGGGGGAACCACCACACCAGGTCTGGTGGTCTGTTGGATCCCCAGCCTAGTCCTCACGGTGAAGGCTGGGCTGTGGAGGTGCTCAGTAGGGGTTGGCATTGGAGCTGACTGTGGCATGTGGCACATGTCACTTGCCACATCAAGCTCCCACCCCTTCTCCCTCAGCTTCCTGGCAACTCACATACAGGAACCAGGAAGCTGCCTTAGCTTTCTGGTTCCTCCATGTGAGCAGCATGGAGGAGCTGAGGGTGGACTGGAAGGACTGACCAAATCTGTAAGAAACAGGTAAGAAGGGTTTCTTTTAATATGATGTGTATTTTGCATGTGTGAAGTGCATATCAGATGTATGTATGAGAATGGTGGGTAAATGAGAAGTAATGTGATGTGATGTGTGTTTTTGAATGGTCTGGGTGGGTGGATGTGTGCTTGTGTAGAGAATGCAATGAGTGGATGTAAGAGAAAGGGTGAGTGAGTGGCTGGTGGGCAAATGAGTATGAATGTGATGGTGTGTTTTTGAATGTTCTGGGTAGGTGGGTATGGGCCTGTGTAGAGAATGCAATGGGGGAGTACAAAAAGGTGTATGAGTGACTGACTGGTGGGTGAATGAGTATGAATGTGGTAGTGTGTGTGTTTGAATGTTGTGGGTGGTTGATGAATGCACTGTGAATGAATGTGAGAGGTGCAGTATGGTTGAGTGACTGGTGGGTGGAAGGGGATGCATGTGTGCATGTGTGTGTAAGGCCATGGGAGACTGGGGATCCCTAGAGCATTTTTGACACACCCTTTATTGACTTTGCATGTTTTACTGGCATTTTTGGGCAAAGCTAAGTTTGTGTGTGTCATTACCTGTCTAGAATGGCATTTTGGTGCAGTCAGTCTAGCGATTGCTTACTGTGGCAAGACATTTATTACTCAGTAATATTTTTAAAAACAAGCATGATAAGTAGTATTACCTAGCTAGACTGATGTTTTGGTGTAAAGGCCTGTGTATTATGTTACTGTATCATGACCTTTAAATAACTGAGCATCTATGATGAATCAAGTGTTCTTATGGTTCTAGACTGGCTTACATTGGAAACGGTTTAGACAGGTTTTAATTTTGTGACATGTCACTTTTAATGGCCAAACTAATGGGAGAATATTCTTACATAGGAGTACTGGCATATATTGGCACATCCAGTTTTGTGCCCAATGCCAGTAATGATAAAAAACATCTTAAAGCGAACATGAGTATCATCCCATATGGAAATACTAGCATATGTTGGGGAAGCCAGCATGGAAATGTATGGGCACAAACTGGTGGCTGGTATATTTTTGGCCGCGGCACTGCCCACTTCTTTCTACGCTATGTGAAACATTTTAGCTTTGATTCAAAAACATATTTACTTCTTTCACTTGCATGCATGCCCCTGCAGCGGCATAATCATCATGAACATTGTGCACACATGGTGGTCGGGGCTGGCCCAGGTTGTGGTGTGCTCTGTGTTTTAAGGAAATTGGGGGGAGCACACCATTGTCTGACAAAGGGGTAGTGTGCAGTGTGCGCCTTGAAGTCTGCCAGTGAGTCCCCGGGTGAGAAGCAACTAGTGGGTGTTTTCAATTTCAAATAACTGTATGGTGGAACGGATTTATGTATGCAGCAATGATATTACATTAAATGGTGGGGGCCTTTTTAAGTCCCCTGGCAACCAGCATTACACATATATAATACAAACTATGGGTGTCTTGGGCATATTGATAGAATCTTTTCCAGCTATTTTACTCCAGCAAAGATAACATTATAAGGTGCACTCCCCTGTGTGCACGCAGACCAGTCTAATATTTTTCTTCTATCGTAGTGGTCCCTGACTCATAGATACATTTATAAACAGGGACGTTTGTTGATACTATATCCTGGTCAATGATTTAATTTTAAGGCCTTGCTCGTGCAGCATTTGGCTCCTGGCTAAACAGCAGCTCACGCATACCAGGTCAGTGATTTTTTGACTTGTTTAGCACAGCAACACCACAGATAATGATTACTTCTTTCTCCATTGATCTATGGATCTTTCATACACTAGCTGCAGCCTGCATTAGAGATTTTGGTTACTCTGTTACAAGTACTGCATTATGTATGTTTTACATATAGACCCCACGTCGAATATGGAAAATGAAATTCCGCAAATGTTTGAACGTGGGCCAAACACACCTCCATCTCAGTGCCTCAGTTCTTATATCTGGCTGAAATGAGAGCATCTGGAAAATACGGGTGCTAGATGCATCTGAAAAATCTAAAGGTCGTTTGCCATCACTTCCTCTGAGGTCACTTGGGGGTAGCTATAAATGGCATCACTTTCTGTGATGTCATCAGGGGTCAAGGGTTGTGTGATGTCACTTCAGCTACCACTGGCATTTTGTGAAGGGAGGTCCCTGCCTATAGCACCTAAAAAAGCAAAATGGAAGGCACTTGAGCCGAATTATAAACCCACATTATCATTGCCAAAAAAAAAAAAAATTCTTCAACAAAGAAATAGTGGGGGCCAAAAATTACTCAAAAAAGCTATTTGAGATTCTGAAAACTCTTAAAAGCCCTAAAGCTGTAAGCCCTCCTATGCGCCCTTCGGACCAGGACTGCAAAGACATCCACCAGGCCTTTGCAAACAAATTTAGGATTGTTCACGACAAAATTGAAAAAGAACTACCTGTTAGCTCATGCTCCCAAAGTCAGTATTAACCTACATTATGATATACAGCAGCACAACCAAATTATCATTTAAACATATCACCAATTTCCCAGATGGATAGAATCCTGACCTTCATGCACCCCACCTCCTGTCCAGAGAACATGATTCTTGCGAAATTAGTCTTGGACAACAAAAGTATCTTTAAACCTTTCCTCACCAGACTTGTGTGAATTCTTCATTTGATCATAGGTCAGTACCGGAAGTCATTACATTTGTCGCCATCACCCTTTTAGTGAAGAAGGCTGGTCTGGACCCAAAAGAAATTTTAGGCAAATAATGTACTGAAACTTCTTGCAATAAATCCTGGACAAAGTAGTTACCAATCAGCTGCAGGCATACCTGGAATCATCTTACACTTTCCACTGCAAACAATCTGGTTTCAGAGCTAATCATAGCAAGAAGACCGCAGTTATGTCTTAGTCTTGCCTCCTGTATGTTTATTTGTATCCTGGTGTTTCTTTTAGAATGCTGGGCTGGAATGCTATTAGTGGAGCGTGCTTGTGTGCTCCACAGTGGTTAGTTGGGACCTGAAGCTGAATGGACAAGGGGGCCGGTGGATGTCTCTTTCCCCCTATGTACTCAACATGTTTCCTCCATATGTACTTACCTTATGTGTCAATCCAGTAAAGACTCATTATACCCACATGCGACTCGGTGCACTTATTCCACTTCTGACTACAAATATATGAACTGCCTTAATAGACTTACAACCCAATATGCTTGAAATGATGGCCCAGAGGAAAATGAATTGCTTGGTCCTCCATGATTTGTCCCCGGCTTTTGTCATGCTGGATCATGATCATTTGATGAACACACTATCTGAGCTCTGGAATTGTGCCCCCCAAATCCACTGGCTGGATTTATTCCCTTCTTTCCAATAGACAATCATCAGTATGTTGGGAAAAGGCCTCTTCTAACTCGGTTCCTATTCTTTGTGGTGTCCCACAGGGGGCTTGCCTCTCACCCACACTTTTCAATTTATATGCCAGACCCCTTAGTAAGCTGCTAGAGACCCAAGCGATCTCTTTTACAAATTACGCAGATGATACTCAACTGATTCTAGAAATCAGTGGGGATTGTGACATCAACTCTAAGAATTTGAATTTCATCTTTGAAGTCATCGAACACTGGATGACAGACAACTGGCCCTGACTAAGCAGAGCTAAAACCAAACTTGTGCTATTTGGAAGTTCCCTGGCAAGAGCTAAACTAGGAAAGGAGTAATCATGCTTTAGGGTCAAGGACTGTTCCATCTGAGTAGTTGGTAAAGTTAAGACTCTGGTGCTGTTTTTTGAGTCATCCCTTCATGCTGAGACTCAGTCAAATTCCATCTCAAAGAACTGGCACTGCTTTCTGAAACTCCTTAGGAACATTAAGCCTTTTTCTCTAAGGCAAACTGTTCTTCAATCAATCAAGCTATTATTCTATCATTACTTGATTATTGCAGTGCATTATTGGTGGGGGCTATCAAAACATGCATGCAACACCTGCAGATCCTCCAAAATGATGCTGTTAACATTGTTTAAGGTATTCCTAGACGCAAGCATATATCCATCAGTAGACAATCGCTATTCTAGCTTCCCATCGCTGCCCTGATTTAATTCAAGATGGCTTCTCTTGCACACACATTTCTGTATTGCAAGGCACCAACCTACCTGAAAGGCTGTATTACCTTGTATGAGCCCACATGCCCCCCCTCGCTCTGCCAACCTTATACTGATCAATACCCACAAGTTCAAAAAGGTTAAGGACCTAGGAATGGCTTTTCTGGTACTGCAGCACAAGTTTGCAACTCACTGCCAAGTACCCTGCACATGGACAATAATGCAAAGACCTTCCACTCAGCAGTAAAGCCTCGACTTTCCACTTAGTTTTTTCACATGAGTAAAAATTACCCTGAAATCCACCAGGAAGTCCCTGTTGAGTCCCATATTTAGTGTTGTACTTCTTAGTGATTTTGTGCGCACAGATGCCTGCGGTTTACCGGCTTGTTATGAATAAATGAATAAGTAAAAAATGGCAAGCATCAGTTTTCTTGTAATTGTGGTTGATGGAGTGCTGATAGAGTCTATGGTGATGCAAATGAGATTGCTGCAAAGCGGAGTACATAATGTTTGCTAGTAAGCCGCATGGTTGTGATTAGTGGTGATGGTAGGGATTCTGGTTCTGGGTCCTTCTTCTATTTAAATAAAATGGATTTAATTGTGATATAGTTTATTAATAACCTTTAACACTAAGGCCCTCATTACGACCTTGGCGGAGGACCATGGTGCAATTTGCACCATGGTCCATGGCGCAAAGCTGCCAACTCCGCCAAGGTGGTTGGCGGACTTACCGCCCCATGCCGACCTTGGCGGGGCGGTAAGTCCCCAATCCCCATTTTACCCTTCCCCATTCCCATTCTTGCCCCATAGGGTATAATGGGAGTGGGGAAGGCGTTAATTACGCCACTGTAAATTACGGTGGCGTAATTAACATCAAGATCCCGTAGCGCCATGGATTTCTCCGCCTGCAAAAAGCAGGCGTAAAAATCATCCATGGCGCTACGGGAACTCGTAGTCTGGCGGAGAGGTACGCCATGCACTACGCCGGCGTAAAACCCTCTCCGCCAGGGTCCTAATGAGGGCCCAAGAAAATTATGCATTCAATAAGCCCATATTAAAACATTACATATGTACATTTCAGATCAACAATATATAAGAACAAGAAGAAAAGTTAAAATAAAGTAGGTGTAATGAGCTGTGTTTGTTTATATGCACTCGCGTTCCAGTTTCACGAGCTACGTTTGAACTGCTGCAGGGTTCGTGAAACTGGAATGCGGGCATTCAAGAGTTGACGGGTGGGCATCATAGTTCTGGTGGGCCCGCTTTAATAAAAACTTACTTTAGCACATATTTCTGTGTTGTGCTATTCTTCACATTAGGCTCAAATAAAACTTACATTTCATAGACAGCCATGTAGTAAGTCAGCCTACCTACTAAAATGGATAAATTAGTCATTATGTTAAAAACATGTACAAAATGCCTTCAAGTCAATCATTTCTTAATTTCTTCCTCTACATGATAAGCAGTCAAATTCATAACAGTATGTCTTTGTTCATAAATTAAGGACCAAAATTGCTTCATGCGTATTCAATTCATATCAAGTACCACTTTCATGTAGCCTTTTTCATACAAAGATGTTAAACTAATACAATCAGTCAACAGACGTCTAACACTCTCCAGTTAATTTCCACATACTCTACATGTACGATCTTTAATGGGGATTTTAAGCCACACACCCCTATTTGCCAATGCAGGTAGCTGATTCAGCCTTAATAAGAGGATGAATCTTCTTACTTTAGTATTTTGTAGATTGATAATGTACACACCTGCAGAATCAGTATCAAACGTCTCATTGGAGTATATCACATAACTAGGTTTTCCCATTTAAGTTTACTGTGTGCCCAGTCCCAGATCATTGCCTTTTTCCATATTTCTGCAAATTTAGCATCCAGATTATTACCAGGAAAACGCAAGCATCCTATGTCTTCCAGAATAACATCTACCTCTCTATGTGATATCTTCAATGCTGGATATATATTCAATTCACCATATTGGTATAAGAAGTATGAATATACAGAGTTGGAATTCCCCTGACTTAACATCTGTAGAAGTTACAGGTTGCTATAATTTTTCATGTAGGTAAGGAGAAATTCCCAGCTCAAAGCAAATCGCCTCAGATGGCATGCACTGATGGAGGCCTAAGGTCACCCTCCTAAGTTTCGCCTCCAATATTTTTAACCAGGCAGTTTCCTTGGCTGAGAATACTTGAAGGCCGTAGAGTGCACTAGGGATCACACAGGTGTTATAACATTTCAATAATTCTTCAACTGAGAACCCACCAGATTTAGAGATAAAAGATCTAATTGCCTTGAAATTAGTAATGGTTTTACAAATTCCTGTTTTGAAAGAGCCTCTTTTTCTAAATTATTTGTTATTTACACTCCAAGATAAAGATAGCTTGAGACTTCTTCCAGGACAGTATTTTGGACAGCCCATTTATATCTTTGATGGTTTCACCATTCAATTTGATTGTCATAATCATGCCTTTAGACAAATGAACTATTGAAATATGGTGTTCAGAATATTTTTCCAGAGCATTCAAACTGTATTGAAGTCCTAATGCAGTGTGATCAAGAATAACAATATCGTCAGCATAGGACAACCAGGCAATAGAGTGGGTTCCAATGTGAGGGGGGTGATTATTGTAGTTCTCAAAGACTCCTCTAAGGTCTGAGATATATATGTTCAAAAATATAGAGGCCAAGGTGCAACCTTGTTTTAAACCAAAGTTGACTGGGATCTGTTCACTAACTGTGCCTTCTTGATCAAACCTAATCTGCATAGTATTGTCAGCATATCATGATTTTGCAAAAATATAGGATTTGTGAATTTAGTCAATTTTTCCCCATTTTTTTCCCAGAGGATTTGCTGGTCCACCATATCAAATGCTTTGCTAAAATCAACATAACAAATATAAAGTGCTTTAACTTTAGATAATAAGGTACCATAAATAAAATGAGTTAAAACACAGATATTAGACGAAGTACTATAGCCCTTATGAAATCCAGACAGTTGGTTACTGAATATCTTCGTTTCATCTATCCACACATTTATCTAATTCAGGAGAAATTTGCCAAAAATTTTCGCAATTGAATCTATCATCGCCAAAATTCTATAATTGGCCAGAGAGTCTCCTTGTATACGAGAATCAACACAGACATTCTCCAGGATTTAGGAATTTGGCCTGTGCATACTATGTCACTAATAATAACATATAATATAGTGGCCCATACTTTAGCATTTGTCTTGTATAGGTAATTAGGGAGGCAATCAGGGCCAGGTGCTCTGGAAGACATCATGTCTCCTATAATCTTTTTAAGTTTGGCCTCTTTAAACTTTAAAAATTCTTTATTGATTATGTTCAGGTATTGATTGATTTGTTCTTTCATTTGTTCACGATAATAAAGTGATACTATATGTGCTCTCCACATGGCATTATAGATCGGATTAATCTCCCTAATGTGTAAAATAGCTGACTAATCTTTGTTTTAAATGTGCCAGATTCTTTGCATTTCATTATCCCTGAGGGTCAAAAACATTGATTTCCATTAAACTGAGGCAATTGCGCCTCTATGTATTCTATAACAATTTCATATTGAATTTTCATTTTTTTCTCTCGTATTAATCTAGTTTCCAAGCCCTATATATTTATTTTTAGCCAGCGTATATTACATTTTAGCTCTTTTTTCCTAACTGCCACCGATTGGTCATATGCATTTCTATGTGGACATCTGTGAAAGGTAGTTTAGTATTGGTATGTCATAATTTCTTATCAGAATCCTGCACAATTGTATAGAGGTGTTCTATGCTACTTAATAGGAAGAGTATTATCATTCAACGCTGCTAACATTTCATGAATTCTGCAAAGTTTGTTATCCGTCCATTCTATGCAATTCCCCTTGTTACAAATAAAGTAATTACCCTTCAATTTCTTATTTATGATCCTAGGGTCAGTTATTATAGAGAATTCTACAGGGGGCGTGGCCTGAGCCCATGTAGTGAGGCTGTGATTGCACAGATCTCCTACTGCGATCCTCGTATGATCCTGTCATGTAGTGTGCGGCTCATTCCGACATCCAGCAGGATATTTGCACATCGGATACTGGCACTCTGCTACTCAGCTTGAATCCACCGAAGATCAGTGCAGTGAAACTGGAGTAAACTTGCCACCGGTGCAGATGCCGAATGATCCAACATGGCCACTGCAGCGACCTCCTAAACTACCAAACTGACTACTGATCCTATCTGGATGTGCAATTAGCCATGTGATGGTCTGTTCTTAAGTCCCATCCATACAGACCTCCTTGGTGTGACTGGGGTTGCCACAGCTGACCTTTTTAGCCCTGCTGTCTTTTACCAGGAACAGCAGAGTGTGCGGGCTGGGTGGGCTGCTCTGCCCTCACCTGCGAAACTGTGTGAAGCAATATCCATTTGCTGCAACACTAACAAAACCTGCACTTACCTAAGGTAAGCCTTAGATCTATTGCGGACTGCAGTGGGGAGTCACTAAACATGCCACTGCAGCCTGTTGGTCGCCTGCATTCTGCCGGGACACGGCACATTTGCAGACATAGATTGGGCGCTGGGTGGTTCACATCTACAGACACTCATCTGGCAGCATACATACTGCACCCTGAACCTCCACTTCTTCCCCCTTTCTCATGGGTGCCCTGGATCATTGGGAGGAGGCGCCTCTACTGCTGCTGAGGACATACTGAACATCTTCATACACTGTGTGTTGATATACCCAACAGTGTGAAGCTGCTGTGGGCTTTACTCACTTTGGACTTCCGGTGAGCGCTGGAGCTGGTGGTTTCTCTACAACTGAGACTGTACCTTCTCTGTCACTACTATTAAGTTGGCCTATATGAGCTGGGTCCCACCAATAGTGTTACACCTTGACACCCTGCTTGCTGTTCCAACTGCTCTGATCAAAGAGGTCCAAGTGCTGCCATCCTTTGGTTTTTCGTGGTCATATCTTGCACTGTGAAGACACCACCCTGTGTGGCTGGGGAACCATTTGCCTAATCCGTATTGCCTAAAGGTACTACATTGGGGTATATAATTCTGCCTTTCTTGAAAATGTCCCCCTCCAAGAACAAGGGCAAACCACCCATCTTAGACTCCTTTGCTGGCCAAAATATACAACACAAGGCCCCTTAAAAATGTTAACACTGCACAGCTGGAGTTGGGCACTCCTGCTAAGAAGCCCCATGAAGACCAGGTTCTTGCTGCAATCGCTGCCCTACTATCCGCACTGAAGACCAAAATAGATGAGGTTAAAGTTGATGTCCAATTACTATGACAAAACGTCAGACTGCTGGCAGAGAGGGTCACGACTGCTGAACAAGAGCTAAAAGTAACTGTGGTCACCGCTATAGATCTTGTTACATGGAGAAAACAGTTGCGAATGAGAAACGCCTGCTTGGAATCACGTCCTGCAGGAACAATATTCATGTTCTGGGTCTCCTGAAGGGGACAGAAGGCCCACATCCCACCTCATGCATTGAAAATGTGTTATTGCAGGAGATCAGGCCTGGTAAACTGCTGCAGGGCTTTGCAGTTGAACAAGCCCACCAGTCACCACAGAAGAGACCTCCACCCGATACCACCTTAGATCAGCAATTGCTAGGATCCTCAATTTGCATGACAGGGAAGTGATCGTGAAATACTTGAGAGATACAAAGGTTGAGAGATACAAAGGGATGGATCTAAGATCGCTATCTATCCCGATTACACACCCACGGTCCAAAGGGTGAGGAACAGCTTAGATAACTGGGTCTCAAATACATGCTCATGTACCCAGCTTGGTTAAAGATTATCTACAATGCCAGGTCACATTTCCTCTACAGTCCTGCTGTGGAGAACATGTGGTTGGAGCACAATAATTTGGACAGTGGCATTGACACTGCCACTTGACCCAATGGATGATTCCTTCACCTCAGATACAACATCAGGCCACTCTGGACCTCCTGAACCCTTTCTGCAGCTCTTGGAAGATGCTTCAGGTGGGATTGTGGGATACAGGGAGAACTTATCACTGTATTCATTGTGTGCCCTAAACTATCCTGCACTGGAATGACTAGAGATTCTTTAATCCATCAGTGGGAGTAAAATTCAATTACCCGCTGCTGGTCTTACTTGCCTGTTCCATGTTAATACTGGGAGCAAGCCTGTTGCTGACACCCACCACCCGGTTCAAAGCGGCCTGTCTTGGCCTTAGTTATATGGAAATGCCTGAGCAATGCTTGGATGCTGGGAAATGTTATATTTTGGTTACTGTTTATATTTCTTTTTTTCTGTTTTCTCCACGTATTTTGGCGCTCATGGTGAATCTATTGGTTAAGCGGCCGATCATTGGTGATATATTCACTGACTAACTTCTTCTGTATGGACTGTGTGGGTAGTCAGGTCACTGGTGTAATGGGTGTGCTAATTTTGGCTGACTTCATGGGCTGTGGAGGGGGTCACCTGCATGATGTCTGGACTTTTTGGTATGCACCACCAATATGGCCCCATTAAATTATTGACTTGGATTGTGCAAGGGTTGTGGTCTTACCTTCGCAAGACAGGGTGAAATCCTATCTGAAACGGAAAAAGATGTCAAAGCTCTTATTTAGGAAATCCACCTGCTGGCTGAAGAACAAGAGGCCGTCTTTAACCGTTGGGGCGGGGTGGGACATTTTGTCACATACTCCAAATAAGCCAGGGGGGTTGCTTACTAGGATTGAGGGATCACTGCCATTCCAATTGTTGGACGCCAACAGGGACAGAGAAGGGAGGTATTTGAAACTAAAGGGCTACCTGTATCACAAAGAAATGTGTATTGTTAATTCATATTTTCTAAACCATAAGATCCCATCCCACATACGCATATTCCGCTCCCATATGTTACATCTCGGCACAATTGTTTTTTTCTCTGGGCAGGTGACTTTAACTGTGTCAGAGACGCTGTGCATGATATATTCCACCCCCATCCCATCTTCAGCAATGGCTGAACTGGGTACAGCACTAACAGATTTTGATTTGGTGGACGTCTGGAGGGAACTACATCCAGATGTTAGAGATTACTCCTTTTACTCATCTCCCCATGATTTACACACCAGGATCGATTATTTTTTCATTGGGTCACGGCAGGTGACTGAACTTTGTAGTGCTGAATATATGGGCCGCTCGATATCTGATCACTCCCCCCTGATGATCACATGGAACATTAGGAGCCCTAGACCCCCAATCCCGACATGGTGCATGTCCATCTGCGCTCTGACTGATGCAGTCTTTAAAACTCACTGAGTTCTTAAAACATAATTTGGGAAGTGTGGACAAATGGGGCACTGTTTGGGAAACTATGAAGGTGGTAACTAGAGGTGTGGTTAGTGCAGGAATTGGGGGCATCTGCCAAAAATTCCGGGAGGAATACATCGATCACATGAGCCCCGACATACAGTCCTTTGATCGGAAGAGGAGCACTTAGCTGAGTCCCGGTCTCGATGCCTCGAGGCATGGGAGAGGTTGTCCAAATATGATTATGTCACACAAACCACTAGGGAATGTGTGGAAGGGGACAAGCATGGAACACCTTTAGCATGGCTTTGCAAACGAGAACCACCTAGACCACTAACCACCTTGATTCATGATGAATGCAGGGCCCCATGGAAGTCCCAGCTTGCGATCAATGACATTTTCTCTACATACTATTATAAACTATACAGCCACAATGAAAAGGTTCCCCAGAGGGACATGGTGGATGCTGTTTCCCAGATTGCACTTCTCAGGCTTACTGATACACAGAATGCTCTTTTAGATCAACCCATCATGGGGGAAGAGGTGGGCAAAACTATTGTCTCACTCTCCACTAGTAAAACACCAGGGAGTGATGGACTCCCCCCAGAATTTTACAAAACGTACAGCTCCACTCTAGCTCCAGTGCTAGTAAAGGTTTTTGAGGAAGCCTGTATGGTGTGCTCCCAGCCAACATTCAGGAAACCTTGGTAATATCTATACCCAAGCCTGGGAAACCAATGGACAGATGTGACTCCTATCGCTTCCTGGCCATGTTAATTATGATGTTAAAATACTTACTACTCTGCTAGCGGGGCGACTTCAAAATGTCATCACTGATCTGATACATATGAACCAAACTGGATTTGTGCCAGGTCGTAGTAATACCCTGACATCTGTAGGCTACAACATGTTATTGAGCAGACCAATCCCTGCAAGGAACACTGTGTAGTGGCGTCCCTCAACACAATCAAAGCTTTTGACTCCCTCTATTAGGAATGGTTTTTTGCCATGCTGTGTAGCTTTGGAATTGGAGAGTGCTTCATTATATGGGTGACACTGTTGTATACTGTAAGGGTGGAAGGGTCGTTTGGGCCCCTCTACATTCTGGGTGAAGTGCACGTTATGCTCATTCAATGGTTGCCAACGACCCTTGGCCTGGCTCAGATGATGGGTGCAAAGTAGCCACTCAATGACACACATCCCATGCCTCAGGACCCCAGAGACTCTATTTTGTATTAACCACAACTCCATCTTTAACTAGGCTCCACTCAGAAATCCACAGCAGCAAGCCTACATCTCTCTGCCGTCCAGCACCACGCACGGCCAGCCCAGCAACCCCCACCTCCTCCCCTCTGTCTGCGCTGTGGCTGTCCTGTTCTCACAGATCCTGTTCTCAACTGATCTGATATATATGGACCAAACTGGAATTGTGCCAGGTCGTAGTACTACCCTAAAGATCTGTAGGCTACAACATGTTATTGAGCAGACCAATCCCTGCAAGGAACACTGTGTAGTGGCGTCCCTCAACACAATCGAAGCTTTTGGCACCCTCTATTAGGAATGGTTGTTTGCCATTCTGTGTAGCTTTGGGATTGGAGAGTGCTTCATTCTCTGGGTGATACTGTTGTATACTGTAAGGGAGGAAGGGTCGTGTGGGCCCCCCCCATTCCGGGTGAAGTGCACGTTATGCTGATTCAATGGTTGGCAACGTACCCTTGGCCTGGCTCAGATGATGGGTGTAAGGTAGCCACTGAATGACACACATCCCATGCCTCAGGACCCCAGAGACTCTATTTTGTATTAACCACAACTCCATCTTTAACTAGGCCCCACTCAGCAGTCCACAGCAGCAAGCCTACATCTCTCTGCTGTCCAGCGCCATGCATGGCCAGCCCAGCAACCCCCAACGCCACTCACCTCCTCCCCTCTGTCTGCGCTGTGGCTGTTGTGTTCTCACAGAAGCTTTGGCGCAAATTGTTGCAAACGGACATTGTATCACTTGCCTTCCTCTGATAACACTGCCCTGTGTTTGACCGGGCCGAGGCCTGGCTCATGGAAACCATCCGTCTTCACAAACCTGCCCCAGCAACCCCCATCTTAAGAGTTACTGCCTATTTGAAGCTTAAACCCCTTACTCCTTTCATATAGCAGGGGTCGGACCCCTGGCCATGGGCCACCCTTGATTGCCCCCATATAACTAATCCTGAACAAACATATATCCTCCAAGTACTAACAAACATTCGGCATCCTTGTTTGATCCCAAAGACATTAGATAAATATACCCCGACATTACCCGCCAAGATAAGGCACCTGCACCACTGCACCTCTGCCACCCTTTGGCCCACATCAAGTGTGCATACCTACTGCAACAATGTATAGATGACAATGTGTTGTGATGAATCTGAAATGTCTTATTGAATCTTGCATGCCTATGATTACTGTGAAGCCTAGCTTAGGTAGAGTTATAGTTGCATGGACACAGCGTGACCCTTTGCCCCTCCCTGATGAGCCCAGCTGCCCGACACCCCACATGCCTCAAGAAGTAGCAAGTTCAACCCCAGCCAATCCAGCACCGGCACCATTACATATTGTATAATTTCTTGTGTTAACTTGTCCAATGAAATGCATTTGTGTATCCCTTATAGAACACGTCATAGATGACGCATTTTGGATTTATAATGTGTCTCATCTGTAATGTTGGCAGTGCGCTCTCGAAGTAGAAGGGTCCTCTGCGTGCCCCACTTTATCTTTGTATATAGAATACCTTTTACTCACTCGCAAACTCTCCTGGTCTCATTCCCTACTGGAGTGTGCCATTGGTGTCCATTTAATCTAGTGTGTTACTGTAGCTGTGGGGTGAGACCACTTTCATTTGGTGAACCTGATGTGCTATTGTTCTTTTGTTCTTTTGATGCGAGGAGTCCCCCGGCCACATCAGAGAGATCCGGGGTGCCCCCATCAAGGCTGCTCACCTACGGCAAATGGAACACTTTAGAAACGCGTACGCTACTGAGAAGGTTCCACGGGTCCTGTCTTTGCGAATATCCAGCCCTACCGCTCACCAGAGCCGGGTTTGGCTCTTGATTGTGGGGCGGCACCCTGATTGTGGATCGATGGGGCACGGTGGCTTTCGGATCAAAACGGATATGTGAGTATTGATTGCTAGTGACCATAAAAGGAAGGGTAAGGGAACAGAGTCAGACTGGGGGTACTTGAGGGACAGTTGGTTGCGGTTGGTGGGTTTGAGGCTCGGTGGGATTCTTCTTTGACTGTTTTTTTCTGCATATGGCCATTAGGATGTTATAAGAGGTGATGAGGTAAAAGGAGATACGGTAACCTAGCTCGGAAAGGGGGTGGAAGGCGGCGCCGCATAGTGCTATCTCGACTCGTACTGGAGTTTAAGCAGTGGAGAAAATAAGTAATTGGGAGCCTTGTATAAGGAAAAGGCCCAGAATCATTAGTTGTGCTCTTTTTCATTTTCCTTATCTATTGTTAGAAGTAAGTCTTTAGAGGTCGGTCTAAAGGGGGCCAGGGAAGGGTGAACGAGGGTAATAGAAATAAGGGGAACATTCTGAAGTTAGTGGAAGAGAGTAGTAGGGGTCTAGGCAGGTAGGGTTTATGTTCTATGTTATTCGGTGTAAAGTAACGTACGTCAATATGTCACGTTTAATCTTTTATGTTTAGTGTTTTTCGTTAATTGATTCTGGTTGTGAAAGTGTTCAGTATCGCAAACTGTTTGGTATGCTGAGAAAAAGTATGATTAAAATGTATTACTGAAAGGTTGCAAAAGAGGGGGTTTTGTGGTGAACACTGTGCAACAAAGTACTGTAAGAAGAAGTAATTTAGACTGAGCACACATCCACACACACACACACACACAATAGTGAAAGAGAATACACCTGATGGGGGCAGACACACCCTTCAAGCACATATGCCAGCAACTCCCCATGTATAGTGAGAAAATAAAAAAATATCACGAGCAGTGGTTAACTGAAATAAAAGGGGACACGACCACCCACACATGGCCAAAAGGAGGATAATTTGACAAGGCATTATTGGACCTCGTAGCAACATATTTGACAATTAAATACAAAGGTAAATAGCTCCAAAATAGAAGAGACGTGCTAGATTTGTGGAGACTGTTTGAGGAAGTGCCACAGGTTAAAAATAATGACAAAGAACAGCCGCCCAAAGCAGCGAGGCCAAGGGAGGAGGGATGAAAAGACAAAAGGAGGTGAAAGAACCCAAACACTGTACCCATTATTAACAAAACCTGCCGAAGGACACAGTGACCATATGTATGTGTCCAAGCCAAGTTTTCCCCCCACACCGGCAGCAGCGCCGCCTCCCCCTTATGACCCTAAAGGTTCATATGGGAAAACGGGTGCACACCCCCAGTGAATTTAGGGCATTTAACACAAGATTTGGAAAGTCAGATAACTATGACCCAAGCTGAGTTGAGACGGTTAAGAGATCTATGCGTAAGAAGCCAGCTCTTGCCCGGGGGCGAACAAAGTTCACCACCCCAACACCAACAACCCCTGTAGACACAGCAGAAGACAAATGGAAGTCAGGAGACTTCCTATTCCTCATTGATAACACCCTTGTTAAGATAATACGAGTGGGGAGGGGAGAAGAGCAGGTGATTATGGGACCAGAAAGTGTGACATGAGAAAGGGAGGAATAATGTTGGAGTGATCTAGATGAATATGAGGAGGAAGCCAGGGCAGGAGAGGTGTCCTTACCTAGAAGAACAGTACTGAGTGATGAGGGAGAAGAGGAGGTGTGGCACACCGGGAGGCTATGGAGCAGAATTGGGAAAATGGCCGTAGCAAAGAAAAAAGGGACGAAGGTGAGTAAAGAAAAAGGGAAGTGGAATTTACAGATGCAACTGATACATAAGGGGGCGGGGAGGCCCCACTACGTTCCTTGGGCACAGATGGAAAAGGCCAATCTATTGAAAACAATGCCCCTGCTTTTGGGGGGGCGAGCAAATGGATATATGCTTTTGAGAAAACACAGCTGGTGTACCAATAGCAATTGGTGACGTCAAAAGTTTGTTGGTCTCTGCAGTAGGTGATCAAGCTAATGGAGTGTGGGTGAAGGCCGGTTTCCCGGGGGTAACTTTGGATTGTGCCACCATGATGGGGTGTCATTTATAATAATGTAAGGGCACATGTATGGGACACATTGAGGAGTACATTCCCAGACACACCCGACTTACAATCAGTAATGCAATGCACAATGGGGGAGGACAAGGATGCTGCGACTTTCATTCTTCGGGCATAAGATATGTGGAAGGCAGAGACGGGCACAGCATGGGACCAATCCACCTCCTTCTTTTACTTCATAATTACGAGAGGCCTCCCGAAGGAGGCACAGAAGGCCCTTGATAAAATTGCTTTGATAGAAGCCAGGGGTTGGCCAGAAATACAGAGCATCATAGCCGCAGCTCGCCGGCTTGTTGGTAATCTCTGCTTGCTGGGCCAGTGACTAGCCGGCTCGCACCTTGTCTCTCCCACAAAGTAAGTTTCAGATACTTCTTGCTTCTGCTTACTTATGTGTTTGAAGAAAACACAGAGGCAGTCCAATATGAATAGACCCAAGATTGCGCCGTTGCTAGTTCTATCTCTCTCCCTTCTCAACACACGCTTGCTGTATAAGCATGGTGTGGAAATCTCTGACCTTACCAATGATCTGAAGCCTGACTTTTTCAGCATAACCGAAACTTGTCTCAACCCCAACCTTCCCACCCAGGCCACACTCTCCTTGTCCGACAACTACATTCTCTTTAGACCAGACCGTTTGTTAGGCAAAGGTGGCGGAGTGGCAATGATGTGAAAGTCAAGTCTTGAATGCCATGAAATTCCCCACATTTCTCCGGAAGGCTGTGAGAGTCTATGGGTGAAAATAAAAACTTCCTCACACACTACACTAAACACACACATGATCTATTGTCCTCCTAAAATCATGCCCCTTTTTGAAGAACAGTTTAGTGATCTACTGGTCCAGATTTGTGCCACCAGAGGCCCTGTTATTGTTATGGGGGATTTTAACTATTGGGCTAATGACCAGCAGGACAAAGCAGGTACCAACCTTATGGATACCATCACCTCCTCTGGCCTTACCCAGTGGATGGAGTCCCCCACGCAAAGCAAGGGTCACACATTAGACTGGCTTTTGTCCCAAAACACTAACATTTCCCGACATCTTAGTCACACCATGCATCTGGTCGTACCATTTTCTCATTGAAGCCAAGATTTCATTACCATCTCCTCCTCCCAAACTCAACACGAACCCACGTATTCAAAAAATGTCTCATAACCTAAAGAATCTAACAGCCCCAAAACTTACTGCACTATTGCCAACTAAGCTTCAATCCCTAGACAACTTTGATGATCCCTCAAAACTTATTAACCATCTGTCAACTAACATCAAAGAAGCAGTTAACGACCTTGCTCCATTGACAATGAAGGCAATAAAGTCCGAAACTACAAAGAACACTTGGTTCAATAATGAAATTCTTACTGCCAGACAAGAAAAGAGAGCTCTTGAAAGAGCCTGGAGGAAAGACCCCAATGATGACACCCTAACAAAATATAAAAAATCCATTCTCAATTACAAAAAACTCATTACAGAAGCAAAAGCTACACACTGGGCCTCATTACAACCCTGGCGTTGGACCATGGTGCTATTAGCACCATGGTCCATGCCGGATTCCGCCATGGTGGATGGCGGATTTACCGCCCCATTCCAAGGTTGGCGGGGCGGTAAATCCCCATTTACCATGGCCCCTTCCCCATTCCCATTTTTGGCCCAAATGGGAATGGGGAAGGCGCTAATTACGGCACCGTAAATTACGGTGCCGTAATTAGCACCAAGGTCCCTTAGCGGGTTGGACTTTAACGCCTGAAAAAAGCAGGCGTTAAAGTGTGAATCTGGCGTTAAGGGTTTAACGGTGCCGCAGCCTTTTACGGCGTCGTTAACCCCTTAACGCCAGGGTTGTAATGAGGCCCACTATAATGAAAGAATAGTGAACGCTCAATCCAATACTGGGGAGCTATTTAAAATCTTAGCGGAATTTCCAAAACAGCCTCCTCCCACTAACAACATCATCAAGGATGATAAGTGGTGTCAGGGCATTCATAATGCCTTTCTACTCAAGATTGATTCTCATAAAGAAAAAATCAGTAAAGCCCTTAGTAACATAGCTGTTACACAATCTATTACTGATACCAGCATCTGTGAAAACACCATCCCTCTATTTTCGTTCACGCACTATACTGAAGACGAAGTATTCAAAATCATACAGGACCTCAAAGCCACATCTTGCCCTGCTGACGACTGCCCCACCAGTATTCTTAAGGAGTCCTTAGAGACCCGGGTTCCATGGATTACCAAATTGGTTAACCTCTCCTTTGATGAGGGTCTGGTGCCGGACCTGTTAAAGTCGGCATGGATCACTCCTTTACTGAAAAAATAAAACCTTGACCCAGCCTACAACGAAAATTATAGGCCCATAACTAATGTGCCCTATGTTCTCAAGATACTTGATAAACTTGCCTACTTATAGCTACAGGCCCATGTTGAAAAAACAAAATCTTGGGTACCCGTCAGTCTGGATATAGAGCTTGTCACAGAACTGAGACAGCTATGCTGGATCTTAAATCAACACTTGCTAGCATAGCTGACAAAAAACAAGCTGCTCTGCTCATGCTATTGGACCGCTCCACAGCCTTTGACCTAGTTGATTACAGCTTACTAGCGTCAAGGCTCGGAGAGGTCGCCAATTGCTCTGCAAAAGCATCCAAATGGATTGCTTCCTTTCTGGGTCCCAGAATAGTAAGGGTCTGCGTTGGTGATAAGCAATCTTCTCCAATATCTCAGACATGCAGAGTTCCTCAGGACTCCTGTCTGTCGCCGCTGCTTTTCAACCTTTACATCCGGCCCCTACTCAATCTCTTGAACAAATTGGGAGTGCAATATACAAATTACGCAGATGACACTCAGGTTGTTATTCAGTTGAGTGGCTCATACAGCAGCGATTCGGAAACCATTAACCAAATACATAAAGCCATACAAGATTGGATGGCTTGCAATTCTCAAACGATAAAAAGACTCAACTCCTTATTGTGGAATCTAAAAACACTTGGGCAAAACTTGATCCTAACTAGGCCAGTTTGTATATTGCCAACAATACCATCATTGTTCAAAAGAAAGTCAAGACCTTAGGAGTAGTCCTTGATGAAGAACTCTCCATGAAATCCCATGTTTCCAGCATTAAATCTAGTTGTGGTATTATAAACAAGAGAATTAGATATATTCGACCATTCATATTGGAGGAGAACTGTGCTCTCTTGTCCACTCCATTGATAAATTCAAGATTGGACTATTGTAACAGCCTCTTGGCAGGCACCACAGCCTCTAATATCCAATCTCTACAAGTGACACAGAACAATGCCGTACGTAAAATTTTCAATCAGTCGCGTCGTACACACATCTCCACTTTCAGGTAAAAACTACACTGGCTTCCCGTTAAACACCGCATAATGCACAAGATGCTTACCACGACCCGCAAATGCCTCAGTCTCAGCAGTGCTATCTATCTGTCATCCCGTATAAGCATCAAACCTAATGTGAGGAACCTTCGCTCTTCCTCTGCGGTCACTGTCAACCATCCCAAATTCAGGATAGCCAAATTTGGAGGTACTACTCTTGATGCTCAGGGTCCCCTTCTGTGGAACACACTCCCAGCTGGGATCCGGCAGCCGGCAGATCCAGAGTTATACCGCATTTAAACATGCCGTAAAGACTCACTTCTTCAACTTGGAATAACCTCCTGACTTTCCTTTCCTTCTGCCTCTTCTGCCCGTTTGTCTCGTCTTGTTCTGTGGGTGCCCTGAGGCCCACGGGCATGTTGCCGCTTTATGAAAATTAAAATAAATAAATAAATAAATACTGCATCACTGTAGGTGGATTAAATGGAAGGCCCCAGTGGCAAGGAAGGGCTGGAAGTGGAGGACGAGGTGGGTACCGGGGGACAAAAAGGAGGGTATGGAGGACAAGGACCCTGAGGTAGAGGATCAAGGAGTGTGTTGGTCATGTGGTAGGTGGGGCCATTTTGCAAGGGAATGTCGCACTCGCCCAATGGCATACAATCAGAATGAACAACAGTATGGCCACCCCCACCAAGGCAGCTCCTATGGCTTGCCTATGGGTGGATACAGAGGAGAAGAAATTGATCCCCGTTACACAAAAGAGCAGAGGACACCACCACAAGGCATACAGCACCGACTAACATACAGAACCACATGGTAAACACCCACAGTGACAAATTCGCCACCAATGGCTAATGGTGCACCAGCACCGTTCAGAGGTGCAGCTGTCTTGGGGGACAAAATTTCCGCCCACCCTGAGACGACTAGACACTCAGAATAGGACAGCCCACAGAGAGAACTTGCATGTCCAATCATATTGACAACACTAAGCCCAGACGAGGATCCACTGGTGGGGGCAGAGATAGGCAACAAGCAGTTCATCTTTATAGTAGATTCAGGGTCAGAACAATTGTGTCTAAAAGAAGGCAGGTTTCCGCTCTCAGACATAAAATTGGAAACACAGGGATTCTCTGGGGCGGTGGTCCATACGCTTAAGATCTAGATGTAACAGTGGGGGGGAAAAGAGTGTGAGCACCCCTATTGTACCACGAAAACTCGCCAATAAAATTGCTAGGGAGGAATCTCCTTAGTAAGCTTAATATGACCATCTCCTTCACAAAAAGGGGAATTGTGTGCTCTACACCAGGTATCTGTGCCATGAGAGCAATGTTGCTGATTAACACCTTTGCTGATGAAATAATGGTTTGGGGAATGCCAACAGATCCAGACATGTGCATTCAAGGGATACAGGTATTGGCAAAAGCAGTGCCTGAAATAACACAGCAAGTGTGTTGTGTGCCTTCCGACTTTGTGTTCCACCCCATAGCTACTCCCAAGGTGGTACCTAGATTTACCTGGTGTGCAGGTATCTGCACAGCGAATAGCAGTGATAGGGTTGGACATGCATGGGTGTGACTGGAGAACTGTACTATGCACAGATCCCAACATAGCGCTGCGTGACCTAATTATGAATTATTCACTGACCATGACACTGATGGGAAAATTATAATGGAAATCTGCATTCATTGCCACATAATGGTTCAAAACAGACAAGTGACAAACCCCCTCATGGCCACTGTCAGAGCACCTCCAACATTTTTCGACGAGGACATGCAACAAGTGCCAACCACATTATGGATGGCAAATCCCCAGGCGTAGGATTCCTGCAAAAATTGACACCCGTTAAAATGAAGCTCAAACCCAGTGCGGTGTTGCCCCGAGTAAAACCGTACCCCTTGTCAAGAGAAGCAAAAGAGGGAATGAAAGAGACTATACACGCCCTACTAGAACAAGGGATAATTGTGCCATCAAATTCACCTTGTAATATTGCAATTTACCCAATTAAAAAAGCGAAGGGCGGGGCTTGGAGGATGATACAGGATCTATGCCCACTTAATGATGTCATACAAAAGGAATTTCCACTTGTCCCAAACAATGCATCAATTTTGTGTAGCTTCCCAAAATCGGCAACAGTGGTCAATTTGAAAAATGCATTCTTCTCAGTAGCGCTGGACCCAGAATCGCAGTATCTGACTGCCTTTACCCTGGGGGGGGAATATATGAGCACTGCAGATTGCCCCAAGGATATTGTGAGAGCCCAAGCATTTTCGATAGAATTCTACATGAAGACCTTGGCAACATAGGCACAAAGAGCACACTTATTCAGTATGTAGACCACCTGTTAGTTTGCGGGGAAAGCGTGGAACAGTGCAGAATAGACTCAGTCACATTGCTAAATTTACTGGCCTACAAGGGGTACAAGGTGGACAGACAGAAATTACAGAACTGCCTCTGAGAAGTGCTGTATTTGGGACAGCTGTTATCAAAGGATGGTGAATGAATACTCCCAGACAGGGCAGCAGCAGTATGTGCTACCATTAGGCCCCACATAGTGAAGGACATGCAGAAATTTCTCGGCGTATGCAATTATGGCCGAGCATGGATACTAGATTATGCAGCTTACACCAGAACATTGCTACAGGCATTAAAGGAAGCACAGAAGGCGAGTTCAAGGATCATGTGGACCCCAGAAATGAACACAGCTTTCAAGACTTTGAAAGAACTCATCTCCACGTAACCACTATTAGCAACCCCTGATTATGACTGCAAGTTCTTCTTATTTTCACACTGCAATGGAACACTCATGACAGCAGTATTGACACAGAACACGTCTCTAGGACACAAGCCCCTAGCCTACTACAGTGGCACACTCGACACGGTAATGCAGGGACACTTTGCATGCGAACAGGCTCTTGCAGCCGCCACGTTCGCCATTGAAACAGCGACATAATTGCAATGGGGTGCTCAGTGACACTATTTGTTGAACACTCCCTGTTTAACATTCTTGAAAAATCAAAATCAACACTAACAACACAGAGAGTCACAGCATATGAGATCATATTGTCCAGTTCAAACATACACATTGCAAAACAGTAAACCCAGCAACATTCATCACAGAAGCATGCACAGTGGAAGATATGCAAAACCATGATTGTGCCACATATGAAGGGGAAGGTGACAACATACCCAAAGCAATGAAAATGCCCTACATGAAGGAGAGGTGTATTTTGTAGATGGGTCATCATCAGTATGTCCAGAAACATGAGAAAAGCATGTGAGAGCAGCAGTAGTGTGGTTGGAAGATGGGGAATATGAGACGATCGTACAGAAAAGACTGCCAATGCATTTTTCAGCTCAGGCAGCAGAATTAGTAGCATTAATAGAGGCACTTCGCTCAGCGAAAGCCTGTGCACTAACTATCTACATAGATTCGGCATAAATGACAAAGACAGTACACAGGGGATTTTCAAGGTGCGGAAGGAGAAGTTTCATGAGAGCAGATGGGTCCCCAGTGCAACACACAGAATTGTTGAAAGAATTAATAGAAACATTAGCAGAACCCACTGTGGTAGCCCTGGTGAAGTGCCAGGCCCGCACTAATAATAGTGACATCATCTCATTGGGAAATGCAGCAGCAGACGACACTGCCGTGAAAGGAGACACATATTTTAACAAAGATGTCAAGGGAGAATACATACTGAAAACAAATGTGGAGGAGGAAAGAGAAGCAGGATATAACTTGATGCCCATATCCCAGATAATTTGCCTACAAAAAAGAGCACAGATTGAGGAAGAGGAATTATAGGCAAAAAGATGATGCACACAGTCAGCTACAGACCTCCTGTCGTGCCAAAATTACGCAGGGAAGGTAGTGATGTCTTTGGAACTGCTACAAATAGCATTCCAACAACTGCACTTGCAGCTCACACATCTAACCAACACGTAGTGGTAGACATACAGGAAGACTGGTTTGTTCCAGGATTACAAGAACACGTGGTAAAATTAACGTGCCAAACCTACAACTCAGGAATGACTTAAAGAACTCTAAGAGGGACCCTACCCCACACCATCGGACCTTTCCGTGATCTGCATATTTAGCCCATATGAAGTAGTAAATTGCACAACAACTGTGGTGAAAGTAAAGGGCCTAAAATACTGGATACATCTCTTGTACATACGAAAAGCACATGATAGTGTAAAGATACAAGGGGAGCAGTAGGATGAACAGGTGATGGCTGTATCATGAGCTTATTTAAATGTACCAAAGTAAATATGGTACTGGATAGGAATAACAAAGTGCAGCAGAAACATGAAGTAGTAACAGGAGAAGTAGTGGACATAATGAAAAATATTGTGGGGTAGAAATGTATATACAGATACAAGATGATTATTTGTTACTATGTTACTGGTGAGCTTGTTAACTCTCTCTCTCTCTCTCTCTCTCTCTCTCTCTCTCTCTCTCTCTCTCTCTCTCTCTCTCTCTCTCTCTCTCTCTTTCTCCCATTGACTCACCTGGCATACTAAGATGCTTTAAGTAAAGCGTGAAAAGTAAATCGCAAGATGAATGTATACTTAACCCATTATATCTCACTCTATAGGTACAAACATGGCTGAAAGGAAGGCCCTCAATGGCAACAACACATCTGTAGATAGCAATAGGGAAAATATTAGTGCAACTAGAGCCTTCTCCTATGAGTGTGGTTTATGCTTTTTTGGCTGAGGTGTTCTCAACAATGTTGTTATGCCTTGGGATGAAGTGGGCAATTTCTTTTATTTCTGTGGGTACAAAAGAAGGGGGGTGGGAGTGAATAAGATAGAAGATGGAACCCACCTAGTATGGGATGGTTTTAAACTAATTTGGGCCCAAAATGTATCTACAAACCTTACTACCGTACACAAAAACAAAACCATCAGACTCCCATTGATTTAATACCCGGTAATTGATAGGTTTGATCTTGAATTCAATGTGTATGATATGAACGATCCTAGAACAGATACAGTAACGATGCCACATATTAATGTCCATACAAGCTCACAACCTACCACGAGTGGTGATTACTCATACGATGAAACCCAATCCTCCACCCCATTACCTGACACGATTTACTGGAAGCCGAATAATGAACCAGCAACTGGAATATTCCCCATTAGGTATCAGAAGTTACTAAAATCTCAGACTGGTCTGGGGGGAACAGGAGATGGAAAAGGGGGTGAGGCGTAAAAGGTACAACGCATATCATGGCCTGGGTTCAGATGAAGTAGAAGACCTACACCACCCAGATCAATCAAACAAATGGTATGCAGATATGAGCACAGTAGCAAAACAATCAACTAATGAGAGTTGCTATTTGTGCTCCTTAATTCTCCATGCCTCGGGCCCCAAAGTTTTATTACCACAAGATGCACCCATTGCTGAGGCTCAGTATCTTATTCATCAGCCACTGTGTAGAATTAGAAGCATCTACCAAGCGCACACCATTTCCTTACAATTACTGAAAAATGGAAAAACTAGCAACAGCAAGCCAGAAGGAGTGCTCTGCGTGAAGGAGCCATTTTTGTCATTAAAGGGACAATGTTCACTGACAACAGATGGCAAAACGAGCAAGTAATGTGCAAAGCAGAAGCAATGCGAGGACTGTCGAAAGAACAATTACAATGGATCGATAAGACATGCACTCCAATCTGGTCTCAGCACATCGCCAAGCTAACGTGGGTAACAGCTCTTGATCCAGTGTGAAATACAATGTGAACTTTGTTTGCATGGTGAAGGGAAGGTGCCCTTAGGCACAAAAAAAACCTGTAACAAGACACTAATCTTGCCCTGTGTGGCAAACAGGTGTACTTACAACTCCTGCCGTCATGGAGAGGTATGTGTGCCCTGGCAATGCTGCACTTGGCCTAATGGTGTTTTCTGAGAGTTATATCCAAGGGGAGAGGGTGCCAGCTGAGATGTCCCAGGCACCCCAGTCAACAACCAAAGAACCCCCCAATTGTATGATGTGTTGTCGAAGAAACAGCTGCAAGATAGGATGTCACAAAAACGCAGACCATCAAATTACATTTCCACAGAATCTTCATAGCTCTTGGCACAAACCCCTAATAAATACAGAATGCTCAACTCAGCAGAGACATTCTTTGCCTCACTCATACCAAGCATCCAGGCTCGAGCGAATGCCAAATGGCTACATGTAGTTTTCTGGTAGCTGATCCAGTTGACCAAAGACACAGAAGAAGGGTTCAACATCATCAAAGTAGAACTCAGAACCCTGCGGTTGATGACCATGCAAAACCAGTATGTCCTGGACGTCCTCACAGCAATGGACGGCAGTGTTTGCCGAAAAATCGGAAGTGCACGTTGCACATTTGTACCTCCTGCCGTCGCAGATAATGAGACACTGTTGCATGCGATAGCAGTGGTGCACAGTCTTGGTGAGAGAAGGAAGGAAGAGGGTGGCGTGCAGTCCAGCACATGGTTCGACAACCTGTTTGAGTGGGTCCCATTGTGGCTAGGGATGGCCATGAATTTCCTTTTCCCTGTCATCATATTTTTTCTGGTGATTTTTTGTGTATGCCAGGTAGGAATCAGATGCTGTGCAAAATCCATTCCTAAGAGTGCAATGATGATGGTGACAATGGGCAACCCAGCAAAAGTACTTCAGGTTGCGCAAGATGTCCAAGTGCAGACCGGAGAGAGCCCAGAGCCTAAATATCGAATGACTGCAGTGTGCAACACTGGATATAGGGTATATAATCTTTACCACACCACAATAAAAGAGCCCCATGAATTAGAATGGTACAACAAGGTATGGGTCGATCTTTCTGGGGATGGTGGGTCCTTATACATGACGTGCACTCCAGACGAGTATGCACAGAGGGGTGAAAGTCTTTGATCTGTGTTCAGGGCATGGGTGCCAATATAGGGAACGCCAGCCTGGGATGAAGCAGTGGCTGAGGCATAAGAACAGCAACACTTGCAAGCCTGACAATCTTCATTACTTAAGTAACTAAACAGAGGCATGTAAGAGAGGAAGGGGCATTTTTGGCCCCCCTACATTCTGGTTGAAGTATCATTATGCTCATTCAGTGGTTGGCAACGTACCCTTGGCCTGGCCCTGGTGATGGGTGCAAGGTAGCCACTGAATTCCACATATCCCATGCCTCTCCAGGACCCCAGAGACTCCATTTTGTATTAACCACAACTCCATCTTTAACTAGGCCCCACACAGAAATCCACAGCAGCAAGCCTGCATCTCTCCCCTGTCCAGCACCACGCACGGCCAGCCCAGCAACCTCCACCTCCTCCCCTCTGTCTATGCTGTGGCTGTCCTATTCTCATGGAAGATTGGGCGCGAATTGTTGCAAACGGACAGCGTATCACTGGCCTTCCTCTGAGATTACTGCCCTGTGTGTGACCGGGCCGATGACGATTGCAAGATAGCCGCTGAATGACACATATCCCATGCCTCTCCAGGACCCCAGGGACTCCATTTTGTATTAACCACACCTCCACTTTAACTAGGCCCCCGCACAGAAATCCACAGCAGCAAGCCTGCATCCTTCCCCTGTCCAGCGTCATGCACGGCCAGCCCAGCAACCCCCACCTCCTCCCCCCTGTCTGCGATATGGCTCTCCTGTTCTCAGGGAAGCTTGGGCGCGAACTGTTGGAAACGGACATTGTATCACTTGCCTTCCTCTGAGATCACTGCCATGTGTGTGACCTGGCCGAGGCCTGGCTCGTAAAAACCATCCATCGCCACAAACATGCCCCTGCCCCAGCAAACCCCCATCTTAAGAGTTACCCCTTATTCCTTTCATGTAGCAGGGATGTGGCCCCTGGCCATGGGCCACCCTCGATTGCCCCCCCATATAAATAATCCTGAGCAAACATACATCCTCCAAGTACCAATAAACATTCAGAATCCTAGCTTGATCACCAAGAAATTTGATAAATGTACCCCGACAGTACCTGCCAAGATATGGCACCTGGACCACTGCACCTCTGCCCCGCTTTGGCCCAGATCAAGAGTACATACCTACTGCAGCAATGTATAGATGACAATGTGTTGTGATGAATCTCAAGTGTCTTATTAACAAACCTTTAAAAAAAAGAAAAAAAAAAAAGTGTCTTATTAAATCGTGTATGCCTTTGATTACTGCGTGACCCTTCACCCTTCCCTGATGAGCCCAGCTACCCCACACGCCTCAAGAAGTTACAAGCTCACCCCCACCCAATCCAGCACCAGCACCAGCACCATTACATACTGTATAATGTCTTGTGTTAACTTGTCCAATGAAATGCATTCATGTATCCCTTATAGAACACGTCATAGATGATGTGTTTTGGATTTATAATGTGTCTTATCAGTAATGTTGGCAGAGCGCTCTTGGAGTAGCAGAGCAGAGATAAAACCCCACTTTATCTTTATATAAAGAATACCTTTTACTAACTCGCAAACTCTCCTGGTCTCATTCTCTACTGGAGTGTGTCCATTGGTGTCCATTTATTCTAGTGTGTTACTGTAGCTGTGGGGTGAGACCACTTTCAATACCCTGCCTACAGCCAGAGTGAAATCGGGCAGACACATTTTCGGAATATGGAATATTCAATGGGGGACTTTCCAGGGTTGCCTGTTAGCACCCATGTTATATATATTAGCTCTGGAGCCCCTGGCGGTATACCTGAGCCAAGAATACCTGGGGATCAAGATTATAGGTTTTAGGCACCTGGTATTGCTATATGTAGACAATGTCTTGCTCTATTTATGTGAACCACAACACAACCTACCAATGATCCTAGATGTATTAGACAACTTTGTGACACTTTCCGGGATTTCTTTCCGCAGGCTGGCCTCTGCGTGTTGAGTGTGGTTGGTTTACCTGACTTGGGGCTCCCATGGGAGGTGTGCTCCTTTAAATATGCGTGAGTACAGATCACACATTCACTGGAAGGCACACTCACCCATAATACTCTTCAATACAAATGCATCTTTTCGACCCATCTGTGGGATTTCACCTGTTTTGGCCAATACATAATCAGATCTACTATCTGGTAAGTATTCAGAAGCTCTGAAATGGGTCGATATTTCAGTGATTAGGCCCCCATACGGCCTGACAGTTTTATTTTTCTGGGCAGGCACTTGAAAGGTTGTATAACCATCCAGGAAAAGGTTTTCCCTCAGCCAGGTTTCTTGTAATATGATAATGTCAGCACCAAGTAATACGTGTATGTCTTAGGGGTTGAACATAAAGGAGCGGAAGCCCCTAGTGTTCCAGGACCTGATTTGTATCTGATTGGTTGTAGGCACAGAGCGCCAATCAACTTCATACCAATTCCTAGCTTCCCAACAGTAATTAATCGGTCTCTCTGGTGTTTGTAACGCAAGCCATACTCTGGTGACAAATCTTGTATCAGATTGTCTGATCGTTGAGATCCCAGACCCAAAGGATGGTTACATTTATCAACAGTTGCCTTAGGTTTCATCACCTTCACAAATTCATGTCCAAAATAGAGAAAAGTGGGTGCTTGTGTCATGATATATTCAACAATAATGTGTGACACAAAATGTAGAACGCTCAATTAGGGCCCCAGAGTAATCAGGGTATCGCAACTCTCTTTATCTCATGAGTGTGATTTTACTTAGTACTGATGATTGGTGCAATAGTTCCAGAACATTGGATCTGTTTAGAAAGGGGCTAGCTGGAGCAGAATACAAACCTATGATCTTAGTTCTGTCGGAACTCGTATTATTCAGGATGGTATCAAGATCAACCATAGTATTTTTTAATTCTACAATTTTCCCAGAGGTATGCAACGTTTCATTTACCTCTCCCATCCACAGGGGTTCGTTGCCTGTGTCTAAAGGTTTCAGGGGGAGCATTGACATGTTTAGACCCACAGCCCTAAGTACAGTTCCACTAGTGCTGCCTTCCTCACTATTACAAGCTTAAGTATTTTGGAGGGACTTAAAGAAGTTCTCTTGGATGAGTGTGTTTCTGCCCTTTGAATCAAAAGGAGAGTATTTATTAGTAACTCATTTTAAACCCGGTTTGTACTCCTGTTGTTTTTGTTTTGGGGCGAGTTTTCACAATTTCAAAACCCATTTGAGTTTCTTGACAGATCATATCCTTGTGAAAGTCAAAGTAAGAGGCCAGTGCCTCTGATACTGTCCTAATATGTATGTTACCATTGGTACTAGTGATAGCAGTAGGTGCACCATGTTTGTTCTTGTGAGTGTATTCCTTACCGGGCCGAGGCGGGACAAGTCTACCAACATTCTTCAATTGGCAATTTCCCTCACGAGGGAATTATTTGACCCTAAATCATTGTTTTGCATCGGCTGGTTTACTTTATCAGAAGTAAAGGTCAAGAGTCGTAGTGCACTTGCGAGTCCTGAATAGACTACCCCCTAACACCCCAACACATTGGCATTTGTATCACAGGACGTGCGTGGAAGAAAGAAAGTATGTTACCTTGATAAATTCATTTTTATTAAACTGTTGATCATTGTACATATTCTTACAGAATTGAAATAATGCATTCAATATAGTTAAACATTCTATCTCCAAACTGGAAAGAAAAGCTCTTGCCATTTTGTGGTGGGTGATCCATATGCATTCATTGCTATCCCTGTTAAATTAGGGGAGATGAATAGATCCGTAGCTGTAATGCTGTTCAAGTCCAGAGATTGACGAGGGTTTCCTGATGTTAAAGTTGTTGGAATCTCCAGGTTTGACTCAGCCTCTAAGATCATAGTTTTGTTCATTACCGAGCTATCAGATAACGTAGTTATAGATTGAGTCAGAGTGGTGTCTAGGTTGACAGTAGTCACCAGCGACGAATCAGCCAAGCTGACAAAATTACTCTTAGGTTTCAGGAAATGTGTAACTTTCCCTTGTCCACTTCTCTCAATTTTATTCAGATCACAAGTGGAGTTAGTAATAACACCCATAGTAAATGTTGTATGTTGCCTTAGTCTCTTTGTTTCTTGCTTTTTAAAATTTCAGGCAGCATTAAAAGCACCTGTACATGCTGCACAGTCGCCAGAACTTAAAGGATGGTTTCTGTTAATTGTTAGCATTTCCTGGCTGGTGAATGTACACAACAACTCTTTACCACTTGTCGAACTTTAGGTGTGCAAGCAGGAGTAAGGAAACAATTTACTGAGGCTCAAAGGTCCTAACACCCACAGTCACCTCAAAACTGCACAATAGGCAACAACAATGTAAGTGGCTGAATGAGCGCCAAACTGCTTTTCCGAAGCTCAAAGGTAAAAAAAACACAGTCGCCCCCTGAATTGAAGAAGCAGAGTTCCACGATGGTGATAATTAACATAGCCTTGTTTGCCAGCAAATCAATAGTCTTAAGGTTGAACCAACCTACTTAGGGTTAGTCAGCTTATTCCACCACGTTCCGCCAGTGACTGCAGAACCACTTTCACCACTTCCATCCACGCCTCACACCGGACTAAGGAAGTAACAATAAGCAGCAGGGCTCAGTGTCAGCAGGGTCCACCTCGCAGCATAAACATGGAGAAAAAAACTCTCCTCCACAGTAACCACTTTCTCCACTTCCGTCTTCAACGCGCTCCACGCTGGACTAAGGAAGTTATAGTAAGCAGCAGGGAAAATGTGTCAGCAGGCTCCACCTCAGAGCATAAACATGGAGAAAAGAATTGCCTCCAGAGTAACCACTTTCACCACTTCTGGTCCACGCAGGTCCAAACAGAAATTGCCCTTTTCTTCATCTACCATGTGCTTCAGAAGCCCGGGTTAGAGACGCCCTTGCTCTTAGAGTTAAGAAAGCAGGGGGGAGTGCAAATAGGGTGAGTGAGGCTTAGGTCAAGTGACCAGCAGCTTCCTCAATGGAGCTGGCCTGGAGTTGTCAAGTAGTTGCCCGGAAGGCACAAAAACAGGTGGTGGGAAGAGCAACTGAGTGGCAGGGCTGGGCCATGTGACCAGCATTAAATACAATGCTGCTTCATAATTCTCCTTCCATGACCTCTCAGTTTTCAGAACAACGAAGATGCTACGTTTGACATTGCCATAATATGTATTTTTTGGTTAATGACAATTCGCAATGGAATGCAATGTTTTATGTGATCATTATTTGGTGTTTCATGTGAGTGATATAGTAGATTAAATTAGTGTAATGGAGATGAATGGAAGTCGGTATAGGCGTGAATGAGAAACCAAGATTGTGGGAAGAGGAGAGACAAGGCATATGTTACATTAATCAATATGTCAGCAAAAACTTTCAGAGCAAAATAATGTAAGTATCGACATCATTAAGTGTAGTAATTTAAACATTTGGGAGGTGAGTGATAACCAGAGTCAGAAATAGTTGGTGAGGAGAGATCACTTATAGTAGAGTGATAGAAATCTGTTCCAGACAAAATCAAATCGTATTTCGTTGTCTCTCCTTCTGTAGAAGTATCTTTCTATTGTCACTACATGTGACATCCAGCCAAGGTTTCTAAATGGGTTGAGATCATATTTTATAAACAAATCACCAATGGTACCAATTACATTTTGAAATTCATTGTCAAACTATGTCTAGCTGTTATACCGTTCACTTATATGTATGTTGGAAATAAGTGAGAGACTGCAATGAAATGGCTACTGCTCTGCAGAAGTACAGATACAAATAATGAAGAAATTATTGAAACTCCTACTGCAGTGACCCTAATACTAAAGGTAAAACAGGCATGACCCAAAAGGCACACCTGCTTGTGGTATGATGGGCTGAGGGCAGCCAATACTCTTTGGGAGTGTTAGGCAGAATCATATGCAGTACCCTTTGGGAACACCACACACAATTAAGACTACACGTGACAGTAAACATTCACCTTTGGTACAAGCCTGTACTAGACAGTAAAGTGGTAGCGATGGCTGAGCAGCAAGACTTATCTCAAGAGTAAAGTGAGCAGTACTAATAGTTACACACAGGACAACCATTACTATGGTTCAAACAAACACTGACTCAAGGTTTCTGAGAAAAAGAATATATATTTATTTACACATCAGTTATAAAACAATCGCACTCTTAATACACTACACCACACCCAACAGATTCTGGACAAGTTAAGCTCAAAATGAAGTGTGAGCAAAATGGCACTCCAGCAATTTAAATGGGAGGGAAAGACAAGGTTAGACAAAAGTTGAGCAGCACCAACAAGTAAGTAAGCAGGGCAATCTAGAAAAAGTAACTACAGTGAGGAAATCAAATCAAGAGGCCTGGGCCAAAGTCAATGGACCAGAGTCTTTGCAGAGGATCACACAGTTCAGGGTAGTTTGTGGTTAATTCTTTGCCAAGAGTTCAGAACGAAGTTGGTCAGCCGAAAAGTTACTTTAAAGAATAGAGAAGGACAAGCCCTCGGATTGGCGAAAAGTTTCAAACACTTACACTGTGGTTGGATGAAACGTACAACTGGATTTGAACAGTACCTTAAATGAAGAAGAAGGCTGTAGCTGAGGCAGACGTGCCTGGCAGGTCCTGCAGGCTCACAGTTCCTGAAGCGACTGTTGGACTGACACGAAGTAGGAAGACTGGAGAGTCCTGCACTGCCCAGGGAAGAAACCAGCAGCAGAGCAAAGCAACAAATAAAAGGTGCGCTCCTTAAAACCCCAAGCAGGGTCCGGTCCTCCTGGCTATCCGGTTCACTATAGCTGTGCACAGCAAATTCGACCAGAGGAGGGAGGCCTGGCTTGTAGTTTGGCGAACTGGTTGGTCCCACCAACTCAAGTGGAGAAGATTCCTTGCAAATCTTCCCTGTCTTCGAAGTTTGGAGATTCGGACCCGCAGCAGGGCTTCGCCGGGAGGTTCAGTCATGGTAGTGGTCCTCTTCAGTCAGCTTTTTTTCAGTTCTCTCGATCCAGTGGCGTCTCTGCCTTCTCAGACCCAGAGACCTGCTTTTTATGCAGTTTTCCCCCATTCACAAAGCGTGCTGTCAATCACACACCACAGCCAATCACACAGTGTGTGATATGGGTCTCCAAGGAGATCCTGTGCAGGAAGTTTCAAACCCCTCTCTCACATCCTGTCCCCGTCAGACATTCAGGCACCTAAAGAGGGCTTCTGTGCAGAAGCCCGCCAAAGGACGGTGAACAAAGGAACCAAACTTGCTTTGGCGCGCAGAGTAAAACACGAGAAAGACCTTTACAAAAAAGAAATGGTGATTAAACCCAGCCGGAACCAAATAAAAGTAAATAGGGTCCAGCGGGTTTAAATAGACCGTGGTAGGAAAAATAGGGTAGATACCACTGCCACCAGCCAAATTCTAAAGAGAGGGGAACGAAATTATGTTCCATGAGAGACACACAAAAAGGGATAACTATTAACCCTTTCCAGAACTCTATGTAAGATTGTTTGTACTGAGTCTGAGAATTTAAAAAAGACTGATAAATTCAATGGCAACTGTACATGTTCTGGGAGACAGTAGTCACTCCCAGAAAATGGAGTTTAAAAGTGGACGTCTAAAAAAGGCAACCCTGTGTCACTGCACTAAAGGTGCTGTGTAACACACAGTAATAAAATGATGCCTATGGAGCAGGTGAAGCTCCACAGTCTATGAACACAAACATTTTAAACACACACAGCAAAACACATGTAAGAGTGGGAAAAAAGGCTCACACTCTTACCAGGTGAAAAAATAAATCCTAGAAATCCAGCAAAGCTGCTGAGGGACTCAGTAGGTAAGGGAAATTAGCCATTCTGGGGATTTCTCCCTAACAAGGAGGTATGTGAGATACAAAGAAGCATCCTAGCAACTATAGTACAGAGGTCCCAAAATAAATGTATGTTCAGCTAAGAGTCCTTAACAATAGGAGTCTTTAATAAAACTAAAAATACAAACACTATAAAAAATAATGGCAACCCACACCTGTAAGCGAAGCCACAAGGTATGTAGACTTTGGGATTGAAGTGCCTACTCTTGGTGTAGGCAGGCACTAGTGTCTGCAGCAATGTTCCAATTCAAAAGGATATGCTTCAAAAGATAAAACATGGGGTCGTAACTGTAGTAAGGAGTTTTAAAGACATACCTATGGGATAGAATCTATGTATGAGCCTTCATACTTGATGCCCATGCAGTGCCCATGCAGGTTCCTTTCCACTTTCTTAAGGGTCAAAACAGCTTTGAGATGTTGAGTAAGGTGCACCAAAGTATAAAGTCTGCGTTGAGACAGTTGAGTCTGCTCAACATGATACAGCGATGCTCTGCAAACCTATAACATTGATTGGCTGTAATCAACTGAAGAAACAGGCAGACAATGGTCAAGTCAGTGATGGATAACACTCAAGTCAGGGTTAACAAGATCCAGGGGATGCAATGATGATGATGATGATAATTAATTTATAACGCACCTGTACACAAGTGTTTCTAGGCACAACAATACTAGGGAGGGAAGACAGGGGAAGGACAAAACAAATGATCTTACTAGGTCTTGTGTCATTCAGATCGTGAAAGTGCGATGACACAGAGTTCAGGGGGGGATAAGAGGGAAGTGCCAGGGAGCAGGAAAGGGGAAGTGCAATCAGGGTAGTGTTGCTCAGTAACTGCAGCCAGGACAGCATGGCTCAGGCTAAGTGCAAGGAGGTGGGGGACTGTAGGGTTACGGTTAAAACCTTGGTTAAAATGGTTACTGTTAAAAAAGTGCTAAGCGTGTGGCAGGCCCGAAGGCAGTACAGTGGTGGCTGGTTGTGGAGGAGCCTGGTACCCAGTGAGACTCTGAGGGAAGCCAAGCCATCAGTCAGCACCACAGATAGGTAGGTCAACATGGAAAAGAGAATGGTAAAGCAGAGTTGAAAACACAGTTCTTGAGCTGCTTCCAGAACTTCAGGTGGTCCGGCTCAAATTTGAAGAAGTGAGCAGCGATAAGCTGAATGCCAGCTGGATTGCAGGCAGGCAGTGGTGTAGTCAGCAGTGTGACAGCTTGAAATAAAACAAGTAAAACAAAACAAGCAGTGATTGTCATGGTCAGCTATTGGGGCCATGCACAGGCTCAACAAGACTCAATAGTGATTAAGTTGGCTTGATAGTTCTTCAAGGTGGTCAACAGGCCAAAGTAATGTACATTGGCATATTGGTTATTAAGGGCCTTTCTTTAGGGTCTGCAAGGATAAAGAGTGTCCATTGCTGCACTTCCAAGCCAGGAAGATTGGCATAGAGCACTTTCAGGAGCTGGAGCTGTCACCTCCAGTGAACAGGATCCTGGTATCTAGTGCTTAGGCAACAGCATGCCTTGTCCAAACAGACATTCACCCCATACAATCCTCTGGGATGAAAAAAGGCAGGGTCTTGCTCTTTTCTTGGACTCTTTATCTTCAACTCTTTGATAGAGGAGTTTGGAAAGATTGTATCACAATACATTTTCAGGTCAAATCTTCTTCTTCTGAAGCCCAAAGATGATTTAACCCAAGGAGAGGTATCATCTCCTTGCATAATTATATTTCCATAGCAGAATGATCCATTCAAAGCCTTCTCCAAGAGTATAACCCTGGCAGCTTTGCAGGAGTCTTTGCCTGATGATTTTGGCTCCAGAGTTCTTTGTCTGCAGGAAATGAGGAGAGGACAGAAAAAATGTGAATGTCTCAAGAAATCCAATGATTGGCCTTGGTTCGTCTAACTTTTCCCCCTCCCATGACTGCCTTTCTAGTACTTACCACCCTCATATGACCATTTGCTGTCCTGGCAGGGCTTGCCTTTAAAGCACAGATTCCAAAATAACCTCCTCTGGATAGTTACTGTCCTGGTTCCAAGGCAACAAGCTTTGCCAGAGAGAACAAAGGGGTATTTCTAGCACTTGGCCCACATGTTTTGTTTTAGGTGGAACCAAGCCCCAAGCAGCTGATACACATAAGGCACTGACAGTTGAAAGGGTCAATAAAAAACAAGGTATTTTAATTGGGCAACATCTAATTTGGGAGAATTGTCCACTCACCCCAAATATAGGCATGCACATTTTTTGTTAATTTAATTACATTTTTTTAAATTCATCTGGGACCCCAGATTTCACAGTATTAATTCCCTACCGCCTCCCTCCCCTTTCGGGTTAAGAAAATGCAGGGTTGCACAGAAGATCTATTTATTAATAAAATAGAAATAAGTACATTTAATTAAACAAATTATTCATCTATGGCATTCCAATATCAGTAACAGCTACGGTGATGCACACATTGTCCCTTGAACAGTCAAAATGCATTAAATAGAAAAAGAAGAGAGAAAGCAGAGGTGAAAAGACAATTCTTGCGCTGCCTCCGGAAGTTCAGGTGGTCCAGCTCAAATTTAAAGCACTAAGCAGCGAGCAGCGATCATCTGAAAGCCAGCTGGATTCAAGGCAGGCAGTGGTGTAGTCAGCAGCGTGACATCGCAAAATAAAATAAAAAAAGTAGTATGTGTCAAGGTCAGCTATTGAGGCCATGCACAGGCTCAACAAGACTCAATATTGATTGAGTTGTCAAGGTGGTCAACAGATTGAAGTAATGTACATTGGCATATTGGTTAATAGGGGCCTTTCTTTAGGGTCTGCAAGAACTATGGCATTCCAAAATCAGTAGTAGCTACGATGACGCATACAGTTGTCACTTGAACAGTCAAAATGCATTAAATTGAAAATTATCTTTTAAATATCATGCATCACCATATGTACATTTAATTTACCCTGAGCACACAACTACCAGGCCTTAAACAGTGTATGAGGGCTATGGAAACAAATTGTAATTTTATAGAAAACCAAATTAAATCAGATCATCTCTGCCTATCAAAATCTCTAGATTAATTTTTCATTGAAAATTATTGCCCCCTCACCAGATAAATAGGCATGTCAGAATTCTGCATAGTGTTCTAGAAAACTGAATGCAAAACAAGCTACTTAATATTCCTGCATGTGAATTTCTCGTAAAAAGAAAATTCTTGCCAGTGGCATTTCTATTACTTTATTTTTATTTATTTATTGAACATTTTTACGGCGCAATGTACAGCAAAATGTGTTTCCAGGTGCCACTTTCACAGCATAAAAGTGCGCATTTGTCATGTTCAATGGGTGACTTTAAGGCAGGAAAAGGAGTTGTAGTTAATAACCCTTTCTCTATTTTACTTCAGTGGACCAGCACCATTAACAGGATTCTGCTTGGTGATGCAACATGGAAATGATTTCAATTGCCTTACGGGTCTATGTGTGCCCACACAGAGATATCCGTTTGTGTCCCAGAAAGCTTTTTCTGTGTTTGATCATTACACAGGAGTCAGGAGATTTCCCTGTATACACACAATAGGGCCTCTTCCATAAAATCTATAATTCCATCAGTACATACACTTCTGAAATATGTAATCATTTCTCAGGATACATAGTCCATCTATCTACCCAACCTCCTCAGTACTTCAACTAAGAAAAATGGGTGGGATGGAATATAGTCTGCTTCAGAGGATTGTTCCCCACAGGATTATCTCCCCTTAATAATATACTTACACATTCATTTATTTTGGCTGTCTCACAGACAGGTGGGTACACTCTTAAGTACTGGTTTAATTCACCCCCATCTTGGAACAGGTGGGCAGCTTTCATCGAGAAGGGATCAGCTTCCCTCAATAGCCTTATCTCCCTCTTTATGTATTGGAGCCTGTCTGATGTATTTGTTACTGAAGAAGAACTGGGATATGATTTCCAGGTACACCTCTCTTACAGTGCACAACTAATATTCCAAAACGGATTGAAAGGAAGGGAATCTATACCTTTCTTCTTTCTTTTGTTATCAATGATCCTTTGTCTCCTCCCTTCTGTAAGTCAACCAGTCAGTGAATGAGTCCTCCGAATATATAGGTTTGAACATCCATAGATCAGAAACCACTACCTTTAGAGGTATGTATAATTTTTCAAATGTAATTACACCAGAGTATGTGATTGAACAGTGTTCCAAAAGTGAGATCACACTAAACCATCCCTCATACTCAATGTGTCTATTAATGAAGTAGGTGGTCTTATGGGAGTGACTTCTAAACCTAGTTTCCCTCCCATTTGATGTGAAGTCATTTGGGAAATTTCTACATTAAACAATTGTAACTTTCTAAAACATTGGGCCTCATTACAATGAGGGCGTCCGCAGTATGAACGGTGCCGGTCAGACCAGACGTGCAGAGTGGGACCCGCTAGCAGACCAGGATGCTAACAATGGGCACGTCATTAACGGGCCCATTGTTAGCATCCTCCCCATTCCCATTGAGCCCTATTAGGGCTCAATGGGAATGGGGATGTACCGGGTCTGGGTCCCACGAAAGGGAATTACCGTGTCCTCCAATGTCAGAATGGCCTGGTAAGTCCCCTTTTGCGGGATCCGGACCTGGACCCGAGTTTGGAGGTATCCATGCCGCTAAAAATTGCATGGCTACCTCCAAACTCGTAATAAGGCCCATTGTATTCCTTATATGTGATAATGTTAATAATGAGTTCATCAGATTGCTCTCACTTAGGCAAATCAAATAATTCTAGACTGATCTCTGCACAACATGTGATATTTGGGTTTTTACCCACCGATACTTGTATGCAAAATGTATTGTTTAAACTCAAAATGACAGCCCCACCATCACAGACACTAGGATATAGAAATCTCCGGCACATGGCATTTAGGTACATGAATATCCACATTCACGTAATTTGGCTAATTAACATAACGTCAAAAAATATAATTTTACATTCAGCTGATAGAACACCCCAAACATGTTTAAAGCATTAAGTCTATTTGAACTTTTGTGCAAAGTTTATACGCAAAAATGTGATTCCATAGGTCAAATTTAAAAGCCATTCGTTTTCTACTTTTTAACATATTGAATGGCTTTTCCAGTGCCTGGTAACAGAATATCTGGTATCACTTCCTTAGAGCTCAGAGCTGGGGAATATATGACCCCTGAGAAGGCTGGTTGTCATGGCAAAATTATTTTGAAATCCAGTTGCTGGCAGCACCATTTATGACTAAATCCTAACCCAATGATTGGTTCCAGCATCTGCATGTACCTTGTGTCAGACATCCAGTCTCCAAATATATGAATATCCTTTCCCTGGCTGATGGGGGGGGGGTTGATTATTTGAGAGAAGGCCACATCTCACAATTAATTCATTGTATTTATAAGGCATGTGTCTTCCCCTGCAAAACCTATCTTGGAGAACAAAGCAAAACATTTGGGGGCCGATTCATGGAACAAACGTGCGCCGAAAATGCATGCGCAAGCAGGCGCAAGGGAGTGCAAGCGTGAGAAACGCAGCGCACGCGCACGCGAGCGATTCAAGGAAGACGCTGCGCGTGCCTCCCACTGTCCGTGCGCCCAATCTGGCCATGGCGCATGCAGGCATACACGGCGTGTGCTACGCGCACAGCAAAAGCACACATAGCGCGGCGCACACAACCAAAGTGGGCGGAACAGTGGGCGTAACACGCGGAATGGGGAACAACGCGTGAAAAAGAAGGCGTAACTGGGGAAGTACTGCAGGGAACTACACGGAACGCCCACACGCACGCGAACAACCAGTATTCATGGATCCGAATACCGGAAACCCGTGCACGGCAACAGATGCACACAGGCATCAACGCGTCCGCCACACGAAGGCAGGCGGAAGCGTCCCCGCGCACAGTACAAAAGTGCGCGCAAACAACAAACACGTATATACAGCTACAATGAATGCCCCATTTGTCGCAGCACTGATCGTGGGACACTGCAGGAGGAGGAGAATAGCCAGGGCACGCATTTTCGCACCACGGACAAGCCTTTTTGGGATGCCTGACGACCAGGTCTATGGCAGGTATAGGTTTCCACCCCACATCATCCTAGACCTGGTCAGGGAGTGGGAAGATGACCTTACATCCCCCACCCTTTGCTCCCAAGCATTGAGCCCCTTGGAGAAGGTGCTCAATGTCCTGCATTTTTTGGTCACTGGGTCATTTCAGCGGACTACTGCCATAGTGGGGGGGGTCTCACAGGCCACGCAGTCACGCTTCCTACACCAGGTACTGGCAATCATGACAGCGCGCCCCTCAGTCCGCAGGCACATATACATGCCCAGAATACCCGCAGAAAGGCAGGCCGTTGTCCTGGATTTTTTCAGGGTGGCACACTTCCCCAAAGTGCTCGGTGCCATAGATTGCACCCATGTGGCCCTACGTCCACCTAGGGCCACTGAGCACATCTACCAAAACCGCAAGCACTGGCATTCCATCAATGTACAGGTGGTATGCGATGCAAAGGGAATCATCACCTCTGTCTATGCAAACTACCCTGGCTCCACCCATGACAGTTTCATATACAGAATGTCCGCCCTGAGCCGGGCACAGGAAGCTGGGCAGCATGGCGACACATGGCTCCTAGCTGAGTACAAATGCCCTTGCACATGCATGCAAGTCACACACAGACAAATACCCAAACCCTAATAATCTCAACTATTATCACCTCCCTAGGGGACAGTGCCTACCCTCTGAGCAACCACATGATGACGCCAATCCGGAACCCCACCACACCACCCCAGGTAAGATACAACGCCGCCCATATTGCAACCAGGGCCATAGTGGAGCGCACATTCGGAGTGCTCAAGTCACGTTTCCGCTCCCTTGACCGCTCTGGCGGGCAACTACTCTATGCACCACCAGTAGTGTGCAGGATTATTGTGGCAGCATGTGTCCTGCACAATGTTGCAACACGGCAGGGCGTCCCGGTGGACATGGTGGTGCCCCCACATCCCCAACCACAGGCACAGGCGCTGCCCATGGGAGGGGACAGGGCACGTGGCGAGGAAGCCCGGACCCATCTTGTGGCCACATTTTTCACCTAAACTCCCACCCCTGCGGAGTGCAAACAGGCCTGGCACATACCAGGTGACAATCGATGATGACAAACAGACAGTCAACTGTCACAACCCTACCAGCCTGAGATAGTTGCCATGGAAGTGCCACATCGTCTGCATCCCTAGCTACTTAAACACAAGCTATCCTGTGTGACCAAAAGGCACACATATGACATATGACATGATATGGCCTATACACAAGTATTTCAAGGTGCGATGAGGCAGAGAGGGGGGAACAAGGGAAGACAGACAACGGTACTACTAGGTCAGGTGTCATTTAGATTGTGCAAGTGCAGGGGTAGGGGGAAGGCAAAAGTGCAAGGGGAAGGGGAGGGGGGAGTGCAGTACAGGGTAAGTAGACCAAAAAAGAAATATATAGGTCAGCTGGTGGCAACTGCAAAGGTAAGTGCAGACAAGTGCTGGGAAGGGGGGGGGCTGTAGGGATAGAGTGACAGTACCGCAGTGCAGGGGTTGCCAGGGAGGCAGTGCAAGTGGAGAGTGGCTGGGCCAGGGACCGAGGTCGGTGAGAGTGGCCCAGTTGCAGATCCAGTGCAGTTCCAGTGAAGAATTCCGCAAGGGAGAGGCAGAGAGAAAGCAGAAGCAAAGAGGAAGGTCCTGAGGTGCTTCCCGAACCGGAGATGGTTCCCCTCAAGTTCAAGTGAGGCAGGAAGGCTGTTCCAGAGGGAGGGCCCTGCCACGGAGAGAGATCTACCCCCAGCTAGTTGCTCTGAGAAGCGGATGACCCTGACATGAAAGGTGTGCATCACACACACCTGCAAAACAGGCCATGGCCATCACTGTTATGTCACTCAAACCCTCCCAAACCACAACATGACATGGCAAGCAATACCCATACACCAACACAGTAACAATAAGGTACACATTGCCATGTCCAAAATGTACAGTGGCATCAGACAATGATGCCTCACCTGGAATCAGATGAAATGACTGACCAACAACCTCCCACCCAAAATAAGTCATTCCAAATGTATTACAAGAGTTGTAGACGTAACATAACAATGAATGCCTGTCTGCATGCACATTGTGCATTGCAAAATCAACACTGCAGCTTCTGTGTGCTGTGTCCTACTCCTGCAACACACTGCTCAGCGCACAGCACCGTGAACAGCCATTGTGTGTGATGCACACCCTGAGCATCACATCTAAGCGACAGACCACATCAAAAAGCAAATTAGGCATGTACAGGATCCATAATTGGTCACAGAACATGTGCTGCAGGGACACAGTGGCCACCAGAAGGCAAACAGTGTACACGTGGATATGCAAGGGTGGGAGTACATGTAGTGCATCAGAGTGCAAGTGTGTGGGTCTGCAAGGACATGCACTCAACATATGGATGTGCACTCAAGTGACCATCAGTGTTCTCTACACATCACATGTGAACATTCACCATGTGTACACCCCAGCATGTCAAACCACAACTATCCCCTTGCACCTGAAAGGTAAACACAACACATGAACAGGCATTGGTCAGCACAACACAACATGTACATAGGATACCACCATTACAATGTCAGAGTTCCCATCACACTGCAGGGCAAGGCAACTATCAACAACAAGCCCCCTCCCTCACAAATGACCATGACCCACTGAACAACTGCACCTGGGTCATGGAGCCTTCAACCCTCAATTCCACCTGGCCACAGGATCACCTTTACCCTTCGTCACCATCTCCCACCTTGTGTGTAAAAAGGTGCCTGTGCCCTCAGCATCCACACTCATTTCCAAAATCACAAAATCCAAGGCATAAAAACGAACCCGAACACCCTCCAGTAGATGACTTGACGTAGCATTACCTCACAAAGGCCAAGTACTACCACAATGATGCAACAACAAAGGTTGCACAGTAAAACAACGTCACAACAGGATGTGAACCATGTGTGGTACATAACATAGGATGATGCACCATGAACGGATGTGTACTGTCACAGGTCCCGTGTACAGGCGCGGAAGCGTCACGAAACAACCACCCCCACCGTGTCCCGGGTGCCTGCAAGGTCAAACTCACACAGGCCCCTGAGACCCTGGTGGGGAAGGAGGTTCAGGGATATGCAGTCAGGACAGGTGTTGGCACACTGGATAACTGGAATGAGTGGCAGGAGAGGGGAGGAGGAATGACACATGAAAGTAGGGAATGCACGAAAATGTACTACCTGCATGAACACATACACAATCCAAACAAACTTGGACATCATTGTCATGGCCTTCTGTAGTCCAGGCTTAGGAGTGGTACGAACCAACCACCCCCTCTAGGGTTTTGGCACCTGCAAGTTCGGGGCTTACACAGGCATCCGCAACCCCAGTGGGGAAAGAGGGTTAGGGAACGTTGCTTGGATAGGTACGGGAAGCAGGAACACTGGGTAGAGGGTACAGGGCTCAAAATTGCATAGGATTCCAGGTGATTAGGGGGAAAAAAAACATACCAAATTGAATCACACATACATCCATGCATTAGTGCACCCCCCAGCAAGCCTATGCAGAGCAGTTTGAAAGAAAAACAACAAGACACTAAGCTCTGGTTTTGAGTGCTGGCCTCCTGCCGGCGCACTCTCAGGTCCGGTTACAGGAGCACTGCAATGCTGCAAAGAGAGCCACAGTCAACAACCTGTACGTGCCAATTACACAAAAACACACCACCAAACATGCCCCATAGCAACAAACAGCCAATCTGGTGTAGATGCTTCGTACCCATATATAACATTACCCCTGGGACGGGTCATACACAGTCAATGCAGTAAGTCAGCCGCCGGTGGGTGCGTGGCAAATGGAACACCAATGTGTCACAATTCACACAACATGCAATGTTCCCTGGGTAAGCAGACAGACCCATATAGCAAGCCATGACTTCAGAGCAAGTTGCGTACCACCATGACCAAAACAAAGTTGGCAGTGCATTTATCATAAAGTACATGGAAATGAAATGCACTGCACCCGAGTATGTCCCTTGCTGTATGTCCCTGTGAGCTGCCCCTTTCCATGTCTCGGAAGGCTACATGGTTGATACAAGTGCCTCAATGGACCTTGGTGTACCGGAGGGCATGTGCCACTGCCCCTGCAGGTGTCCCAGACAACCTTACAATCAACAGCCATCAGTCCACCAACACATCTGAGCTGCATTGTGTGCTTCAACACCAATATTTGTCCAAGCTCACCCTCAGTGCTGTGACTAAGCCTGCATGTGCAACTCGTCTGGTGCAAGCTTTGCTGTGTTGTGGCCCCCCTGTGCTGCTCACCTTGCCTGGAGTTCCTTGGAACACGTCAGCAGTTCTAGGATGTAGGTCTGCAATCCCTGTGCCTCTGCTTGTGCACACATGTGCATGTGGGCACCAACAAACGTGTCCAGAATTCTGTCATCCAATGGGCCATGTCTGCTGGCTAAGGTGCTCTGGAGGCTCATCCCCCTGCAGAAAGGGCATGAAACACATGATTAATGCTTCAAAGCCATCTGTGTGTGTCTCTTCAGGCATCTCATTACTTGACCATGTCAGAGAGTCACAGCATAAATCACACCATCAGTGCGTCTTTCACATCCAAAGTGTGTAACACTATCTACAGCATGAATTGCAACAAGCACGTGTACAGTAAAGATAAGAAACATACTACACCATGCATAGCAATGAATGTACACATTAATCATGAAACACCCCATCTAGCAAAAGCTGAACAGTGGACAATAACACCAAAATCATCCCCACAGCACCAGACATGCCACAGATATGACAGTCCAAGGCCCTTGTGTAAAAGTTTCTGACACCGAACCATCCTTGCGAGCCCATGGATAAGAGAGGCAGGAGTGGCATATGTGAGTCAAGGACCCCAAGCAGCAAACACATACACAAGCCTGAAGGGCCCAGCTGGAACAGACAGTGGATGCCTTCAAAAGCCACAAAGCACCGCACCGTCATATGAAAGCACAATAGACGGGCAATTTTAAACTATAGTAACTATTAACTAATTACACTAACTATGGAAAACCTACATTACCTAATTAAACTAACTATCAAACAGAAAGTTAACTAACTAAACTAAAAGAAAAATCAAAAATGGCCACATACGACCCGGGGGGAGGGGAGGCACCCAGGAGGGGGGAGGTACAGGGTGCTGCTCAACATCCACATGCGATGATGCTGAGCCAAAAAAAAAACCTCCATGGCCCAACTCCTGCACAGCCCGACCTATGTGGGAGATAGATGGTCGTCCGAGTCTGGCTCATCCTGTAAAGGAGGACGTGGCACATTAGCCTGGCCACGCCTAGCCGCAGCTTGCCCCTCGTCGGCAGCAAGTCTGCCGGACGGGTGTGCCTGGTTCTGTGTGGCGATGAGATGTAGGTCTGCATGCAGGAACTCACGTGATACACGTGCTTCCTCCTGCAAGGCCTGGCTGGACAACCGCTGCACCTCCCGGCAAGCCTGTAGCTCAGCCGAGATGGTACGCTCAAGCTGTGCAAACCTCTCCTCTGCCTGCTGCCTCTGGGACATCATAAGGACACCCAGAGTGGATCTGAGGGAAGCATACTCCTCCCTCAGGGCATCCATGTGCGCCTCTGCGTGAGCAGCAATTGCTTGACGCAGAGACGACATTTCAGCCTGGCGTGCCCTGTCTGAGGCCGCCATGCCCAGCCTGAGCGAGCGGGCCGTGGACCGTGCCGCCTGCTACTGGAGAAGCACCTGCCTAGCAGGGGGGAGCACAGATCGGGCCATACGCTCCATGCTCTCAGCAATGTTCTCCATTGCTGCCCCCTGCCGTTCTGAATTGGCAGGCATGTCTTGCTCCCACTCAGTATACTGCGGTTGCGCGCGGCGACCGAGTTGCCAGGCTTGACCCCTGCGGGACCCAAGGACCGGGGGTCCTCGCTGTGTTAGCACCGCCCGCGGCTGCACAACTACATGCCCCCGTCGACGTGATGTCCCAGGCACATCAGTGACTGGTGTGGAGGGTGACCCTGCGTCCCGATCCACCACGGGCGGAGGATCCAAGACTGTCTGATCCCTCAGTGCAGGTGTCGCAGACAGAGGAGTGTCCACATCAGAATCACTCACCCCTGACACATGGACTTGATGCTCATCCAACTCAACATGGACGTCAGAGTCGTCATCAAGGCTGGACTCATAGGCAGCCAGAGACAAGATGGACTGTAGCACCTGGGGGTTTTCGTGGCCTACCACCCCACGACCCCCACTAGTGCCGGGTTGATGTAATGGTAACAACCCTATATCTGGCATGACAACACCATCCTCCGCCTCTATTGCATCATCACCTGAAAAATAGAGAGAAAAAGGTCACTACACATGTCAGAAGCACACAACACACATACACACCGACAGCAAACGCATCAGGCAGACATGTGACACACAACATATAACCTGCCATGCATGCTGTGTCAACTTTGAATTGCTTCTGTGATCAGACCTGTTGAAAGGTGGCAGTTTCCATGGAAGTGGGTCTATGCAGTGCAGAAAATGTGAACGCCGTCACTGCCTACATGTAAAAGGACTCCATGGTGTGTGCCAGGAAATGTGAAGGCAGTGCAATGTCAAATTCAGACATCACGTGCATTGTGCATTCAATGTGTACCATATCTAGAAGCCAAGCACCCCTCCACCCCAGTACCAAAGCAGGGATGCCTAGCATGGTATCAAAAGGTGGACCATACACTTGTGTATTGACAGGCAGTGTTGACTGGCATCAACAGCTGAATGTGATTCAAGTGACAACACTGCAAATGATGCAGGGACAGTAAGCAGGACACATGATGAAAACTCTGGATTCCGCCCATGTGTGAAGACACAACAACAGTTGGACAGAGTCATTGGCCATTGAACAGGCTGAGGCCTGTGAGCCACACAAATTGTCAGACCCTAAACATTTGTGCAACGCAGGACTGAGCCACAGTTGACATGGGAAGGCTGATGAGATGGCAGGCAATGTATATAACCAAGGACTTGTATTACAGTGATCATCCAGTCAAGGACACATAGAGGCATGCGTGCAATGCACATGGAGCATGAATGGGCACTCATGTCCCTGCGGGAGATCTGACCTATGCACAGTACAAGTGAGATACCCTGCATCAAGTACTAAGGCTGTACCACACGGCATATGTTTGGCAGATTCTACGCTGGAAGTTAGCATCTACACAGGATGCATGAACAAGAAAGTACACATTGGCAAGATTGAAGAACACCAGTGCAAAGGTGGAACTGGGGTGCAGAGTGGCGGAGGAGGGGCAAGGGAGCATGCCTACATGGAGTCCCCGCATGCAGGCAGAGGAGACAAGCATGATGGAAGCATTGCATTACTTACACATCAGAACCATGTACACGTCACATGTAGCGGCAATCATGCACAACACATCCCACAAGTGAAACACACACGTCCTCAAAAAACACGCATCAACACTCACTGGACTGGGCATCAAAGTCCAGCATCTTTCCCACTCCTTCGACCAATTCAGGTGGTATGAACTCCGCAACGAGTGCCTCATGCGGAGTGAGCTCTTCCTCCTCTGGTGCAGGCCCACCGCCAGTCACCAGAGTCAAGTTGTAATTAGAGGCACGCTTAGCCTTAGTGCTGCGTTTGATGTCATTCCAACGCTTTTTGCACTCTTGCGCCGTGTGCACCTCATGGCCGAATGAACTGACATGTTCCGCAACATGCTTCCAGTGGGTGTCACGTTGGGCAGCCGTTGTCTGACTATTGGCACCCACTAGCATGTCACGACTGTGGCCCCGCACGTAGTCCACGAGGAAGTCCAGTTCTTGCTTACAGAAAGGCTTCTTCCTCGACGTGCAGGAGGTCGTGGCTGTGTGTGGGGTCCCAGCCTGTGCTGCAGGTGCAACCTTCCTCCTCTTGGACTGTGGCGCAGACCCTGGCTGGCTAATGCCGCCCTGACCAGTATGGCCAGTGGGTTCGGTGGATTGAGCCAAGGGAGTGGCAGGTGGAGGGATGACCAAAGGCCTGACTTGTGTCAGTGGCAGCTGGGTGCCCACTAATGGACCCTGCGCAGCAACACCAGCTGTGGCAGGGTCATTGACCGCAACGGTCCTGGTTGGCAGACTCACAACTGGGGTGCTGTTGGGTGCATCTGCCCATGCACTTGCCAACACCCGGCTGTTCGGGGCAGCAGATGACATGACTGCCCCATGGACACGTGTCTTGGTCTGAGCAGCCCGGCCTGCCCCTATGGTTTCCCCCCTGGCCTGTTGGAGATCTACCAAGGGCTCTTCAAGTGCCAACGCAGCCTGCGCTGGCAGACCCCGAGCCTGGATGGCGGTGCCCACAGCTGCACCTGCAGCTACCACTACCCTTCGGCCCGTGGCAGTTGATGGAACGGACTGCCGGGTCACACGGGCGCCAGTGCCAGATGTAGAAGCTGCATCCCCCGGAACCACAGGGGGTGGTGGCATGACTGCACCGACACATGGCACAACATTGTGCTCAAGTGGCGCACCCCTGCCTCTTCCCCCTCTGTGGCCGCCCTGGACACCCTGGAGTCCCCCTACTCCCTGGTCACCACGGCCACGTCCCCGACCACGCCCGCCACGATGAGGACGCCCAGCTGAGGCGCCCCTCACCTTTGGTGGCCTCCCAACCATGGCACAGATGTAGTAGTGCCGGCACAGATGGAGTGGTGCCAATGGGAGGTGTACACCACAATTGACCTGGGCAATTGGGGTGAAGGGGGTGGGAAGCAAGATGTTAACAGCCCCCCTGCACCTGCAAGGCTGTATGTGACCCCGGTGATGTAGTGACGGGTCACGCAACGCTCAGGCACCCCAAAACTGCAGTAAAACCGTGCACGCAACCCTGCAGCCTACGTGCATGGATTCAACCTCCTGCAGTAACCGGTGGCACCCAGTAACACGAATAACGCGTATGCGTAGGACACGCAGGCTACTATGACATCGAAAATGGGTGCGATACACAGGGGCACCCGCAGTGGAAAAAAGAGCGTGTGCGACTCAGCGTCTGACTAGCGCGATGCAGAAAAACACACGTAGCCAATACCCCCGCCAAAAGAAGAGATACGTCCTTGATAGCTGTGAAGTTGTCATGGCGCGCGAAACAACAGGAAGCAGCAACACACGTCGGTCTCCACGAAAGGCACGTACAGCGAACTGCTGGGCCCGCTCACCTTTAACCCGTGCTGAGGGAAACGCACGCGCACGTCACGTCACTTACTCGCATGGGCCCTTTCCCCGTATTTCACGCGGACGTGCAGTTTTTCACGTGCGCTGAAATGGCCATGCACGCCTGTGCGTGTCACGTCACAGGGGCGCTTGCGCTTGAGGGGCCTTCTGTCCAATGAAATTGCGTATGTGTGCAGACGCGCTTACGCGCTAAGGGCCTTTCCTCGAATTACACGCTGACGTGCTGAATTTTCACGTGCTAAATCACTCCGTATCAAGTTGGCCACGCGTAAGCACACGGAAGACCACGCTCCTGCCCAGAAGGCCGAACTACTGCCCCCCAGAGCCCCGAGCACGCTCCCACCTGCCATCTGCTGCTGCCTGACTGCCTGCTGCCCACGTGCCCTGCCATTTGCTGCCTGCACATCAGCCAGGGGTGCGGTTGCTGTGACCACCCCTGCTGGAACCGAAGACTCCCGACTGGGATTCCATCGCTCCACAGCCCAGCCCCAGGACCCAGTTGCTCACCCACTCCTGCCTCTGGGGTTGTCATGTCGGGCACTGCAACATCTGGCACCACTGACAACCCCTGGCCAGAGAGGCAGAGGGGCACCAGCTTCAGTGCCAGGGAAGTTGGTGTCCTGGTGGAGCAAGTCCTGGGGCAATATGATGCCCTCTTCGGAAGTTCCCGTGCCGACAAGGAAGGACGGACTCAGATCTGGACTGACATCGTGACTGCCATCAACGCGAAGGGGGTGGCAGTCCACGACTTCCAACATGTCAAGAAGCGCTGGGAGGACTTCAGGTCCAGGACCCTGAACAAGGCCCGGCGCCTCTTGAAGGCAGCGGATGCCAAGGGGCACCGGGGCCACTTGTCGGAAGATCAAATGAGGGTCCTGGAACGCATATCCCCAGTGCTCCACGTCCAGGTCCTTGAGAGGCAGACCCGTCTGGAGTCGAGCGGTAAGTGTACATGCATCCTGATTGTGAGCTGTGCGTGTGGTGATGTTTCAGTAGTGTGCAGGTTGCACATCTGTTTGTATGGGGTCGAGTATGGGTGGGGGTGTACAGGGCCGTGGGGCTAACACATGCGAGGGCTGTAATGTGTGAGACATGGATGGTGCTTGTGTGTGTAGGCTTGCATGCCAAATGCAGTTGTGTGGGCACACATGTTTGGATGAATGTGTATGTAAGTAGACATGTCCGTGATTTCACGCATGTATGTTGTTTTCAGCTGCATGTATCAGCACTGTGTACATGTGCATTTGTGTGTATTTGACAAGGGTGCAACAGTGATGCAACATGGATGCATGTGACAGCGGGATGTGGAAGCCTGATTGGCAGATGTGACATGGATGCCAATCTGAACACTGCGACACTTGGCAGAGGTGTACACATGCATGCAAGTGTGGTGGTGTGTGTACATGTGTGGTGCACTTCCTGTGTTGCATGTGATGTCTGGCTCAGCTTTGCCTGCTCATGCTGTTGTATGTGTATGGATGGTGCTGGCAGTTGCGATATGGCTGTGGTATGGCTCATGTGTGCGAGTTGAAATGACATGTGTGTTGGGGATTGTGATGGCATGTCTGAGGTTTGCCAATGCCACTCATGTACAACTGTCATGTGTGTATGTGTCCATTGTACAGTGCCCTGATGCCTGTGTTTTATTTCTCCCTGTCTGCAGCGTCAACTGATGAAGAGGGCGGAGAAGGTGCAGTGGAGCACAGCGGCCGGGATCCCACCGTCAGCCGGAGACGCAAGGCCCGGCTCCCCTCCCAGGTTGTCATCTCGTCGGGGAGTGAGGAGTCCGGTGCTGCGTCCCAGGCCACAGCTGCCGGGGGGAGGTCCAAGAGGCAGAGGTTGGAGTTGGAGTCCTCGGCAGCAGAGGGGGCAGCTGGGACCCCACAGGGCCCAACGGGGGAAGATGGCACGGAGTCATCCAGGTTGGTAGGGGGTTTGGTGGAGGAGGAGGCCGTGCAAGCAACAGAGACGGGGTCTGGAGGTGGGGATCCCACTGGTGCTAGCGGTGCAGTGCAGGACCAGGGACAGGAGGCAGCACAGGCCGCCGCGGAGGTGCCTGTGTGCAATCCTGTCCCTGATCCTGTCCCTGCATCATCTTGCACCAGCAGGGTTGCCTACGTCCAGACCCGTTTTTAGGCAGGGGATGAGCAAACGACAACTGGCCTTCCTCTGCCTGCGGACGTGGCTATCCAGGTCGAGCCTGTCCTGACTGGTGTGGCGTTGCGTCAACGGGCCATGCGAGGTGACCTGCAGTCTTTTCATGAAAAGACTGCACGTCATCTCGAATGGCTCGTTGACCACGTCAGCCTACTGGGACAGGTCACCCAGGCCGGATTCCTCCGTTTGATGGGGCTTGCTACGACCCCCTCCTCAACTGAACCCCCTACGCGCCAGTCGTCCTCCGTGCCATCTTTCCACCCATCAGTCACATGGGTGCCCTGTGGAGCTGCCTCTGACGGTGCGGCCAGGCTGGTGTAGGAGGCATCCCTGCCACAGTCGGGAGTCGGACGTCCAGCAGGGGAGGCCACATCAACGACTGCACCCCAGCCGGCGGAGGATGTGCAGCCAGCAGGAGGCAGTGCACGGGCAGAGGCACAGCAGCAGCAGCAACGTGGTGGGAGCCATGAAGCCTCGGGGCCTTCAACATCGGAGGGGCAGGCATCGGCCGGAGGGCAGGAGGACCCAGGACAGGGAGTGTCTTCCGTGTGGCAGCGGTTGGGCCACGCCATAGATGCGGAGCGGCAGCGGGCGGAAGAGGCACGGCTCACGATTGTCAGGGCGGAGAACTCCATGCAGAGGGCCCTGAGGCAGGCCGAGTGCCTCGAGGCAATCCGCAGGGGGTTGGAGGTGGACACGTCGACGGCCCTGTGGACCCTCGGGGCCATGGAGGAGGTCCGCCTCTGGGACATTGAGCTGGAGTTTGATGATGCCCTAGCCCGGGACATCCAAAAGTGAGCCGTCAGACTAGCCCGCTGCCCTTGTACATAGTTATGTAGTTAGTGTTAGGTTTCCTTTGTTTTTTTATTTATTTTGGACCTTTTGGACATTGGCTACATTTTTGTATATAGTTTATTTTATTAGTTAGTGTTGTTAGATAGGTTTCATTTCTTTTGTTGGGATAATGGACCCTGGCTTGTTCGTCTGTACATAGTTCACTGTTGGATTTTATTTTTCTTTCACAATTTACCCATGGAGCAATGGCTTTCAATTGTTATTTCCCATTGGATTTTCTTTTGTGGACAGTGACTTTGGACACCATTACTTTGGATTATGATTCTTGGTTTTGCTTTTTTTCACGAACATGCTTCTTTTCTTTTTTGTACATTCCCATTTCTGTTTCTTTATTTTTGAATCTATTTATGTTTCCTTTAATTCATATTTTTTTATCGAACTTCAATGTGTAGTATCATCTCATTGGTTTCATGCACATCATGATATGGGTTTTGAGATTCACTGACACCCATTGGGTGTATGTGAGGGACATGTGTGTCTTTCGAAACTTGCAATTGGTGTTCTGTCATGTAATTGCCATTTCTGAGTGGGTGGATGCAATACTCGGGTGGGTGTTTTGCATTTGGAGGCTGACCATAGGGACCAGGGATCTAGATTGTGATGACATGTTGGCTGGGGAACATGAGTTGGGGCCTGCTGGCAGGTGCCCCACAGTGCTGGGGGGTGGGGGTGATGGGGACATGAGTTGGACATGGGAGGGGGCCTGGTGGAGGCTGCCCCTGCACTGCTGGGGGTGTTGGGGACATGAGTTGGACATGGGTGGGGGCCTAGTGGAGGGTGCCCCTGCACTGCTGGGGGGTGGGGGTGGTTGGGATATGAGTTGGACATGGGTGGGGGCCTGCTGGCAGGTGCCCCACAGTGCTGGGGGTGGGGGTGGTGGGGAACATGAGTTGGACATGGGTGGGGGCCTGCTGGCAGGTGCCCCACAGTGCTGGGGGGTGGGGGTGGTGGGAGACATGGGTGGGGGCCTGGTGGAGGGTGCCCCTGCACTGCAGGGGGGTGGGGGTGGTGGGAGACATGGTTGGGGGCCTGGTGGAGGGTGCCCCTGCACTGCTGGCGGGTGGGGGTGGTGGAGACATGAGTTGGACATGGGTGGGGGCCTGCTGGCAGGTGCCCCACAGTGCTGGGGGGTGGGGGTGGTGGGGACATGAGTTGGACATGGGTGGGGGCCTGGTGGAGTGTGCCCCTGCACTGCTGGGGGGTGGGGGTGGTGGGGACATGAGTTGGACATGGGTGGGGGCCTACTGGCAGGTGCTCCACAGTTCTGGGGGGTGGGGGTGGTGGGGACATGAGTTGGACATGGGTGGGGGCCTGCTGGAGGCTGCCCTGCACTGCTGGGGGGTGGGGGTGGTGGGAGACATGGGTGGGGGCCTGGTGGAGGGTGCCCCTGCACTGCTGGGGGGTGGGGGTGGTGGGGACATGAGTTGGACATGGGTGGGGCCTGCTGGCAGGTGCCCCACAGTGCTGGGGGGTGGGGGTGGTGGGGAACATGAATTGGACATGGGTGGGGGCCTGCTGGCAGGTGCCCCACAGTGCTGGGGGGTGGGGGTGGTGGGGACATGAGTTGGACATGGGTGGGGGCCTGCTGGAGGCTGCCCCTGCACTGCTGGGGGGTGGGGGTGGTGGGGACATGAGTTGAGCATGGGTGGGGGCCTGCTGGCAGGTGCCCCACAGTGCTGGGGGGTGGGTGTGGTGGGGAACATGAGTTGGACATGGGTGGGGGCCTGGTGGCAGGTGCCCCACAGTGCTGGGGGGTGGGGTGGTGGGGACATGAGTTGGACATGGGTGGGGGCCTGGTGGAGGGTGCCCCTGCACTGCTGGGGGGTGGGGGTGGTGGGGACATGAGTTGGACATGGGTGGGGCCCCGCTGGCAGGTGCCCCACAGTGCTGGGGGGTGGGGGTGGTGGGGACATGAGTTGGACATGGGTGGGGGCCTGGTGGAGGCAGCCCCTGCACTGCTGGGGGGTGGGGGTGGTGGGGACATGAGTTGGACATGGGTGGGGGCCTGGTGGAGGGTGCCCCTGCACTGCTGGGGGTGGGGGTGGTGGGGACATGAGTTGGACATGGGTGGGGGCCTGCTGGCAGGTGCCCCACAGTGCTGGGGGTGGGGGTGGTGGGGAACATGAGTTGGACATGGGTGGGGGCCTGCTGGCAGGTGCCCCACAGTGCTGGGGGGTGGGGGTGGTGGGGACATGAGTTGGACATGGGTGGGGGCCTGCTGGCAGGTGCCCCACAGTGCTGGGGGGTGGGGGTGGTGGGAGACATGGGTGGGGGCCTGGTGGAGGGTGCCCCACAGTGCTGGGGGGGTGGGGGTGATGGGGACATGAGTTGGACATGGGTGGGGGCCTGGTGGAGGCTGCCCCTGCACTGCTGGGGGGTGGGGGTGGTGGGAGACATGGGTGGGAGCCTGGTGGAGGCGGCCCCTGCACTGCTGGGGGGTGGGGGTGGTGGGGACATGAGTTGGACATGGGTGGGGGCCCGGTGGAGGGTGCCCCTGCACTGCTGGGGGGTGGGGGTGGTGGTGACATGAGTTGGACATGGGTTGGGGCCTGCTGGCAGGTGCCCCACAGTGCTGTGGGGGGGTGGTGGAGAACATGAGTTGGGCATGGGTGGGGGCCTGCTGCAGGTGCCCCACAGTGCTGGGGTTTGGGGGTGGTGGGGACATGAGTTGGACATGGGTGGGAGCCTGCTGGCAGGTGCCCCACAGTGCTGGGGGGTGGGGGTGGTGGGGACATGAGTTGGACATGGGTGGGGGCCTGGTGGAGGGTGCCCCTGCACTGCTGGGGGGTGGGGGTGGTGGGCACATGAGTTGGACATGGGTGGGGGCCTGGTGGAGGCTGCCCCTGCACTGCTGGGGGGTGGGGGTGGTGGGAGACATGGGTGGGGGCCTGGTGGAGGGTGCCCCTGGTGGCTGGGGGTGCAGGGGGACATGCGTTGGTGGGCAGTAGTGCAAGTTGACATGTGGGTTGGCTGTGGGTCATGGCCATGGTGGATGGGGTGCCTGCAGGACATGTGCAGGGTAGGCCCCTGTGGTGTGAGCCACCTGCAGGGGCTGTGGAGGGTGTAGAGAGAACACCTGGGAGGACCCACACGTGCAATTCACGTGCGGTTCTCCCCGCGCACCCCTGTAATACACGTACCCTGATGGAATTGCGTGTGATACTTTCCGCGCACCCCTGATATGCACGTACCCTGCTGATATCGCGTGTGAAACTTCCCGCGCACCCCGAAATACACGTAGCCAGGACATTCGCGTATGTAACTTCCCGCGCACCCCTGATATACATGTACCCTGCTGACTTTGCGTGTGAACCTTCCCACGCACCCCAAGATACACGTAGCCAGGAGACTCGTGTGTGTAACTTCCCGCACACCCCTGATATACATGTACCCTGCTGACTTCGCGTGTGAGACTTCCCACGCACCCCAAGATACACGTAGCCAGGAGATTTGCGTGTGTAACTTCCTGCGCACCCCGAAATACACGTAGCCAGGAGATTCGCGTGTGGAACTTCCCGCGCACCCCGAAATACACGTAGCCAGGACATTCGCATGTGGAACTTCCCGCGCACCCCTGGAATACACGTACCCTGCTGATATCGCGTGTGAAACGTCCCGCGCACCCCGAAATACACGTAGCCTGGACATTCGCATGTGGAACTTCCCGCGCACCCCTGGAATACACGTACCCTGCTGATATTGCGTGTGAAAATTCCTGCGCACCCCTGAAATACACGTACCCTGATGGAATCGCGTGTGGAACTTCCCGCGCACCCCTGAAATACACGTACCCTGCTGAAATTGCATGTGGAACTTCCCGCGCACCCCTGAAATACATGTACCCTGATGGAATCGCGTGTGGAACTTCCCGCGCACCCCTGAAATACATGTACCCTGATGAAATTGCGTGTGAAACTTCCCGCGAACTCCTGAAATGCACGTACCCAGCTGAAATGACGTGAGGTACTTCCCGCGCACCCCAGTGATACACGTAGCCCGCTTGCCGTGCTGGTACAGTGTTAGCGCAGCCTTTTGCGCTGAATTGGGGATTTTGATGGCTTATCCCTGCGCAAGAGGCGTTCATTGGGGCGTAACTGGCGCTGCTGCAGGGTCGCTGCGCCACTGTGCGCCACGGCTGGTTTTGGTAGCTGGAATCCATGAATACGCTGTGCACGGAAATGGGTTTTGGCGCACGCGGCTGGCGCAGGGATTCGCACGCGCACACTGTGCGCCAGCCGCGTGCTCCACTTGTGCGCTGAATTCTATGAATTACCCCCTTAGTCCTTTGGTGAATTCCAGAGGGTGTCACTTTAAACAGCACAACATAACATTTTCTTTACATTAACCTCCTGTCAATGATTTAATTTTAGTTCTGTGTAGTTTAAATGTTCTCGTACTGATTCTTAGTTCTGTAATGAAATAAAATTAAAGCATACAGGCCTACTTCAATGTTTACTTTACTATGAAGCATGCTTTTAGAAAACAGAATGGACTGTTCTCCAATTAACAAAAGGTTGATGTATACTTTCTGTTTACAGGGAAGATATATTCTGAGTCTTTCCAGTTACTCTATGACAAATACTCTTGTAGATGAGCTGTGTAAAGAACTAATGGTGGCAACAGTAAGACAGACACACGTGATCACAGTTCAAGGGTGTTTATTGAACAATTAATGCAGGGTGGAAAAACATCCAAGCTAAACCTAAATCTAAGATGGGACCAAGTTCTGACCATCAAATGAAAAATAAGGCAGGCCTAGTGGCGTTGTGTTAAAATAAAAGTCCCATGCTTTAAGAAAATACCTATTGCCAAATCCTTTCAACTAATTACAGAAAGAGTGTGGGATAGGGTTTTCAATAAAGAAAGAAGTGTTCACAAATAACAAGTCAAGATGTGATTGCCAGGCTTCACTCTTCCCCACATTTTGAGCACGGGACAAAGTAGATCTCCTGAGCACAGCACACGCTCTAGCTTTCCCAGCATGAGCCAATCATTCCGTATGAGCTATCAGGTTCCTCGATGGTTAAGTCTCTTTTCAATATAAAATCTCTTCCCTTCAAGGCCTGATGTATTCAACAAACACAACGTTCTGCTTCACGTATACTTTGGGTGATGGCTTCATCCCTGAGCCCCCTCTCATGGGAACAGCCCCCTCGCTAATCATATGTAACAAACCAACTAAAAAGTTCCTTTTTTCAATGAACTTTTGGTGATAATTTTCCTCCCTTGAATCTACCGCTGCCAGGCTCAGACCCCAAATGACAAGGGGGACAGTTCACTTCCCCATGTCTTTCAATACCTATTGTATTTATGTATCTTAATTTCTTATTAAACAATTCAGACTAAACCGCTGGGTCACAATCTTCCGGGGCATAGACTCTTCACAACTCATATTCAACAACACAACTTTGGGTGCTAAATTTCCACCCCGGGATGTCCATCTTTCAGGCTCAGACCCCTTTCAGAGGTCAGCCTGCCTCTTCTAGGTTCACTATGGCTTTTCTTATTTTCTCGAGTCTTAATGTCATTTCCAGATGTCAGCCTCCCTCTTCTGGGTTCACTATAGCTTTTCTTATTTTCTCGAGTCTTAATATCTTTTCAAACAATTCACTGTGGACATCCCTTGGTCGGGTTCAGTCCTGTCAACACGCTGTTCATAGGGTCTTCAGACTTTGTCCCTTTTCATCAGAATCCTTCCACCAGGTTCACTCTTGCCAACTTTTACAACACACTGTTTATGCACTCATTTTACCAGGTGGAATTAATTTCCCTTAGCTTCACAATCATCTGTCGGTCAAAGACTTTCAATGGTACAGAGGATTTTACAAGACCCCTGTATGACCACTTTGCCCTCTTTTCGCCTCTTCCCAAGGAGTTCTGGCTACGGTAGTTTCTACCATCGGATAATCGGCCAGAGTTTCCTGCTTGAGCACCCACGTGGTGCTGGTCTCCTCTGTTGCTGATTTTCCCCCTCTTTCCTCAGTCATATCTTTAAGCCTTTCAAAGTTTAAATTAGCCATAGGTTACTTTTTTTTTTCACAATTCAGTTTCTTATCGATTCTCCCCTCGACTCACCGGCTCTGATGAACCGCTTGCCTTTCGTTATCCTTGGAGTCAAGGTTGGTACCTCTGAGACCAGCATCCTTACCTGGCTTGGTTATCAGCAGAGGAGGTTCTTGTGTACCGCAGACTTCTGCTGCAACACACGCCGGCTATTGTTCATGGTCTCATAATTCCTTCTGTGTAGGTTGCAAGGGCCTTGGTCGTAAAGGGCAAAGCTGCTTCTCTCCTTGTCACCCTCGCTGAATGCACTATCTTTCTCCTCCTGTTTAACTGACGTGCTGAGTTAGCTCTCACGTCGTGCGGTCTGCCTTGCTTGTCCTGTGCTTTTGTGCTCCACCTTTTATCTCTTTGGGCAAAGGAAGGGCCATCAGGTATGTGTGATTTTGGTCATTTTCATGACTTTGCCTGACCCTTAGGTTCGGACATGTCAGGTGAACAGTTCTAGAATTAGTCTGTTGTCTTTCATGTTGTGCGAAGGTGTTCGGGTCAGAAAGGGTGGAAATTAGAGTGTTTGAGTATCGTCTGGGGTATAGTGAGGAAAAGGTGTTATATGGGATTATAGTTCTCTTGCTAGGGGTCTGGATACATTCGGAAGGATTAGATTTGTAGGATGTGTGGAACAAACAGGAATTACCAGGATTATTGTCAGAAAATAAACAGGGAGTTTGGAGGAATGGTAGTGTTTTGTCTGAGCAGGTTGGGAATGCAGGAAAAGATAATCATAGGGACGTGGAGAAGACTGGTTGGGAGTATTCGGGAGAAAAACAGGAAAACAATGAATCTTCGAGTTGTGGTTTTTGAGGGTAACATGATTCCTAGTTGGTCTACCTGAGTTGTCAGGTGGCAGGATTTTATCAAGGGAGATTCTTTGGTTGAAAGGGGGAGGTGGATGCAGAAAAAACAAAAAAACTTCTGGGGCCTCGTCCCTGGTAGAATACTGCATCTCTCCTGAGATATTCTTCCAAGCATAACCCCGGGATCCCCTACCCAGGTGAGCCTCTCGCTCATCCACCACCAGGGTTGGGATTTGCGACCCCAACCCTTCCCTGGCTACCTGAATATGGCACTCTTGAGGTCTACATTTAAGAATACCCTCAGTTTTCTTACAGATGCTAACATTGCACATTTCACCACACTTGTCTTTTTCAGACCTGCCATGCGCAATGGCGGCAGCAGGAACAGTTGTAGTCTGCCGGTCCAGAAAGGGTGCTGGTACATTACTACCGGCACCCTTATTTAAAGACCAGCAGACCTGTAGGCCCATTGTCTCGATAGCATTTACATTGGCTAAATCTCAACATTATGCCAACCGCATTTTATCAGCCTCCTGTTCATCATGCAAGTTATTTAAAGTAGACAAGCAACTTTCAACCATACTACCTTTAATTGATCCATTACACTCAAAAGCACAACGCGATTCAGTCTATTATTTAAAGAAAAGATTCAAAAGATTTGGAAATCCATCTCTTGTAGTGGGGTGTGCTGTCCAGAGGAGAGACATTTAGAGCAACCCATGGTGATGATAAATGACCGTGGAATTGTTCAGCTCAAACGAGTCACGGATGACATTTGATAGTGGCCCTCCACACGATGAAATCAGCTTCCCTGATGCTGACTCTATTCCTCAATGGGCTATTAAGTGTCTGTCGCCTAAAGTTTTTCTGCTTTATACGGCAGCGCATCACTTTTTTTCTGCAATGGGATTCATTCCAACTGCTCTGAAGCACATGCTTGTTTCTCCATTGTTGAAAAAGCTGCATCTGAACACTGCCATTGCAGTAAATTATCGGCCTATTTCACTTTTACGATTTATCAAGAAGTTTATGGAAGAAATTGTTACCCCTCAATTTTCTCTCTTTTTGGAATCCCAGTCTCTTTAACATCCTTTTCAATCGGTCCTTTGGACATCTAGGAGTGCAGAGCTAGTTATGATTTCCATTCTGGACAATCTTGCTCTACTCCAGGACAGTGGAGTGGTCAGTGTTTTAATTTTCCTTGACCTCTGTGCAGCTTTCAACACTATCGATCATTATATCTTGCTTCAATGCCTGGAAAATGCAGGAATCTCTGTCCCTGCCTCGCCTGATTTACATCCTTTCACTCGGAGCACACACCAACAGTTTCTTTTTCTCCTTTTACACTCATCTCCAGTGCCCCCCCTCCTGCAATATCCCACTGGATTCCTCACTATCTCCACTTTTCTTTAATCTGTATCGTGCAGACCTTGTTCATGAGCACAAGGTATGGTTTTATACACATTTTGATGATACTCAGCTGATTTTCCACTTGGACTCTCCCATGTCCAATCCTTGTTCTAAACTCAGAAACTATATGGTTGCAACTGGGGACGAGATGGCCAAAAACTGGCCAAAAACTGGCTCAAACTTAATTTAGAGAAAACAGAGATTATGATAACAGGCTCTGCTTCGATGCAGGCAGCTTGGACCATGGATGTTTGTCCGGATTCATGGGACCTTGTCCCAAACCAAGTTAATCAGTAAAGAGTTTTGGTGTCAAACTCTTACCCTTCTGGCTCTTTGGAATTACTAATCTCGTCAATATGCTGCCTTTTCTCCCACCTGACTCTCCAGCTAAAGTGGCAGCGGCATATATTTTAGGGTCCTTAGATTACTGCAACAGTATCTATTTGGTCAACCAGCCTTTTTGATTCAGTGGTTGCAGATACTCCAAAATGCTGCAGCCTGGCGAGCGCTTGGAGCTAATCGCCTTGCCCATTTGCACTGCCTTCTTCACCAACTCCATTGGCTTCTGGTGAGCAGTCATATCAAATTTAAGGTCCTTTGCATTGCTCATCATGTTACTCATCACTCTGGAGAGAAGTATCTGCAAGCCAAATTGATCACTTATGTACCTTTCAGGCCACTTTGCTCTGCCTCTCAGAAACTTCTGATAGTACCACAAATTCATAGTGCACGATCGGGAGGACAAACAGTATCCACACGTGTACCATCTATGTGATACTCTCTCCCAGTTCAGTTATGGGAAATGATTGATGACCTGGTCTTTCAGAAAGCTCTGAAAACATAACTTTTCGGAATCTTCGCCTCTGTTTCTTCTGTTTCATAGAGAGGTTTCTTTTTTCACTGGTTGCTCAGCACCTATATGCCTTTCGGCCTTAGTTTATTGCTTTACAAATGCCGTTACAATACATTACATTAAACAGGTCGCACTCTTGGATAAAGAAATTTCCCAAGCCTTAGGAAAGGTGGATACATACATTTCTCTGGTGCCGACTCCACGGAAGAAAATTACATATTTCTTTTCCACAGAGTCCTACTAAACCATATAGTGAAGTTTTACTCTCAAAGATTGTGGCTGATAATTCTTGTTATCACATTTCTGAGTTGCTTGGATTGGCTGCTCTAACTTCACCAAAAAAAGAAGGTCAGGAGCAGGCTAATTCATCATTAATCGATGCCTATTGGAGCCTAGAGGAAGATTTGGATGTGCCCACCACTCACCAGAGTGCTTCTCCAAGTCTTTTCTTTCAATATCCAGGGTCTTTTGGAGCCCCTTTGGCACATCTAAGTGTGAGTAATCCTGTTGAGCTTGGTAGCAGAATGTGCTATTCACTGCCTTTTTATGGGTACGAGTCATTCCATCCTGACTCGACAATGATGATAGGCAGTTCATTATCTGCTTTCAACCTGGTTCAGGCTAGTCAGTTTATATGATAATATAAATGTAGACGTTAGTTCTGACTCAGGGATTCTATCTGACATTAAAGCCACTCGAAGTGACCTTTCTTCCCATTCCTTTCAACTGGGCTTGGGCCCACCTTCTAATGTTATTCCCTCTGATTTTGATCCTTTTACACCACAGACACAGGTCACTTCAGTACTAGTGCCCTCTCTCAGGACAAATTGGAAAAGGAAGCACAAACATTCTAATCGAGCTAAAACCCAAGTTAAAAAGTAAATATAAACAGACTAGTGGGAACATTAGTAGCCGCTTGTGAAAGTTTCTTCGGAACATACTTTGGGATATGCAAAATAAACAACAACGTGACTTTGCATCCAAGGTTTCTACAGGCCTGGCCATGGATGTGATAGCCATTACAGGTACCCATTCAGAAGCCCTACGTGTTAACCAGGTTCATTTGATCCAGTCCGCTGTCCTGCCTGGTTGTTATGTTAGTAAGCCAAGGTACCTGAAGAAAAATAAGAAAGTCAAGAAATGTAAGGACATTTGCCAATTCTTCCCAGGAAAGACATTGGAGCTACTGGAGGAGTGTGGTCAACCTATGGAGACTCCAGGAGCAGAGGAAACCCCCAAGGGAGTCAAGACCCTCCCTACTATGGATTCAGTGCATTTTCAGTTTGACTTGGAAGTGGGTTCTACTGTTTCATTGGAGGGGTCTCTCCTAGAAGGGGTAACACCCCTTAACTTAGGGGAAACTAAGGAAAGTCTGGTCATTAATAATCAGCTTTCGTGGAAAGGGTAACTAATAGTTCTTCATTAACAGTATGCTTTAAATCCTTCTTCAGGAAGAACAATATGTCCCCCTGAACAGGTCTAGGATTCTGAATTATTTGGGGTGATCCCAGCTTTATTTGGGATTTCCTCATCGGATATAAAACAACTTACATGTATAGATGTCCTTTGATTTGACAAATGTATAGTCCATTTGTTTTTCTCCTCTTGTTTGGGGTTTAGTAACATCTGCATATGTGGATTTACTACAAAGTGGATTTAAGTAATTTGTTCCCAGGTTAAAGAGAATACCCCTACTTTTAGCTGTTAGTAGGGGTACACTGGGCTTTGATAAAGGCAGTGTGTACCAGGGTATGCCTAAATGGTGTTGCAAAATAGATACTTCTGGGGAAAGGTAGGTTTTTACAGTTCCTGTGGACAAAGGAACAGAAGACTGGACTTGGTTGGCCTCAGCACTCCCAAACAAAACAAGTAAACTCCCAGGCTTTTAACTCTGATTTAATATCTTTTTGATGTGGTTTTAATAGTTTTTTTAAATCACAAAATGTTCAAGTTTTTCTAACGCATTTAAAATGTTATTTTTAAAAGGAAACTTGGTCGAGAGATGTGCATGTCATTGATAATTTTACCACTTTTATTAAGACAGCCAAAAAGGCACCCTTGGTCGTATTTCTGGGGGAATAGGACCCTTCTAACTGTGGTAAAAAAAGTTGTCAGGTTGAGATTTGATTCCTGTTCATTCTGAATCTGATTGTCTCCTGGCTACTAAGTTGTCAATTTGTACCAGCCAAAATGAATTTAACAACTTATTGATCAATTTTTATATTAACCAAATCTTAGGCAATGAAGACCAGATTACATTGGATTTGGAGGACATTTTGGATTCAATGGTTGCCAAGTAAGCCAGCTTCAGTGGTTATAGCAGGTGGGGACTTTAATTGCTGTTGTCCAGAGGTAGAAGTAGAAGATCTCCATGTTGAGGCAAGTATCACTCACAGTTTGAACATATTTTAGTCCGTTAAGCAACTGGCTAAGAGGGAGGTGAGAGGTCTTTCCTGGGCTAAATCTATGGCAAGGTCGGGGTTTTATAAATTCAATTGTAACTTTCCTGGTGATTCTCTGAGTAAACCCACTTGGTTTGTCCCAGTTTCGCATTCAAATAAATTATATCTATGTCTCTCCATTTCACAGAAATGACATTCTTTCTTTTGTGGTGCTAAACAATGAGTACAGTGATCTTGCAAGGTAGACTTAACAATTTAGAAGGAGCTGGGGGATAATTATAGACACAAAGTTGGTGTGTACAAATATTTGAGTTAACAATACAGGAGAAAGATTGCTCCAGGTTTGGATGATCCCTAAGAAAGTGAATCAATGTCTTGAAACTTGTTGGAATAGCTGGTTGCCCCCTGACAAATGGCACAAGTGCTCACCCTCCACCTATAAATATACCTTGCACAAATGTTGTGTGTCCTTTGTTCCATTAGCAAGTTGGAACCCACATCCGATTGTTAAGGACACAGTACAAACCTTTGATGCCATGATCATAAATCAATCAACAAGATAACACTTTTGCAAAGTCAGATGGGGTGATTCTAAGACTTTGGCAAATAGAATTGTGCAGGTAAAGAGGATTCAACAGAGTTACAAGAAGGGGCTTAAAGTTTATCAAATTTCAACTAGTATAAAGATTAATACAAATATGTTGAATTATTAATTGAGAACTATGTTGGGGTATTTGAAAATCATTAAACAATCACAAAAGTAAACAGACTTCACTCCGAGCTAACTGTGTCTCTGAAATCTCTTGGGCTCAACACTTCCCCTTTCAGTTCATAAAAAGCATAGATACTACTAGAAATATTGTAAGACTCTCAAAGTGGCCCTGGAAGCTAAACTTTGACTTGGAAACTTAAGAACTCCAGAGCATGTGGAGTGAACGGTTTGTCCAATAGGGTTCTGAAGGGCAATGCCTCATTATGGTTGAATATTGTATACACTTTGTTTGTACTAACTGTAATTGATCATTTCTACAAAATAACTGTTCAAGACCTTAGAAAGAACTATCTCTCAGCCATCAAATCAAAGATGAAGCATAATCTAACATGGAAAGAAAAAACAGAATTGGACAAATTAAGTAAAAACACAGCAATAACAGTAAAGAAAGCAGAAAAGGGAGGAAACAGTTTTTGCTAAAAACATCTGATTATCTGCAATCAGCTACGGAACATCTGGAACAACACCATCGCCGGTCAAGTGGCACAGCGAGTAGAGCGCTCGCTTTGACATCGGTGCAGAGTCTGCTAAAGCAGGTTTGAATCCCAGCGGGGCCAAACTCAGCCTTTCATCCTTCCGAGATCGATAAATGAGCACCACACACCGTGGGTAATAGTAAGCAGCGCTCAGATACCTGAGGGTTCGTAGTTCTATATAAATGACAAATTATTATTATTTTATTATTTATTGCTATGAAAAATTAACAACTAACCCACTAACCAAACTAATAGCTGACTGGAACACCATGATCTCACATTGGTTACAAAAAGGTCTATTGAATGAAGATGAATATGATTACATGAACAACTCTCACCCAATATTAGGCACAATTTATTTTCTGCCAAAAGTTTATAATCCATTTGAAAAACTCCCATTATTTCGACCAATAATCAACAGTATAGATTAAATTACAGAACCCATTTCACAATACATTGACCAATATTTGCAAACTTTGGTATCGGATTAGCTTCATATGTAAGAGATACAAAACATGTAATTCAACAGCTGTAAGCAGTCACCTGGGAGGACAATTTCAGGCTGGTCACACTAGATGTATTATCACCTTATACCAGCATTCGACACAACAAAGTTCTTGACACAATTAATTATTACCTGAAGACCTGGTCTGTTTCTTTTCATCAACACAACAACATGTTGCTAGAAACGGTGGACTTTACCTTCAACAACAATATATATATTTTCAATTAATAAATATACAGACAAATACAGGGAATTGGAATGGGTGCTAAATTTGCACAAGCTATGCCAACTTGTACATGAGACATTACAAAATAGAATATGCTTGGCAACATGATACATTTACCATCAACAACAATATCATTTATTGGGGGCTGTTATATAGATGACATGCTAATCATCTGGAAAGGAGACAGAGAAAAACTGCTAAAGTGTATCGATTATCTTAACAACAATTAATACAATCTTCAATTCATGCTGTCAGAAAGTCCTAGATCTGAAACTTTATATAAAAAATTACTCGAGCCATACAACTCTATTCACAAAACCAACTGCAGTCACCTCGATCCTGCATGCAAAAAGCAATCATCCGGCACGGGTCATTCAAAACCTTCCTTATGGAGAACTCTTACACATTAAGAGAAACTGTACAGAAAATGATGAATTTATACAACATGCAAATGACTCATTAAGAAAATGTAAAGCTATAGGGTACAATCACCAACATTTACGAAAAACTTATCAAAAAACAGAAATGAGAACTCGAGCAGAACCTCTGGCTAATAGAAATACTGACATTTTCATCTAGCTCAAGTAAATTAAGATTTATAACAACATTCAGTACAAACACTAAAGGTATCAGATCAATACTATCAAAAAACAGGCACAACATAAAATCAGATGAAGATATCTCACATTTTCTTGATGACACAGCATGCCTGATGTTCAGGAAAGCCCGCGATCTAAAAGATCTACTTAGCCATTCACATTTTCTGCAGGAACGGAGAGAAACTGGTCTTCAACAGCTTTGGAATCAAAAACCACTGGTAGGCAATTATAAGTGTGGAAAATGTTCAGCATGTTCACATTAAACTAATGGCAATCAAGAAATTATTCTACCGAATGGACTAAAGAAACAAATCAAGTCAACTGTAACACAAAAATGTAATGTATGCTATTCAAAGTATTTGCCTAAAAATCTATGTGGGAAGCACTGTCAGACCTTTAAAAATGAGTATTTTGGAACACCTAATAACAGTTAGAAATGAATATGTAAAATGTCCACTGGGCTTCCACTATCAGCAACATCATTATGCATATTCTATGGGGAATGTTACATTTTTTCAGAATAGAAAAAATGTAAATGCCACTGAGAGGAGGTAACAGAGAAAAAACTCTGAGAGCAAAAGAGGTACAATGGATTTGCATACTGGACTGTTGCCACACAAGTCTCAATGAAGACACAAAACTATACAATCTAATTTGAACCTACCAGCATTTCAAAACAGCTACCTCTATAACAAACGATTGAGGGGGACATATCTATATTTTGTTGCAAAAGTGCCTTAGAGTCCTTTGAGATAATGATTTGACTGTCCTTTTAAAATGTGAGCTAGTTCAGCCTCACTTTTTCAATTTAGAAGACTTTTAAAGCCTATTGCTGGTTAAAGAAATGTTTCAAAGCACACAATACGTATATAATGTTAAACAGATGGCCTATATTTGGGTTTTGACATTGCTTACACTGTGTGTCTATACTGTGCTTTATGTCTGATATCAGGACATATTCATTGAATTTAGCAATCAGGCTGTATCTTCAGAATTCTCAGTTATGCATATTTTTTGCTCTACTGTAACCATATTAAGCGAGGTCTATCGAATCCCAATCCAACATGGCGGCCACATGATGACGCAATTGCATTCAACAAACGCAATCGCGTCATTAGGTTAGTATAAATATGTGGCCATTTTGTGAAAACAGCGGTTATCAATTCGTGAAAAATAAGGATTGCAAAATAAGAAGTGGAAACCAAACTGAAAGAAAACATTTCAACCTTTTGGGTAAGCTCTGCATTAGCCAATATGGCCTTACAGCATTGCCAATGCTGCAAACACTAGGAGGAGCTTAACATTACAACCCTAATACATATTATATTATAACTAATCCTTCAGACACTTGTGTTTGTAGGTAAAAATGCCCACAAGTTTGGGAGAAATATAATGTAAAAATGTTATTTGAATTCATCAATTTGGAAATACATTAATCATATTCAAAAAGGAAAGGTAAACTACAGTGAAAGTACTATGAATTGAACAATCATATCAACTAATTCCTGATATTAGGCAACTGCATAATATGTCATTACTTTATGTGAAAGCACAAGGTCAATATATTAAAACTAAAAACACCCTATTTTATTTTAGGAAACTGTCAGAATAAAGACAAATACCCTCCTCAGGGACCATTTCAATAAAAAAGGCTGAGAAACATGTATCGAGGGGGGACATATCTATATCTGTTGCAAAAGTCCCATAGAGCCCTTTGAGACTCCTTTTTGTTTTTTTTGCTATAATTACCAAAGCCCATACAGACAAAGGGTTACTGTGCAACTTAAAGAATAATACACTCAGAGTGGCAGAACTGAACGGATCTTATCTTTTTCCTTTTGAATACTCTGGATTCTAGTAAGCCTCAGTCTAATTGATCCGAGAGCAGCCTATCTCTCTAAATTTACTACAAAAAGTCATGATATTTTACAAACCAAAGAAAAACTAATGGATCGCCACCAGCTGCTATAAGGCTGAACTTGCTGTCTATTATAATCTAGAAATATTGTAAGGTTCTCAAAGTTGCCCTGGAAGCTAATCTTTGAACTGGAAGAGCTGGAATTAACTTTTGCAAAACTTAAGAACTCCAGAGCATGTGGACTGGACGGTTTGCCAAATAGGGTTCTGAAGGGCAATGTCTCATTATGGGTGAATTTTCAGGCCGATTCATGGAATTAATGTGCGCTGAAAATTTCCGCGCAAGTGTGCGAAAGCGTGCGAATCGCAGTGCAAGTGCGAACATCGCAGCGATACCCGCAAACATTGATTCATGGAAGTCCGTGCGCGTTTAAATCCATGGATGTGCGCTGAAAACCTGCATGGCGCATGCGGGCGCACACTTCACCAAACAGCGTGCGCTATGTGCACAGCGAAAGCGCACATAGCGCGGCGCACACAACAAAAGTAGGCGGAACACGGGGCGTAACACGCGGAATGGGGAACAACATGTGAAAATGTGGGCGTTACAGGGGACGTACAGGAGGCAAATGTGCAGAACGCCCACACGCGCTCCTACAACACGTATTCATGGAATCGAATGGGGCTAGCACGTGGGTTAAAAAAGACGCGCTAATCCGGAAACACGTACGCCAGCAGGAAGCAGGCGTATGCAGACACGCGCAGCATAAAAGTGCGTGCAAACAACAAACAAGCTCAAACGAACAATATACCGTTCCTCGCAGCAGTGGTCATGGGATAGCGCAGGAGGAGGAGGATAGTCAGGGCCAGAATTTTTACACCCAGGACCAGCCTTTTTGGGATGCCTGATGACCAGGTGTATGGGAGGTACAGGTTTCCACCTCACATAATACTCGACCTGGTGAGTGAGTGGGAGGATGACACAGCCCATATTGCAACCCGGGGCATAGTGGAGCGCACATTCAGAGTACTCAAGTCACGCTTTCGCTCCCTTGACCGTTCTGGTGGGCAGCTGCTATACGCTCCCCCAGTAGTGTGCAGGATCATAGTGGCAGCATGATTCCTGCAAAATGTTGCAACACGCCGGGGCCTGCCGGTGGACATGGTGGTGCCCCCACATCCCCAACCACATGCACGGCCGCTGTACATGGGAGGGGAGAGGGCACGTTGTGAGGCAGCCCTTTCAGAGCTGGTGGCTAATTACTTCACCTAAAATCACACCCCTGTGCAGTGCACACAGCCCTGGCACATACCAGCTGACAATCAATGATGATGACATAAGGGACAGTCAACTGTTGCAACCATACCAGCCTGAGATTGGTCACCTGGAAGTGTTACATTGTGTGCATCCCTACCTACCGAAAGACAACCAATGTTGTGTCATTAAAAGACATACATTCATATGCAAAATAGAAAAATACAACATGAAAATAGTGCCATGTCACCCAACCCCTCCCCATCTCCGCCACCCAACACACCATGGCATGTCATGTAATGTGAAAGCAAAAAATGCAAGGCACAAGACCTTGCACAAGTGTCACAAAGTGCACTGTCCAAAATGGAAACAGCCCACAGAAAATATGCCCCCAGTAATCAATAACAAACAGCACACATGAACAAATACTTACAACCAACACAATACAGCAACACAGCATGAAACATTGCAAAAACATGACAGTACAAAGTCAAAGTAGTGGTAGTCTTACAACCTGAATAAGCCATCACTTCGACCCCTTCTAACTGCAGAGTGTTGCTGACACGCCAATGTGTCAGTGTACTGCATACAACATGAACTCCATCTGCAAAGGAGACGGCCTTGTGAAGACATGAAGAAGGTATGTGCGAATTTTGAGGAAGACATGGATGCACAAGCACATATCAATACACCACGCAGTGTTCAATACAACAAAAATACGCACTAGGGATGTCCACACAGTATTGACTACAGACTGCCCACACAGCTCATGGGACTGTGTAAGTCACTGTCACTTGGTCACACCCTTTGCAAGCTCATGGAAATGGGAAGCAGGAGGGGTGTGTGTGTCACAAACCCAAGCATCTAACCCAAACTCAGGACAAGCCTGCATGCGCCCAGCAAGACTACACAGTGGATGCCCACGGGAGCCACACAAGGCAACACACTGTAAAAAAAAAAAAAAAAAGAAATGGCCATGTGGGAGCCGGCAGGGGGGCACCCAGGAGGTTTGAGGACAGGGTGCACACCAACACCCACCTACGTGGATGATGCGAGAAAAAAAATACCTCCATGGGCTCATGACCTGCACGGCTATGCCATTGTGGGAAAACTGCTGTCGGTCTCTTCACCCTCTGCTGCTGCATCAGGAGGTGGTGGTGCTATGGGAGGCAGCCCACGCAATGCCCTGGTATGGTCCTCCATGGCAGCAAGCATGCGGGTCTGGAAGGTCTGATTCTGGAGGATGATAGTGCGGGGATCCCCATGCAGCACCTCACGGGTTGCCTGCATTTCAGCATGCATGGCCTCCCGTGATGCCCGGATCTCCTCACGGGTTGCCTACAGCTCAGCTGAGAGCAAACGTGTGAGCTGCTCCAGCTGCTGTTCTGCCCTAAAATTTCGGGAAGCCTCAAGTTCAAGCAGAGTCTCCCTGATGTTATGGAGTTCTACCCTCAGGGCTTCCCTGTGGCCCTGTGACTGTGTGATTAGCAAATGGAGATTGTTGCCTTCTGTTGTTGCTCCATCTGCCTTTCAGGGGGGATAATGGAAGTGGCCACCCTCTCCATTGCCTGAGCCATCATTTCAACTGATGCTGCCTGTTGGGTTGCCATACTGTACATGTAGATTTCCCGTACAGTATTGCCTGGTGGTGCACGCCACCGCGTCGGCGGGCACCACACCTGGTTGGGGCAAGGCAATCTGCACCTTGCTGTGCTGCCACTGCCTGAGGCTGCAGGACTGCATTCCCCCTATGATCTACTGGCCCAGGAACAGGATCAGATGTTGTGGAGTGTGACCCTGCATCCGTAACCGCCAAAGGCAGACCTACCAACACTGACATCCCCATAGAGGGTTCTACCCCTCGTGCCGGTGGGTTGGACAGAACAGAATCCCTGCCAGAAGCACTCACCTGCAACAGCACATAAGTCTCATCATCCGATTCAGCACCTGAATAGAGGACTGGGGAGGTGCACCAGAGACACCCCTGGACAGTATGGTCTGCAGTAACAAAGGGTTTTCACCCACTACCACACCACGTCCTCCACTGGTGCCCAGACGTGGCTGAGATCCCTCCTGGGTCTGCACCATCTCCTCAACCTCACCAGCATCAAGTGTGTCATCACCTGCAAAAACATGAAATACAACAAATGGAAACAAGCATGAGCACTATAGCACACACATAGGCCTGACAAGACAGTGATCCTGTACATGATTTGCACATGTCCCACATGACTATAACCCTGGCATGCATGCACTGTCAATGAGTTGGAAGGGGAGGCAAAAAGCAGACACTGAGGACACCAAGATGGAAAAGCAACTCACTTGCTGCATGGTGGGTAGCACTGGCATCACACATTAGCCTGTGAGTGGCATGTCCAATACACATACATGACACATGCCAGCACACAGATGGCATGTAGCATAGCCATGGTACATTAGACAACTACAGCGATATGTCAGTGAATCAGTACTGTCACCCATCCATGTGAGATGGACATAATGAGATGAAAAATCCTAAATAGTGTGGCAAAATGTGCATGTGCCACAAACTGCAACACATCCAGTGTACAATAATACAGTGATTTTAGGCAGATATACACATCATTGATTGCTCACTTTAACATGATAGGAAACAACTATCATGTTCCATATGCAAACAGGCCCTAAAAATAAATGTGAGCAGGCCAATACTCTATCGGCCTGAATGGTCTAATCGTTCACATAACCAGGTAACAAATGTGGCCCAATTTGTGGTGTAATCAATGACAGAAGCATGTCACATATGTGGCATTAGGGCTGAAAAATGTGTAGCAAAAATAGGAGAATTGAAACAATCAGCCTGAATGAACACTGAAAAAATCTGAACAATGTTGTTGCAAGATGACAGTTCAAGGGCAACTGCAGTAATGTGGCGCTAATTGGCTACTGTGGGCAGAAGGGATACTGTCATACCCAAATCCAAGGCACGTGCATGTATTGGAGGAAGCACATGGGTGACCCATACCACTCTGGAGTACACACCCTCACCTGGCACTCAATCAGAACCCGTCACCCAAACAACATACACATGGATTACACACACATGCATGGGCACTCACCAGACAATGCGCCGTAATCAGGTAGGTCTCCCACGTCTTGGATCTATTCCTCTGTGATGAAGGTTCCAGCAACAGACTCATGTTCAGTGAGTTGGTTGACCCACCGCCAGTCACCAGAGTAGAGGCATGATTTGAGGCCAGCTTTTTCTTTGCTCTGCGTTTCAGGTCATTCCACCGCTTGTAGCAATCATCAGCTGTGCGCCTCACAAATCTAAGGGCACTAATGTGGTCCGCGATGGTCTGCCAGTGTGCCATACATTGACCAGGTTTGGTCTTGCACCCTGCAGTCACCACCATTTCGCTGATATATGCCGACACATAGGCCACAAGTGCATCAAGTTCAGCGTCATTAAAGCTAGGCTTCCTTGACGCGCCGTTGTGTGTAGCCGTGTCTGGGGTCTCACCCTGTAGTGCCAGAGCACCCTTCTTCTTCTTTTTCAAAGGTGGTGCGGATCCTGAGTGGCTTACGCTGCTCTGGTCAGTAGGGGCAGAAGCGCCGGTGGACTGTGTAATAGGAGTGTGAGAAGGCACAATGACCATAGGTCTTGGTGCAGGCATTGGCTGCAGGGTGATGTTGGCAGGGGCAACGTCGGTTTGATGGACCTGGACCGACACTGTCCCGGCTGGGAGACTCAGAGCTGGGGTGGATAGAGCTGCAGCTGCCCCTGCAGCCTCCCTACCCTGCCTACTTGGGGCAGCAGATGACATTGCTACCCCAGATCCATGTGGCCTGGTGACACCAACTTGCACCGCCACACGTGGCTTAGACTTGCTGACCTGGAAGTCAGCCTGGGAGTCTTCCTGTGCCGGTTCATGTGCCACAATGGGCCGGTCCAACAAAGGCTGAGCTGGGATGGTGTCAGCTACGTTTCCCACAACCATGGGGGGGTGGGGCATGGGTGTCCCTGATTGGTCCTCCACACATGGGGGATTAGGGGCACCCTGCAAATCCTGGCCACGTCCCCTACCGCACCCACCATGCCCACCTTTTGAAGGTCGGCCACCTTTGCCTCCCTTACCGCTTGGTCGCCTCCCAACCATGGCACTGATGTTGTTGTGCGTATGGGAGTAGCAGTAAACTATTGTCCTGGGCAATTGGGGATGAAAGGGGTAGGGTACTAGATGGAATTCATACCTAGTGCTCTAGCAAGGCTGTCTGTGACCCCTGGGGGAAGATGATGGGTCACGCAATGCACAGGCACCCCGAAAACAAAAATGAACGTGCACGCAACCCCTCGTAGACCACGTGCGTGGAAAAATGAACCTGCACTACGCTTTGGCACCCAGAAACACAAAAATAAGCGTACGCGTAATACACGCAGCCTACAATGTCCTCTCAAGGGGTACGCGACACACGGGGCAAGCACAGTTGGTAAATACGTGCGCGACTCACCGTATGCCTGGAAAAAGAACTTGAAAAAGACGCGCGTGTGCGCATTGGCAACACCCCCGCCAAAAGAAGATTTGTACGGTGTCTGAGGAAACAGGACAAAAGAAGAAGTGAACGCTGTTTGAGGAAACAGGCACAACAAAAAAATTGAACGCTGTCAGAGGTAACAGGGAGTACAAACTTGAAACGCTGTGAAGTAATCGCGTGTGAACCGACAAGAAGTACAAAATTCACCCACTCGCTCTCCACGAAAAGCACGTACAAGTAAATGGCATCCTACACATACCTTTTAAACTGGCCCACATGTACAACGTCACTTACGCAGGTACGCTCTAAGGCCCTTTTCCTCCAATTACACGAGCTGACACTCGGACGTGCAGTTTCTGCACGTGTACGATGAACATGCACCCGTGTTGAGGGAAACGCCCTTGCGCGTCACGTCACAGACGCGCTTACACGCTATGGCCCTTTCCTTGAATTACACGCTGATGCGCAATCTTTTCACGTGCCAAATCACTCTGTATCAAGCTGGCCACTTGACAACACACGGAAGACCACGCTCCTGCCCAGAAGGCCAAATTACTGCCCTCAAGAGCCCCGAGCACGCTCCCACCTGCCATCTGCTGCTGCCTGCCTGCCTGCTGCCCACGTGCCCTGCTATTTGCTGCCTGCACGTCAGCCAGGGGTGAAGTTGCTGTGACCACCCCTGCTGGAACTGAAGACTCCCGACTGGGATACCATCACTCCACAGCCGATCCCCAGGACCCAGTTGCCCACCCACACCTGCCTCTGGGGTTGCCATGTCGGGTACAACACCATCTGGCACCACTGGCAACCCCAAGCCAGAGAGGAAGAGGGCCACCAGCTTCAGTACCAGGGAAGTTGGTGTTCTGGTGGAGCAAGTCCTGGGGCAGTATGATGTCCTCTTTGGAGGTTCACGCACTGACTATGAAGGACGGACCAGGATTTGGATGGACATTGTGACTGCCATCAATGAGGAGGGGGTGGCAGTCCGCGACATCAAACATGTCAAGAAGCGCTGGGAAGACTTCAGGTCCAGGACCCTCGACAAGGGTCGTCACCTCTTGAAGGCAGCGGATGCCAAGGGGCGCCAGGGCCACCTGTCCGACCACCAAATGAGGCTCCTGGAACGCATAAGCCCAGCGCTCCACGTCCAGGTACTTGAGAGGCAGACCCGCCTGGAGTCAAGCGGTAAGTGTACATGCATGCTGGTTGGACGCTGTGCGTGTCGTGGTGTGCCAGTAGTGTGCAGGTTGCACATGTGTTTCTGTAGGGCCATGTATGGATGTGAATGTACAGGGGCGTGAGGCTGACACATGCGAGTCCTCTCATGTTTGAGACACATGGATGGTGTATGTGTGGATAAGCATGCAGGCCAAATGCAGATGTGGGAGCACACATGTTTGAATTACTGTGTATGTATGTTGGCATGGTTGTGGTGTCACACATGGATGTTGGTTCCAGCTGCATGTATCTGCACTGTGTACATGTGCATGTGTGTGTATTTGACAAGTGTGCAACTGTGATGCAACATGGATGCATGTGGCACTGACATGTAGAAGGCTGAATGACAGATGTGACATGGATGGCAATCTCATCACTCTGACAGTTGGTGGACATGTACACATGCATGTAAGTGTGTTGGTGTGTGTGCATGTGTTGTGTACTCCCCGTGTTTCATGTGACGTCAGGCTCACCTTCGGATGCTGATGATGTTGTATGTGTACGGATGGTGCTGCCTGGTGCAATATTGCTGTGGAGTTGCTCATGTGTGTGAGTAGAAATGACATGTGTGTTAGGGAGTGTGATGCCATGTCTGAAGTTTGACACTGCCACTCATGTGCAACTGTCATGTGTTTATCAGTCCATTGTACAGTGCCCTGATGCCTGTGTTCTATCTCTCCCTGTCTGCAGCGTTAACTGATGAAGAGGGCGGAGAGGGTACTGTGGAGCAAAGCGACAGGGATCGCACCACCAGCCGGAGACGCAAGGCCCGGCTTCACTCCCAGATTGTCATCTCTTCAGGGAGTGAGGAGTCTGGTGCCGCGTCTGCCGAGGGTAGGTCCAAGGGACGGAGGTTGGAGATGGACTCTTCGGCAGCAGAAGTGGCAGCTGATACCCCACAGGGTCCGACGGAGGAAGATGGCATGGAGTCATCCAGGTTGGTGAGGGGTTTTGAGGAGGAGGAGGCCGTGGAAGGGACACACACGGGGTCTGGAGGTAGGGATTCCACTGGTGCCAGTGGGGAAGTGCAGGGGCAGGGACAGGAGGCAGCACAGGATGCCGCGGAGGTGCCTGTGTGTAATCCTGTCCCTGATCCTGTGACTGCATCATCCGGCACCAGCAGGGATGCCTACGTCCAGACCTGTTTTCAGGGAGGGGATGGGTGCACAACAACTGGCCTTCCTCTCCCTGCAGACATGGCTATCCGGGACCGGGTTGGGCCTGTCCTGGCTGGGATAGCGTTGCGTCAACGGGGCATGCAAGGTGACCTGCAGTGTTTTCGTGAAGACACTGCACCTCATCTCGGATGCCTCTTTGACCGCGTTGACCTACTGGGACGGGTCATCAGTGCTGGATTCCTCCGTGTGCTGGACCTTCTTGCGACCCCCTCCTCACCTCAACCCCCTACGTGCCAGTCGTCCTCCATGCCATCTTCCCACCCATGTATCACCTGGGTACCCTGTGGAGCTGCCTCTGACCCAGCGGCCAGGCTGGTGGAGGACACATCCCTGCCACAGTCGGGAGTCGGACGTCCAGCAGGGGTGGCCACCACGACAACTGCACCCCAGCCGGAGGAGGACGTGCAGGCAGCAAGAGCCAGGGTGCAGGCACAGGCACAGCAGCAGCAGCAACATGGTGGGAGCAATTCGCAGGGAGTTGGAGGTCAAAATATCATCGTCCTTGCGAACCCTCAGGGCCATGGAAGAGGACCGCCACCAGGAAATTGAGCGGGAGTTCGATGATGCCCTGGCCCGGGACATCAAAAAGTGAGCCGCCGGACTAGCCCGCTGCCAATGTAAATAGTTAGTTAGTTAGTTAGTTAATGTTAGGTTTCATTTTGGTTTTCATTTTTGTTTGGGGCACTTGGACAATGCCCCACATTTTTGTATATAGTTCTTCATTAGTTAGTGTATTTTTGTAGGTTTCATATGGACAGTGGGCTCATGGACCTAGGATTTCATCCTTGTAAATAGTTGGAGTGTGGATTTGTCTGCATTTTCTTTTTTGATTTTTCCATGGAGCAATGGTTTTTACATGTTCATTTCTGTTTGGATTTGCTTTGCTGGAAGGAGACTTTGGAGACATTTTTGATTTCATATATTTTGGATTCTGATTTCCTTTTTTTATCATTATGTGACATCCTGCATTGTTTTCCTTATGTACATTGTTTGGTCTTTGGATTTCTTTCACCACATTATTTGTTCAATACATTTGTTCCCGTACTTCAATGTGTGGTATTCTATCATTGGTTGTCACGATGTGGGTTTTCACATTCACTGGCAACCATTGTGTGTGTGTGACATGTGTTGATGTACATACATGCCATTTGGGTTGTTTCATGTAATGGGCATTTCAATTTGGGGTGTATGTTATGCTTGGTTGGTTATTTGGGCAGGGGTGGAGTGCCGTGGGATTTTGGTGGCCATGAGGGCCATGATTGTGGGTCATGTTGACATGTTGGGGGGGACATGAGTGGGGGCCTGCTGGCAGGTGCCCCTCACTGCTGGGGGGTGCAGGTGCAGGGGAACATGAGTGGGGGCCTGCTGGCAGGTGCCCCTCACTGCTGGGGGGTGGAGGTGCAGGGGGACATGAGTGGGGGACTGCTGGCAGGTGCCCCTCACTGCTGGGGGGTGGGGGTTCAGGGGAACATGAGTGGGACATGAGTGGGGGCCTGCTGGCAGGTGCCCCTCACTGCTGGGGTGTGGGGGTGCTGGGGGACATGAGTGGGACATGAGTGGGGGTGTGCTGGCAGGTGCCCCTCACTGCTAGGGAGTGGGGGTGCAGGGGGACATAAGTGGGGGCCTGCTAGCAGGTGCCCCTCACTGCTGGGGGGTGGGGGTCCAGGGGGACATGAGTGGGACATGAGTAGGGGCCTGCTGGCAGGTGCCCCTCACTGCTGGGGTGTGGGGGACATGAGTTGGTGATCATATTGTAGGTGACATGTGGCTTGGCTGGGGGGCATGCCCATGGTGGATGGGCTGCCTGAGGGACATGACCAGGGGTGCAGGGTAGTCCCCTGTGGTGTGGGCTGCCTGCAGGGACCGTGGAGGGGTGGAGGGGGCACCTGGGAGGAGCCACACTGCCAATTCACGTGTGGGACTGCCCGCGCACCCCACTGGATACATGTACCCCGCGACAGCGAAATTGCATGTGAAACTTCACGCACACCCCCAAAATAAATGTGCCCCGCTCTGACAGCGAAATCGCGTGTTAAATCGCGTGTTAAACTTCACGCGCACCCTTCACAAGTACCCTGCTCTGACAGCAAAATTGCGTGTTAAACTTCCCGGGAACCCCAGTAATACACGTACACTGCTCGCACAGGGCCAATTGCATGTGAAACTCCCCGCGCACCCCAGTAATACACGTACCCCGCTCGCACAGGGCCAATCGTGTGTGAAACTTCCCACGCACACCCGAAATACACGTACCCCGCACGCACAGGGCCAATCGCGTGTGAAACTTCCCGCTCACCACTGAAATACACATACTCCGCTCGCACAGGGCCAATCGCATGTGAAACCTCCTGCGCACCCCCGAAATACATGTACCATGCTCGCACAGGGCCAATCGCGTGTGAAACTCCCCACAAACCCCAGTAATAAACGTACCCCGCTCGCACAGTGCCAATCGCATGTGAAACTCCCTGCACACCTCCGAAATACATGTACCACGCTCGCACAGGGCAAATCGCGTGTGAAACTCCCTGCGAACCCCAATAATACATGTACCACGCTCGCCCGGGGCCAATCGCATGGAGTTTTGCAGGTGTTTTCGTGGTTGGGGGGCTGTATGCTGGTCCAATGGCCTGTGCGCCATGTACGGGATTTGTGCGCTGTGCATGGCGCACAGGGAGGGGTCGGGAGCATAACTGGTGCTGCTGCAGGGTCCCTGCGCCACCCTGCGCCTCGGCTGGTTTTGGATGTTGAAATCCATGAATACGCTGTACGCGGAAATGGATTTTAGCGCACGCGGCTGGTGCAGACTGTCGCACGCGCACACTGTGCGCCAGCCGCGTGTGCCACTTGTGCGCTGGATTCTATGAATTACCCCGTTTATGTACACTTTGTACTAATTGCTCAAGAAGGGGATAGGACATCACCCAATAGTTATAGGCCGATTTCTTTAATAGACACTTCCAGTAAAGTTTTGGCAGGCTCTGCGTTAAAGGACTTGGTCCGGTAGATTGACACTACAAAGAGGCTGAGTATCTTCCAGACAGCTTTTCATAAAGGAATGGGAACATCACTAAATGGCTTAATGTAAATGCTCTGTTTTATTAAATCTGTTAGAGGAAGAGCCTATTCCCTGTACTCAGCTAGTTTGAACCTTTCTTATGCATTATATGGTGGATAGAGTTTGGTTTTGGACTACGCTCATTGAGTGGGGAATTGAGCTGGGCCTTGTTAAATATGCTGTTCTTCTTTCATTTGGATAAAAGTGTGCAAAACGGCCTGAATTCTGGAGGAGACCTCTCAAGAGTGGTGCAGGTTGGGAAGGGTCTAAGACAGGGTTGTGTTCTAGCTCTGACCCTATTCAACCTGTGCATCTCGGATCTGAGAATAGCAATGTCTAACTCCTCTCCCTTTCCATCTAGGTGAGGTTCAGAGAATGTTGAATGGTTGGCGCATGACGATGTTCTGATTTTGTTGAATCAGATTCCCATCGTCCTTCAGAAGCACCTTGACATGGTGGCTATCTCTGCTAGCGACAACGGACTTGCAATCAACCCAGATAAATCAAAAAAGATTTGCTTCAATAAAAAGGCAAACTGTACAAGTTTTAGGTGGTCTATTGTTGACAATCAGATTGAAGAAGTAGACCGGTTTATTTATGTAGGGTTTATTTTTGTCAATAGGTCCTATTTGTACCTTATTAAAGAAAGAAATAGGGGCACAAATTGTTGTTTTATCCCTCTTATGAAGACACAGTTGGATTTCTTCTTTAACATAAAAGGGGGGCGGGTGACTCTCTATTTGCTACTCTGGTAGATATTTTTCAGTCAGAGAGGGATGCCTCTTTAAACGAGCACATGAGGTCTTGTGAAAACTTCCTGAGTGAAGCATGCATAGATAAGGATTCCCCAAAGTCAGAAATAAAACTATACAAATAAACTATGGTTATTCCTAGCAGCTCAATGCAGATGAGAAGCCCAGGCGAAGTCCTGCAAAGTCTGGACAGCAGCTGTCTGATGCTGTCCGCTGATGGACACTGTCTCTATTGTACTCTATCTCTAGGTCTTGGGAGGACAGCTCAGTGGCAACGTGCTTGCCTTAGAAACAAGACGGTGCAGAGCAACACAGGTTCGATCTCCGGGACGATGTTTAGAAACCTCTGGGTATTAAGCATGTTATAAATAACCAATTATAATATTATGTTACTATTTCTACTGTGATGTTTTTTGCCTGTCTTGGTTACTCCTGTCCAGGCTCGTCCATTAGCTCATATTTTGTTTTATTCTATCCTACTGCTGTCAATATTATTACCAGCTAACTTGGTTACTTGTTTCATTTTAACCTCAGTCACTATGGTTGGTCCTATCCCCACACATTGGAACCCCTCATAGTCGTCTTCCTTCTATGGGCCTCATTACGGCTTTGGCGGTAGCCATGCCGCTATTGGCTGCATGGCTGCCTCCAAAACCAGGTCTGGGTCTGGGTTCCCTGAATGGGGAATTACCGGGCCATTCCAAGTTTGGAGGGCCCGGTAATTCCTCCCTCAGGGAACCCAGGCCCAGACCTTCCACATTCCCATTCGAGCCCCGATAGGGCTCAATGGGAATGGGTGCAGGGAGCTAACAACAGGCCGATTACGACCGGCCCGTTGTTAACTCCCTGGTCCCCTCGCAGGACCCGGTAAGGATGTCTGGTTTTACCAGGCGTCCTTACCGGGTCCCGCGAGGGGGCATCGTAATCAGGAGGAATGGGTTTAACGGGTCTGCATCTATTAGCGGCACCCGTTAACCCATTCTGCCAAAATTGTAATGAGGCCCTATATCTTCTAATCCTATTTATCCATCTACCGTTTCCAATCTTTCCTGTATGATCATAGCTGTTTGGAATGGTAGATGCATCACTAAGAAGACTCACTCTATTCTTGACGTGTTTCTCTGCTTCAACTTGCATTTTATGTGCATTACGCAAACCTGGCTCTCTTCAAATAATACTGCTATCTCTGCTTCTCTCTCCATTTCCGACACTGCTTCTACTCACAAGCTCCACCCTTCCGGTCGTGGAGGAGGCACTGGTATACTTTATCACGTGTCCTCTATTCTTCAGGCCTCTTTAATTTCACTTCCTATTTTCCCTTCTTTCAGATATTCTTTCCCCACCTTTTCTAAGCCCTCATCTGTTACTTTTCTTTTAATCTGTCATCCTCCTGGTCCCCTTGCTACTTTTTGCAATTATATTGATGCTCTACTTAATGCTGTCTTACCCTCTCCCAATTCTTTTTTACTGCTTGGCAATATTAATCTGCATTGATCTTCTACCCATGGTTCTTAGCTATGCTTGATTCCTACCATCTCCTACCTCTTTTTAATCTTTTATCTCATACATTGGATTCTTGCCTAGATTATACTTCATCTATTTCTACCTCTGTAGTTTCTCTTCACCCACTCTACACATCTGATCACCATCTGCTTTTCTTTAAAATGCATTCTCTTACTCCAGAAACGTCTCTATCCTCTTCTATTCCCACCTTCATATTCTTCTCGTGATCTTCACACATTGAATGCCCCTTTGTTTTTGTTTACCTGTATTTCTCGTCTTCCTTCTCATTCTGCATTCCTGGCTCTTTCGATTGATGAGGCTGCTTCCATCTTTTCTTCTTTGCTATCCTCTTCTCTTAATGATTTATATCCCCCCATTTTCCACTTTCTGGAAGCCCCTTCAACCCTTGCTCATTCCAGCTGTGCTCTTCGTCATCTCGAGGGGAATTGGTGTAAATCCTGCTCTGATGCTGACCGAGTTCTGTTTTCTTCTTATCAGACTCTTTATGGTGATTCTCTTCTTTCCTCTAAGCACTCATACTTCTCTGGCCTTTTGCAAGCTCAATTCTCTCATCTGCGTCGTCTCTTTCAAAGAACCTTTCATCTTCATTCTCCCCCTTCCCCTGACCCATATCTTCAGTCTACTTTGAATGTGTCTGATTTTTCTACCTACTTTACTTCTAAGGGTGATACTCTTCTTGCAGCTATTGCTGCTACTTCCCCTTTTTCTTTCCTATCCTCCTTCTCTTCTTCCTCTAGTACTATATCTTTATTCTCCCTTCCCTCTAATTCTGATATTTCTATGCTTCACACTAAGGTTCATACTCCCGCCTTCTCCACTGATCCTCTTCCATCTGTTCCCATCACACAAATCTATCCTTCACTTAACTCTTATCGCCCTATACTTTTCATTATCTCTCTTGCTACTTCTACTTTTCCTCTGCTTTTTAAACATGCAGTCATTATTCCTATCTTGAAAAAAACATCTCTTGACCCTTCTGTACTTTCTAATTTTCGTCCTATTTCTTTTTTTACCTATCCCTCAAAAGATTTGGAATTTTTGTTTTAGTTACAAGTCTTGTCATTGTTGCAAGGAACTCTATTCTTCCTCATTTCCTGGATTTCGCCCTCTCCATTCAACAGAAACAGCTAATCTTTCTGTTTGCAATTCAGTGCTTTCAGCTGTTACTCTTAACACTCTTCTATACTTATAGTTTTAGTTCCCTCTGCTGCTTTTGACACTGTGGATCATTTGTTACTCCTTCAGTTTATCTCTTCCTTTGGTTTTTCTGGATCTATACTATCTTGGTTTGAGTCTTTTCTAACTGAGTGCACCTACTTGGTTTCATGGGCTGGAACTTGCTCTAAGCCAGTTCCTCTTTCTCACAGTGTCCCGCAGGACTCTGTTCTTGCTCCTTTTCTTTTCTCTCTATATACTTCAACTCTTACCTCGATCATCTCCTCTTTTGGGTTATATCATAACTTCAATGCTGATGATACCCAAATCGTTTTGTCTTTTTCCTCTTTCACTCCAACTATTGAATCAAATCTCTCAGCTTGTCTCTCTGCTATTCAAACATAGATGACTGATCAATTTATGGTCCTCAATAGTTCTAAAACTTAAGTTATTTTCTTTCCAGCCTCTACTATGCCCTCTCCTTTCCCTCCCTCATCTGTCTTCTTTCCACCCTCACTCCTCCCAATTTCCTCACAGCCTGCAATCTTGGTTTCTATCCTGATTCTGACCTATCCGTTTCTAATCAAAATACTATTACTTATCATTCTTGTTGATGTCACCTGTTTAACATTCGTACAGTTAGGTCCTTTCTCACCTTTGCTTCTGCTAAACCTTTTATATCATAGCTCAATTTGCCTTAGGCTATTCTACTGCTCTACATTACATTTGAAATTCCTTTCTCACCTCTGGCTCCCCTGAAGTCTATTTGTAACTCTTTGATTTGTCTTTTTTATTTGCTTTCACCTTGTGACTCTATTTCATCCTTGTTATCAGCCTTAGGATGGTTATCTTTTCACTCATGACTTAAATATAACTTTCTTTGTGTGGTATTTACATTTCTTCATGGCCTTGCAGTAATCTATCTTGCATTTCTTGTGTCTTTTTATGCTCCTCCTTGCTCTCTACATTCACAATCTCTTTGTTCATTATCAGTTACTCGTCCCGCATGTGCACAATCACATTTCTGTTCTTTCTCACTGCTTGCTCCTTTTCAATGGGATATTCTCCCTCTCTCTCTCTACGTTCTAATGATTCCTACTCTGCTTTTCATACTGCTTTGAAACACTTTTTATTATAGTCTTTTTTTTCTCTTACATCTATGTTACTGATGCCTTGGTCTCAACTTTATTTTATCATTATTTTCAAAATGTATTTGTACTGAAAATTGGATATGTACAGCACCTAGTTGTAAGGTGCTATATAAATAATAAATAAATACAAATACAAAAATACAAGCCCTACTTAATGAAATTACCATTGAGGAATATTAGAAGCTGATTCTTAAAATGTAGGTTGAATTATCTCCACACTCGAGAAGTGATTGGCCCATGACTCGGATTGCCCAAAGACAGGCGAACATGCAGATTGTGTAAATTGGATCATTTCGAAACCTTAAGTAACCTAGTTCTGGAATGCCCATTCATAATGCAGATGAGAATTATATTTCTGGGGAGGTGTGTGCATTCTACTTTGGCAAAAACCCTGCTTTTTCTTCCACTTCTTGAATACCTCTTCCACACTATACTTTGATTGCTCCTCGCACACAAGTGCTGGCCCCGACCCAGAAAAACAATAACAATTGCACACAACAGTAAATGCCGGCAGTGTTCTCAGTGGCATACCATGATAAACTTGCCCTCACTCACAGATGATCATACATCAATCCCCCGCACCCGAACCTCCAACTCCCAAACTGGTGCTCTCTGATTACTGAACAACAACTAAAAATCTGATTGTACCTTGAATGTTGCCAAAGGGTCTGAACACTGAACAGAATGCTCGATTAGACAGACCACCAGAGGTAGCAACTGTAAAGCGCCTAGCTTGACTTGAGGACAGGACACTACCTAATTATCAAGGGGCTTACCCAAGCACTGAATGCTCAATTCATGGGTTTTCACTGGAGGTAGAGGGGAAGTGTGACAGTTTAACTTGGGGTATAGGACACTGTATGCACTTAGATGGCTCTTGGGGGTAGGAATGGTGATGCATTAAGATGCTCTTGGGGCATAAAACACAACACACGTAGCTGGTTGTTTCTTATGGGGACGGGAAATTATACCATTGGTCTTAGGCCATAGGTGTCAATGCTTATTTAATGTATTTGCCTATTGCACTCAAAGAATGCCAATAGCCGAATTGGTAGTATTCTAACCCCACCAGAAGATGCACTCGAAGGACCAACCTATCGCATTGGGTCACTTAGTGGTCAGAAAATACCTGACATTGCCACATCGAAGATAAACTCTGTCCGAGTTTCAGGTATGTATAAACTCACCAGGTCTGTGGATGCATGCTGCAGGCTTGGCTCTCCATCCATGCACGCTATAATGTAGCTACGGATACGTCAAATTTATGCTAGCTGCTCACAAAGCCTACTGCACTGAAACCCTTGACATGCCTCAACACCTCTGCCATTTTTATACAGCAACAAACTACGACAAATTCGGTCTAGCTCGGCACACATCGAGTCTCCTGCACTAGCACTCTGTCTTGAACACTGACAGCACCCACCCACAAACCTGACCTCTTGGGTTGCTTATTGGAGCATAGCCAGCCCTCCTAAGTCATAATGCCGACAGAATGCACACATGCATCTTAAAGTCCACTATTAGAACGTTTTACCATACCTGGACATCAGTCCCTGCAGGGCGTTCCAACCACAAAGCGCATTGAGGCCATACAAATGGGGAAATGGCGCAATATAAATCACAACTACAATACAATTATCTCCCATAATCTTTGGGAGAGGTTATTGAGGGGTAGTCAATTGTCCACGATAATTGCCCTTTTTGCTTTTCTTAAGGAGATTATTGCAGATTGGGTAATATTCCTCGTTTAACGCAATGTCTGTGAAGTTTGCACGATTAATTAGATGATTGTGGTAAGAGAATAATAGAGATTCTCTTGTTTTTATCTTATTTAATTACATTTTTAGTGGGTAGTGGATTCCAACTGCATCATTTTATGGAGTTATTATTTTAGATGATTCATAAATTGGTTGGAATACCCAGAGAACCTGTGACACAGGCCACAAAACTCTTCTTCTCTACTGTCTGGGGGACTACCATAAAATGTACACAAAAAAGAAAAAGCAACTATCTGATTGGTGATGTCTGTCCCACCCTCAAAACAAACAATCGCAATACACATTAAAACCAACCTTAAATCATAAAATGAATAAAAAACCTAAAATATATAATCTAGAAGTAAAAATGGAAATCACCATACAGCATCCACTAGAAAAAATATTACATACTTTTACAACAAACAACCCATATCATAGTTGTCTCCAAAAACACATAGGCGTATCAAAATCCAAAATTGGCCCAATTGTGTTTTTCATCCAAAACACCTGGTATTTTTCAGTTCCTATACTTGATTGGAGGAACCTTCTTCAGGGGATCACCGACCCACGAATTGCATGTTGACTGATGCACATTATGGTCTCCGCTGATTTAGCGACCACTCCCAAAACATTGCTTCCACTGCTCTATATTTCACTTGTAGTGCTGATATGCACACTTGCTCCTCATCAATATGGCAACTATGGATTTCAAAAGGTCTCATAAAATGACCCACACCAGCAAACACTGCTAAGTGAACACAGCAAACCAGCAGTTTGTCTGTCTTCTACTGGCCCAAACCATACATGGTTCTATCATCCAAAATGTCTGGTCACGTTAACCACAAATGCAGCGCCAGTCAAATCTGTGTCTCGCGTTAGCCACAAACTATATTCTTTTAGAGTCTTTTTCTATTTAGTGCACGTTGTACCTGGTGACAGCATTTCATATCTCTGTTTAGATGACATTGTCAAATGTTTTACATTTTTTACATTGGCCCGTATGAAATTACTGTTGTCAGGTGTTTGTATTATATTTGAAAAGGTTTTTAACTTTTAACAAAACGTATTGTCATTTTACTTTTTGAATGAGGCAGTGGTTTAAATTTAAACCATAACACAATAAAGAATTGAAAAAAACCAAAACAAAACACCACAGAGTTTTGGCCAATGTACATTACCATAGACCACAATATGAAACCAGATACGGTTATTACATATTTATTAATCAGCCACCATACTTTGGGGGTACACATTTATATATAATTCGCATTAGAGCTGCCCACAGTTAAAGGCGGCCCCGGCTCTTGAAACGCTGTGTTTCCATTAAGCTTTTTTCAAGACTGCCCATGTTACTCTGTAACAGCCTGGTTTCCAAACTACAAGGCAGGGTGTCAGTAGACAGCTATAGCAGAGATACATGGTTGACTATGATTTTTAGTATGAAGCATCATGAAAGAGAGGTATGACCAGCAGATCTCGATTTCTAAGAATTGCCAGTATTATTTTGTGTTAAATATCAAAACCTTTCATGAAAGGGTGCACTCACAGATTGCATTCTGTCACTTAGAGGGAGTTGCTCTTTTGGTGTCACATCACAAGCAATGGATGATTGTGAAGCAATGCAAGGATGAATTTTCAAGGATCAACAGTTTGTCCTGCTGTACACTACGGACAACGGCGGATGCACTTGACAAGTGGCCAAGCCGTGTAGTGTGAGGGATTACTTAATTAATCTTCTTTTTCCAATCTAACCTAAACTGCTCTTGCACAGCATCCGGAGGTACAAAACAGCAAGTGCTAGGTAAAAAAAGATTCATTGCATATACCCATTTGGAAGCCAAACAAGTGCTTCAGCTTAGTGACAGGTTCAACCGAACTCATTGCCCCGTTGTCAAAAGGATATTTGTTTTTTTATATTAAAATGTTGTCAGGTTTATAAACCCAGTGGTCTGCCAAGACCTAACGCGATGAGTATTCAAAGTGCAAAGGTATTTACCGGACTCCCCAAATGTTTGTCTAACTTTTTCCTTTGGCATTTATGTTTAGAATGTTAATCTGTGCTGAATGCTGTCTAGAAAAGGATGCAGTGCTACAATGTTGTCTATTTAAATATCATAAAAAAGAGATAGGTCAGAGGTTCTTCAATGTTGTCAATGTGATACAGTAATTCCTTGTTTATAGTAATTGAACAAATTAATTCAAATATTCCCTCTGGCTGAAATATGATAAGCAAACATAACTTTAACCTGTAAGTGCATTTCCAAAAACATGTTTTTGGACAAAACTGAAATCGTCATAGTAGGTACTACCGAAACTCTCAACAAACTCCCCCCGCAATATAAAACCTTCAACATCGATAGTTCCATCATTACAGTCTCCAAGGCTGTCAAAACCCTAGGTGTCCACCTAGATGCTTCATTATCCATGTCCCGCCAGGTCAACGCCATAGCCTCCTCCTCAGCGCTCACCACCAAGGTGATCAACGCAGTCAAGCCCTTTCTCTCCACCAAAAACTGCATATCCATCGCCAGTGCCACAATAGGTACTAAACTGGACTATTGCAATGCCTTATTCCTCGGCACCTCCGTCAACAATCTAAAAAACTCCAAATCATGCAAAACAATGCGCTCCGGGCAGCGCTGTCCATTCTCAAAAGGGAACACATCTCTCAAGCAAGGAAAGATGCCCATTGGCTACCGGTAAAGGAACGTACACTCTTTAAAACCATGGCCATCACACATGGATGCCTTACATCTGATGCCCCACCCTACCTCTCTGAAAGAATCACCCTCAACTCTTCTAACAGACCCACTAGATCCCACCGCGCCAACCAGATCTATGTTCCTACATTCAAAAGAACCAAAGCCGGAGGGTCTATCTTCCAACACCTCGCACCCAAAAATTGGAATGCCCCGCCAACCTCACTAAGAAATGAAAAATCATACACCACCTTTCGCAAAAACCTAAAAACCATCTTGTTCCGCTAAAGTTTTAAAACCAGCCTGTATAATTACGCTATTGCACTGTAACCATAGCAAAGCATAACACTTGACCCGCTCTGTCTTTTACTACTTATCATACTCAATGCTGCACTCATACTATGTAATCTGCTATACCACTGCAACCGACTATGTTAAATCTTACCTATGTTAAATTCAAGCTCGTTGTAACAGCGCCCTGATGCCTCAGGGCCGTTTTTTTGTGCATTTTATAAATGCAAATAAATATATAAATAACTGTTTGAGAAAAAATGCTCATCGTTGGTGTGTTATCTATTCTTAACATTAAGCGAAATCCTGTTACAAAGAGGGGGATGTAATAGATCCCAATGAGCGAGTTTTACTAAGACAAAGTACACATCCCAAGCTATCACATGTACTCTCTGTGTCATTTTATCTGGGCGTAATAAGATAAGCAGTCATTCCAATCGTTTTCCAGCTATATTACTCATCCAAGACACTATTAGGGATCACCATGCATCCATGTCTTTCCTTATTTCCTGGAATAAGGAGCCCAAGTAGCTCTTCACAGAGAAAGTTCAAGTGCTGCTTAGCGCTGTTCGTGCATGGTAGGTCTTAGAGCACCCATACTCCCAATTAACCACTTCATTCATGTTCCCATCGATGCAAAACTTACTAGTGAGTCCTATTTCCTAAATATGCTCGATCACTGTTGTAAATTTGCACCATTTGAAAATCATCTACACATTGTTCCTTCAATTTCATGGATTCTTAGTGCCCTGAGATTCCTAAATTGCATTAGTTGGTTGCCTAAGTCCCTGAGATTTCTGTAATTACATTTCCTGGCACTTAGCACTTTTTTGATAGCACCTTCATATTGATTACTGTATAGTGCTCAGGTTATGCGGATGAACATGTATTATATCTAGCAGTGCCAGATAGGTTGCTTTTAGATACATTTTTCTAGACGTTTTCGATGTACATTTATATGCATTTTATGATGTTATTGTGTGAATAATTTTTTTTACTCTATGTTTTTGATAAATAATAAAATACGATGATATATTTGTTCACCGCACTGAGCCTCTTTCCCCTCCACACCTCTCTGAATCAATTATTAATTGAATAATTGCTCTACTTATCCGTGTGACCCTTTGCTTCGCTTTTCTACCTAGTAGCCTGTCACATGTTTAATTGCATTTCCTGGTGGCATATCATCCTGAAATGTGTTCAATTTTATTTGTGAAAGCCTTGTAACCTGCAATTTCTTTTAATTGTATTTCTTCCTCAGGATCATGCAATTTAATAAGTAGCATTTCTTGGTAACCTTGGACCCTGTCACCTACGACTTAGACATTTCTTAAATTGCACTTCCTGGTCACCCAGGACCCTGTGACTTCCTACATTGCATGTATTAGTCACCTAGGAACCTGCACTTGCTTAAGTTGCATTATTGTTTCATGTACAACCATGCAATTTCTTAAATTGCATTTCTCTGAAACCTAGAAATGTTTTATTTCATGGCTACCCACAACCCTGACATTTTTTAAACTGCTTTTCTAGGTTTCATAGGATACTGCAAGTTCTTAAAATTAATTTCCAAGTCACCTAGAACCACACCTTAGTTAAATTGCATTCCCTGCTCACCTAGCAAACTGTGATTTCTTCAGGTGCATTCCTTGGCTTTCTAGAACCCTGGAATTTGATAAACTGCATTTCCTGGTCACATAGAACCTTGCACTTTCGTAAATTGTATTTCACATTTGCCTTCGATTCTGTGATTTCCTAAATTGCAATTCTGCTTTGCACAGTACCCTGTGATTTCTTAAATTGCATTCCTTGGATGCCTAGGACTATGTGGTCCATCCTACACCCTCAACTTCACTGCTTGTACACGGTGCTCATGTAATTGCAATACCTCATATTTACTGTTCTTTCCCCTCTCTCTCCCATGACCTCTACTAACCCCACCCCCTCTCTTCCCTTTACTCCCCTGCCTTCCCTTCAGAGAAGTCCCATCCCCTTTATTCACTCACACCCATACTCTATTCAGGTTGCCCCTCTCCTTTCCCCTCCCACCCATTCCACACTCATCTAACCTACCCATCACACTTCATCCATTCTAGCAATGCCCTCCTCTACCTCTCTTGCCCGTCACACTTTCTCTCTGGAGTGCACAACCTCACTGCAAGAAACCTTCTTTCTCATATATCATTGAATTTCCTATCACCCCAATCTCCCGATGATGGTTAACACCAGAACTTGCATTTTTACCATGACAGAGCCGCCCTCCTAGCCCAGCAAATTAAATATGCATGTTTCTCTATGATCTTGATCTCTTACCTGAAACTCATATAGCTGTTGTCCTTGCCATCTTAATGAGTGACATCAACATCTCCAATATGACTGTGGCCCAACGGATCCAACTTGTATCTGCTGTCTCTGTGAACTCCGTAGTCAACCTATGAAACCTTCCACTCGACACCCATAGGAACTCTGTAGATCATATATTTCCATCTTCAGCCCTGATCGTGCATGCTTCCACAATGGGTACTCTCTAATTCACTTCCCAGCCTCTATTCCTTCCCATTTCTCTCACTCCCCTCCATCATCTTTCAGCAAATGAAAACTCAAGCCTGACTCCATGGTCCCCTACCTCGATCAAGAACACTCACCTCCACTTGCTCACTCCATTATATACATCTTTACAAAACTCAAATACGCAATCTCTATCCCCTTCAATGATTTCTTCCTTGCCCACAACTTTACTCCCTCTGGCCTGCATCCTCTCCCATTTATCTCCTCTGATATCCAGATGCTGGGGACAAAAATGAATCCCTGGTTAAGCCGTTGGTGCAAAAAACAATCATCAATCGGCAATCTCATAGCCTACAAGTGTGTTCTGCTGACTGTGACCACAGCTCTCGACACAGCAAAATGCTTGTATTACTTATTATTATTATTATTATTATTATTATTATTATTATTATTATTATTATTATTATTATTATTATTATAATATTTATTGAGCACAGACCAAGCTTCGAGAAGCAATGGAGTGCTTTACAGAGGTATACAACAATACATATCCACAACAGAGCACTTTACAGAGGTATGCAACAGTACAGATGCATAACGGTGCACTTTTTAGAGGTAACAACAGAACAGATATACAGCAGGGGTAGGATACAGAGGGACATAGAGGCGGGGTACAGTTGTACAGGGTGGTGTGGAAGAGAGGGGTGTACAGAGTCTAGTGAGTCAGGTGGCTCATGGGTGAAGTGATGGCATAGATGCTGAGAAGAAGTGACTGCTTTGAGAGGTGGGTCCTGAGTTCTTTACTGAATTGTAGGAGCGTGAGGGTGAGTCTGATGCTGATGGGGGTGGCTCCATAGTCTTGGGGCATAGGCAGAGATTATCTGTTTTCTATTCCTTTCCTATTTGCAGCAGCGGATTTCAAGTCTGCATGTGTCCTGATTTCTGGTGGTGCGCTGTCCACCAGAGATGCGAGGTAGCTGGATGACTTGAGGGCAACTGCCTTATAGATGATGGAGCAAGACTTGAAGGTAATATGTGCATGCACTGGAAGCCAATGAAAGCCGATGAGGGCCCGGGTGATGTGGTTGTATCTGCGTAGACCATTGATGAGGCATGCAGCCATGTGCAGGGCACTACTCAAGGGGAACAAGGGAGGCGACGGGAGGACTTCGAATAAGGCATTGCCACATCCCGGGGGGATAGGACAAGGGCTTCAATGGTGGATCTAAAGCTGTCTGCAGGGAGGAAGGGCTTGACCTTCCACAGGAGGGAGAGCTGATACCAAGCTGTTTGAGTTTTCTTACCTATGTGTGTCTTGAAAGAGAGGTGTTTGTCGATGTGGAACCCAAGGGACTTGGCACAGGAGGTGATTGTGTGTGTGAAACTCTCAGGGTTAATGGTTGATAGCCAGGCCTGTATGTCTGGATGTTTGATAGTGTTGGTGAGGACAAGGAATTCAGTCTTGGAGGGTGTGAGGTTCATGTTTGCACTGGATATCCAAGACTGGATAAGCAAGAGGCATGTTTTGAGCCTGTGGATGTCCTTGATGGAGTCAATCTTGAGGTATAGCTGTGTGTTGTCAGCACATTGGTGGATGTAGATGTTGTGTATGGCTAGGTGGGCTCCCAGCGGCTCCATGAAGTTCACAGTGGAGAGGGTGATTCCCTGGATCCTGCAGGACTCCACAGGTGACGACAGCATTGGCTATCCAGAGGAGTCCATCCAAACAAACTGCTGGCAGTTGGCGAGGTACCACTTGAGCAAGCATAGGACAAGGTCGCTGATCCCCAAGTGCCGATGTAGGGTGCCAGTGAATGCCTGGTGGTCTACTGTGTCGAAAGTGGCTGAGAGGTTGAGTAAAATCTGGAGGCATAGGCGGCCATCATCAAGGTAGCCATCTCTTTGCTGCCTCTGGGTCTGAACCCAAATTTGTATGTTTGGAGGAGATTGTTGGTGTTGCTACAGTTGTGCAGCTACCACTTTCTCGATGGTCTTACCTAGGAATGGAAGATGAGTGATGAGGCGATAGTAACCGTGGTTGTCGGGATCCAGGGTGGGTTTCTCCAACTTCTTAATCTTGTTTTCCTCTCTCTTCGCACATCCTTGCAAACTAGCCATGGTTCTCCAGATCATGCCCCCCTCCTCCTCATAACAACCACTCCATTTCTATCCCTGTCTCTGCTTATGCCTTTGTCTCCTGTTTCTCCACTAAGTACACCATAAATATGGAACAGCTTGTCCATCCTTCTATCTTGCCCACTCCCTTCCTCATTATCCCATTTTCCCATCACTATTTTATGCATCACTCTTCTCCCTCTTCTCTCTACTGAACGTCTACCCATCCTTTGCTCTGCCATCCCATCCTGAGCTTCAATTGACCCTTTTGCACCACAACTTATTAAGGAACCTGCACCTGAAACCTTTGCTGGCCTATCAACCTAATTCAACCCGTATTTCACGACATATTTCTTTCCAACCTGTTACAAAACAGCCACAGACATTCTACTCCCAAAGAAATCCATTGCTGACCCCAAAAACCCCTCATTCTTTGGACCTATCTCTCTTCTTCCCTATAACTCTAAGATCTTTAAGAGTGTTGTCTTCAACTACAGATTAAGGTATCTTGAGGCAGACTGACTTCTTGACCCCATTCAATCTGGATTCCTGTAATACATTTTTTTAATTTTCAATACGTCAAAAGCAAATCACATGGAACTCATCAAATGGTACATGACAGCATTACATTCTGTGCAATCAATGCAGGTGTACAAATGAACAATCAGAATTATCACGCTTATCAAGTATTCACCAAGATTAGACAGATGGTAAACGAAGAAGAAAAGGAGAAAGATAAGGAAAGGAGGGAAAAAAAGAAAACATTCATGAGAATCAAGCGCACAGTAAGTAACATTGGTTACATAGTGGAAACATTAGCCATGTGTTTCTAGGAATTAGCCCCATATATCTGTACATTTGTCAGTGTCTCCAGACTGCTAAATGGCACTCTCATATGTGGATATGGTTAACAACTCTTCTACCCAGTCATCAATTCAGAAGGAAGCCACTGACTTCCATGCCCTCAGGATCATTTTCCTTGCCACCATGCATGCCCGGAGTGCCACACTTTCTTACGAAATGACACGTCCTCCAATAGAGGTGCATCTACAAGAACCAGAATTGATGCATTTATTGTAATAATGCAGCTTAAAACCAGGCCCAATCTTTCACAAACCCCTTTACAGAAGTCTCTTGTTTTTGTGCAAGTCCAGAGTGAATGACTCAAAGAGCCCTTTGTCAGTCTGCATTTCCAGCATTGGTCACTGTCTATAAGGTGTCTCTTGAAAATACGTCCCAGAGTCCAGTATGTCCAGAAGAGGAGTTTAGTCTGAGACACTCTTAGGCCCCAATCCATGCTGACCAGATGGACATTATTACAACATCTCTGCCAGCAGCCCTGATAAATGTATTCATCTAGCTCATTAACCAAAATATTGCCCAGCTCAGGATCTCTTCTATGACAACAGTATGCCGTACATTGTGGCGGCTGGATGTAGTGCACAATTGCACAATTACAAACCTCCAGCGCCGTCCATACTGCACTGTGATGTCAATTGCATGGGATCCATTTTGGCAGCAATGATTCCCCTCAGTTTGCTGTATTCTGCATAGGTGCAATCACTCAAGTCAAAATCATGGTGAAGATGTGCAAAGGGGACCCATTTTCAATCCACAATCAAATCTTTGATATATCTGATTCCTCACAGGAAACGAGATGGCCAAAGAGTTCTTTCCCTTGCTGGATTTTTACATATGCCTGTTGGTGAGAGCCAGCAAAATCTATGAAATGGTAATTCCCAAACCTTAAATACAAATTAACAATGAATCGCAACATTTGGTGTTGCACCACATTAAATATGAGATCCTTTCTACATAATGTTAGAAAGCTGGTTCATAAACAGTCATATGTCTCAATTTACTAAACATACAAATACAGAAACACACAGCAGGCATGTGGAAGACATATTGTGCATCATTACAAGAGTGGCGGAATGGGTTAACGGGTGCCGCAAAAGGATGCGGACCCATTAACACCATGCCGCCACATTACGAGGTCCCCTCGCGGGACCCGCTCTGCACCTCTGGTTTCACCAGAGCGGGTCCCGCGAGGGGAAGAGGGCGCTAACAACAGGCCGGTCGTAATCGGCCCGTTGTTAGCCCCCTCCCCCATTCCCATTCAGCCCAATGGGGGCTGAAATGGGAATGGGGTAGGTCTGGGCCCGGGTTCCTGGAGGGAGGAATTACCAGGCCCTCCGAACTCGGAATGGCCCGGTAATTCCCCATTCTGGGAACCCGGACCCGATTTTGGCGGCAGCCATGCCGCCAATAGCGGCATGGCTACTGCCAAAATCGTAATGAAGCCCATTGAGTGGAGTGATGTAAAATGGGGAACATTTGAGATGACCCATGGCCTAGATGTCTCTTTACGAAATTATAATGGCAGATTTCAGCAAAATTAATCTGTTACCACTGACTCTTGACAGAAAACACTCTCCCAACTGTGACAGTCCCTCCTAACTCTCAACCTTCACATCCATACACACCCTGGCCTCTCTGGACCTCCGACAGATGAACAGTGGGGGCCGGAATCCCCATGACCCATGCTCCAGACTACTTAGGGTGGACAGACTAATCTACTTCGGCTATTTGACCAGAGTAGACAGTGGCTCTGCAGATTTCAATATAAGAATGAGGTCTAGATGGACACCTCTCCTGGCACTAATGAGAGAGAATCGCTCCATATTCTGCAATTGTTTAATATTACCTCTGTTCAAGTAATCTGTTTGTAAGGTACTTTCTTTTTCGGTTTATTGCTTAGAATTATACCAGGAAGATTGAAGTGGATTGTAAGTCTTATCATGGAAACTGTGGAAGAGACTGCTAGGATTGCCTCCTTCCTTTCCATTTTATCTGATGTAAGCATGATAAACCAAGACGCGCCACTTCCCGTCTTGTTCCTCCATACCTATCCAAGACCAAAACAAGACCCATACTGCGATGCACCCTCCCAGATGAGTACGCTTAGAAAGGAAAAATTCAATCTATGCAATGCAGTCACACAGAGAATAGGGTATTATTAAAGGGTGCACAGGGAACAGTATATAGTCATAATTTACACCCCAAGCAATTCAAATATACAATACCCGGTCCGGCCGGAGGGCCAATAGCTGCATTTCAAAAACGCCTGGCATGCCGTCTGTACCTTAAGAGATTCCCACTCACGGACACATAAGTTGCAAGTGTGCCAATGCCCCCAGACCCCACAAGGCCAGGCCAACCCACTACAGGAGTGAACAGCCGCAAACAAGAACAGATAGAGGCTCTAGATGAAGGATTCGTGAAAAAAGATAAGCCATATCAAATCCACGTGCCACAGTGATGTTCAGGCAAGCAACAATGCCACCTAGCACTTTCAATATAATGTACTAATGTCACCAAGCAGTTACTCAAGACTCAGTGAAGTCGTTACAGGGCAGTGCTGCACTCCAGACCATAAACCTTGCGCTCGAAGAAGGGTTCAGGGTAATATAGTACGCTCGCACCTCCCCACCAACAACAAACAGCACTGGAACCAATCCTCACCGAACCACATGCACGCCATCCACACTCCAACAGACACACCAAGAAGACACACCCCTGCCCCGCCATCGACGATCCGCGCACGTACGAGGCTAAAAGGATTGGTAGGCGGACCAAAACCATGATTCAGGAAGGAAAAACAAAACCTCAGCATGCACACAGACCGCCGCCGACAGAGCAGAAACATGCCCCCCCAGTGCACCCATCAAAATGCAGACAGCGCGTATGCGGTCCAACAAAGACCAGCCCGAATGCTGTCCACCACCGGCGGAGCAACGTGAGAGCACCACACCATATAATACAACAATTACAGAATTTATAAAGATCAACAATCAGCACCACTCAAAGGGAAAAGTAAAGTACCATAGAGCCACTCCACCCTTCCTGACCAATCATTCTAACAAGACTCTACTCACCCATGCTGCCAGTACTTTAAACCATTCTCACCTATCTTCCATTCTCATTTTTCTGGACATATCAGCTGACTTTTACCTTGTGGATAATCCCTCGCTCCTTCAACCTCTTTCCCTACTTTGCTTCCATGACATTATATTCAACTGGGTGTCCTGCTATCTCCTTTCCACTCCTCATTCTCAAGGGCTGTCAGTACCTCTTTCCAAACACCCATTCTCTTTTCCCTATAAGCCTCCTTCTTTGTCAAACTCATGTCCTCCTTTGGCTGTAACAATCACCTACTCACTAATGATGCTCCACTCCCTCCCCTCCTTTCCCCCTGCAATCTCTGAACGCATAAACAACTGCCTTATGCCATCTGCCACTATGCTGCCTCACAAAGGAAGTCATCATTTTCCTGGCTTGTAATGCGTGTAATGCAACCCCTACTCTCCCCCTCTCCCATCTCTTTTGCCCTGACCTAACATTGACTCTCATCTAATCCTCAGCTGAAAACAAAATCATTAAAATGTTCATTGTTTTCTGGTGATTATGATTCTTCTGGTGATTATGATTCTTATGAACCTTTAAGAAATTCGTGTCACAGATTTGGGTTATGCTGATGAAATATTAATGTAAACATGTGGTTAAAGAGAGTAGACCTTTTCCTTCCAGTACACATTCAAAGGAAACACAATTTAAAATTAATGGAATAGGTCAAAACATTTCCTGCAAACAGCCTCTTTTTTTTAAATGAATGCAAATTGCAGCTAACTTTACCACTTAGATGTTATTGTGTCCCCATCATGCATTTTTCACATTCACATGGCGGAGCTTAGAAGAAACGTGTAAAAGCGTGACAAACTTACTTTTACAAGTAAACGTACCCGCAAAAATGCTTTGCAGGCAGTGTTTACTAATGGTTTTAAGCAGGTGCAACCAAGACGGGTTCCACAGGAATCCATTTATTTCATGCCAGCATGAACATGTCATACATGTGTGAAATGAAACGCACCGACGAGATGGAGGAGGAATGCATGCCAGAGATCTTATTACCGCTCTTTGCCTGTCCTCCATCTTGACATGGCAGGAAAATAGTGTTGAAAGTGGCGTAAGACATCATGCCTTGCTTTAACGCCGTCATTTACCACTTTTCAAAATGGCTTGCACCTGGCTGTTTCCTTGATATAGAAACCAAAATGAATACAACATTAATGTAAATGAAAAATGCACTGAGTGCATATTTATACGTGAATTACTTATAGAAATGTACAGCCGGCTTGTCAGGTGTATCAACCCACGTTCAAGTTATTATGCTGCAACATTTGGTGCTGTGGGTTTAGAAAATCCAAGACGGCCGAAAAGCCCACATTTGCGCCAGAATCCAGGAAAACCGCACAGTTTTTGCGCACACCAAAATGGTCGCCTGACCTGCCACCCACCAGTGCGAGCGTTTTGGGCCAGAAGCGCCATGAGTGAAACGTGGTGCCGAAGGAAAAATAGCAGTGCCTGTTAGCTCAAAAAGCGCTTTGAAATCACCTTTGTTTCTCTGATCGCAAGCTTAAAATGCCAATTTCAAACATTGCAAGATATTCAAAAATCTTACTGAACACCAGCAGACGTCTGGTAGAATGAAGTCTTGTGTGAATACCAAATCTGGAAAGATGAAGAGCCTAAAATAATGTACAAAACAAAACTGGCTGAGCTATGGATGTCAGCAGCTTAAAGGAAATGGGATTTAAAGCCACTAAAATCGAAATGTTTAAAATAAATGAGTGACCTACTTTTAGTGTCACATAGGTTGCAACGGTTTAAATGTCATAGTTTTGAACTTAGAATCAGCGTTCTAGCTGCATGTGTCAAAATTGTAAGTTTGATTTGAATGAAGAAAAATGGGAACAAAAGTGACCTTTGGCTGAAGCCTGGTTTAAGGAGATTGAATTCTGCCTGGCAACTAACCCAGTCAGGCGTTGAAACTTGCCCAGCAACTGCATTCACAGGCCCGGTCTGCATTCTGCTGCACCACCAAAAGGTGATTACACCTCTCTGATTGAGGGAAAACAGAACAATGAATTTCCCTTTGCTCCAAGCAATTGCTAAATCAGGGGGTCGTAAAGGGCTTCCTCTTGGAAGGAAATGGGTGGGGCACTGCCTCTGTGAGCGAGCTGAGCTTGGAGGAAGTGGACAAACCAGAAATTCCCCATGTGCTTTGGGAAACCACACCCCTCTGGACCAGAGCATAATTTTAGAAAGATGGATAATTCATAGTACATAATTGTCAAAATTATATCAATAATATCATTATTCCTGTGATTTTTCTGTGCGCATTTTAAGAGGTGTTAGGACTCTGTGGTATGTTCTGGGGGGTAGTAGCGGAAAATGGGGTATTACTCCAAATGTCTGTATGTTAAAAATCTGACACTTCATCATCTGATGCCCATATTCCTCGCGCACATTTGTGTACATTCTGGAAAGGTTTAGAGATTGTATTCTGGATGAAAAGGGCAAAATTCTGTCAGAAGTGAACACAACATCTTACAAAGACAGGGATCGGATGGTTTGGCGCTACAGAAAATATGTTAACTGGACATATAATATTAGAAAAATTGTACATAGATAAATATGCATTTAAGTCAAGAATAGATTTGTGTGCAAAGTGACAAGGGTTCTTTCTCTATGCCATAAAAATGTAGACTGATGACACAGGATGACTCACAATGCAGTTCCCCAGTAAGGCGACAGAGAATCCTATAGCCTATCAGGATCCTCAGAGGGTTGGGCATAGGAAGCCAGTCTTCCCACCCACTTTCAAAAGACATACAAAGAGCCACTGAGACCCAGGTACAGACATTCACTTTCCATTTCAAACTGATTTCTTGCGAAGCGCTTTGCCAGAAGACTCCAGATTCCAGAACTTAAAGCAGAGGGGCCTGAACCACAAGCTGAATCCATTTTCAGCAGGCCTCAAAATCTTTTACAACCTGACTCTCAACAGCTGGGCTGTGCTGTTCGCTTCTGGATAGAACTGTATCCAGAACCAGACCCAGAAAGCAGAGTGGTATCCAGAACCAGACCCAGAAAGCAGTGCAGTGCCAAGAACTTTTGCCAGAACCAGAGATCCAGACCAGCAGTGCAGAGCTGACCCAGATAGCTGTGACTTCAGAACCACCCGCAAGAAGTCTCGTCTAAACCTGTTAACCAGATCTTGACGGCCTATTTCAAATTTATAGTGTGAGTATCCAGCCAGAACTGTGCAGAACCAATCTCTTAGTCTAAAATAATCTCATCCCATCCATTTCAACCTATTTAGAACTGCATAGAAATCGTGTGTCCATTCTGTGATTTCAATCCTGTGAAAGTGTCATTTGTCATTCTGAGCTTTACTTTAATTTGAGAAACTCCCTCCACTAAATCGTCCGTATCTTTTGAACCATACGAGATTTAACTTTAATTTTAAAGCTAAGATCATCAGCTTTCCAACAAGCCCAAAACCGATTCCGTATAATTTTTCCGCAATCGCGATCAGTACACTCGGAAAAAATGCAGCGAATTGCAAACTAGCTCAACTTCTTCACCTGTCAAAAATAGCTGTCTTTTGCTTCCATTGCTGAAATTCGTTTTCAACCTGATAATAATAATAATAATAATAATAATAATAATAATAATAATAATAATATTATAATAATGATAATCCCTCATGAATCATTGCTAGTGTTGGCCTGAACTAATTCAAAGTAGCTGTCACTTACCCTGAATATCCTAGAGGGAATTAAAATCATTTTTAGGATATTTTCACTTCATTGCAAATCACATTAAAAGTATTTCTGACTGTTTAAAAGCATACCGGTTGCTCTAAGCTTGCTAGGGGGGAACTGAACTGCTTTTGATTGTATTCCTGAAAACTGTGTGCTATCTTTTCCATCTCTTTATATTGCATAGGGGGGAGTGGATTGTCAAAAGAAAAAGTGATCATATTACCTCTTGAAACCATATCAGTTTATTTCTGTGCTGCATTCTTTTCCATCATTGCATTTCTTTGAAACCATAAAGTATTCTCAGCTACCTTATCCTTTATATACCAACTCCTAAGTAATTAAAAAAGTGTGCTAGTGTAATATTATCCATTGTTGATCACTGGCATATTCATAAGTGTGCTATCAAATATTAATTTATTCATAAAAGTGTGATTTATACATATTGTTTAATTTTTCAAATAAATCTTTTAATTTGCAAAACAAAGCTACTTCTTGGTTCAGTGAGGTCAGGGGGAGTCAAAGAGAGGGGCGTTATACAATAGTCTATCATCCAGATCTATGAAATTGTCATAACAATGGACCCCTAAATCTACCAATGCTAACGTTGCCACAGTAAAGCTTTGAAAAAAATTTTTTTACAAAAAATATTCCACTGTAGAATTCTTCAAAATCTTGTAAAGAAAGCTTAAAAGTCACGATCTACCCTTAAAAATGACTGCAGACGAAATCTTCAAAGCTCTAATTGACCACAAAAAATACTTCTAAACATGCACAATGTTAATATAAATACCTTTTCAAACTTCTGTGAAGGTGAATAAATTAATTGAAGAGGCTTATAAACAAGAACAACAAAGGCAAATTTGCATATACAGTATTGGTAGAGGGTGTGAAATGTTAGGAGACACCAATGTTTGATTTCTGCACATTTTAATGTTAATAATTTTTCTGAATGTGGGATCAAATGTGCAGAAATGTCATCTCAATGTGCATATGTGCAAAGGAGTTGAAAAAGAGAACATGAATGTATACATTCTAAGAAACTTGTGAACAGGTCTCATATATATGGGGTGAAACTAATGAAATACATAAGCACATCTCATCTATTGAGCCAACACAATTTTGAGAATAGTCCTCTTCTGTAGATTTAGGCTGTGTACTTTTCCGGGTACAGCACTTAAACAATGTCAAGCTTAATATATGGTATTCCTTTAAGCAATGTCATGGTCTACATATTGAATGCTTGACAAGTATATAACTGTGTCTCATCCTACATTCAAAATGACCTCAAAAGAAAGAAAACTCAGCAGGACGAAACCTCATTGACCCCTATTCTATCATTGACTCTTCCCCAGACCTGTAGGAGAGAGGTCCATGTCTTCCCTTTATTTTAATGTTATGAACATTGATAATAAACAATTACTGAATGCTTGACATGTCACTGGCTCTGCTGGTCTGACGTGCAATCATACAATTCAACTATACTAATTTGACGTGCAATCCTACAATTCAACTATATTAATTTGATCAACTTCAGAAGGATGAAAGGCCTAGTTTTTCTTACCCATATTGAAAGCTCGGAACTTCAAGTTGCACATATATCTTTTCAGTAGGAACATCACTCTACTGAGATAACTTACGGCAGAGTTTAATGGATGTCCAGGTTGGGTAACATTTCCAGGTGAACAGGACCCTCTCCAATACAGCCTCAACTGGCCTATTTATTTTATCTAAACATATTTACTCCCTCTTGAAGACTTTTAAGTTATTTTGAGAATATTGTTTGCCAATAACCAGCCCACACTTGCCTGAAATTCTCCACAACTTCCCTGAACATTTATGGCTTTTAAAGGATTTTGGACTAATACAGCCTGGAAGAAAAATGCCTAGGAACTTGTGAATGTATTGTTTTTCGCTCAGATATTCACAGGAGCCTGGCATCACTTTTGGTAAAGTTGGCCCATTCTTAACTTTAGGGTTTTCAATGAAAGGTTAACACGGTTGCTGCCACTGTTGCCAGACTCAACCTCCTAAATATCATCCACCCACATATCATGCACAAATGAACATTATATCTTTACTCTTGAGCTCAGAAAACTAGAGTACTGCACAACCTGCATCTTGGTCTACCGCTATGGTCTTTTGCTCCCCTCAACAAAGTCCTCAAATTTGTGACACCCTTCCTTTTCAACCTAGAACCTTCCACCACCTCTCCCTACCACCACCACACGGGATTCTCTCCATGCAAAATCACTCTATCTATTCCTGCTATTGGTCTATAAATCCATCCTTGCTCTTGCATGTCACTAACTAAACTCGTCTTGTTGTACTCTCCTTCTCAAATGCTCTGGCCCTCAACTCTTCCAAGCATTTCTGTCTCAGTATGCCTGTTCCTCCTCACGATTCTGCTTGTTTTTCCTGTTTGACCCACTTCACTAGAATGCTCCCCCACTGGCCAAAAATCGCTATCTCTTCAGTACACATCTTCAAAATGAGAACTTAAACACCACCTACTAGAAATGGCACTAGCCCCTCAAGCCCCCCACCATCTTATCCAAACTAACCACCCAAACCACCTTTCTAGCATTGTGCCCTCAAACTATATGTCATTTGCAAATATGTAAGCACTGGCCTTAGGCTTTCAATGTGCATTTTTTTGTAATGTTCTCTAGTCTCTGCCCATAGTTTAAGTTGACTAGTCTTACTAGTTTACATCAAGAAATTGAAAACACTTTTGTTTGACAAGGAACATTATTGCAGGTCTGTTATTTATATAGGTTGTCTTGTGCTTCATGCACTGTCGTCTGTGTTTTCGTCGTGCCCTAATGCCTGTCAGGTTTTTGGCACCTAGTAAATAATAATTATAATATGAGTAATAATAATAATCACCTTGTGTAAATCATTCAATTTAACAATGCCATTATGTAAATACAACCTACCATTGGACTGCCTCTGATCTCTGTTATAATACATGCTCATTCTTTGTTGAAATAAATAAAAACTTTACTTATATGCACACCAAAATACTTGATCATCGAATAAAACTACATGCTAGACATGTAGAAACTCCTTCCTCATAGTATGTCCAGCATCTCATAGTTTATTTTATACTCTGACAAATATTGACAATTTAAGTTTGTGTAATGAGGCCAGGATGGATTGGGTTGGGTAGTAGTGAGAAGCTTAGGCACTGTGCAGATATATGATATTATATGATATAACATTTACATCCCGCTTGTACACAAGTGTTTCTATACGCCACAAGACAAGGGAGGGAAGACAGAGGGAAGACAAGACAAACAATCCTACTAGGCCTTATGTCATTCGGATAGTGGGAATGCAGCAACAAGAAGCACAAGGGGAAGGAAGAGGCGGAAATGCAAGGGTGAGGGGAATGGGATGTGCAAACAGGACAGCTGGCTCTGAGTAAGTGCAGTCAGGGCAGCATGACTCTAAGTAAGTTCTAGGAGGCAGGGGGTGGTTTGGGATTACAGCTTAGAACCCCTACGTGTGTAGGAGGCCAAGAGGCAGTGCAAAAAAGACTGCTCAAGGAGGAGCTTGGTACCTGGTGAGACTCTGAGGGTACCAAGCTACCAGCCGGTGCAGCAGACTGGTAAGTTAGCAGGGAATTGAGAGAGAGAAGGCAGAGGCAAAAAGGAAGGTCTTGAGCTGATTCTGGAACTTCAGGTGAATCGGCTGAAGTCTGAGAGGGGCAGAGAGGTCGTTCCAGGGGGAGGCACCTGCAGAGGAGAGAGATCTACCGCACACTCTCTCTACAGAGCAGTGTATGACCCTCAGAGAGTTAGAGATAGAAGAGCAAAGGGCTCTAGAAGTAAGGTTTTCTGGCAGAGAGAGTTGGATGTAGTGCAGGCCCCGGCCTCAGAAAGCCTTGTGGATCATATGATGTTATGATATGATAGGTTATTTATAACACGCTTAATACCCAGAGGTTTCTAAGCGCGGACCCGGGGATCAAAACTGTGTTGCTCCTGATCGTCTTGCTTCCAAGGCAAGCACATTGCCCCTGAGCTATCCTCCTGAGACAAAGCAGAGCTTGATTGTTGCAGCCATCGGGAGCCAGTGAAAATATTTAAGTTCTGAAGAGATATGGTCCCTGGGCTTGAAGCCAAGGATAAGTCTTGCAGTCCTGCTCTGGATTAGATGCCGAGGGCAGAAAGTAGTAGCAGGTATATTGAGAAAGGTCTGTGATGAGAGAAGGGGAGAGTGGAGTCGAAGGTGACACCACAGTTTTTTGCCTCACAGGAAGGCAAGGGTAGAAGGCCCAAGGAGGGTGGCCAGAGTGAGTGAGAGAAGAAAGAGGGAACAGGGGCCCCAATGAGAAGGATTTCTGTTTTACTGGCATTAAGACAGAGATGGTTGGAGGCACACCAATCCTTGATCATGGATAGCCAGTAAGGAATGAGCAAGCGGGATGAGGAGGCTGAGGGAAGCCTGAAAGAGAGCTGAGTGTCATCTGCATAACACTAAAAGTTAGAAGAGTAGGTGGAGATCAAGTGGGAAAAAGGGGCCAGACTGACATTGAAGAGCTAGGGTGAGAGAATAGATCCCTGGGGACACCCCATGTGGAGAGAGATCTGGTGGAGAGAAAGGACATAAGTTGGACCTGGGAGAGTTAGTCCAGGAGGAAGGATGTCAGCCACGCCAGGGCCGGATCTATGATGCTAAGGTATTCATGGAGTGAATTGATCATGGTGGTGTGATTGACCATGTTGAAAGCAGTGGAAAGGTCAAGGGGGATGAGGATAGATGGAAAGCATGAATCAAGATTAGAGAGAAGATCTTTACGGGTGTTCAGGAGGGCAGTTCCCGAGCCTCTGGCTGCTCTTAAGCCAGACTGATGGTCATGAAGATAACCAACAAAATAAGTGTGGCGAGTACTCTGGGAGATGGCCAGCTTCTGCATGAGTTTGCCCAGGAAAGGGGTGATAGACATAGTGCGAAGGTTTGCCGGAAAGGTACGGCTAGCAGAAGGCTTGTTAGGGAGGTGGGGACAAGGGAGTGTTAGAGGAGATAGGGGAAAGATCCAGTGGTGAAAGAGTGATTGTAGAAATCGACCACGGCTGGAGCAAGGGTGGAAATGTGGTCCTTGATAGTTCTGGAAGAGCAGGGAAGCACCTGTTTGGAGGACACTTTCATAGATCAGACTTGCCTAGAAACATTGTCAGGTGTTGTCAGAAAGAAGGAGGAAAATAGTAGCGGAGGGGGAGTGGTGGCCGGAGGGGGGCTGAGAGCGGTAGACGAAGAGGAAGAGGAAAGTGAGGTCAGGATCTCCTGAGTTTTTGTGGTGAACTGAGAGGCCAGTGCTGTGCAGAATCCTGGGAGGGAACAGGAGAGGTGGAGACTGCACTAGGATTGGCCAGCTCTTTGCAGATTTTAAAGCATCTGGCCGTGTTGCTAGATGCCACAGAGACACAGGCTTGGATATGGACCCTCTTCCTGGAGAGGACAGAAAGTCTGTATTTCCTTTGAAGCAGGCAGTAGGCTAGTTTGTCTGATATTGTACCCAAAGCCCTCCACTTCCTCGCAGCCACCCTGAACTTGAGTTTCAGGGTGGCAAGGTCAAAGTTATACCAAGAGTTGCATTTGGAGGTAGGCTTCAGGTGGATTCTCATGATAGGGGCAAAGATGTCCAGGGTGTTAGAGATAGAAAGATGCAGGTAAGAGAGGGCTGTGTCAGAGTGTGTGTCAGCCACAGGAATAGGAGGGGCAGTGAAAATAGAGGCAAAGGCTTCCAGAGACACTTGCTTCATGGGTCGAATGACGGTGAAGGAAGGTGGCAGTGCTGGGGTAGGCTTTGTCTGTGCGACAAGCAGTTTCAGGTGGGAGGAGAGCAGAACAAGAGAAAGGAGTTGCGAGAGGGCTAGAGAGAGGGATGTCTGAGGAGATGAGAACATCCAAGGTGTGTCCGGCAGAATGTGTTGGCCCAGAAGGTAGCATGGAAAGGTAGAGAGAGTTTCAAAGGTTGTAGAAGAGCCCAGATAAGGAATTAGAGACATCCAGGTGGATCTCGAGGTCTCATAGGAAGAGTATTTGCGAGGTAGAGGCAATGAGAGAAGAGGAGAGGTCAGCCCACTCTGAGAGGAAGAGGATGGCCTTGCCAGGTGGCCTGTAGATGGTGGCCACAGCCAAAGAGAGGCCAGGAGAGACAGAGAGCCTACAGACCAGATGTTCAAATGAGGAGTAGGCCTATGTAGGAATGACAGAAGCAGGGGCTCACTCCAGAAAGATCAGGGCCACTCCACATACAGGCCGGTTGGTTCTGGGCTCAGAGAGGATCTTGTCGCCCTCAAGGAGGAGAGTGTTAAAACTCGTGACAGAGATTTCCTTGAGCCATGTGTTGGTGAGAGCGAGGACATCCAGGTCAAGGTCTTTGAGGAGGTGGCAGATGTCAGATGAGTGTTTGACAACAGAACAAGAGTTTAGAGTACCGACGTGCAGCAGGTTGCCACATTTGAAGACTTCTGCTGTGTGGTGGTGGAGTGTAGTACTCCCAGCAGATGTGGTTGAGAGGCCCGAGAGTGGGCAGAGGCAGTAGTCAGAGGTGGCAAAGGGGCCAGTGAGGGGGAGGATGTAGATGCCAGAGAGGTGGCAGAGGAAGGAGGAGTCAGAGTAGCCAGAGAAGTGTTATGGGGAGTAGCAGGAGAAGTGATAAAGTTGATAAGTTGTGGGAAATGCCTTTCCTAAAAAAGAGGATATTGGGCTGAGAGCCCTGGACCAAAATGGTACCATTTAGATAGACATTGAAGCTGGTTTTGGAGGAATGGAAGGAGGCCAATAGGTCCTCCCACCAAATGCCACCATTAATGGGAGAGGAGGAGAGAGGAGAGAGAACAGAAACAATATGAGGGATCCATAGGTCTGGAGAGGGAACGGCAAAGAGGATGTCAGTGAGAGTCTGTCTGAAGGAAGCGCTGATGTGGGTATCAGCGATAGGGAGGCCTGGGATGGAGACCAGGATATCCCTCTTGATCTTTTTCCATCCACACTTAGTGAGAGGAATAGGATAGGAGATAGATTAGCAGTTTGAGAAGATGGGAGTGATTGAGAGCACCATAGAGGGTACGAGGGGGAAAGAAGGGAATGTGAGGGAGGAATAAGCACAGCCCACAACTGAGCACAACAGGAAGCACCAGAGAGGGAGGATTCACACGGAAGGAGGAATACAGGAGGCAACAAGCAGGTAACACACCACAGGGGAACGAAGGAGCAGTGCAAACGGAAGACCAGGGGGACAGTGCTCTGTAAAGATACGTAGATCGACTTGTCTTGAGTCTTTATTTTACGCATTCCAGTTCAGTGCTTTCAAGTTCCTATTTTATCATATGGACAGAATAAGAGATCCATCACCAGTTGTAGCAGAACAGAAGCAGTCAGCCATACAGATATGTGGCATACTTGCTACTTTAATAATCATGTAAATATGCCACACAAAACAAAACAGAGCAAAAAACTCCAAACAAAAAATAGGAAAAAACTGGCCCCCAACTCTAAGTATGTACATAAATCAGTGGTACAGCAAAGCCATAAATCCAGAAGTAACTATAGTATTACTACATTTTGATCTGACTAGTAACTCTGAGGTAAAAATGCTCTTTTATTTTGCATGAATTATTAGGTGTAAAGACATATGAATCACAGAAACATATCTGATTTTGGATTAAAATATATTTGCTCTATCTTGTCCGCGGAGCGAACAGGGAAGTGTGTCCCCGGAGCGAGTGTGTCCGCGGAGCGGATATAGATATCACTAATTTCTTTGCTTTATGTTTTGGTCATTTAAAAAAAAACTACTGGACGGATTTACACCAAATTAGCAAAAGCACGCTTTCGGGACCAAAATCCGTCCAGCGGTTTAGGATGTAGGCATGCGCAAAGTTTTTTCCCATTATGTCTATAGGAAAAAAAGACGTTTTGGGACCCGCCCTATAACTTTTCCCCCCTGGACCAAATCTCACCAACCTTTGCAAGGAAATTCAGAGTGGCCCATATACTTTTTCTGCAAAGTTTGGTGAGGATTCGTCCAGTGGGAGCGGAGTTATACGCCGCCCAAAAATTGCTCTTCCTATGGAAACAGCAACTTAACCATAACTACACGGCCACTACTGTGGCTGTGTAATATATATATATATATATATATATTCAGTGAAAAAACTTTGTTGAAAGGGACGTTATGGTTAAGTTGCGCTACTAAAAACCTATCAAATTCAGTAAAAAAACTTTGTTAACGGGACGTTATGGTTCAAAGTAAAACTGAAAAACCCCGGAAATTCAGCAGTTATGGTAAGATAAGCAACCACAACTCGCGCCACCGTGCACTGCTAAAACTAACACCCAGGACATCAAAGATGACATCACAAATGTTTTTAGTAGCGCAACTTAACCATAACGTCCCTTTTAACAAAGTTTTTTCACTGAATTTCATAGGTTTTTAGTAGCGCAACTTAATCATAATAGCCCTTTTAACAAAGTTTTTTCACTGAATTTCATATGTTTTTAGTAGCACAACTAAACCATAATATCCCTGACTTTATATACATGTAACATAGAGCATACTGAACCCCTAGCTAGTGATTTCGATGTCCGCGGACTACCGCCATGTCCATGGACATATCGAAAATCTGAGCGTGGTGAATGTAAATTTAAATAGTGTGCCCCATTTCCCCTTTGAGGTTGGCTCTGAAAAGAGCCGTTTTTTTTGGGGGGGGGGGGGGGGTTTGCAGATGCTTGACAGACACCTGTTATTTAGTATTTTTTTTTTCTTACTTTACTCCTAAAATCTTCACATAACCTTTTCCAAAGCAACCCTTACATTCCAAAACAGAATGGCATTTCCCATAAAAGATAAGGAAGTGCCATCTTCTTTAAAATAAACAGCATTACTGGAATCAATATTCTCATTATTACAGAAGAACATACCAGCTCTAAGCATGAAGGCACACATGCCTCGGTTGATTACACACCTAGCATTGTTTTGCTGAGGACAAAAAACTGAACTATTGTCCCATATTGGCCTAGGTACTAATCCAGAAAAAATTACTTTGGCATTTGGAAGGATGTTCATTACTGCTTGAACCAAGTGTTCCAAATCTGCCAACAAAGTAGGGGCACTGACATAGCCCAAATGGAAAGCACCATAGTGCAACACTACGACATGGGGACTGTTGATCCTGCCCATATCTTCACAAACTTGTACAATTCCCTGTACATTGCAATCAGGCACAGTGCTCCACACGACCTCCAATCCTTTAAGATCAAAATTCTTTGCAACATGCCTGCATTGAGCATTCTGTTGTAAACCATGCACAAACATATCTCCGAGTACCAACACCCTGACTTTCTCCACTTCTGCCATCTTCACTACACACAGTCTCTTTGAACACAAATCCACAACCTCAACATCTGATTGGCTGATCCCTACAGTCTTCTTTCCATGCTGGATTTGCTGGAAAACCCCGAATGTTGCACGACCTGTCTGCAGACCGCAGAACTCTTAGACAGCCCTTCTACCATTTCCACTTCATTCTCTGTGCCATTCCCTCATTGGATACAGCTAAGCAGGCACACAATACGGAGAACGTCCTCAGAACGCCCCCATTTTGTTTATTTTCGAACATTTCAGGACACCGCGAGTGTTCTTAGAACACTTTCAGCTTGACAACGAACAATACAGACAACATCTTCAGGACACCCCGTGCGAACATTCCATGACCCCACGAGTCTTCTTAGAACAATTTCAACTTGACACCGAATCCATTCTGTTTATTTACGAACATTTCAGAACAGCCGTGTTGTCCGCAGAAAAATCGAACACAACAAAAGTGTCTAGCACATAAAAAAAACAGAACATTGAACCTATCTCATACTCCCCCACCCTCCCCAAACACTCTTACACACCAACACACTCCACTAAATACAATTTTTAATTAGTCGTCCGCGAATGCAAGATGGCGGGCGCCACAGAAAATCTGACGCGCTTCACGCACCACACTGTCCAATCAGCGAACATGTCGGATGTCCGCGGATATCGCGCTAGCCGCTCGGCCAATCAGGGCACTGTCCGCGGAGCGAACCGGGAAGTCCGTCCGCGAAGTGAACTGAGATATCACTAAACAGCACACAGCGAAAGCGCACATAGCGCAGCGCACACAACTAAAGTAGGCGGAACAGGGGGCGTAACACGCGGAATGGGGAACAACACGTAAAAATGTGGGCGTCACGGGGGGAAGTACAGGAGCCAAATGCACAGAACGCCCACATACGCGTCTACAACACGTATTCATAGAATCGAACGGGGCCAATGCATGCACCAAAAAAGACGCGCTAATCCGGAAACATGTACGCCAGCAGGAAGCAGGTGTATGTGGACCCGTGCAGCATAAAAGTGCGCGCAAACAACAAACAAGCTCAGACGCCAAGATGAATATACCGTTCCTCGTAGCAGTGGTCGTGGGATACCGCAGGAGGAGGAGGAGGATAGTCAGGCCCATAATTCTTTACACCCAGAACCAGCCTTTTTGGGATGCCTGATGACCAGGTGTATGGGAGGTACAGGTTTCCACCTCACATAATACTCGACCTGGTGAGTGAGTGGGAGGATGACGTCACATCACCCACCCTGTGCTCCCAAACACTGAGCCCCTTGGAAAAGGTGCTCAATGTACTTCACTTCTTGGCCACTGGTTCATTCCAGCGGACAACTGACATAGTGGGGGGTCTCACAGGCCACACGGTCACGCTGCCTGCACCAGGTGTTGACCGTCATGACTGCATGCCCATCAGTCCGCAGGCACATATACCTGCCCAGAACACCTGCAGAAAGGCAGGCTTTCGTCCAGGATTTTTACGCGGTGGCACACTTCCCCAAAGTGCTAGGTGTCATTGACTGCACCCATGTGGCTCTACGTCCTCCCAGGGCAACTGAGCACATCTACAGGAACCGCAAGCACTGGCATTCAATCAACGTGCAGGTAGTATGTGATGCCAAGGCAATCATCACCTCAGTATATGGCAACTATCCAGGGTCCACCCATGATAGTTTCATTTACAGAATGTCAACTCTAAACCGGGACCTAGAAGCTGGGCGGCATGGTGATACATGGCTGCTTGGTGAGTATAAATGCCCCTGCACATGCATGCATGTCAGATACTGAGTAATGTCACAACCCCACTAATGATGCCCATCATCACCTACCCAGGGGACAGTGGCTACCCACTGAGCACCCACATGATGACGCCAATTCGGAACCCCACCACACCACCCAAGGTAGGATACAACACAGCTCATATTGCAACCCGCGGCATAGTGGAGCGCACATTCGGAGTGCTCAAGTCACGCTTTCGCTCCCTTGACCGCTCTGGTGGGCAGCTGCTATACACGTCCCCAGTAGTGTGCAGGATCATAGTGGCAGCATGTGTCCTGCACAACGTTGCAACACACCGGGGCCTGCCCGTGGACATGGTGGTGACCTCACATCCCCAACCACAAGCACGGCCGCTGCGCATGGGAGGGGAAATGACACGTGGTGAAGCAGCCCGTACGCAGCTGGTGGCTAATTACTTCACCTAAAATCAAACCCCTGTGGAGTGTACACAGCCCTGGCATACCAGCTGACAATCAATGATGATGACATAGGGGACAGTCAACTGTCACAACCATACCAGCCTGAGATTGGTCACCTGGAATTGTTACATTGTGTGCATCCCTACCTGCCGAAAGACAACCAATGCTGTGTCACAAAAAAACACATATTTATGTTGCATGAATGACTACCCCCTTGCAAAATACAACATGAAAATAGCGCCATGTCACCCATCCCCTCCCCAGCTCCGCCACCCAACACACCAGGGCATGTCATGCAATGTGAAAGCAAACAAAGCAATGCACAAGACCTGACACAAGTGTCACAAAGTACACTGTCCCAAATGGAAACTGCCCACAGACAATATGCTCCCAGTAATCAATAACAAACAGCACACATGAACACATACTTACCACCAACACAATACAGCAACACACCATGAAACATTGCAAAAACATGACAGTAAAGTAGTGGTAGTCTTACAACCTGAATAAGCCAGCACATCAACCCCTTCCAACTGTAGAGTGTTGCTGCCACGCAAATGTGTCAGTGTACTGCATACAACATGAACTCCATCTGCAAAGGAGACGGCCTTGTGAAGACATGAGGAAGGAACCTGCAAATTAGGAGGAAGACATGGATGCACAAGCACATATCAATACACCATGCAGCCTGCAATACAACAACAATACCCACTAGGGATGTACACACAGTATTGACTACAGACTTCCCACACAGCTCATGGGAGCCCAATGTCACTGTGTAAGTCACTGTCACTTGGTCACACCCCTTGCAAGCCCATGGAAACACAAAGCAGGAGGGGTGTGTGTGTCACGAACCCAAGCATCTAACCCAAATTCAGGACAAGCCTGCATGTGCCCAGCCGGAATACGTGGATGCCCACGGGAGCCACACAAGGCAACACACTGTAAATAAAAAAGAAAAAAAAGAAAAAATGGCCATGTCGGGGCCACGGGGAGGGAGGCCACTCAGGAGTTTCGAGGACAGGGTGCACACCAACACCCACCTGCGTGAATGTTGCGAAAAAAAATACCTCCATGGGCTCATGGCCTGCACGGCTATGCCATTGTGGGAGAACTGCTGTCGGTCTCTTCACCCTCTGCTGCTGCATCAGGAGGTGGTGGCACTATGGGAGGCAGCCCACGCAAAGCCCTGGTATGGTCCTCCATGGCAGCAAGCATGCAGGTCTGGAAGGTGTTAGGCAGAAACCTGTGCAGTTCCCTCTGGGACCACTGCAAAAGATTTAGGACTACAGGTGTTTGGCAGTAAACCCACTTGGTAGCAATCTGTACCACACAGATTCACTTGGTAGCTGTGGCTGAGCAGTCAGACGTCCCTCAAGAAGAGTTAGGCATTATACAGAGTATTCACAATAGGTCAAGAGCACACAATAGAACAAGTAAACACTGACCAGGGCTTGGTGTAAAATAGATATAATTATTTATTTAAAACCACATCTAGAAAAAACACACAGGCACTAATAGTAAGCAATTCAAAAACACGGTCACTAAAAGATATACACTCCCTTAAAAGAATATTAGACAAGTCTTAAGTAAAGCCCCACTTATTTTCAGACAGCGGTGAGCACTTAACGTAGTTGGCACTCTAATAGTTCGTTTTAAAAAGGGAGAGAAAAGCAGAGAACACATTGAAACAGATCCCAACATTTTTACAAGAACAGAACAAAAGGGGAAGGCAAAGTGAAACCGTAAATTCAGAGTCAGTAGGCTGGATCCGCTTTAAGAGGATCGAAACGAAATGTGTCCAAGGTCACACGGTTGCAGTGCACAAAAGTCTTGTAATGGTTCAAAAAGAAGTTGGATCAAAGAAAGGGACCAGTTAGAGGGTCAAGGCGGCCAGCCCAGTCCAGAAGGTTAAGGAGTTATTATTACCTTGTTGCAATCTTTAGAAAGGGAGGCCTGGCGGACACGGTACCTTAAAGTGGTGAGAACGCTCCAGCGGGGGCAGTTGTTCCTGGCAGCGGATGCAAGTCGGTGCTTCGTCCGGGGGAAGAGAGGATCTCGTCATGGAGGAAGACAGGAGTCTGTTGCACTGCCAGGGAAGAAACCAGCCGCAGAGTTTCTCAGGTACAAGGAGCGGTCCGGTGATTCGCGGTTCAGTGGTGAGTGGCTATCCGGCTGCTGGGGTGCTTGGCATGGGCAGTTCGACCACAAACCGGGCTGGGGTGCGAAGAAAGAAAGGTAAACTGGTTGTGCCCCCCAGTCAGGGGAAGAAGCCTCTCCAGCCGGGAGATCTTCTCTGTCGTCGGGAAGTGATGAGTCGGTTCTGCAGGGCTCCACCGGTGGTGTCGTCGAAGTAGGTCAGCTCAGCTTCTCCCTCGTCAGATTCTCAGGTCCTGTGGTAACTTCTGAAGTTCCAGTCCCCAAAGCATGCTTTTATGCAGAAAACCCCCATTCACTCAGCCTAGCTGTCACTCAAACATGCTAAGTGGTGAGCCGGCCGGCTCACCACTTGGGCCAATCACACAAGAGTGCGACTTGAGTTACCAAGGTAACTCAGTCCAGTGTGCCTAAACCCCCTCCCACATCCCCTGTGGTACCCAGACAGAGTGGCACCACTTTTGGAGGCTTCTGTGGAGAAGCCCGCCAAAAAGTGGAGCAAAGGGCTCGACTTGAGTTGGAGTCACAGAAGAGAACACAAACGCCATTTTAGAATCGAGTCTTGGCAAAAAATACCAACCAGAGAATTAATATTAATTAAATAAACCGGCGGTATGTTCGGGGCTATGAGAATTAAATGATTAAAGTTGGTAGCCTCGAACAAAATGGGAAAATCCCATAGGGAAATATTTGCGGTCGAATATAAAAAGTAGTTTCCACTGCCACCAGCCAAAACTCGATCAGGGGGACCGGAGACGTGACCCCTCGACTAACAGACCCCGGGGCAATCGAATTCCCCCGACTAGTACGTCCACAATATGATGGTTTGTTTTGGTTTCTGTTAATAATTTGGGACTAGTAAAGCCAATGGTGACTTTACATGCCCTGAGAGACAGTAGTCAGTCCCAGGCTATGGAGTCTATGGTGGGGTGTCACTATGACACCCCTGTGTTACTGCACGGAGGGTGCTGTGTAACACACATAGGAAAAACACATGAGACCCTATGGAGTAAAGGACCCCATAGCCCATACAACACATTATCAGTCAAAGGAATACCATAAATCATGTCCAAGAGTGGGAGAAAAAGAGTCTCACTCTCGGCAGGAGGAAAAAACAAACTCCAGAAATCCAGCAAAGCTGCTGGGGGACTCACTAGGTTAGGAAATTCAGCCTAAAGAGAGAATTCTCCCTAACAGAATCTCTGATTCTGGAGGATTAAAGTGAGGAGATCCCCATGCAGCACGTCACGGGTTGCCTGCACTTCTGCACGCATGGCCTCGCGGGATGCCCGGATCTTCTCCCGTGTTGCCTGCAGCTCAGCTGAGAGTGAACGTGTGAGCTGCTCCAGCTGCTGTTCTGCCCTAACATTTCGGGATGCCTCAAGTGCAAGCAGACTCTGCCTGAGGTTATGGAGTTCCACCCTCAGGGCTTCCCTGTGGCCCTGTGACTCTATTGATATGGATTCGCGCAGAGTCTCCAGTGCCGCCCGTCGGTCCCTGTTGGACGCCAACATGTCTTATCTGTGTGAATGGTAAATGGAGTCTGTTGTCTGCTGTTGTTGCTCCATCTGCCTTTCAGGGGGGATAATGGAAGTGGCCACCCTCTCCATTGCCTGAGCCATCATTTCTACTGATGCTGCCTGTTGGGTTGCCATACCGTACATGGAGTTTTCCCATACAGTATTGCCTGGTGGCGCACGGCCACCGCATCGGCGGGCACCACACCTGTTTGGAGCAAGGCGATCTGCACCTTGCTGTGCTGGCACTGCCTGAGGCTGTAGGACTGCATTCCCCCTCTGATCTGCTGGCCCAGGAACAGGATCAGATGCTGTGGAGTGTGACCCTGCATCGGTAACTGCCAAAGGCGGACCTACCAACACTGACATCCCCATAGAGGGTTCTACCCCTGGTCCAGGTGGGTTGGACAGAACAGAATCCCTGCCAGAAGCACTGACCTGCGACAGCACATAAGTCTCATCATCCAACTCAGCACCTGAATAGAGGTCTGGGGAACTGCACCCAGAGGCACCCCTCAACAGTATGGTCTGCAGTACCAAAGTGTTTTCACCCACCACCACACCATGTCCCCCACTGGTGCCTGGTCATGGCTGAGAATCCTCCTGGGTCTGCACCATCTCCTGAACCTCACCAGCATCAAGTGCGTCGTCACCTGCAAAAACATGAAACACAAGAAATGGAAACAGGCATGAGCATAATAGCACACACATAGGCCTGACAAGACAGAGATCCTGTACATGGTTAACACATTTCCCACATGACTATAACCCTGGCATGAATGCACTGTCAATTATTCTGAAGGGGAGTCAAAAAAGCAGACAATGAGGACACCAAGATGGAAAAGCAACACATTTGCAGCATGTCGTGTAGCACTGGCATCACACATCAGCCTGTGAGTGGCATGTCCAATACACATACATGACACATGCCAGCACACAGATGTCATGTCGCATAGCCATGGTAAATTAGACAACTACAGCGATATGTCAGTGAATGAGTACTGTCACACATCCATGTCACATGGACATGATGAGAAAATTAATACAGAATAGTGTTGCAAAATATGCATGTGCCGCACACTGCAACACATCCAGTGTACAATTAGACAGTGATTGTAGGTAGATTTACACATCAATGGTTGCTCACTTCAACGTGACAGGGAACAACTATCATGTTCCACATGCAAACAGTCCCTAAAAATAAATTACAGCAGACCAATACTCCCTCGCCCTGAATGGTTTAAACATTCACATAACTAGGTAACTAAAGTGGCACAATGTGGGGTGTAAACAATGACAGAAGCATGTCACATATGTGGCATTAGAGATTAAAAAAGCATATGAGAAATGGGATAATCTAAACAATCAGCCTGAATGAACACAGAAAAAATCAGAATAATGTTGTTGCAAGATGATAGTTCAAGTGCAACAGCAGTAATGTGGGGCTAATTGGCTACTGTGGGCAGAAGGGATACTGTCATACCCAAATCAAAGGCACATGAATGGATTGGAGGAAGCACATGGGTGACCCATTACACTCAGGAGTACACACCCTCACCTGGCACTCAATCAGAACACGTCACCCAAACAACATACACATGGATTACACACACATTCATGGGCACTCACCGGACAATGCCTCGTAATCAGGTAGATCTCCCACGCCTTGGATCTGTTCCTCTGTGGTGAAGGTCCCAGCAACAGACTCATGTTCAGTGAGTTTGTTGTCCTCTGGTGGAGACCCACCGCCAGTCACCAGAGCAGCGGCATTATTTGAGGCCAGCTTGTTCTTTGCTCTGCGTTTCAGGTCATTCCACCGCTTGTAGCAATCATCAGCTGTGCGCCTCACAAATCCAAGGACACTTATGCAGTCCGCGATGGTCTGCCAGTGTGCCCTACGTTGACCAGGTGTGGTCTTGCAACCTGCAGTCACCACCATTTTGCGGCTATGTGCCAACACATAGGTCACAAGTGCATCAAGTTCGGGGTCATTAAAGCTAGGCTTCCTTGACGTGCCGGACTGTGTAGCCGTGTCTGCGGTCTCAGCCTGTAGTGCCAGAGCACCCTTCTTCCTCTTCTTCAAAGGTGGAGCTGAGCCTGAGTGGCTTGCACCGCTTTGGTCAGTAGGGGCAGAAGCGCAGGTGGACTGGGTACTGGGAGTGTGCGAATGCACAATGACCATAGGTCGTGGTGCAGGAATTGGCTGAAGTGTGATGTTGGCAGGGGAAACGTCAGTTTGATGGACCAGGACCGACACTGTTCCGGCTGGGAGACTCAGAGCTGGGGTGGATAGAGCTGCAGCTGCCCCTGCAGCCTCCCCATCCTGCCTACTTGGGGCAGCAGATGACATCGCTGCCCCAGATCCACGTGGCCTGGTGACACCAACTTGCACCGGCACACGTGGCTTAGACTTGCTGACCTGGAAGTCAGCCTGGGAGTCATCCTGTGCCGGGTCAGGTGCCACAATGGGCTGGTCCAACAAGGGCTGAGCTGGGATGGTGTCAGCCACGTTTCCCTCAACCATGGGGGGGGTGCATGGGTGTCCCTGATTGGTCCTCCACACATGGGGGTCTAGGGGCACCCTGCAAATCATGGCCACGTCCCCTACCGTGCCCACCACGCCCACCTTTTGGTGGTCGTCCTTCTTTGCCTCCCTTACCGCTTGGTCACCTCCCAACCATGGCACTGATGTTGTTGTGCGTATGGGCGTTGCAGTAAACAATTGTCCTGGGCAATTGGGGATGAAAGGGGTAGGGTACTAGATGGAATTCGTACCCTAGTGCTCTAGCAAAGCTGTCTGTGACCCCTGGGGGAAGATGACGGGTAACGCAATGCACAGGCAGCCAAAAACAAAAAGTAACGTGCACGCAACCCCTCGTAGACCACTTGCGTGGAAAAATGACCCCGCACTACGCTGTGGAACCCAGAAACACAAAAACAAGCGTACGCGTACGTGTGTTACACGCAGCCTACAATGACCTCTGAAGGGGTACGCGACACACGGGGCAAGCACAGTTGGTAAATGCGTGCGCGACTCACTGTCTGCCTGGAAAAATAACGTGAAAAAACGCACGTGTGCGCATAGGCAACACCCCCGCCAAAAGAAGAACTGTACGCTGTCTGAGGAGACAGGACAAAGGAAGAAGTGAACACTGTTTGAGGAAACAGGCCCAAAAAAAATAAAGAACTCTGTCAGAGGTAACAGGGAGTACAAACTTGAAATGCTGTGAAGAAATCGCGTGTGAACCGACAAGAAGTACAGAATTCACCCACTCGCTCTCCACGAAAAGCACATACAAGGGAATGGGGTCTTAAACGTACCGTTCAAAGCGGCCCACACGTACAGCTTTTCGACATGTACGATGAACATGCACCCGTGTTGATGGAAACACCCACGCGTGTCACGTCACTTACGCGCGTAGGCCCTTTCCTTGGATTACACGCATTCACACGCAGAACCACTATGCCCACGTCAAGAGGGAAACGCCCGCGCGAGTTACGTCACAGAAGCGCTTACGCACTAAGGGCCTTTGGTCCAATGAAACCGCGTACGTGTGCTGACGCGCAGACGTGTGAAGGGCCTTTCCTTGAATAACACGCAGACGTGCAAGATTTTCACGTGCCAAATCACTCCCTATCAAGCTGGCCACACAACAACACATGGAAGACCACGCTCCTGCCCAGAAGGCCGAATTACTGCCTCCCACAGCCCCGAGCATGCTCCCACCTGCCATCTGCTGCTGCCTGACTGCCTGCTGGCCACGTGCCGTGCTATTTGCTGCCCACACGTCAGCCAGGGGTGCAGTTGCTGTGACCACCCCTGCTGGAACGAAGACTCCCGACTGGGATACCATCGCTCCACAGCCCAGCCCCAGGACCCAGTTGCCCACCCACTCCTACCTCTGGGGTTGCCATGTCAGGCACAACACCAAGTGGCACCACTGGCAAACCCCAGCCAGAGAGGCAGAGGGCCACCAGCTTCAGTGCCGGGGAAGTTGGTGTCCTGGTGGAGCAAGTCCTGGGGCAGTATGATGCCCTCTTTGGAAGTTTGCGCGCCGACAATGAAGGACGGACCAGGATCTGGATGCACATCGTGACTGCCATCAACGCGGAGGGGGTGGACCTACAACATGTCAAGAAGCGCTGGGAGGAATTCAGGTCCAGGACCCTCAACAAGGCCCAGCGCCTCTTGAAGGCAACGGATGCCAAGGGGCGCCGGGGCCACCTGTCCGACCACCAAATGAGCGGTAAGTGTACATGCATACTGATTGGACGCTGTGCGTGTGGTGGTGTGCTAGTAGTGTGCAGGTTGCACATGTGTTTTCGTAGGGCCATGTAGGGATGTGAGTCCTCTTAGGTGTGAGACACATCGATGGTGTATGTGTTGGTAAGCATGCTGTGCAAATGCAGGTGTGGGAGCACACATGTTTGATTTTCTGTGTATTTACGTTGGCATGGTTGTGGTGTCACACATGGATGGTGGTTCCTGCTGCATGTATCTGCACTGTGTACATGTGCATGTGTATGTATTTGACAAGTGTGCAACTGTGATGCAACATGGATGCCTGTGACACTGATATGTAGAAGGCTGAATACCAGATGTGACATGTATGGCGATCGCATCACTGCGACAGTTGGAGGAGACGTAGACATGCATGTAAGTGTGGTGAGTTGTGTGCATGTCTAGTGCACTCCCTGTGTTTCATGTGATGTCAGGCTCTCCTTCGGCTGTTCATGCTGTTGTATGTGTATGGATGGTGCTGCCTGATGCAACATTGCTGTGGAAATGCTCATGTGTGTGAGTTGAAATGACATGTGTGTCGTGGAGTGGAGTGTGATGCCATGTCTGAAGTTTGACACTGCCACTCATGTGCAACTGTCATGTGTGTATTAGTCCATTGTACAGTGCCCTGATGTCTGTGTTTTATCTCTCCCTGTCTGCAGTGTCAACTGATGAACAGGGCGGAGAGGGTGCTGTGGAGCACAGCAGCAGGGATCGCACCACCAGCCGGAGATGCAAGGCCTGGCTCCCCTTCCCAGATTGTCATCTCGTCGGGGAGTGAGGATTCTGGTGCCGCGTCCCAGGCCGCAGCTGCCGAATGTAGGTCCAAGAGGCGGAGGTCAGAGATGGACTCCTCGGCAGCAGAAGGGGCAGCTGAGACTGCACAGGGTCCAACGGAGGAAGATGGCACAGAGTCATCCAGGTTGGTGGGGGGTTTGGTGGAAGAGGAGGCCGCGGAAGGGACACACACAGGGTCTGGAGGAGGGGATTCCACTGGTGCTAGTGGTGCAGTGCAGGGGCAGGGACAGGAGGCAGCACAGGCCGCCGCGGAGGTGCCTGTGTGCAATCCTGTCCCTGATCCTGTCACTGCATCATCTGGCACCAGCAGGGATGCCTACGTCCAGACCCGTTTTCAGGGAGGGGATGAGCACACAACAACTGGCCTTCCTCTCCCTGCAGACGTGACTATCTGGGACCATGTTGAGCCTGTCCTGGCCGGGATAGCGTTGCGTCAACTGGGCATGCAAGGTGACCTGCGGTCTTTTCGTGAAGAGACTGCACGTCATCTCGGATGTCTCTTTGACCACGTTTACCTGCTGGCATGGGTCACCGGTGCTGGATTACTCCATGTGCTGGACCTTCTTGCGACCCCCTCCTCACCTGAACCCCCTACGCGCCAGATGTCCTCCATGCCATCTTCCCACCCATGTATCACCTGGGTACCCTGTGGAGCTGCCTCTGACCCAGCAGCCAGGCTGGTGGAGGACCCATCCCTGCCACAGTCGGGAGTCAGACGTCCAGCAGGGGTGGCCACCACGACAACTGCACCCCAGCCGGAGGAGGACGTGCAGGCAGCATGAGTCAGGGCTCAGGCACAGGCACAGCAGCAGCAGCAACATGGTGGGAGCAATGATGGCTCGGGGTCTTCAACATCGGAGGGGCATGCATCGGCCATAGGGCAGGAGGACCCAGGATTCCAAGTGTCTTCCATGTGGCAGCGGTTGTGCCACGCCATAGATGCGGAGCGGCAGCGGGCGGAAGAGGCATGGCTCACAATGGTCAGGGCGGAGAACTCCATACGGAGGGCACTGAGGCCGGCCAAGTGCCTCGAGGCAATTCGCAGGGAGTTGGAGGTGAACATGTCGTTGTCCCTGCGAGCCCTCGGGGCCATGGAAGAGGACCGCCTGTTAGGGAGAATTCTCTGTTTAGGCTGAATTTCCTAACCTAGTGAGTCCCCCAGCAGCTTTGCTGGATTTCTGGGGTTTGTTTTTTCCATCCTGCCAAGAGTGTGACCCTTTTCCTCTCACTCTTGGACATGTATGTGTGGAATTCCTTTGAGGTGTCAATGTGTTCGATGGGCTATGGGGTCTTTTACTCCATAGGGTCTCATAAGTTTTTCTAGGTGTGTCACTCTGCACCCTACGTGTCGTGACAAGGGGGCGCCCTAGCAGGTCCCCCCACCATAGACTCCATACCCGGGGACTGACTACTGTCTCCCCGGGCATGTAAAGTCACCATTGGCTTTACTAGACCTAAATTTACTAACAGAACTAGTACCAACCATCTTATTGTGGACGTGCTAGTAGGGGTAATACGATTACTCCTGGATCTGTTACTCGAGGGGGCACTGTCCCGTCCCCCCTCGTCGAGTTTTGGCTGGTGGCAGTGGAAACTACTTGTTATGTTCGGCCCCGAGCATAACCCTATGGGATTCGTCCCATTGTTGAAGATTGATACTGTTTTTCGTTAATCTCCAACGTACCACCGATCTACTTATCTTAAATAAGTTTATCGAGTGGTATTTTCTGCCAGAACTCGGGTTGTAAAATGACGTCTGTGTTTTTCTCTGTGACTCCGAAACCAAAGGTTGAGCCCTTTGTTCCACTTTTGGCGGGCCTCTGGACAGAGACCCGCGAAGGTGGCGCCATTCTGTCTGGGTTACCTCAGGGGTGTGGGAGGGGGTTTAGACACCCTGGACCGAGTTGCCTTGCCAACTCAGGTCGCACTCTGGAGTGATTGGCCCAGGTGGTGAGCCTTCCCGCTCACCACTTAGCATGTGTGATTGACAAGCTAGGCTGAATGAATGGGGGACGTCTGCATAAAAGCAGGGCCTTTGAGACTGGATCTTCAGGAAGTCGCCACTGGACCTAAAGAATCCGACGAGGGTAACGCTGAGCCGACCTGCACGACAAAACCTCCGGTGGAGCCCTGCGGAATCGTCTCACAATCTCCCGACGACAGAAGAGATCTCCCTGCCGGAGAGGCTCTTTCCCTGGCTGGTGGGAACAACCAGTCTTCTTCTTCTTTATGCTTTTTGGTCGCCCAGGACGCAGTGGTCGAATTGCCCGTGCAGAGCACCCGGCAACCGGATAGCCACTACTCCTGCATCGTGATCGAAAGGTGGTGCCTTGTGACGAAGCACTCCGCGGCTGGTTTCTTCCCTGGTGGTGCACCGGACATCTTCTCTTCGACGACGAGAGCATCTCTTCTCTTGGCCAAGACCCGTCGTGCATCCACCACCAGGAACAACTGCCCCCGTCGGAGCTGTCTTCCCCCACAAGGTACCGTAAACCGCCTGGCTTCCCTTTTCGATCGGTTCGTGTGAGGTATCTGATTCCTCTCCGTTCCGTTGGGTTGCCTCCAAGCTTTATTCACTCATTGTTCTGAACTGGTTCAACCTGTCGCTAAACAATTTGCTAAACAAGACTTGAGTGCATCATCCGTAGAGACTTTCCAGGACATCGTGCCTTGCCTCTCACCGAGTGGGCCTGGCCGCCGAACTGTATGATCTAGTGTGATTAATGCTTTCTTGCCTTGCATTTTTACCCGCTTCAGTACGAACCGTGTTGACTTCGTTATCTGCCTTTCTCTTCTCTCACTTCCTCACTAAAAATATTCGAGTGTCATCTGGGTTTAGGTATACACCTCTGTCTGAAAATAAGTGGTGCCGTAGAACCTAGAGTTGTCGATATAGTGTTTCGGGGGGTTGAGCTTTATTCCATCCTGCAGAGTAATTGTATTTTGATTTGTTTGCCGTGGTTCACTTTAGTATTTTTCGTAGACATTCTGTTATTAATAAATAACTTACTATCTTTATACTAAAGCCTGGTTGCGTGTTTACTCGTTTTGCTGCGAAGAATTACCCTATCTTGTATACTCCCTATACTGACCAACTTTTCTTGAGAGAAGTCTGACTGCTCAGCCACAGCTACCAATTGGATCTGTGTGGTACAGACTGCTACCAAGCGGGTTCATCGCAACACCTGTAGTCCTAAATCTTTTGCAGTGGTCCCAGAGGGAACTGCACAGGTTTCCGCCTAACACCGCCTCCAGGACATTGAGCGGGAATTCGATGATGCCCTGTCCCGGGACATCAAAAAGTGAGCCGTCGGACTAGCCCGCTGCCATTGTAAATAGTTTTTAGAGTTAGGTTTCCTTTTCCTTTTTCTTTGATTTGTGGTGAATGGACTATGCCACACACATTTGTATATAGTTTTTTTATTAGGTAGTTTATTAGGTAGGTTTAATTTCTTTTGTTGGGCTCATGGATCCTTGACAATGGATTGTACATAGTTGTACAATGGATTATTTTGACCTTTTTCATTTGATTTCACCATGGATCAATGGATTTTTCTTTTAACGTTTCCTTTGGATTTGCGTTGTTGGAGGGAGAGTTTGGACTATTTTTCTTTCGGATTTGTTTGGATTGGTTATACTTTTCATTTACTCATCTTTTGCACATGCTTTTCATTTCATGTTTGCTGTTTTTTTATGCTTTCATGTCATTGATTTTTTGGGTTTACACAATCAATGCCAACCAGTGTGTGTGTGTGTGACGGACATGTGTTGATGTACATAGTTGACTATTGGTCTGTGTCTTGAGATAGGCATGTCAGTGTGGGGAGGATTGGGAAATCATTGCGTCTCAAGAATGGGGTGGCGTGCTGTGGTATTTTCGTGTAGAAGTGGGACATGATTGTGCATCTGTATTTCATGTAGGGGGGGACATGAGTGGGGGCCTGCTGGCAGGTGCCCCTGACTGCTGGGGGGTGGGGGTGCTGGGGGACATGAGTAGGACATGAGTGGGGGCCTGCTGGCAGGTGCCCCTTACTGCTGGGGGGTGGGGGTGCTGGGGGACATGAGTGGGGGCCTGCTGGCAGGTGCTCCTGACTGCTGGGGGGTGGGGGTGCTGGGGGACATGAGTAGGACATGAGTGGGGGCCTGCTGGCAGGTGCCCCTGACTGCTGGGGGGTGGGGGTGCTGGAGGACATGAGTGGGGCCCTGCTGGCAGGTGCCCCTGACTGCTGGGGGGTGGGTGTGCTGGGGGACATGAGTGGGACATGAGTGGGGGCCTGCTGGCAGGTGCCCCTGACTGCTGGGGGGTGGGGGTGCTGGGGACATGAGTAGGACATGAGTGGGGGCCTGCTGGCAGGTGCCCCTGACTGCTGGGGGTGGGGATGCTGGGGGACATGAGTGGGGGCCTGCTGGCAGGTGTCCCTGACTGCTGGGCGGTGGGGGTGCTGGGGACATGAGTGGGACATGAGTGGGGGCCTGCTGGCAGGTGTCCCTGACTGCTGGGCGGTGGGGGTGCTGGGGACATGAGTCGGACATGAGTGGGGACCTGCTGGCAGGTGCCCCTGACTGCTGGGGGATGGGGGTGCTGGGGGACATGAATAGGCCATGAGTGGGGGCCTGCTGGCAGGTGCCCCTGACTGCTGGGGGGTGGGGGTGCTGGGGGACATGAGTGGGGCCTGCTGGCAGGTGCCCCTGACTGCTGGGGGGTGGGGGTGCTGGGCGACATGAGTTGGTGATCTCTAGTGCAAGGTGACATGTGGCCTGGCTGGGGGGCATGCCCATGGTGGATGGACTGGCTGCGGCACATGACCAGGGGTGCAGGGTAGTCCCCTGTGGTGTGGGCTGCCTGCAGGGGCAGTGGAGGGGGTAGAGGGGACACCTGGGAGGACCTACAGTGCTTATTCACATGTGGGACTCCACGTGCACCCCACTGGATACACGTACCCCGCTCTGACAGCGTAATCGCTTGTGAAACTTCCCGCGCACCCCCGAAATACACATACCCCGCTCGCACTGGGCCAATCGCATGTGAAACTTCCCATGCACCCCCGTAATACACGTACCCCGCACGCACTGGGCCAATCACATGTGAAACTTCCTGCGCACCCCCGAAATACACGTACCCCGCTTGACCTGGGCCAATCGCGTGTGAAACTTCCCGCGCACCCCTGTAATACACGTACCCCGCTCGCACTGGACCTATCGCGTGTGAAACTTCCAGCGCACCCACGAAATACATGTGCCCTGCTCCAATCGCGTGTGAAAGTTCCTGCGCACCCCAGTAATACACGTACCCCACTTGCACACAGCCTATTGCGTGTGAAACTTTCCGCAAACCCCAGTTATACACGTACCCCGCTCCAATCGCGTGTGAAACTAACCGCGAACCCCCAGTTATACATGTACCCCGCTCCAATCACATGTGAAACTTCCAGCGCACCCACAAAATACACGTAGCCCGCTCCAAACGCGTGTGAAACTTCCTGCGAACCCCTGAAATACACGTTCCCCACTGGCACAGGGCCTATCGCATGTGAATGTTCCCGTGCACCCCAGTAATGCACGTACCCCACTCGCACAGGGCCTATCGCTTGTGAAACTTCCAGCGCACCCCCGAAATACACGTACACCGCTCCAATCGCATGTGAAACTTCCCACAAACCCCAGTTATACACGTACCCCGCTCCAATCACGTGTGAAACTTCCAGCGCACCCACGAAATACACGTACCCAGCACCAATCTCGTGTGCAGCGGAGTACGTGTATTCGGAGGGGTGCGCAAGGACTTTTACATGCGTTTTCGTGGTTGGGGGCCCTTTGTGCCATGTACGGGATTTGTGCGCTGTGCATGGCGCATGGGGAGGGGTTGGGGCGTAACTGGCGCTGCTGTGGGGTCGCTGCGCCACTCTGCGCCACGGCTGGTTTTGGAAGCTAAAATCCATGAATACGCTGTGTGCGGAAATGGATTTTACCGCACGCGGCTGGCGCAGAAAGTCACACGCGCACACTGTGCGCCAGCCGCGTGCGCCACTTGTGCGCTGAATTCTATGAATTACCCTGTAAATATTTTCCCCAATCCTCCTATTTTGCATGCCAATATAATCATGAAAACATATTGTAAACTCGGAAAACGTGCATGCGCTAGATGAAGCAAGTCTGGTAAAGAGACATCTACACCGTTCTCTTCCAATACTGTATTTAGAAGAAGGGTGTATCATCCATTTGACAAAATGGCACACAGAAGAACAGCTCAGCACAACTTAATGTACACATACAGATCAATCCTCCATCCTCCTAAGATAAAAGAAAACAAAATTTAAAAAAAACAACAAAAGAAACATTGTATTCTTTTCCCCCTTTCTTGTCTGTATTGAATTAAGGAAATTGGAACGTTCGTACATGTTATTTGCCATACATTATTATTTTGGGATCTCTGGTTCATTTGGCACAATCCGTTCTTCTTCTTGCCACATATATTTATCAAGATAATACTTAACTGCAACATTTCATTTTTGCCTTTTATTTTTTGTAGTATTTCACTAGCTTACATTGGCAAAATTGTTACCATATGTTAATGTTTGAGAAACAACATAACATAAGATTGCTAGTTCACTTTAAAAAAGAAAAAGAAAAAGAAACTCAATATTTTGTCTCAACCCTGGATGTTAAGAGTACATTTTGAGAGAAAGGTACTCTGGTGCATTGATTTGAAAAGGACAGCGTTAATGTCTTCCTTCTCATCCTATAGAAAAAAGTAATGGAAAAGTGCATGGTTCCAAAAAAGGAAACCTGCATACTCAGTAGGTAGCCTTTTCCTTGATGCATTTGGTATGCATCTAAAACATATCTCATGGTGTCTCTTGAATCCAGAGGGGGGGGGATTGGGTAGTTGTTTAGTAGTTCAAAGTGTTAGGATCAACACATTCACATTTATCAGTTTGTGGAGTGCCTTCATATATTTTGGTAGATTCATTCATGTCATTGTTGAAGTTTATGACTTTGTGGTATTTATTGTTTCCTTTGAGATATAATGGATGCCCTTTATCTTAAGTCAACCCATTATTGCCAAATTGTTGTATTCTTTTGTTGGTATTTGATGAATACAATTAAAGTTTGATTTAGTTTGTCTTGTGTTGCTGCCCTTTCACCTGCTTAAGTATCTTTCTTTTCATTTGCAGTTGGTGAACAGATGCACGTAGATATTTGCCACATGACCCTAGCCTCATTTGGTAACTTCTTGTTTTGCAATTCTATTTCACTACTTCAGCAGTTTTCTAGCTTCTTTTGCTACACACTTGGTGAGCAGGTGCATGTGGATCTTTGTTACGTGACCATTGTCCCAACCTCCTGTCAATCACTGCTAATCTTTTGGTGCTTTATTGTGCTGACACCCATGTCCCTATTTAAGCAGCCCTGAAGCCTCTTTTCCTTTAGAGTTGGTGAGCAGGTGCAAGTGGTTTGTGGTCATGTGACCTAAACTCCACCCAGCTATTTAGCCCTGCCCTTCGTTTCCTTTTTCAACTCTTAGAGCAAGGGTTTCTCTGGCCTGGGTGTCCAATGTGATGGGCAATTCCTGTTTGGACCTGATTGGACTGGAAGGTCACAGAACCAGATCTCTTGCTCTTCTAGCATCAGGTATGGTCCCTCGAATATGTGTTTCACCCAGCTCTCCCAATAGCCCATACTCACCATCATCACCAAAAACAAGGCTCAGCAGTAACAGCACGGAAACTGCATTGTAGGCACCTCGGTGGTGTCACAATATACCCCATCATCACTGATTATCCACTACCACATGAAAACTGATGCTCACCAATGTCCCTCAGCAATCATACACACAGCAGACATCGACAATCTCCTCAACACCACATGACATGGACACCATATTCATTTCTGGGACCTCCACCCACATGCTAGATGTCCTCATATACAGATACAGAATTCTACGTCAAGACCTTCCAAACAAGAATGGTGGAGGCCTCACCATCATTCACAAGGCATCATGTCCATGAACCCAAGTGGATGTTACCACCATTAGCTCGTTCAAAGGATATTCTTACTTTTTCCTGCTCTCCTCAATGGAGACAGTCACTTTTCACCTCATCTACACACCACCCAAGCCCAACACCTTCTTCATCGACTTCATGTATTTAGTCACCACTATGTCTCTCTGGTATGCCAATAAAATATTTCTTAGTGACTTCAACATCCTTGATAACACAGCAACCAAGCTGATGAAGGATGATCTCCATTGCCTACTCAACACACTAAAGTTCACACGAAATACCCAACTCACGAAAAAGATAATATCCTCAGTCCCACCATCACTGCCCTGCCAACCCTCCATAACAGATCTCCAATTCCGCTTCACTAGTCGGACCATCTGGCAAACCCGTTTGACATTAGTCACACCAACCCAGTCAAACACACTCAATGGAAAAACAGCAAAAAAGTCTTCAGATCATTCAAGAAATTCCCTATGGAAACTCTCATGGAAGACCTCAACAACATCCACCTCACATCGACAGATCTACCTCTGACAAACCAGGACTGTGACTCACTTCTCAAAGAACTCAACACCCCCCTCACAATCATCATTAACTGCCATGCCCCAGTGAAACAACACACCGCTAACCCTAAACCTTCCACATGCTGTTACACTCAAGAACTCAACTTCAACAAACGATCATCAGAAATCAAGATCAGATTTGGCAAAATTCCTATAGGGCATCCTGCACAAGGAACTCTGTACTACATGTTGGCAACTGATCCTCATTGCCAAGGCCAACTACTGGCTGAACAGCATAGCTAAGTCCTACAATGAAATCAGATCCTGCGTTGTAACCATCAAACACTGCACCAACCCTCTGTATGTACCATCCATACAGCACTCCATTACAAATGCACTGCCATCAACTCTTTCTTCATCGACAGGTTCAGCATGATCCGGCAATACATAGACATTAATATCACAACTGATAGCACACAACACATCCCATCTTGCAAAACCACAAATGCTCGGACAAATTTCAAGACACTCACTATGAAAGACATCATTGCCACCCTGGCAACCCTCTAGTCCACATCGCACATGGATGACAACCTTTCTGCCTCCGTATGAAAACCCCATCAGACTGAAGCATTCCAGTCCTCTACAGCTCTGTAAATCAAGTCAAATTCCCCTCGACCCTCAAGAATGTACACATCCTCACGTCTTTCTGGAAACCAACACTGGACCCTGATGAGCTCAGCACCATTAACCATCTTCCCTTCTTAGGTAAGATCCTTGAGAAAGCTGTAACCACACAACTCCTCCAACACATTGAAGTCAACAACCCTCTTTCAATCATTCCAATCTGATTCAGACCCAGATCCAGCACAGAATCAGCTGCCAATGATGGCCTAGTACTTCTTGACCTCTCAGAAGCATTCTGCACAATAACCCAAAAGGCACTCACCAGCAATCTGTATTGCTGCATGGGTATCGGAGAGAACATCCTCAGCTGATTCAAAGTCTACCTTCTAATCATCACTAGTTCATGCAAATGGATTCCTTCCAATCACCAACCCTAACCATCACTTCTGGAGTCCTGCAAGGATTCATCCTCTCTTCTGTGAGCTTCAGTCTTTACATGGAACTGCTCAGAACCCTCCAGGCTCCACAGCATCCACATCCACCAAATGACACACAGCTCACCATCAGAATATCCTCCATCAAAAGACACCTAGAGGCCTGCCTCAAATTGATCCAGCACTCGATGTTCAACCAGAAGCTCAACCCTTCCAAGACTGAATTCTGACTGCTGATCAACAACACTGAACACCCTGACATCCAGCATTGGCTCTCTGCTATGAACCTCAAGGACTTCAACATCAACAGACACCTCTCCTTCAAACAACACATAGCAAGGAAGACACAAACGGCTTGGTACCAACTTTCTCACCTGTGGAATATCAAGCCCATGTATCAGACAACAATTTAAGATCTTCTTTCCAAGCCTTGGTCTTCTACCATGTGATGGTGCAAATGCCCTTTTGGAAGACCTTCTGGAAACCCACCCCTGCACCTCTGATATGTGTCCTGCCGCAGTACAACTCATCAACAGACTCTGAAAATTCAACCATATCACCTTAAACTTTATCAAACTCCACTGGTTCCCGCTGGAACCATGTATTATCATTCAATCCTGCTGCATTGTCTACAAATGGACATACTTAGGCTTGAACTCAATTGGTTAAGGGTGGAAAAAACTACAAGACAAGCCTTCTCTGTCTACACCCATACACTGGAAGTGCTCCCTCTCAATAATAGGATCACCCCCTTGATTATACTTTTCCGGAAGGAGCTGATGACATTCCTCTTGAAGGAATTGCTCCTCCCTAACAACCTGTTCCCACACACCCTCTATTGCCCACCCCACCTGGGACCGAGTGATCTGCTCCTCACATGTTTCCTCTCCTGGTTATTTGTAGATCACTTGCTGCCAAAATGCCCCCTTCTGCCTGCCCCGGTGCTGGTTCCTGGCTCCCTTGTATTTATTTATTTTGCATTTTTAAAGCTCTCACACAGCCTGCGGGCATCGAGGTGCTGTTACAGGAATTGTTCATTTTTTTAGTTGCGTGATTGTTTTTTTTTTGTCTTAGTTTTGTATTTATAACACGCTTAAACACCCAGAGGTTTCTAAGCGCGGACCCGGGGATTGATCCTTTGTTGCTTCATGTCGTCTTGCTTCCAAGGCGTGCACGTTGCCGTTAAGCTATGTATCTTATCCTCCCTCACTGTGTACATTCCCCTATGATTTGTGAAAGGTTCAGTTGATTTCTAAAACTACGTCTTAATGCTAGAGCATTTGAGGTCTAATGTAGATATAAAACCTAGCCGCAAATGTCACTGAATAATTTTGATGAAGGCAATTTGGCAGTTTTGTGTCGAAAGCATTTGATAGCTTGGAATGGGTGTACTGTTTGAATTATAATGCACAGATATTGATTGAGTTGCTGATGAACTTCAGGAGTCAGAATACTTAAGTTGGAAATGATGGCTTGAGACGGCGTTGTTATCAAGCTTATTATTCCAATATGTGCAATAATAATGCATTAGTTACATCATATTTGTCGTTTGATGTTAGTTACAAAGCTAATTTAAACCATTTTGGTTGTTCATCATCCTATCTACTATTTGCGTACGTTGTTTGGAGAAAGTTTGACAAAAGCAGGGACATATTTTGTCTTGAAGATAAGCAAAATAGTTTTGTAAGTTTACTATTTCTTTTTGATAAGTAGTAAAACGGAACATGTTGCTTAAAAAAATTCCCGTGTGGTACTCTGTGTTCTGATAATGTGTTGTCCTCTGTTTCAGGACCAACATGTTTATTTTGTATGCTATTTATTCTTGTGAGCTCAGCCCCAATAACCATCTTCCCTTAATCCAAAGTTTGGCATCATTTCTGCAATTCTAGAGCTAGATATATAGTACTGTGCATTGTAGAGTATTGTGCTGCCATCATTTTTATTTGTTGAAAGGTGATTTTGTAAGAGGTTTTAGAAATGCAGCCCAAAGAATATCAGACAAATTCAGTATGAATGTTTACAGGACAGGGAACCATTCAGTGAATAGTTTTAACTCTATTTTAGTCTCGTTGCCTTATTTGTTTTTTCAATAACATGAATAACTGTATTCACAAATCACATAGTAAGCTGCATGGCTTTTTTCATACTGGACCTGGCGTCTCTTGAAGTTAAACATTTGTTAGAAAAGGTTTTGGGGGTAAAGGTTATTTTTCCTTAATGTGTCTTTTGACCATCTCATAGGCTCTCTATCAACATCCACTACAAATAGATGTTCTTATTTATTTATTTTATGTATGTATTATTTGCTTGTTAGGCGCTTATACAGCAAGTAAATAACAGTTTCAAAGTGCCCACAGGGCGAAGGGAGTGAAACACATTACAAAACACAATATTTAAGAGCAGTGGGAGGAAAAAAGGAAAAAGGACGTACCTACTATGACTTATGAGTATTCAGAGTGTGCAAGTGCCCGTTCATAGTATTAGGCTTCTTCATTGTATATTGGTAATATGACATCATTCACCCTCACAAAAGTGGCAGAAGATGTTCGCATTGCCATTGTATATTTTTCTAAATTTATTTTTTACGTGTTTAACTAATTTTAACAATTTCATTTTGTTCAAGTTTAAAATAAAGATTTTAATTTTTATTTTGAATAGACTGCCATGTGTTACTTCTAAGACTGGTTTTCTTATAGACAACGGTAGTATAGCTTAAGTTGTCTGTAAAGTCAGTCAGAAACCTGAGGTCAAATGCACTTTGAAGTTTAAGGCTAGCCATCTATAATTATATGTAGCATATGGCCATGCTGCACCCCTTTGCCAGCCTATGTGGTGCCTCTTGTTGACGAGCATTGTATAGGGAGTGGAGTTGAGGTCTGAGAGAATAGGCGCAACATAAAAGACACACAAGGAAAATAATTACAGTGAAGTACAGGTAAACTGGTCATTGTCAAGTTTCCAAAAACTTACCACATTGCTTAATATTTATTGTCATGGTTCAATGCAGAAAGCTTTTATCTCCACTTAACTACCAAAACATGGATGACTTACCATGCATGGAATTACAGTGATAACGACCCTGTAGTTATGGTTACTTTGACGTCCCTATAGAAAGAGCCCTTTCTGGATGACTTTTAAAATTGGCGCCGTTTGACAAATCAGTCAGAGACATTCGAAAAATGTGGACCCAACTCTGAATGTTCTTGTAAAGTACGGTGCATTTTCATTAAGGTGGGCAAAGTTAAAGGGCGGGGACCAAACTGTTTAAAATATGTATTGATTTGAGTGGGAACTATTACTGTTGCAGCTAAGCCTCAAATTGCTAGATGGATTTTCATCAAACTGTGATTCAGCACATTTTTTAAAACTTCCCAAAAAGTCAGTGAAACAAAATTATTGATATATCGGTTCGCTCCACACAGACGTACTTCTTGATCCGGGGTGTGGTTTCTTTTCAGCCAATCAGGGTGCTGCATATACTGCTCAGTTATTGTGAAATATTATGGAACGGACGCCATGTTGGATTTGCAGACTGCACCCATAGTTTGCAAACAGCGTGCTGAGAAGATTGTGAAAAACACATTACACTTGTGTTACACATGAAACAATCTCTGGGGTGGTGGGGAGGGTTAGGCTGGGGAGGAACATACGTAGTAAAGGGCAAACATTGGGTGCTCTTTGATCTCTGTCTGCGGGTTTGTGGACATGTTTGTAGACAATGCCTGCATGGTGCTTTACTAAATACTATAGTATAGGGTGCAGTGAGGAATGGTGAGGGTAAGGTGGAATATGTGAAGTAAAGGGCAAAAAACATTGTTTCTTTTCAGATGTTCGGTAACACAGCAATGTTTGGAGGGTTCCTTTTATATCCACCGACACCCTCAGACTACAGTCCTCAAACAAAACTGCACACTCCTGTGCCTTCCTCACTACTCTTTCTCCTTTTAGATAAAGACCTCAACTCTCCAACTCAAAACTTCTACACCCTACCCACATCCTCCTCCACTTCTACCTAACAACAACCTGCTGGTTCTATGTGCTCACACTCTCTTTTCAAGTTCCTTCTAGTCTACAATGCTATCAGTGGTCTTGCTCCGCAGTACCTGTCTGATTGTGGCTGAGTTTACTCACCATTGTGTTCTTCCTCCTCTACACTCAACCTCACTGTCCCATACCCTCCCTATCCCTCCTCTTATGTTTGCTCTTTCTCCAAACTCGCCCCACTCCGGAACCCACTGCCTATAACAAATAAATCCAGCCCAACCGTGGACCTCTTTAGAGATTGGCTTAAACGTTATTTGCTGCTTGCTAAAGAGGGGGATCTCCCCCTTCCTCCCTAGAGGACGCCACCACTGACTCCAGCAGTGCATACTCATGTTATTTTGTACATTTACTTAGTTATTCTCTTCAGTTTGACGCACAGGCACCCTTAGGTTAATGTTACCTTATAAACACTTTTTCCTGTTTGTGTTGTTGGGTTCTTGGTATAGGTCATAATTCTTTACACCCTCATAATCATCCTCACTACATGTTCTTATCTGTATGCTATTGTTCTGGCACCCTTCTGGGGAATGCTTCCACCATCTGTAAATGTGTTGTAAGACATTTCTGATTGATCAAAATTGACATCCTTGTTCTTCAAATAAATACTAATACACGTAATTTACATATAAAAACACCGGGCCTTTAAGTCAAGAGGAAACCTGAGATGAAGTGCTGCTATTGTTCCCTCAGACCACCATGAGTAACCGCCAAACATTATCTTAGTCAACAACACAAATGTTAGGGTGGGGTGGAGAATATGTCTTCCTGCTACAGCAGGATGAACAATGGTTGAATTCCCAAAAAATAATTCAACAAAATGTATTTATATGACTTGTAGTTTGCTGTCAATTAGCTTGCATGTCAGTTTTATAATGCATAATGACCTTTCAGATTATTTGATTTCGGTGCACAATAAGCTTTTAGGTTCAAATCACTTGCAGAAATGTCATAAATCAAAACCTGTTTATTTTTATGTTCAAAATACTCTTTGATTTTATGCAAACCATCAAGCAGTTTGTGATGGTGGTATTTGTCCTCCTCTTATTTCATATGGTTCCTCTCCAGGATGATTTCAGATCCAGTTTAAGATAACACCTTAATGCCAGTGTTTAGATTGCAAAAGACAGTTGCAGTTGCATGGCCTTTATTTTTAACAGATTGGTGCCGTCTCTAGGGAGAATGTGTATACTATTAGCCCTTCTTTGGAGATGTTATGTTACGTTATGTTAATCTGAGTTATACCACACACCTCTGACATTTTCATGGTATCCAGGTAATCAAGTGGCTCTGTAAGAAAAATTGGATAGGGTTTGTTAGTGAAGGAAAGTGGCATATGATAGATGTTGTGCTCATCTGTTGATGCGTGCAGAAGCAGGAGCAAGTGGCGTCTGTGTGTATGAGCTTTCTGGATCTGATTTGCTTTGTGCACTGGGCTTGTTGTGCCCACAAGGGCGGTAACCAGTGATTGAGTTGTTTGTTGTATGAAGCGATTGGGTTTGTAGCTAAATTAGAGGGCTGTGCAGTTTGTGTGTTGGTGGGTTCATTCACTTCCCCTCAGGGCATTTTTGGAGGTGAGCTATGTGGGTTGCGCGAGAGAGAAGTGGTTAGTGGGTTGTAGAGAAGGAGCTAAGTACCCCCACCTCAACCACCTCACCCATATTGCCTATATGTTGGGTACCAGAGTGTGAAACTTGAGCAATACCAGGGGAAGTACCCATACCCAAGAGAATCCTGGAGGCAAGGTTCCCGTTGAGAAAACAATACCTGCATCCAAGACGGTATTATGGCTATTTGAATGAAAACCCAGAAGTAAAAGGATGAATGCATGAGAGAGCAGATTGGTGACATCATGCAAGAGTCAATCTGACTTACATGGGAGAAGTGCAGACACAAGAGAATGTGAATATTCTATAAGGCATCAAGAAAGTATCAAAGATAAGCAACATCTTGGGCTCAGGATGAAGAGGCTTATGCTGGAGAAACGATGAAATTATTAAAGTCAATATGCACGTGTACAGATGCAAAATAACGCAAGCAGACAAAGTTTTCATGAAGCTAGCTTTATAGGAAAATAGATTGCGGCAAGCGCCAATATATATATATGTTTAGAAAGTATGAGTAAAGAATGGAGTCTTCCTCCACACGTTTTAGCATAGCCAGACCAAAAGAAGGAAAAACATTATTTTCCAAATATATCGCAGTTAGAAAACAAATGAATTACAGGTGAATTTCAGAAAGGCGAGGTTGAATGAGCCAAGAAGCTATGGTTGTTTCAGCTGTAAGTAACAGGAATTAGTTGCAATCTGTGAAGGAATGAACCACCTGTTCTGAAAGCGTGAATAAGAACAAAGAAGACGTCAGAGGCTCATTGGAAAATAGACTTTTGAATACCCCTTAGCTCGATATTGTGGTCTTCAGTCATGTGGAGGTAGGAATTTGGACGAGCATGATGGATACGCATGGGAAATGAGTGTAGCTCTACTCCCCTGAATTCTGCAGTAACAGAGGAAATTTTCAAGGACAAGTTAAAAAGGTTTAATTGACAGCAGACAACTGAGGTGATGATGGATGATATTCTAATTGGTGAGAGACTATGGTCATGATCAGCTCGACAAGCACCTGGCAGTTTGGCCTGCGTGCTGCTAGCGTGGGTGGAGAGGGCTGATAGAGGTTAGAAATCAGCCAATGATAGAGGGCCACATGATTAAGAGCCCTACAGTTAAGTAACCAATGGGACGTCATGTATTTAGTGACGTTCGTAGTGATCTGTTTTGAGGAAAGGGCTTAGCTGCCCCACCTGATGTTAAGAAACCTATCACCTCTTTCATGCCCATTAGACTAGCATGGAACATATATGAAGATATTCCCTTAGACACAGTCACACTTGTTAGTAGGTTTTGTAGGTTGCCACGCAGGATGACGTTAGTCATACGGAGGTTGTACATCACCTATGACAAGACTTTAGTATAAAAGAGTGCTATTTTGTGAAGTTCGTTGAGATCTTGCTATGATACGTCCGATTACATTCGTTGTACTCCCTGTTTAAGATTATTGACATTAAAATATTTATCTTTTTGCCTACTTTCGGAGTCGTTTTGATTATTAATGTTTTGAGTAAACTCTGCATCCCCATTCATCTCAGAGTATTGCTACCTCATCTTAAATGGCTGAAAGTTCTACAGTTCAGGGTTTTTGGTGATCTCTGGGTATTTGTGGTTATGCTATTGTATTCAATTCTAAATTGATCCCTTGTTTTCCTTGTTTTTGGTTAATGGTTTGTAGAAACAGGGATTGTTTGAGTTGGGTGGTCCATTAATTAAATGGTGATTAAAAGGTTGGTCAGTGGTTCTCTAAACTAGCTGAATAGACAGGTTTTTAGATGTTTCTTGAAGGTAAGGTAGGCTTCTATCATTCTCATTCCCTTAGGGATTGAGTACCATAGTTTGGCTATCTAGAAAAAGGTGGATCCTGAGAATGTTCTTTTCTTGTAGTGTCTTGTTTTTATTTGGAGGTCGGTGCTGGATCTTAAGTCTCTCCTCCGCTGGTATCAGGTGATTTCTGGTTGGATGAATTTGGCTCCTTGTACATATAGTGATTTATGGATGATGCAGAGTTCTTTGAAGTTGATGCGTTTCTTTACTGGTTTCCAGTGGAGACGAAGTGAAGCTGGTTTGATGTGTTCTCTTCTATTTAGTCTCAGGAGTAATATTACTGCAGTATTGTGGATTTGTTTTAATGTTTGTTGGGGAATTTGGGAATTCCCAGGTATAAACTATTTGTATAGTCTTACCTTGAATCCTTAATAATACCAAGGAGATGAGTGTCAGGGTCCTGTGGTTAATAATTTCAGATTATCACTGGCAGGCAGGCAGCAGTGGGACTTAAATCTTAAATTAGCACTGGACAGCTATGAAACATACTGGGTGTATTTTCCTTGGCCCTGTTCTTGTGGTGTGTTTCATTATTATCATGCTAGAGCGAAGTGGACATGTGACTTGAATGCTGGCTAGGCCCTGCATGCTCTATTTCATGGTCCTGTTGTTGCTGTAGTTTTTGTTATATTCAGGGCCTGTTTGCTGCATATAAACATTTGGAAAGAGGAAATGGGATATCATTCAGGAATGTGCTTCATTTTGTTTCATTTGTGACATTTATGAGAAATTGTTTTTTTATGTGAGTTATTAACTTTGTGTCTGGTGATTAATTTTATTCTTGATTTGTAATATTATGTATATCATCATTTTAAATGTACAAGAAAGCTAACAACTTGTGTGTAATAATATTGAAACGTTGATTTAATTCAACTAAAACAAATAAAAAAAAGAAAGAGGAAATGTGTTCTGAAAAAGGCTTGGGGGCACTGTTATTTGAGAATGAACATGTCATGCACTGATTGTTTTTTTTTTTTTTTACAAATTAAAGGTCTACACTTAGTGTTACATGGCAATGATTAAGAGCATGAAGTTCATCAGTGGAGGCCTTTCTTTTTTTCGAAGATGCTATGCTACAATCAGGAAGAAATGCAGTCCCAACTTTATTTATATTACAGAATGAAGAGGTAGGGCCCTAGTTTATGAACATTCTTGTGCTAAGCTCTAGTTATTCTGTGTTGCCATAATTGTCTATGCAAGGTCACAGCTTTTGGTAGAGGTGAAGTCCACACCTCTTTTGTGTGGTTACAGAAAGAGCCCTGGCTACCTTGCAAGGGTATACTCGGAAAAATTGATTTCCATGCTGGTTGCGGTTAGTACAATGCAGGTTTCTTATTTTAGTATGGACTCGTAGTCCTAGTGTTGGTCAGTCTACACATGTTTCGACCTCATGGGTCTTTATCAAGGCTGAGTTACATATAGGTCTGTGTGGCCCCAGGTAGGTTCCCGTTTGTGGTTTGAGCAGGACCTGTGTGTTCACAGTCTTGGTCCTTGATGGGCCTATGGTTTGCATTCCCGGTCAAGCAGATGCTGCATCAGTGTATACCGATCCGGGCAAGTGGAAGTATTCTGTGAAATTGCTGCAGCAGACCAAGGACCAAGACACAGTGGCTTGTATGGTAAACAGTTTATTTTCCGTAATAGTATATTTGTGCTTGACTGGGCTCAATTTATGTGAATCAAAGGCAACAGGTGTAAAGTCTGTATTTGAGGACATTGTTGGGACAAAAGTGTTCCATTAACTAGGTTAGAAGCTTTGCCTTTGACTATGAATGTAAGCTCGACCTTTGGATGTTGTAAGACAGGGGCTGTACTGAAAGCCCTTTTGAGTGACTCAAAGGACCGGTGTGCTGAATCATTTCATGCAAAGGGCACGCCTTTTATGGTTAAAGAAGTTAAAGGGGTTACAATCTCTTAAAACACCTCTATGAACCTTTTATAAATGTTTGTAAAAACAGGAAACGCCTGAAGAGGTTTAAGGGATGATGCTACAGCCCATTGCAGGATAGCTTTGACCTTGCCCTCATCCATAAGGATTCCTTGAGGGGTCAGGAAACACACCAAGAACACATCATGTGTCCTAAAAGCGTCTTCCATATATCACCCTACGGATTCTGGTGAGATGATATGCCCTTCGTAGATCGAATTTTGTGAAGATTGACGCTGAGCTGTTCTGGTGTAGTAGCACTGTAATTAATGGCAATGGGTACCATTTATTTACTGTAATAGCATTCATTGCCCAATAGCCGATACATGTCCTAAGGTACCCACCTTTCTGGGGGACTGAAAATAAGGGTGTAGCTGCCGGAGACTTGGAATGACTGATAAAGCCTGCACGAAAGTTGTCCTGTAGGTAGATGCCTATCTTCCACTTCAGCAAGGGGGTTTAATCAACCACAAGGAATCACAGCTTTGGGTATAAGATCAGAGGGTAGTCGTAAAACTGATGCAACAGAAGTTGTTTTGCCTGTTCACAGAAAGGTTTAATCTATATACACTTCTGCGGCACCTGAGTCAATGTAGGCCTGGGTGTCTAGCAATAACTGGCCCTCATCGATGAGGAGAACATCGATACATAAAAGGGGAGAAGAGGGAGTCAATAAACCAGGGGAATCAGATCCTAACAGGCTCATTCATGGAATTCCCATCATAGGCGGGCCAAGGAGTTTTCTGATCTTCGCTTTGGTTTTAGGTTACAGTCACAAAGAACATTACTGGATTGTCCACAATAAAGACACAAGTTGTTTTTATGTCCTCTCTATTTCTCCTTGACTGCAAGAGACAGACAAATACCACCAAAATGCATGGCGTCTACTGTACAATTAGATGTAGTGGTTTGTAGTGGTTTGGGATGAGGGACTATTAACCATTGGGATATGTGGACCAGTGGTGGGCATACCATGTTTAAGTTCATTATGCCTTTCTGTTATTCTAGTGTCTACCTGAAGAACCTGATCCAATAACGTGGGTTAGACGGTAGGCAGTTCAGTGACAACTGCCAAGGTGTCCATCAATTCCTCCTGTAACCATTTGTAGAAAATGGCAGCCTTCTTGGCTTCAGGCCAATCCGACTCTGTGGCCTGTTCTTTAATCTTGACCAGATAAATGAGCAGGTCTCTTCGTTCTTGTGCCAATTTCAACTTTTCCAAGTTGGTGGCTTGGCCCTTGTTCTTGGTTTCAAAGACCTTGCTCATACCTTCAGTGAGGGCATCAAAATCATAGAGTAAGTGATCATTTCTATCTATCAATGGGATTGCCCACACAGCTGCTATACCACCCAGGTCTGATAGAACAACTGTCGCTCTCATGGGAGCATCAGGGCAAGCTGTGGGATGGCATAAAAAATGCAATTTACATTGGTTCATAAAGGTTCAATATAATTGTGGGTCACAGGGGCCAGTGGAAACATAATGTGCATGGTATATACTGGTCCTATGGCCGTAATGGGGCTGACAAAGGAGGAAGTGGTGCCAAGGCAGTAGCAAATTCCCCCAACTCAGGTGGAAGGGGTTAAACATGCGCCTGTCGGGTGTCTAACCAGACATGTATATCGACATGAACGGAAGCCATATCCCCCTATAGAGTTGAGCCTGAATAAGGTTGTCATTGGGACCAAGGACCTGATCCATGTACGCTGATGGACTGAGCAGCTCAAGAATCTGTCAGTGCTGAGTCCTTCAATGCCGGTCAGGGATCTTGGTTGTCCATGAGCTTACCGGGCTGACTAACCAGGTGTCCCAAACCCATTAAACAGAGGTAGGAGAGAGTCACCCAGAGAGCAAACAGACTAGTGATCGTAAGAAGCTCCAAGGGGAAGACAAGGGAGGATGAGCAGGACAATAAAAAAAAGAAAAGAGAAACAATATCCAGTCAATAATTATAACACCCAAATACTTTTGAGATGTCCAGACAAGTCTCATAGTAGGCCAGGAAGATCCAAGAAAGGACAAGAGGAAAATTTTGAAGAAAAATTGGCAAAACAAACAAAATGCAGGAACCTCCCGAATGGCACATCAGCGCTAACTAGGAGAGTTGATCACAATGTCAGCATGTTGAGGTAGTTTGGAGTCTAATACACATGTGATCCAGCAGCAGATGAGGAACCAGCAGAAATACAGTGTGGGGAAATCCAAATGATCCGCTCAAGAAAATACAACCCGCTAGGGAAAAACACTAAGTGTGTCAGCTTTTGAGAACGACAAGAGTTTATTTTTGTATACAAAAAGGAAAAGGCAACAGGGTATTATGAATCAACTGCCACAGAACTCTCTGACATCTTTCATGTTAAGTTATGTTGTGTTATTTTGCATTTATATAGCGCCTTATATACCATTGGTATGGTCTGAAGGCGCTGGTAGGTTGAACGCCCTTGGGAACCAAAGTTCAGATCAGTAGAAGGAGTAGGGAGAGTCAAATGTGCGTGTGAGCACCAGGTATGTGTGCAGCTTGAGCGTGTAATAGCTGCCTCTTAGCGATAGGTGTGGTGATTGAGGGGTCAGGAATATGTGTTCGTTCTGGCAAGATTTATCCAGACCGGATGTGGCTGCGTTAGGCCTGAGGAGTATGCCTGGCTGGGGATCGGAAACCAACAGTGTTTACATAGAGTGATGTAGAGTAGGTGGCGGTTGTAGGTATGAGAAGAGTTATACCGAATGGTGTCATAGTATCTCTGTGTTCTAGTTGAGTGGTGGTGTAAAGGAGAAAGTAAGCGTATGGGGGGGTATGTGATCATTCGAACGTTTTCAGCATTCCAACTATCCTTTGTACTTCACAACATCCGTTCCATGCACCCAATCCACTCCATTCACCCAGTCTGTTCCCAAAATTCCGGTCCGCTCCACGCACTCATGCATTCCAGTTCGCTCTGCGCAATCTAGTCCGTCCCGCACACTCCAGACTGCCCCGCACTCACACGTCTGGACCATGCAAGCCCAACTTCATCATCCGTTCTACGCAACTCGTCTGCTTTACGTGGCACGTCGGTATGTTCCAGGCACTCCTTTGCTCGTGGTACTGCACTCCTTCGCACCAGGCACTCGTTTGCTCCAGGCACTCCATTGCCTTATGCCTTTACATGCACTACGCATTCATCTCCTCTACGCACCCATCCCCTCTACGCACCCATCCCCTCCTACGCACCCATCCCTCCTACGCACCGATCCCTTCTACGCACCAATCCCCTCTACGTACCCATCCCCTCTACGCACTCATCCCCTCTACGCACCCATCCCCTCTACGCACCCATCCCTCTACTCTACGCACCCATCCCTCTACGTACCCATCCCCTCTACGCACCCATCCCCTCTACGTACCCATCGCCTCTACGCACCCATCCCTCTACTCTAAGCACCCATCCCCTCCTGCGCACCCATCCCTCTACTCTACGCACCCATCCCTCTACGTACCCATCCCCTCTACGCACCCATCCCTTCTACGCACCCATCCCCTCTATGTACCCATCCCCTCTACACACCCGTCCCCTCTACGTACCCATCCCCTCTACGCACCCAACCCCTCTACGCACCCATCCCTTCTACGCACCCACCCCCTCTACGCACCCACCCCTTCCCCTCTACGCACCCATCCCCTCTACGCACCAGACCCCTCTATGCACCCATCCCGTCTACGCACCCGTCCCGTCTACGCACTCGTCCCCTCTATGCACTCATCCCCTCTACGTACTCGTCCCCCCTACGCACTCGTCCCCCTTACGCATTCGTCCCTTCTACGCACTCGTCCCCTCTAGGCACTCATCCGCTCTAAGCACTCATCCGCTCTCCACACTCATCCGCACTCCACACTCATCCGCTCTCCACATTCATCCGCTTTCCACACTCATCCGCTCTCCACTCTCATCTGCTCTCCACCCTCATCCGGTCTCCATACTCATCCGCTCTCTGCATTCATCCTCTCTCCGCACTCATCCGCTCTCAGCACTCATCCGTTCTCCGCACTCACCCGCTCCCCGCACTCATCAGCTCTATGCATCTATGCATCCGTTTCCTGTGCTCATCTGCTTCCTGTGATCATCCGCTCCCCGTGCTCATCCGAGTCCCGTGCTCATCCGCGCCCCGTGCTTGTCCACGCCCCATGCTCATCCACGCCCCGTGCTCATCCGTGCACTGTGCTCATCCCCGCCCCGTGCTCTTCTGCTCCCTGCGCTCATCCGCTTTATCTACTCATCGCTTTCTGGGCATTTAACAGCAATATCCCGTTCTACATATTCATCTCTACACTCATCCGCTCTGCACACTCATCCGCTCTGCACACTCATCCACTCTACACACTCATCCGCTCTACACACTCCTCTTCTCAGCGTTCTTCACATTCTTTCGCAGTCACTTGGTCTACACACCAATCTGCTCTATGCACTTCTGCATTCTACGCACAACTCCGTACTTACGCACTTATCTGCTCTATGCATTCATCCATTCTGCACATCCAGCCGTTCTACACACTCATCCGTTCAACATATTCATCCATTCTATACACTCCTCATATCTACACACTAATCTGATCTACACACTCATCTGCTCACCGCATTCATCCGCTCAGTGCATTCATCTGTTTCACATGTTTCGTCCGTTCTAACGATTTCATCCACTCCATTCACTCCATTCATTCATCATGCATTATATCCATTTCATTGATTTAAATCTGTTTTTGTACGATTTATTCTTATTATTCACTTCACTGCTTTGCTCTACTTTACTCGTTCTATTCTGTTTGTCTTTTAAGTTTATATTAGTGGTTATTAGATGTCGATTTCTCACATCTGGTAGTTTGTTGGGTTGGTGTCATTGAGGTGCTTTTATTCTGTTTGGGTCATTTCGCGTACGGGTCGGTTCTAGGGGAAGAGCCAGGTTTTCAGCAGTTTGCGGAAAGACATTAGATCCTCAGTAAGGCGGATGTGGTGTGGGAGTGCGTTCCACAGTGTGGGGGCCAAGGCTGAGAATGATGATCTGCCTAACCTGACTGAGTTTGTCTTAGGGATGATTAAAAGGCCGGCGGAGCTTGATCTTAGAGTGTGTTGAGGGTGATAGGGATTTAGCTTGTTTTGAAGATATTGAGGTCCGGTTTTATGCACTGCTCGATGGGAGATGCATAAGGTGTTGAAGGTCACCCTTTGGGCGACTGGAAGCCAGTGCAGAGTCTTAAGGGCCGGGGAGATGTGGTCTCTAGGGCCGGGCGCAAGTAGCAGTTTGGCTGCGGCGTTTTGTGCCCTTTGAAGGTGGTTTTGGTTCCGTGATGGGCTCTGAAACCTGATTGTGCGGGGTCTAGGAGATTGTTGGCTTCGACAAAGGCATTTAGTTGGGAGAAGGCGGTTCGGTCAATGAGTTTGGCAAGGAACCTCGTGTTTGAGATGGGGCGGTAGTTTTTGGGCTCGAGGGAGTCGAGAGAAGGTTTTTTTAATAGAGGTTTGACATGAACCATTTTGAACGCGTCGGGAAAGATACCCGAGGAAAGGGAGTCATTTATGATGAATCTTGCGTGTTCTCCCGCGCATGTGGAAGTGAATATTTCTTTGAGGGTTGTGGCCGCGCAAGGGTCTAAGGGAGAGCCGGATGGTTTGCGGGCAGAGAGAAGTTTGAGAAATTGGTCTGGTGATATTGGACTAAAGGATTCGAATGTTGATTGCGTAGTGGTCTCGGGCGGTGGGTTGGTCGGATTGGGTGGAGGGTTGCCTGAAGGATGTAACAGAGCCAGTTTGGTGGTTAGAGCATTTGTTCTTTCCAGAGCCGTGGCATAAAAGTGGAGAGAGAGTGAGTCGCACAGTGATTGAGAGGGAGTCGGGACGGTCGTAGCGCATGCTGGTTTGGCGAATTCTGAGATGATTTTGTGAAGTTCTTTGCTGGGGTTTTTGCAGTTTAGGATTCGGGAGTTGTAGTGTGCTTTTTTTGCTTTCCGGATTTCAGCCTTGTACCGATGAAGGTGTCAGGCCAAGGTGGTACCGTTTTCCTGGGATTTGTCTTTCTGCCATTTGCGTTCTAGGTATTTATTTAGTTGTTTAGTGGTTTTAAGCTCAGGTGTAAACCATCTAGGGAACAGGCCACGGCTGGCTGATGGTTTACAAGAGGGTGTGAGCCGCATTAGTGAGGAGTTGAGTCATGAGTCAAAGGCCTCGGGGGTTAATTGTTTATTGAGTTGGCCGGTGGATGGTGGAGATTGAAGGAGTGCGTCGGCTAGGTCAGGAACGATTGTTAGTTTTTTCCAGCATCTGCGTAGCTTCGGAAGTTCGGATTCACATATGGGAAGGGGGTCGGGTGAGAGAAGGGCGAAGGAAACAATGAAATGATTGGACCAGATGATAGGGGTGGGGGGGTTTAGATATATCTGGTTGTGGGAGCTAAAGATGGCATCAAGAGTGTGTCCTTTATAGTGAGTAGGGCTGCTTATGTGGGGTTGGAGGTTAATTGTGTCTAGACCGTCAACCAGAGTGTGTGTCATAGGGTTGGTGGGGATGTCGAGCCATATGTTGAAGTCTCCAAGAAGGGTGAGGTTGGGATGGTTTAGTTGAAGGGTGACAATAGAGTCGCAGAGGTTGTTTGAGAATTGCCTATCGTAGCCAGGGGGGCTGTAGATTATTAGGAAGCTGTGTGAGAGCGAAGGGGAGAGGGATAGTTTAACGAGGAGTGATTCACAAGGCAGGAATGCAGGGTTGGTTGTCGGTGATTGAGGCGTGGAGGTGAGACTTGAAGACAAATGCTATTCCTCCACCTCTAGAAGGACGGTTAAGTGGGATGGGGGAGTAATCAGGGGGGAAGGCTTAATTGGCGAACCAAGTTTCGGTGAAGAAAACCAGGTCTGGTTTGTCAGAGGCGAGGAGGTCAAAATGCAGTGTCTGTTTTTCGCTATGGATCGGGCATTAAATAGGATGCAGTTCACTTCGGTAGGTGAGGATGGTGTCGGTTCTGGAGCGCAAAGGGGAAGGTGGGATAGGGTTGAAACTGGAGTGGGGGAGGGAGAGGGGTAGGGTGGTTGATGATTGATGGAAAAAGTGGGCGAGCAGAAAGGTTGGTGGGTTTCGGGTGGGAGTGGGTGTATGCGTGTGTTAGGATGATAGGATTTGGACCGGGAAGTTTGAAGGTGGGGTGCGGGCGGTTAGGGGTTTCAGTTGCAGTTGGTGAGAAATCGAGGGCGAGGGGTTTCAGGAAGGGTGAAGCGAGGGGGGAAGGTGGTGATTGGGGTAAAGAGGTGGTGAGTCGAGACAGGGGTGGCAACGAGTGCTGAGAGATTGAGGGGGACCAGGTACGCTCTCTTTTTAGTGACTTCATTGTGATTGGCGTGTGGGAGAGGGTAGGGGGGTCCGAGGGGAGAGGGCTGAGGCTTCTGTTCTTGCTAGTGCTAGGCGTGCCATTTTTAGGGTGGGAAAAGGGTGTGGTCGGGAGAGGAAGATGGTGGGGATTTGTAGTAAAGGTGGAGGGGGAATGGTTGAAGGTCGGGGTGTGCCTGTAATGACAGTGAGGGGAGCGGGCATGATCAATGTCGGCTGGTCGGTGATGGGGTTCGGGGGGGCAGTGGTCTTGGGGTGGTTGGCTTGCCATCATGCCCCTCTGGCTTGGTGTTTGGATAGAAGAAGGGTAGGGGATGGGAGGGAGGGTGGGACGATTTGGGAAAGGGGGGGTGAGAGGCGAAGCAGACCGGAGAGTGGAGGTGGTCCATGGTGGTTGTTTCCGGAAAACCCTGGTGGAGCGGGTGCACTCATGGTTAGCACAGGCTACTTGGTGGTAGTTTCAGGCGAAGCTTACACTTTATTGGACTTTATAAGTTCGGTTGTCACTGGGTGAGATTGGTCATGGTTTCAGTGGATGCTGATTAGGTGGCCTATTTAGTTGGAACTATAGCACAGTTACACTGTTTGGTAGGCTCTCTTCTAGTAAGCTGTAATACAGGTATGCTATTGGGGAGAAATTGAATGTAGTAACACCCCAGGTATGGTTTTAGGTCGACTTTTAAGTGCAGTTTAGTTTAGGAGGGCTTTCTAAATTTAGTTCTAGATTCAATGTGTACACTATTCGGCACACTTCTAGATTCAAGTTAGGAGCGCTATTGGGCCCGCTTCTAAATTTTGGTTTTGTTCAGATAGGATATTGGGGATGCTTCAGTATTCAGCTAATAACTCAACGATACCGGGCACACTATTGCACAGGGAGGGATATTATGTAGACGTAGAGGATATTAGGCACGCTTCCAAGTTCAATTTGCACTGAGAGGGTATTTAGGGATGTTCTGAGTTCAGCTAGGGCAATTAATAGTCACACTTCTGAATTCGGGCTAGGTGCATTATTAGGTCTACTTCTAAATTAAGTTTTGCGGGTATTTAGTGCGAGTATTTAGGGATATGCTTTTAGGCACACTTCTAAATTCAGCTTTACATTAGCTAGACTTCTAAGTTCGACTGTACACAGGGATGATGTGATATTGGGCTATTAGATAGACTTCTAAGTTCCGAATTCCGCTTTACACAGGGATGGTGTTGGACTGTTAGAGAGACTTCTAAATTCAACTGTACAACAGATAGGTATCAGGCCTACTTCAGGTAGGCAATTTAGACAGAACTTCTGAGTTAAACTTTTCGCAGTTCTAGGGTCAGCTTTGCACGGGGGGGGTATTGGGTACATTTGGGTTTGGGTTTGCACTGGAGGGATATTATGTGCAAGGTTTGCACAGAATGGGTATTAGGTGCACTTCTATTTCTAATTTATACAGAAACAAAGTTGGGCAGGCTTTAAATTCGGATTTAACAAAAGAGGCTATTGGGCACACTTCTAAATTTTATTTTCACAGAGAGGCTATTGGGGACACTTCTACGTTCTACTTTCACAGAGAGGTTGTTGGGAACACTTCTAGATTCAACTTTTCACAGAGAGGCTACTCGGGACACTTTTGGGTTCAACTTTCCACAGAGGTTATTGGGCATGCTTTCTAAATTCAACTTTAACAAAGAGGCTATTGGGCATGCTTTCTAAATTCAACTTTAACAAAGAGGGTATTGGGCATGCTTTCTAAGTTCAACTTTAACAAAGAGGGTATTGGACACACTTCTAAGTTCAACATTGACAAAGAGGCTATTGGGGACACTTCTAGGTTCGACTTTTCATAGAGGCTATTGGGCACAGTTCTATGTTCAACTTTTCACAGAGAGGCTATTGGGCACACTTCTAAATTCTATTTTTCACAGAGAGGGTATTGGGACACTTCTAGGTTCAACAAGATTCAAGTCATAAAAACACAAATCATCACTAACGATGCAATTGATATACAATGTTAACTGCCCCACCGTCATTGGTTGCCGCCTATTTACATGCTGATTACATATAGCCCAGTTTGCAATTGGTCCCATTGTCTTCTCGCTCATCTTCACAACACATGGATAGTGTCCTCATCCATCACTGCAAGGCAATTCGTTAACATCAATTTCTAACATCCTACCTTTTATCCTGACCAGATGACAAAAACCTGGCTATCAATATGAACTCTGTGGGACTCTTCGAGATCAGCCTGGTCCATGCAGAAGAAGCAGCCTGTTTGCATCATCCCAGACATGCTGGTGCACTCGTCATGCTCACCCCACTGTATGCGCACCATTCTTGGCTATCCTTGGCACAAAACATAGATCATGTCATTCTCTGTTTTCCCTTTTATCAGTTTCCCCTCCCCAAGACTAAACTTAATGTTCCACTAATCACTCCAGTTCAAGAAAGTGTCTAGAGCCTATTTCCCTGCACATCTGGTAGTTCAAATAGAGTGACCATTATTCTGGGGGATGGGGCTAGTGCCCTAAATCGTAGTTCATGTTTTGGCATTTCAAGACTTCTGCCTTTGCTCTCAGGAATACAGCGTTGGTGCTAGGCCACAGCCCTTCACATCTTTGGCGGCACACATTCTAACCTAATTATTTCAAAGACCTGTGTAATGTCAGTGCATGTGTTTGTTCTTTTACTGGGCCTGGGAATCGGGAAACAGTAACAGTAATAGCAAGACCTCATTATTATGTGTTAGTTGGGAGAACAGGGCTTGCAAGGATTCAGGGTTACTCATAAATGCGATGTCAGTTCATGCTGTGTCTTTCGTATATATAAGCATACTATATCCTACATGAGTAAACTGCAATATTGCTGATTAACTACCCCTTTTATGGGTTTCTACTCCTGCCACTTATCATTACCCATAGCACTCTCCCTACCCCCTACACCCTGCACCGTACCCTGTTCATTTCTATATTCTAATATATTTTCCGCAATCTAAATTATATGGTGGGGCAGTGGTCTGGATGTGCATCCCAACATTCCCCGCTTTAGTTAATCCTTCATTAACTAACTTCTCCCTTTCTCTTTGTCAGTCTGCTTCATCCTTGGGAACCCATGCCCTACACACATGCTGCAAACTACCCCCATCTGTGCATTATTTTCTGGGGTACATTTGAGATATTTGCAGTCCCCATCACCCACTAAATCTACCCAGTGCTCAGTATAATTATCAGGATCGGGTGGGGGTGATGCTAGTGTTCCCAGAGAATGAAGGGGCTGTTCAACCCTTACCATGCCTAGTTTATTCAAATCTTTGTTTTGTGTCTGAGAGAGCCACTCTTGCCCCAATAGCGACCATTATTTTTGCACTGCTCAGCACACTCTTAGGACAGAATTGAAGCATCATCTGGCATGTGCAAAACACCACCAACAGAAATTTCACGATCAGAACTAGCAGCTTCACCAGTGCCCCAAGCCAACATGGCACTCAGAACAATGTATCGAACCAATCTTCAGACTGCACTCCTGCCTCATTTTCCATTCCGGTTTTCAACTTGTGCAAGGATGCTATGATATGTGTCAGGGACCTATTCTCCATATCATTTGGGTGTATATACGTGCAACATGACAACCAAATCTTCTTGTGCATGCCCCCTTCCACGCCGTTAGGAGATCTAGGACGTAAATATTTTGCAGCGTTATCAGCCGGATCATCCTCCATTTACTTTAGACAGCATTGAGCCCTTTTTCGGTGTCATTCACCAAATGGATCACTTCCCAGCAAATGATCTGCCACCACTTGGATTCAATGCTGCCTGGATTCCTGGAGTCAAGAGGGAGGCGAAGAATGCTTTTAGGGTACAGCTGGTACTTGTCTGGAATTGCCTTAAACAGTTTGGACAACTCTTCCGACAGATAGTTCAATCTCTACTTTCTCAACTTCACTGACCGCCTGCTCTTCTTGCCTGGGGGGTTGGATGGGTGATAACATTAACTGCACCACCTCACACTTGGATGCTATTGTCAAGTGTATTTCTGGCACCACCAGGATAGCTGAGTGCTGGGTTGTCAATGCATAGGTTACTTGCCAAAAGGGTGGAAGATTCAGGTATGCTTGTTGGCTGCATACCCAGTACATATCCATCAATGCTGCTGTTACTTTTCTGGAATAGGTAATGTCTTATTGCACTTTGTGTTAGTGCCTAATGGAACAGTTCCATGTCCTTGAAAGCAACAATTGTATTCTTCTCTTGCTTGTACTTTTACAGTTATTGTGCGTGCTTCAATACATGTTAGTTTAGATATGTGGGCAGCCATATAACAAAACAGTTCTAATTAACATTTCATATACATTTTTTCTCCAAACCCTGCCAAGCCCCTGCTGCACAGTTCACCACCGCTTTCTCCCATCTGTTTGATATTAACAACACTCCATACAATTTCAACACAGGCCAAGGCATGTATTTAGGGCACAGTTGTCTATTGCACACTTGTTTTCATTTGTGTCCATTAGCACAACTTGTACTGTGTGTCCCTGGAACAGACTTTGAACGCGACACAGCACTAAGTGTACCAAACACTGAGCCTCGAAAGGTGGTATCACCTGAGGTACTAACATTTTGTGTGCACCCAAAATGTGGGGGGTGAGGCAGCAGACATAACAACTCCTGTTTTACTTCTGTTTCCCCACCAACTTCACATACTTATACCAAACATTGTTAAATTCTGGGTGGTGCACAATGAACATTGTATCAAACACTATTCCCTTGTACTGATAGTATTCTCTTTCTTATTCTAAACCCCTTTCCAGTCGTATTTTTAAATCCCATGATAAAGTATCCCATATCTTATCTCACTTGAAAGTTACCACTTTTAGATATTGATCATTTTGTGTTGTAGTGGGAGGATAGCTCAGCGGCAATGTGCGCGCCTTGGAAGGAAGACGACACGAAGCAACACAGGTTCGATTCCCCGGGTCCGCGCTTAGAAACCTCTGGGTGTTTAAGCATGTTATAAATACGCAACTAAGACAAAAAAAAACAATTACGCATCCAAAAGACAAACAACTCCTGTAACAGCGTCTCGATGCCTGTGGGCTGTGTGAGCGCTTTAAAAATGTAAAATAAATAAATAAATAAATTAAAAAATGTGTCAAAACTCTGAACATTTGTACATTCCTTTCCGGCATTACTACTACATTACCACCCACCCTTCTCATATAACAGCACTAAATATGTATATAAACTATCCAAAGGCGAACCCACACATAAGTGGATACATCATGGCAGTGTAGGTACACTATAAAAGCCAATTGTTAATGTTATGGCACAATCTGGTCATGTTGATAAACATAGCATAGAAAAATGACTCCAAAGTATTATTAGAAAAGAATAAAACACTAGAATGCTTCTAAAAAAATGGTAAAGAAAGGCAAAAGCAAATAATATACAGAACACTGCTGTAAGTAAAAACCAACTTCTTCAAACATTTACAGAAATTTAGAAACATTCAGTCAAAATGCTTACAGGTTGAGGCACCGTTTGTTGTGCTTTTTTGAATATCGGACAAATATACCCAGTATTTCAATTCCTTTATTTTAACAGCGAGGGGAGTGGCATAAACTACAATGTATAGGCCATTATAATGGGGCTCACTCCACCTTTGCACAACATTTTTGCTGTACACCTTACTATTAGGGAATAATTATAAAGTTGGCAAGCTTGCAGATTCCGGTGCAGCACTATTATCAGTGTCTTCTGATCGCTGTGGAGCAATCTGTTGTGAAAGGTATTTAACACAAATGAAACTCATCCGCCAGGATAGATACAGTCCTGTTAGCATCTGAACCACTCTGCACAGGAGTTAATGGCATGTGCATATGTCTCCTGGCCACAATCTCATGAGGGGTGAAGTGGTGATCATTGCAGGTCTGAGTCCTTAAACTGGACATGGCCTATTGGAGACAATGCACCCTTTTCAGGGTTGCACATAGCTTGGACAATTTAGTTTTGGGCAAGCCATTAATCCTCTCCACAACCCTGTTGGCTTGAATGTGATAAATGGAACACAGCATGTGCTTTATTCCCAAAAGAGCTGCAATCTCCTGAAACACCTCATTTAAGAAGTGGGTTCCGTTATCGCTTCTAAGAGTATTGCACACTCACCATCGGGGAAACACTTCTCTTACCAAGAACGTGGCTGCTGACTTGGCTTCAGGATGCGCACATGGACCAGCCTCAATCCAACGGAAGAAAGGACAAACAACCACTATCAAGTACCGAAAAGAGTTACACCTCTCTCCCATATCAGCAAAATCAATTTGTAAATCCTAGAATGGCCTAATAGGGCGTGGCAATGGTCCTTTTAGAGTTTTCAGTGTTTTTCCTGTACTATAAATCTGGCACACCACACAATTGGATGTAAATAAAGATAACAATTCCTGAATATTAGACACATACCAATCTTCCTGAATATCTGCTGCAATATGTTTTATGCTGGAACACCGTAACGGAAAGGAACAAGGACATGTGAACTTTCTGAGCAGATTCCCTTTCAATGAAGCCACCACCATAAGGAGAAGGATATGTGATGAATCACATTCATCTGTTCTCCCCAGGGGAGAGCCACCCCCTTTGAGGCTCAGGAGATGAGTGTTAACACTCAAGTACACAACAATGGGGGAAGGTGCGTCAACACTCTCCCCCGAACCACAGAAGCCGAATGTAGTCGACCCTCCACCCGTGGTTGGCACAGATACCTGATATATAAAACACAGGATACCACATGGCAGCCAATGGGGGGAAGAGGGTTAGGGAGAGGTTGTGGATGGGAAAGGTGATGTAAGGGAAACTGGATAGAGGATTAGGAAATGCCTAGGTTGGATAGGACAGGGGAAGTAACAGGGAAAAACCCTACACTGACTTATATCTGGTAAAGTGCCATAAAACATAACCCAACCTCAGGTCACCAATAATGCCCCTTAATACAGGCCACTAAAACACCTTCCTAGCGTACTTGCACTCCTAACACCTCTTGATACAGGTTCAGGTGGTGGTACAGTTACATGGACTACATAAATGCAAGCAATAATGAAACAGACTCATGGGAGCTCATCCCAGAATGAAGGACATGCCACATGGCCCAATGGGCAAGCACTAGCAACAATCACAAAACATAGAACATGCAGGACCAAGGGCCCAGAATAAACACAAAACATTGAACTGTTGCTGAACACACATGTTGAGTAAACCAGTTAACAACACTGATACCCAAGCGCAGTCTGTGTTTCCTGTCAGGTTTTAGATGCCACATGTATTTTAAGCACCCGTACTCTTCACTTCAATAGCACAGGGGCCCGTTTCACTGTGATTACTAATTACTGAGTTCTGAGCCCATAAGTAATGCAGAATCAAAGTTCTTTCCCTATGGTTTTGTGCTTTCTTTGAATGGAGCACATCATAAAACATAGCACCAATGGGAGCACATGAAATTAGACAAACCCATCCCGCACTTAACTGAGGGTCCGGGAAACTCGCAAGCTTTCCCAGACGTAAGCTGATGAAGCCGTGACAGCAGCGCGAGACCTTCTTCCGCTGCTTCGCGTTCCCCGTGCCTTATCAGGAACAAAATGGAAGCCGGCATGGAACACACGTGGCTCCCATTGAAAACTCCAGAATGCTTAAATAGAGAAGCAATGCATGCGCGAGTCACTCCTCTCGATCCTCCGGCATGGCTTCACAACGAAAAGCAGAAATAAGCCACACCTGCCGTGCGCCGTTGGCTCTTGATAAACTGACCCTGATTAGTGTCAGCTGGCCAAACGTGTGCATGGCAAGAACTACTCAATGTCAAAGAGGCTGCTGGGTAATGTAGTTTCTTAACAAATAAACATATTCTTAAGCTGTTTGAAGACCCCAACACCTCTTCCGTCTACACCATCCCATTTTCCTGACAGTGAGCCCACTCCGCAAGATTCTCCATAGGGTGCTGGGCAAGTGGGACCTCACTGAGAGTGACTCCCCCTTAGGGGATTGGACTGTGAGGGACTCCTTGGATCAGCCACACTATCAGCATACCTGGGACTGCCTACTGGGATGAAGATTGCAACATCCTTTTATGTGGCTGTAGGCAATGCCACCAGAGAAAGTAAAAGAAAATGCAAGACATTACAAGGTTGGCGGTAAGGGGTTAATGGCGCCAGTAAAGGTGCGGTGCCATTAACCCCTTACTGCCGCATTACAAGGTCCTTTAGCGGGTCCCGCTAAGGGCAGCTGGTTTTACCAGGCGCCCTTAGTGGGAGCCGCTAAAGGACCAGCATGCTAACAACGGGTCTGTTATTAACGGGCCCGTTGTTAGCATGGTCCCCATTCCCATTGAGCCCTATGGGGGCTCGAATGGGAATTGGGTTGGGTTCCCTGAATGGGGAAATACCGGGTCCTCCAAGGTTGGAATGGCCCTGTAATTTCGCATTCAGGGAACCCTGAACCGGTATGCGGTAAGGAGATAGCCATGGCGCTAATAGCACCATCGTTACCTCCAACCTCGTAATGACCCCCAATGTCTGTTTAAGAGTCTTGAACTTAACTGAGATGAGTCAAAGAGAGGAAGGGAGACAGAGTATTGGATGCAGGGAAGCCCCGTACGTGATCACACAAAGAAGGGGCAGAGTCAGGGAAACTTTCGAAATGGCGAGGATAGCTAAAGCGAGACGCCAGGTGACCAGCGAGCAAGGCACCAGGGAAACCACTGTCTGAGAGGGGAGAGGTGTCCAGGACCTGGTTGGCATGACCATGAGAGAATCATGGTGGGCAAATATGAATTGGCAAAATGGAGAACTTGTAGCGTGTATGCCAAATACACCCACAAGGGTAATAGAGAGAGACTGGAGACAAATACCCTGCAATGAAGGGATATGGTCCAATAAGACAAGAGAGGAAAACTGTAGAAAGCATGACCCAAAGCAGTGTCTTAAGAAAAATGGCATCATAGTACCAAGAGAGTACGAGAATAGAAGAGAAAGCACTAAAGAAATATCCCAGAAGAGAGACATTATACAAGGGGATGAAGTCCCATGTAATCTAATTAAGGGTGAATTGAGAGACTATAAGACAAGAGACAATAGTGTGCAAAAGTATGTAAAGACTCATTGGTCACAACATATCCTTAAAGAAAGTACACAACCCAGGAGGTTTGTCCATGAAGTAAAAGTGTTGATGGAGATATCCAGGCTTTATTGAAGAAGATTATAAAAAAAATGTAAACAGGTGAAACTGAGTCATTTCATCCACAAATATATTCTAAAATATTGTAATAATTAAACTGTCCACTCTCTCACATTTCCCATCTCTCACTGTTGCCACGCAACTGCTGAGTAGTGTTAATGATTCCAGAAAAATCCAGGCTGTCCATGCTCAATCATACTTTGTATTTCCTTTAAAAATTGCACTTATTTACATTATGCAATAAGTCATCCAGAGTCATAATAAATTAGTGACCAAATCTCGAGTACATAGTTCACATGACACAATAAACACCAGGTATACATACAATATAGAGATTTCCAGGTCTAGTTCTTTGAATCGGTTCCACATTCTTTCATTAAAGTGAAACTTATTCTTCTGCGAATAAGTACTTTTTTAGTTGTAAAGTTTGTTAATCCAATCTCTCGTTTAAGGACTTCTGTCAGATTTCCAACCATTAAGGATACTTTTTTCTGCTACCCTCACGGCTCTAAACAGCCATTTTTTCGTGAACTAGATATCTCACCTATGTTAGTGTTAATTCCTAGTATCAGGATTTCAAAATAGAACGTTCTGTTGAATCTTAATACTCTATTAAATCAATGTGCATACCTCATTCCAGAATGATCTTTCCCTTTTACATTCCCATATCATGTGTTCTAATGTTCCTTCTCTATGCTTACACCCCCAACACATATTTGAATCACACAGCTTTAATATGAACATCATCTCTTGCATGGTCCCACCATTTAGAGACATGAGAGGTATGTATCTACAAATCATCTCTCATCTCACTTCATCCATACCTGATGTGAGGTTTTGTGAATGGAAACATACCATCTAACAGACTTGTTGAGAAACTGTTGGATAGGCTTGTCTAAGCTAATTTGTCCAGGTGCCCTATGTTCCAGGAAACCTTCGAACTGCCTGAATCAGAAGGTGGGGCTTAATGGGAAATCACTGTTCTGTTGTTTACGGTTTTGGGGCAGCATGAAATGGCTCGGGACTTTGTTGAGGCAGGTGCTTGGATTACTCTATCAATTAAAAGCTAAATACAACCTAGAAAGAGATACAAGCAAAGTAGTGTTTTTTGCTATTTTTTATTGGGGATGCTAGTTCCATTGGAGAAGACGACCTAGGAGACACATTTATACACATTGCAAAACAAGATCCTTTGACCTGTACCATGTATAATCTGTTACTGGGGTCTAGAAAAGGGAACGCTATGTGAATCATCCAGAGACTATTGAAGAAATCAGCAACCTAAGACAATAAGTATCTTCTCTTGTATGAGTTTAAGTTGTTTATCTTAGTGGCAGGTTCATGCAGAGTTAAGTCCGGTTCGAGGACATTTTTATTTTAGGACTTCTTGACAACTGAGTAGCACCATTAGTTCTTTTAGATAGGTAAGGTGAACCCTGTAGTAATAGAGAAAGTTAGGCCTTATCTATATAATTTTATAAAAAATCACTTAAATGGCCTTAAAGTTTCGGACTCTTTCTTCCGGCCCACTGCAGTAGACAGAGCATGTGGATTGGGGCTCTTCCTCGGTCAGACATATCTTCTACATTCAACTTGGCTTAGCACACATAATATATGTCAATAAGTTAACTTAATTACACTTTTGTATATTTTGTTTACAGTTTAGAGATGCACACAAGGTTTAAATTGTAAAAACATATGCCATTCAATTCAAAGCTATCAGTGAATAAAGCACCATTTAAACATGTATATATTGATATATATTTTACAAAACGGAACAGTACAGACATCAATTGTGTAGTCGATGGGTGTAAATGTTTCAACATTTGCACACAAATAATATACTGCCAAACCATCTTTAAATTCATCACGAAAAGCAACTTGTCTTCCTGGTTTGAACAGTGACTTGGAAATGCCACAGAGTTAAAAAACAAAAAAAAAGCGTGTACACATTCTTATAGCCAGTATGCATCTAAAAAACACAATGTTTAGATTTTAAGATGCTCTTGTCTGATGGCACACGCCACTGAACAGATTTGCAGCATTTTCAATTAGATCTTGTGTACAGTAGTTTACAAATTCAAGCAGTCTAAGCGTGCAGTACATCTATTGAATGGATCACTCAAATCAGCATGACTTCTAATTAAATATTAGCTTCATTTAGTGCAACAAAATGTACAACAACTTGCAATTAGAAGATAAAAGCAGAGGCGGCTTCTTGTATCCTGTTTCTCCACCCACATCATTAGCGTCGTGCTGTGCAACTGAAAAGAACAAGAGATGTCTTTGCAACACTGTTTATCCCGATAAGCGAAATGCTCCTGTCGTTTTAGAATGAAACGTAAAGGTCAGTAAGTGTGAGTTGAACAATTGATATTAAGCATACAAGACACACTAAGTAATTCTACTGTGCTTGAAGATATCATATTCGCATTTTAAATATCAGCCTGCTGATTGGAAAATGCATCATGTGCCAGTATGGGGAAGGCATCTGCGTTTGTTCTTCTTCACGGTTGCCCCTAGGCAAATGAGCCAGCTCTATTTCAATTCGCAGCTGGAAGATTGCCAGCACATTTTTTGGACTGATACACTTCTTCTGTGACACACAACTAGGTGGGAAGCATTACAAGAGATGCAAGTATGTCATTCAGGAAGATGTGTGTCACTTGTCTCTACAGAGAGCTTTATGAATTCAAGTAGAGGAATTTGAAGCAATATAACATTGATGGGCAGTTTGATGGTAGGTCAGTGGCTTGTACACCACATGACAGTGGCTGAAAAGCCATCTATACCGCTTGTGTAGAAAATCATTTTCACTCGGGTCCATCGTAAGAGATTTTGGGACCCCAAAACAAACATTTGGGACCAAACCGAAACCAACGTAATTAAGGAATCCAAATATCTCTTGTCACCACCCCTCCCCTCTTTTTCATTGCAATCACAGCCCATTGTTTTATATGATGCCCAGGAGGTGCTCAAAATACGCATGGGTTCCTCATTGCATTTCTTTAATCTTCGTCATCCTTTATGGAATCAGAATAATAATCCAGTGGCATGTTAAGGGCAACATTAGTGATTCTCAGTCTGGCTTATTGTATTCTAGCCTGGGCACAGGACACATTTTAAAAAAAACAGCAGCCAAGAGAAAGGTATGCAGGCTGTAGTATAGCTGCAGAACACAGATCAACAGGCATATGAAAAGCTATGCATTCCCTAGAATAGAACCAGAACTCAGATTATCAGCCCCATGAATGTAGAAGTGTTCAAATAAGGAAGGCACATAATATAGCACAGTTTACCCTCATGGCAGTGACACAACACTCCCCCAATGGCTAATTTCCAGGCCATAAGAGCCGGTATGGCTTAGAAAATGCATTATGGCATTGAAATTGGCCAATGAGCGATAGCCATTTACTAAACAGAGGACTCTCAGAGGGGTGATCCCAAAATTAGAGGGAGTATCGTGCGGAAAACCTCTCTGCGTGAAAGGCTCTAGGTGCAGCATCCCTATCAGCATCGGGGCACTTTCATGATGAGAGGGAGCGCCACACTGACAGCCCTACCACAGGCAAGTCTCTCAGTGCGGTGTTCACTCTCATCATGGGGAGCTGCATGCTGACAGCCCCACTGCAGGCTGGGCTCCCAGTGTAGTGCTCACTCTCATCACGAGGATCAGCGTGTTCAGAGCCCCGACTCTCGGTCCAGCCATCTGACACACACACCCAGTAAATCCCCAGTCCCCCACCCCATCCTCCCTACCCTAAGGTGTGGGGTGGATGGCTCCCTTACCAACTATACTGTGTGGCAGACAGAGCCCGGCTTCTCCACCCATGCCACTGACTCGACTTGTCTGGCCACACACAACAGACATGGCCGGACTTCAGTTTTGGCCTTGTGCTTCCCTCCTTATCATGCTGTGTGTGGTTGCCAGGAACATGCCAGTTCCCAGTAAACACTCCAACATTGTTGTTGTTTCTCTTAAACCCCCTTCACCATTAAGGGTGATAATAGTTTTATAAACAATGTTCTCTGGCCATTCCGGGAGTTATGGGCTGCGCTCACGCCATAATTCCTGGTAGCGACATACAACTAGGTCTATAAATCTTAAATGAAGCATAATACTTAGATGACACCAGGAAGGTGCACACAGAATGAGAATAAAATACGGCAATTTTTTGGAAGTTGTGTTGCCATGAGTGAGCAAAGAAACAAATTACTTTGTGGTTACATGAAGCAACCCTCTACCCAGTGAAAACATGAGTGAGGCATTTGTGAAAAGTATGAGAAATAAATCACTCTTAGGTGCTGACAATTTTAAAGTTAGGAACAGGTGGTTTTGAGGGATTAGGCACTATGAGATTGAATATATTGAACATTATCACACATTATCACACATTTTGGTCAAATTGTGACATTGAGGTTTGAGATCATTCTGCAATTTCAGCACTTGACCATGGGTTTTCTCTGGTTCTTTTCATACTGGAAGGTGCAAATATTTGTCAATGTTTGACTTGCATGAGCTAAAGCATTACCCTGTTTTTTAGACTTGACTTGGAAAATACACAAATAACATGATAACCGACCATTTATGTGGGCATCAACAATCTTACATGGGCTTTACTATTGTAAAAACACCCAACAGAATAAACTGTGTTTTAAAGTCACATGACCATCATTATTGTTTGACACATTGTGGCAGATTGTTATTCATAATGCAAAGAAGACAAGTTTGAATTGAACAAAAAATGAAATCAAACGCTTGGTTTACTAAATAAAAAGCAGATGTGGCAGTGGAGTCACAAGAGGCCTGTGGCATTTGGTTGGCTTTCTCCTGTCTAGGATACCTTGCACTCAAATGACCCACATGAAATGAAGGAACAGGTGATGGGTAACCAATGCTACCAGACTGTTTTAACGCAAACTTGCTTACAGAATACAGCACAGTACTATGCAGTGAGATAAGATTATTTGTCCGGCATCACAGTATTGTTTGGTGCCAAAGTTGGTATATGAGCATGAACGGGTTAGTGCCAAAATCTTGCATGTTGATGCCTAATAGCCCTTTCCTGACTAATGCTCTTTTTTGGGGAAGGCTGGCCCGTTCTTAGAACCCTTGTTCGAAGGGACTGAGATATACGCCTACATCATACCGATGCTATGTTAGATACTTTGATTTGTAGTAGACTAGGTGTTACTATCACCACATTCTTTTCATCTTCCGAGATAGGAAAGGCTGCGTCTTCCGTGCTGGAAATTGTTAGTGTGATTTGGAGTTTCAAGACAAATTACATGTGTATCTATTTTGCATATTCATATACAGTGAGGTATATCTTGATCTCATACCCCAACCACAATAATCCCACAGCAAAATGATCATACAAGATACAGGCTGCTTTTAATTCTGAATATCCTGTTTCATTTAAATTACTATATCAGAATTAAAGGTAGTCCCCTAACGTTATATAATTTCATCTTGGGTAAAAAGTCCGCCCATCTATGAGAACATGCAGTTATACTGTGCAATGACCTCTGAGCTACTAATTTCCTATCTACAGCTGGTGCAGAAACCTATTCCCAGCCAGGAGACTTATAAAACCAAGTGCAGTGACTCCAACCAAATCATGAGTGTGCTTTCCTCTCCTACATTGGTGTGCACAACCATTCCAATGCGCCTTAATATCAAAGAAGCTTCTCCAACTGTTCTTATATGTACATCTGACTGCCCCGAATTCTGCGCCCTCTCCTTCTGCTCACTTGTACCCCAGAATCCTGTCTTCCTTTCTTTTGAAAATTTCCTTTCTGAAATTCCCATATATCTCTAGTTCCTGACTTCCATGGAAGTTTACCTCCATTCTGTATGCCATTCCGGCCTCCTGAATGGAACCTTGTCCCAGCGCAAAACTTGATTCTCCTCTTTAACATTGTGGGCATGTTTATTGTCAAATGGCAAGCAACCCACTCTGAGTTTATTCCACATTAGTGTACAATGAGTGGGTTGGGGGCGGCCTCCCAGCCAATGGGGAGGCTTAGAATGTTGGTGTTACCGTACAGTAATCCCTGAGCCTCCTCAGGATGGTGGTTACCATCTCACCTCGCCGATGAAAGAGGTAAGTTCCTCAACACACCCCTCCCCCTGCCCCTTTCCTCCCTTACCCACATTTCTCTTCCCTTCCTCCCTCGCCCTAACAGTTGCTTTTTGGGAGTAGACATGCGGAAACCAATTCTGTCTCCAGCACGTCCGCTCTAGTACACTCTCGTCCGCTAGGGAATGAGAACAGGAGATGGATTGCAAGTAGAACAAATTTATATAAGATAAAGGCAAGCAAAAAACTCTGCTGCCCGAGAGCGCTCTGCCGAACAATACGCAGGCAGCAAATTAAAAGGATGCACAGCATCAGTAATGACGTTTCATATATGGTACACATCTTATCATTTGATTGGGGAGAGGCCTATGGCATGTTCGATACTATATAGGAGGCTGGATATTGCTCCTAGTCGCTCCTGGCACACGTGGGTCTGCTGGGCTCATCTCGGTGTGAAGGTCAGGGGAGAGAGGCACTACAATGCTATCTATCTAAACTAAAACAACAGAAACGGGTTGAGTGAGACAAATGGCAAACATAAAAGTTGTTGCATGAATGGGGATGCGTTTAGAAACCAGTGGCAGATATATTGGCATTCTAACCCTGTACTTGGGGGTTCATAAAACACAGTACTACAGACCGGTTTTGATCTACCTGATGCCTCATGATAGAGATGGACATGTGGAGAGTGTTGGAGAGGATATATTGGTGCATAGGATTAGGGATATCTTGGGTGTCCGGGAATGGTCACTGCAAGGGAGTCAGATGTGTAGCTACATCTAAGGGAGTCTGGAGGCAAAGGACCAGTGGATCATGGCCTGGCTGTGTGGGGGACGAGAGAGCATGGGCAGGTTAGTGGAGATGGATGGGCACTTGAGCTGGGGCCTGCTCCGATATCACACAGTGTAATGAGCTCATCTGCCACAAAGGGATACTAAACGTTGCAACAACGAAGGGCTTGACTTCCGTGAGAACAAGACTCGCATGGAACCGGCGGAAGGCGGAAGTGCCTCGGGCTGTCTGTGCGAGGCATTGAGGATGGGAAAGCCATGATTAGTGATCATTTCTCATGCCTAGTAAAAGATGGTGTCTGGTGTGTCACAAAATGGACTTGATTGATATCGGCAAAAACCTGGTTAGTTATTTGATTACTGATATTAGTTCAGAAGGATGATCGTCATGGAGTGGGGAGTCTCCCCCTTAGCTTTACACATGGTCTATTCACTGTAGGAATGTTGAGGGGGTGCAAAATGACCACATCACCCCCAACAGTGTGTTAGTACCAGCAGAGACTCTTTGAAAATGCAATCTGAACATGTTTAACACAGAGGCAATCAATAATAACAGAATGATAATTCTTAAATCCGATTTGGCTTAAGATGGGGGTCTATTGGTAGCTTAGTTATCGTGCTAACATCAACAATTATGTGAGCAGTGCAGCTAATTCTTGATAGAAAATTCACCAATTAACTTTTATAGCACCTTGGTTTTCAGCTTATTGAACTGATTTATAACAATTGTGCAAACAGGCAGAACACAAATGGGGGAGAACATATGGTAGTGTAAACAACAATAATGTAAAAGCTGTCATGAAAAACTACCATTGAGCAGTATGGATAGAAACATGTGGCTTCTAGCCAAAGGTATTTTTGAAGCAGGTGAAAACCCACAGAAACTTTTCTGAGCTACCCAACGTTTGATCTCTGTTAACAAATATGACCACCCAAACTGCCACAAAAAAATAGTACCTTTGCATGGAGATTCAACATCCCATGTGGAAGGCGATCCTCATCCACTCCCTGAAATTACATCAGACTAACATCCATCTCAATTCAAGGTCCAATGTGTGGCAGCCATGTCACAGTATCAATGTACATTCCTTTGCCCATGCCCCACATCACAAACCCAACACACAAAAACATTCCAACTGTTCTCACTAACATTCACTGGTGTCAATGCTCCTTGCTCTCCAAACTCAAATACACTTCTGTATTTGCTAAACAAGTATGTAAGGCCTGCTTTCCGAATCCACCAAGTTGCCACTTGAAAGCACAACATGTACATCAAGCCCTGATCAAACCCTTACTCTGTGCACGTATGTATCCTCGGACCGCTTGTGGGATGTCTTAACCCACTAATCCACACCCTGCAACATCACTGTGCATTGCTGGCAGCAGAAACATCATAATGGCCGCCGGAAAGCATGCTGCTCGCCAGAAATCACCAGAAAGTGCGCAGTGAAAACCTGAAAAATATGCCACCATCTACTTTTGCCTATGTCAGTGGTAACACAAGAGACCACTGCCAAAACCCATCATTTGGCTGCTCACAGAGCAAAATCATTGCAAAAGAAACAAACTGACTTCAAAAATCAGTTTTTATTTTGTGTCAAATTTCCAAAAATCATGCCTCAAAAACCACCCAAAAAGATCCAATCTTCTTATTGGGTGGTCAACACCATTCTACCTCAAGAATCTACCTAAATATAAGGTCCACAGAAGTATGTGTTATCTGAACAAAGTGCACTTTTAAGGATTGGTTGCTGGAAGAAATGTATCAAAAATGTAATACCGTTACTCACCTCTACCAGAAGCCAGCATTTTAAAACCATTTTGTGTAAAGTTGTACATTGAGCCCAAACTATGCCAAAGAAAGACTTGCTATCAGAAGCCTAAAAGGTGGATACAATTTAAAACTATATTCTGAAAAGGCTTGAAGCAAGAAATTGTTTAATGTATGTGTTAAAAATGTGAGTTATATTATAAGAAAAGACAATTTGTAGACATTGGGTTAAGAGTTAAAGTTTCCCACACTGTGTTAAAAAAATTCCACACCTTCTCCCTGGACCAAGGAGACTTTCCCCTGTCCTTGGCTAAGAGATTGACAAGCTGGTGTCAAAGGGAACTGGGAGTGGCACCCTGGCCTTTTGCTCTCAGTGCAGACAAAGGAATCCTTGGGCTGAATAGAACATGCGAATTCGGGTGTGACTGACAACAAACTGCTGGCAGGAAGGATAGACATGTGACCTCTGAGTCAGCCCAGACCTTGGAGGCAGAGACAAACCATTGTGTGGATTCAGAAAGCACAGAAAATGTATGTTTTAGGAAAATGCTTATAACAAATTGCACTGAACTGACAAAAATGTGAAACTTCGAGATTGTTAAAATGAAACATTTGCTCACAGTTCAAGACTAATCTGGACTGCGATGTTCTGAGACCAAACCCCTGAATTATTCATATTGTAGCTACTGTGTTTATGCTATGAACATAAAACATAACAGAAATGTGCCCAGATGGGGTGTGCATGCATGTCTAAAAATTGGTGCAGAACTTATATTGAGAAACCCACCAAAAGCGTGGAAAAGTTGCCATTTCTGAACCAAAGCTCATAGGAAGATGAGAGTTGAACAGAAATGTACCTTAGGCAATCTGTCATGTAATTCATGTAGTATTAACAAGTGGTGCACCTTGTAAATATATTTTTTATGAAAAATAAGATATACAGTACAGAGAAAAGGGGAGGGTCTTTCCCCTAAGCCATAAACATGACACATGATGACACAGGATGACACGCTGCTCCTTTCTCCAATCAGGGGACAGGGAATCCTCTGTCCTATCAGATCCTTAGAGGGTTGGGCATAGAGAATCAGCTACCCCACCCACTTTGGAAATACATAAATAGGGACTGCTGAGGACAGGAAAAACACACACTTTTCCACTACTCAACTGATTTCTTGGCAAAGCACCCTTCAAGAAGATCCAGACCAGATCCAGACAGAGACTCTAGAACCAAACTCTAGAACCTTGAAGCAGAGAGGCCTAAGCCAAAAGCTGAACTCTTCTCAGCAGGCCTTCAGAATCTTTTGTAACCTGATTCTAACCCCTAAACTTCCACAGGGCCTAACCAAACCAGTCAACACCCTGGCTGAGCTGTTCTGCTTCTAGTGAAGAACCCTGCGCTAGAACTCAGATCCAGACCCAGAGAGCAGAGCTGTATCCAGAACCTGTCAGATCCAGTCCAAGAGGCTGCGCAGATCCTAGTGCCGTGCGGAGGGCAGAACCCAGTGCCTGAGACGTGTCCGGTGGAGAGAGAGTCCCAGCTAACCCCTTGACCAGATCTTTGACGGGGCCCATTGCATTCCATTTCAAAGCCATAGGAGTGAGTATCCAGTCTAGAACTGTACATAACCAATCTCTTAGTTTAAAGTAATCTTATTCCATCCATTTCAACCTGCCAGAACTGCATTATAGAACCTTTTTTGTCTATCCTAAATTCTCCTCTCCTCCACAAAATTCTTGATAAATTGTAGCGATAATCATCTGTGTGCTGATATTTTTTTCAAGTGTCTTGAAGCACAACAATCAGAGCGGAAGGCACCCTGTTTTTGGTGGTTGTCCTGTTGGGTATCTCGTAGTTTCATAGCCCTTAGGATAAATCCATATTGATTCCTAATCTGTAAAGCCCAATCTGTCATTTTGAAATCTTGATTTTTTTTCTGAAAAATCTACCTTCACAAGAACCTCTGTAACTTTTGAACCGCACGTCCTAGAACCTAAATTTAACTGTCATCCTAAGCTTTCTAACGAACCCAAAACGACATTCCTTATAGTTTTTCCGCAATCGCGCTTCACGCACGTGGACAAATTGCAATTTAGCTCCATTTCACCACATGTCAAAATAGCTGTTTCTTGTTTTCAACTGCTGAAATTTGTTTTCAATCTGATAATCATTCATGAATCATTGCTAGTGTTGACCTGAACCAATCCAAAGTAACTCTCGCTAGTGCTGAATCTCCTTTAGTGAATTAAAATCATTTTAACATATTTTCCCTTTCATTGCAATCACATTCAAAAGTATTTTGCCTGTTTGAAAATCATACCTGTTTTCTCCAAGCTTGTTGGGGAAGCTGGGATTTAACTGCATTGTTGAGTGTATTCCTGAAACCTGTGTGCCCTCATTTCCATCTCTTCATATTGCATAGTGGGGGGAGTGAGTAGTCACAGGGGAAAGAGTGATCCTATTGTCTTTTGTGGAGATCATATCTAGTTTTGTTTCTGTGTTGCATTTTTCCTGTCTTGCATTTCCTTGAATCATACAAAGTATTCTCTGCTACCTTATTCTCCTATTCCTACTCCTAACTTATTAAAGAGATTGTTGAAATTGTAATATTACCCATTGCTGATCACCGTTCATATTCATAAGTGTGCTATTCAGATATTATTCCTACTCATAGAAGTGTGATATATATATTGTTCCATTCTTCCAATAAACCTTTTAATTTGCAAAACAAACCTACTTCTTGGCTCAGTGAGGTCGGGGAGATTCAAAAGGGGGGAGCGTTATATAAGGGTTCATCATCCAGATTTAAATAACTTTGACATAAAAATATGTAAATAAGGGTTTCCTTTGGGCATCTCATACTAGGCATGGACTCAGTTGGAGTGCTGGATTGAAGTCACTTACATACCTGTAAAATGCCCTTTAAAAATGGCAATTTTGAAAAATAATACTATCTTACATCTATCAGCCTCAACCCTCTCTGATCTCTCACTAAGAACAACTAGACCAATTACCATAAAACCCCATGTCCATCAATACAGACAACACATTCACTCTATAAAAAATGCAACTGCGCAGGAGAGGGTCAACATATCATAAATTTGAAAAACACGATGCATTTTACCAGGGAACCATGTGCATATCTTATCTCAGTGCCAACCAATTTTGCCAGGTCACCTCTGCTACTATCAGTCTGTGTGACTTAAAAACCATAAAGCTATGCCTACACATCATTTCAGAGACATGGATTAGATGGTCCACAATTTACCCAGATTCAGGAAAACCATGCCCATCACACATAAGTCCCTTGAAGGAAGGGCTGCTAGGATATGGTCCCAGCTGCCAATCTCCATAGTGCCCAAAAGAAGACAAGAATGCAACTAGGTCCACCACTAGGAGGTGAAAAGACAAACCACGGGCTTGTCCAACGCGAAATGACACAATTCAAATGTACCAGTAGAAGACATGCATGGGCCACTTACACACATCTGTGTTCGCCCCCAAACTATCCATTAACTAATGTATGCATGTTATGGCATGTGTGAAATGCGGCTGGTCATGCAACATTGTACGGTTATGGTTTACAGACACAGCCCACTGTTGAAACATTTTCAGCATGTTCATGCCACCTGCATGATCACCTGTAATCCTGTTGATAGGTATGCAAGCCTAATGCTGAGCCGAGTGGAAATGTCCTCATCAAGGATAGGACAGCAAGACACACACAGACAATCAACATCCAGCACTCTAGAGAAGCCACATATGCCAGGGTCCACACCAGCCTCCAAAATACATGTTTTATAGCCTCAGAAGAGGAGCACTGCTTATAGTCTGGTAGAATGTCTGGAATAGAAAGCTGAAATAATTACTATACATTCTCCAGCTATGCATCATCCCTGACGTAGCTCAAGGCGGAAATTAGCATGCGCCATTCATTGAACAATCCTATCTTCCCTTAATTCCACCCCACCCGAAGGAGTGTACAGCTGCTTCCATAACTGACATCCGTAAGCCCGTCAATCAGGCAATCAGGCACACAGCTGGATGGGTGAATCATCAAATGTCTCCACAGTGGCTAGGAATAGAGAATGCAGATGTAATGGCCCCAGTGTGTCCCTGTCATCTGCATAATAATTAGTCCTGCCTACCTTCATCATCACCCTGATGGCCATACTCCTATGGCTATGGAAAGTGTGAATGGTGAGTACGATAGCCTTTTATGTACAAATTCACAGAGAGTGGGTATAATTTTAAACAAGGAATGATAGCAGGTGAATGATTTAGGTTGTCTGGGAGAAAACACAAACCTTACAAATCTATACTGGGATGAGTGCAAGATAATCTTGTGCTAATACATAAACACGATGAGCATATTTTGCACCCACAGCTAGAGGTGTTGGAACAAGAAAATGTATATGTAGGGCTCAGCCAGATGCCAGTCCACCTCCACAATGCACAACCACTACCCGGTGCCCTGCCCCCACTCTCCCCACGCCCCATAACACAACAAATACCTGCCATTCAATGTCACTACTCCTCACAACATAAAATACATAGCCAATTTGGGCAGATATTGCACAGTGAGAAAACTATCTGCCCAGGGTCACACACTCAGTTAAGAGATGAAGCCAGTATTTGAACCCAATTTGCACCTTAAACACTTGTGACCAGATATCACCTCAGCTCTAGCTGATTCAAATGTGTGTTTATGTATGTTTTAAAAGATCGTTACAATCCTAATACTGAGCACAAAAAGAGATGATTGTAGCTTTGTATTCTAGTTAGACTCCCACGCAGGATGGTGAATCATAATTAATAGCAGGTTACAGAAAACTGATCTGGTTCCATAGCTGCTCTGTCAAGGCTGAAAGGCACACCAGAAACAAAACAGCGACATGCCCCCCCTCCTCGCAGCCATTGATTAACACATGAATGCAACATATGGTGCATGATTTGAAGAATATCTTCCACAATAATGCCAGCACTATTTGGTTGCAAAAGCAGTAGACCTCATCGAATGCAGGGGTATTGTGTGGCTGTGTAATTTTCTTGGAAGGAACACGTTCCATAGTTTACACATTCCATTGCAGCTGTTGGGGTGTGGAGAGGGAGAGTGGTTGTCAGTAACAAATACGCCCATCCACTTAAACATCTTATTGTTCTGCTGTGAACAGGGCAGGACATCCTGAGGATTACCAACAGACCGGGGCGATGCTAGGGAAGAATAGAGAAGCATTCACTGTTAAGTGCGTGCTGTGGATTTTGATACATTTTCAGATGAAAGTCAAATCAGGTTGGACAACCCTGTGAATATTCCCAGTCAACTTCCAGCACAGCTATAGCAAACACGTTCGAAGTGTGGGCACTGGGCAACAGGTAGCACCACATGTGAACGCTGCTCATTGCTGAAGCATTTCAAAGAGAATCTGACTGCAATGCGAAAAGTAAGTGCGGCCCCCTGTTCTGAATGTGTTTCTCCACTAAAAAAGGCTGGACTTTAGAAAATAGCAGGGTACAGGGCCCCAGTAGCAAGCCTCAATAATGAGGCTCAGGACTGATGCAAGGCATACTCCGCCATGCTTGGCAAGTCTTTTTTTAAAATAAACACCATTTTGATGGTAAGCAGGCCGGGCTTGGGCTGTGGAGGGCCAGTTCATTCTGACAGCATCCACTTAAAGAGATCATGCTTTAGTCATGTTTCGGTCACCAACTTTTCCAATTACTTCCAAAAACACCGAACTGTCTCCTCAGCCAACGCAATAAAACGTTAAAAACCCACTAGTGTAAGACCACTGAAGGAAATACAGGCGCATGAAAAGGAAACACATTTGAAAGCAAAGATGAGAACGGCAGTTCTGTGGCTACGTTGCTGCAAAGATCTCAGACTTCAATCTCGTTATCCACAGCCATCAAAGCCACATTCTCAACATACAAGTGATCATCATGCAAATGCAGATACAATCACAAGCACTATAGGCTTCTAAGCGTTCCAGGACAAAAGACATTTTTATAAACAGCGAATGAAAAAAAAACGATTTAGAAACACTGCTCTGTGACAGCAGAGAGCGGTCTTTCTAAATGGAGCTGTCAGCCACTGAGACGCACAGGAGTGCGTGCAGGGGCTGACAGGAATGGTAGGACCCAGAAGCGGCCACCAGTGAGAACAGGTAAGTTCATGTGTGCCTGTGGTTTTGTGTGTGTTATGGGAGGGTGTCTTGGGAGAGGAGTGAGGTGGCGGGGGTTGAGAGAGGGAGTTTGCAGGGTGATACCCCCAGAATTTTAGCAAATGGGGCAAGAGAGGATGGGGTGAGGCGTGAGGAAATAACCTGTTTTTTTTTACCTAAAACAAAAAGAAATCAGTCTTTTGCTTAGGCGACCTAAAAAATTGCCAAAAATGACATAGACCCCTTCTAAGAACCATGTGACTGGAAATGGGTAACATATGGGTGTGTCATATTGATGTATTTATTTATTTCAATGTTTGTTGAGAGCCACACTGCTGGAAACGAAGGCACAATCACCATATGCTAGTGACACGACAGACACAAGGTTCGTTTTTCCAAACAAGTCTGGTTTATTTCAAAGTATTCTCAGTCGTCCGACAGGGGTCCAACGTCTCGCAACGTGTGTACCCAGACCTCTTGAGACGCAAGAGAGCGAACAATGCTCAAACAACAAAATTTATACATGACATGCAATCTTTTAGGAGGCAAATCAAACCACCCATAATGTATATTTTAGGCTAGGGTTTGATGATTGACAATCATGACAATTATGACACAATATGACAAGTCCTTATTCAGTCTAAATATACTTATTCTAGCAACAGTGGCAGAGACAGTTCTTTGTTATGGAGAACATAGAGCTCTTAGAACAGCAAGGCTATTATGTTCGTAGGAGAGACATTTTTTAACACGTTATCTGTGCGTTTCTATTCATGTACCAGAGGTCAGACAGTTCTGAGGCAGAAAATACCATTCTCAGCAAAGGAGTATCGCTAATAAGAATATAATTAATGTTTTAACTGCCTATTGTTACAGAGTTTGCGAGACAGGCCGGCACCTGGGCCGCTGATTATATGCAGTCTCTGCTCACCTCCAAGGACTTTGTGAGGGAGGAAACAATGTATTTCTGTACCATCTAACATTACTGTCTGTGTTAATCTTTCAGCATTCAGGCTGTGGCCTCGCGCTGGGCTTGAGTTTGAAGTATAGAATACATTTTGTGAAGCGGTTTTACAGAGAAAGGAAAAAGAAAATGGTGGATATTTCCACAAAATGGAAGCCCTCTGGTTATTCTTAATACATTGACGATTCAGTGCTGGCGATGTATTGTGCATGATGCGATTGGTTTCTGGCCAACATAATATACATACTATACATGTGATAGGGTCATTTCTGGACTAACAAACTCTCCTTTTGGCCGTAAACCAAGAGCATCATCCATACATTGCATCTTCATCTGACCATGTATCTAATTCTGAACTACCCATACTTCTATAATCGTCATCAGAAATATTAATTGCCATGAATTCTTTGATCGTTTTACTTTCGTGTTGTGCACCTTTATTTACTACGTGTGGACGTTTCAATTCTATAGCGTGAGCACATTCATTTTCAAATTGGGAGCAGAGGATTGGTGGGCATTGTATGCAACAAGAGAAGAACATAAGGAATCCAAGTATTGTGATCAATATTTCAGTTAGTTTCCAGCCCCATGATCGCAACAATTCTCAAAACCATAAACCTATATTCAGATTCCAGCTACTTGTGGGGACATGAATATCAGGACATGCAATTTCTTAATTGTTTAAAATATCGTGGGGGAGGAGTCACTTACAAATACACAGCACGCTGACCCCACAATTCTGCATACACCTCCACAGTCAGCCAGAATTATATCAAGGACCATTCTATTCTGAAGTGTCATTCATCTAATTGCTTTCTCCTCTTGTGTCATATTATAGAGTATATCTGTAGTTTCATTTATAGTTTTTTCTAACACCCTGGACAGTTTCCTTATATTCCATGAAGTTATTGCTTGTCCCCAAAATGGTATGAATGATTTGGCTATATCGCCTGCAATCAGTCCTGCAGTATCATCTCGCTGAGGCCTTGATCTGGATAGTTTTGATATTCCGGAAGTTTTGAAGAGAAATACACCAGGGAAAAGTATACCCAAATAACACGACCCTTCTGTCATGATGCCAATCTCCAAGGAGCCAGACCAGGCCCAGCTACCCCAGAGGCAGACATCATGTCCCCGAGGGAAGTCTCAGCAGCCCCAAGTAGGGGCCCTTTGGACTCAGTCCTGGTGCCTTTGGCGCCAGGCTCATAAAAGATGACTTTGTGTTTAAAGGTGCTTGGTGTAAACTTACCTGATGCAGACCATGCTGCAACATCCGGGCCATCTAGAGGTCTGAATGGGACTACTTTCTCTTTGGGGACTACTTAACCACACGGGTGTGGCCGGAGGAAGAATACATACCTGAGAGGAAGGATACATACCTGGAACTACTTTGAAGGCTATTTAAGCCACGCCCAAGCAGCAACTCACGCTTCGCGTTGTTCTGCATCTAGCAGCTGGACGCTCACTGTGTCTGCTCCTGCATCCTGACTTCTGCCACGCCCGCCAGAATCCTGGAACACCTGCAAAGGGAGAAGAGAAGAGAATAGGAGAAAGAAGAGTCCTTACCTGCTAAACCGCATTCCGGAGACATTTCGCCGACGATCCTGAAAAGGAAGACATTCATTTTAGAAGCACATTGCATCGATCGCTGCAGCGCCGCATTCCACTCACCTTTACTAGGCGCCTCCATGTTCATCAACGACCATTTGGATCCCCAACCACATTTCAGCGCCTAGGGAGAAAAAGACAAGAACAAAGGTGAGCTAGGGAAGAGAATAAGAAAACCTTAATTTGCCATCATAAGGCTTACCTGTTGGGTCATTCCCACTTCATTTCGGATCGGTGCCGCATCCTGGCATTTCCGGACCCCGGCCCCTAAGGGGAAAAAGAGACATCAGCATTAGTGAGCGAATGCTAAGACATTAGCTGAATGCTCATTAAAGACTTACCTGATATCTACTGGAACTGCACCTTTCACTTCGAGTCGGTGCCATATCTCCGGCATTTCCGAACCCCGGCCCCTATGGGGAAAAAAGACACAAGCATTAGTGCATTAATGCAAGGACACTAAAGGAACCTCTCATCAAACAACTCACCTGAGTTTCCTTCGTCGGTTCCATTGCTCATCTCAGAATCTTTGTTCTGCACCTGAAATAGAGACAACGGACAATTATTATTTCGGGCTCATACTTATAAACAGAATTCTCACGGTACTTTACCGGGAAGGTCAAGCAAACTTGAACTCTCTACAATCCATGATCCAGTGAAGTAACTGGATTACAACGCGCCCCTGCATCAGAAGCAGGATGGAGAGTTCGTCCTTTCAGACCCTAAGGTGAGACTTCACGGGGAATCGCAGAAGGGTTTCGTGGAGGGTGAGAAGGGAGTGAGAGGCTTACACATTATCCCGCAGATTGTTAATACTCCCTTTTCACACACAGAAGGATATTTCTGCGAGTCAGACAAGCCAGATTTGAAGGTCCGGTCCTGTCCATCTTCCGAGTCCTGCGCTTCACCATAGAAGAGGCAACAGCACTCCAAACCAGGCCTGCGCCTCCGTGGGAGTCAGGTGAGCATAACACCTTCCCAATTCCTAGGTAACCATTGGTAACCATGGATAGGCCTGGTCTCCACATATAAAATAAACAAAAACTCCTATATATAATGGGTCCCCTTCCTTTTTTAGTACTGCTGTATTCATGCATCTAGTAAATGTTCCCACAGGGTAGGAACGCTTTTTCCTCAAGCAAAGCGGGACAGAACGTGGACTGTAAGTAATAGTATAGGAGGGAGGCACACCATGTTTATTCCCTACTGGAACCATGTTAAAAGTAATTACCGATTTGTGAGGCCCAAAAAGTCTATCTACTTTTTCCGTTGTTACCGTGTTTGTTTTACCTGCGCCTCTAAATATGGAACAACCCACCGGTTCCAACACCACTCTTTCAAACTCATATATGTTTGTTCCATCCAACTGATCAGTAATATTGTTGTTCCATTTTTCGTAAAATAGTGCTCTTAATGATTCATAACATGCAGTATTAAGCGGTAAAGGTTGTACGTACCAACCCATTCCTTTCCCACCATGTTGGAGTAAATGGGAACAGACCCAACAATTTGACGTAGTCAAGATAGCATGTGTTATATTCATAATCAATAGCAGAGTATTATTATCATACCATTTTCTATGTTTCACTTCATGTGAGGGGAGAGTGTAAGAGAGCACATGTACTAGGCTGCTGGTAGTAGAAGCATTGTTGTTAGGCATGAGCGATTTCAAAGGATGTATAGTTTCCAGATACCAGAATATGAGGACCAGAATTGTGCCACAGGCTGGGTACGGGCAGCCTTGCCACGTGAACTTTCTCCTCCCATGCGCAGCCGCCGTGCATGTGGTTGGGGATGTGGAGCAACCACCATGTACACCAGTACACCATGCTGTGTTGCAATGTTGTGCAGGACACATGCTGCCGCAATGATCCTGCACACTACTGCTGGTGCATATAGTAGCCCACCATCAGAGTGGTCAAGGGAGTGTAAGCAATATGGGCTGCGTTGTATTTTACCTGGGGTGGTGTGGCAGTGTTCCGTATTGGCGTCATCATGAAGGTGCTCAGAGGTGAGGCACTGTCCCCTGTGGAGGTGAGATGGGTTGTCAGTGGTGTGGTTTTGTCTGTGTGAGACATGCATGCATTTGCAGGGCCATTTGTACTCACCAATGAGCCATGTGTTGCCATGCCTCCCAGCTTTCAGGGCCCGGTGTAGGGGTGACATTCTGAATATGAAACTATTGTGGTGGACCCTGGACCCTGTATAGTTGGCATGTACAGAGGTTATGATTCCCTTGGCATCACATACAACCTGCATGTCGATGAAATGCCAGTGCTTGTGATTGCAATAGATGTGCTCTGTGGTTCTAGGTGGACGTAGGGCCACATGGGTGCAATCGATGGCACCAAGCACTTTAGGGAAGTGTGCCCCCCCCGTAATAGTCCTGGACCATGGCCTGCCTTTCTGCGGGTGTTCTGGGCATGTATAGGTGCCTGCAGACTGAGGGGCATGCAGTCATGATTGCCAACACCTGGTGTAGGCAGCATGACTGCGTGGCCTGTGAAACGCCCCCAACTATGGCAGTTGTCCACTGAAATGACCCAGTGGCCAAAAAAAGCAGTACATTGAGCACCTTTTCCAAGGGGCTCAGTGCTTGGGAGCACAGGTTGGGTGATGTGAGGTCATCTTCCTACTCCATGACCAGTTCTAATATGATATGAGGTGGAAACCTATGCCTGCCATAGACCTGGTCATCAGGCATCCCAAAAAGGCTGCTCCTGGGTACAACAATGTATGCCCTGGCTATCCTGCTCCTCTTGCAGTGTCCCACGATCATGGCTGCGAAAAATGGTACAATCATCGTAGCTGTATAAGCGCGATGGCTTTTGCACGCACTTTTCATGCATTGTTTTTAGTGCGCAGTGAGGCTTATACCAGCTTTCACGTGGCGGACGTGTTTCCAGATTAGCACATCTTCTTCTGCGTGCCAGAGAGCCCTGTTTGATTCCATGAATACATGTTGTTAGCGCCCGTGTGGGCATTGTAAGTATTTTACTGTGGTACTTCTGCGTGACGCCCACATTTACGCTTGTTGTTCCCCATTCCACGTGTTCCACCCCCTTTTAGGTGACTGCGCAAGACGGTATGCGCCTTCACTGGGCCTCTCACACAAGCCAAGTTTATACATTGTCTGTAGTGCTCATCTCAGGAAACGTTTTCAATGTTCGTCACGGAAAAGTTCTCCACAGCAACGCACGTTTAACAGCAAAGCGTTCAAGTAACAGCAAAGCGTTCAAGCCAGTTCCGGCTAGCCTGCTTAATAAATGACAGCAAGCCGGTGTGATTTCACACAGAGCTTCAAAAGGCAGGAGCAAGCACCAATTGTGTCGGTACCATATGCCTCCCCGCTTGTCCGCACGGGCTCGCACTGGCCCTTCACATTTCAAAGGTAGCACCGGGAAACCGCATTTCAGAGCTTTCAATTTGATGCAGATTGATACAGCTCATACACTCAATTTCCCTAGGCCTCCGTTTCCGACTTCATCCATGTTGGGAACAGAGGCAAAAACAAACACGTAGGTCACTTTTGATTTTGATAACGTAGATTGTACCTTATGGCTCCAGGTACGGCGTGATCAATGAACAATACACTCTTGTTTCCAGATGCAGGATCAGTGCCAGGTTGCGATGCAGTGAGTGATGATGCAGCAGCAGTCGGACAAGGCAGAAGCACCTTTGGCCTTTCTGTTTTTGTTGCAATCTCCCCAGGCCCTTTCTCGGGCTTAGGAAGTACTTCTGGCAGAGTGCTAGCGATCGCATCTTTGTGATCAAGTGCAGCTGTATTTCTTTCGACATCAGGATCAGGCAGCTCTTTCAAAGGGAACAGAATTCTTTTCATGTGCGTTGCGTGGATCCATGACTTACGGCTGTTATTTGACCATATGACACGGTGTAGGCCAAAACGGAAAAAGTACTCTTTTAACATGACCTTAGCTGTGGACATTGCTGTACAGTTTTTCAGGGTATATGCCTCTACCCATTTGCTAAATGTGCAGACCACTACGAGGACATACTTGTAGTTTTGGCATCTCTCCATTTTGATGAAATCAAAATGGATGACTTCGAATGGTATAGAGGAGGGCCAAAACTTCCTGTTGGTGTTGCTGTCCCTTTTCAAATGTTATGTTGTAAACAAGTCTTACAGTTTTGGACCAATCTGTCAGCAGTTGTTCTGATATTGGGATTCTGCCATATCGTATCTAAATGCTGAATCATTTTTCTAGCACATATGTGTGTAGGACTGTGGGCCATAGTGACCATCGCCAGTACATAGGCATTTGGCAACATCCACCTTTTGTTCTTTTTGTCCACCCAACATCCTTCAAAGTCTAATTCTGCTGGACCCTCAGACCATGCTTTTATTTCATCTGCGCAGCTTCTGCTTGCATTTCTTTAACTGTGGCAATCCCATTTCCTATCATACAGGGTACATCTTTCATTGTTTCAACAAACATTTTTGTGTGTAAATCAGTGGCAGTTTGTTTCACAATTTTGTCTGCAAATGCGTTTCCCTTTCCAACGTTACATGTTATTTTTTATGCACTTTGCATTTCATTATTGCTAATCGTTTGGGAAGCGCAAGTGCAGACAGCAGTCTCACTATCAAAGTGCCATGTTGGATTTTAGTTCCATGTGATGTCAGGAAACCCCTTTCAGCCCATAAACGACCAAAATTGTTTACCACCCCAAATGCATACTGACTGTCAGTGTATATGTTTACATTCAGGTTTGCAGAAAATTCACATGCTCTAGTTAATGCTACTATCTCTGCGGCTTGTGCTGAATTGTATGGGATTCTTTTGCTTTCTACAATGCTTTTCAGTGTAGGGATGGCATAGGCAGCAGTTGATGTACCATCAGGCAATTTAAAACAAGAACAGTCTCAGAACAATTCTCCATCTGGCTCTTTCTGTGGGATATCAGTTAGATCAACTCTTCCTTTTGTCTCCTGCTCAGTAACCATTATACAATCATGGGGAAATTCTTTCTCACCCCCTCTCGCATTGGGAGGAGGCATTAACTCAGCGGATTTAAAGCACAACACCTGGAAATTTGAATATGCGGAGCAAAAAGGACAATTTCGTACCTAGTTAATCTGGCTGATGTAAGGTGTTGCGTCTGCATTCTATTTAAAAGAACGTCCACATCATGGGGCACCATAACGGTTAAAGCGTGACCTAAAACCATACCCTCGGGTCGTTTTACTGATGCAGCAGCTGCAGCAACAGCTCACAAACAGCGTGGCAATGCGCATGCGACAGGATCCAACGTGGAAGAGAAGTAGCCGCATGGTCTATTTCTCCCTCCTTGTTCCTGAGTCAAAACAGCCAAAGCACATCATTACTCTCATGCACAAATAACTTAAACCTCTTGTCATAATTTGATGTGCCCAAAACTGGAGCTGAACATAATGCAGCTTTGAGCAGCTCAAATGCTTCTTGACATTCCATGTTCCACGGCAAAGGTAAGGTAACTTCTTTCCTTGTCAATGCCACTAATGGTTTTACAATCAACGAAAAACTTGCGATCCACTGCCTAGAATACAAAGCCATGCCAATTAAAGCCCTGACTTCTTTCTGCATATTTGGAAAAGGAATACCAGAGATGCTTTCAATCCTTTCTGGTGTCAATCTTCTTCCCTCTTTCGAAAGGAGGTAGCCTAAACAGGTTACTTCCTTTTGACAATACTGGAATTCTTTTAGTGAAGCTTTGTGTCCATGCATTGCCAAATGTGTCAATAGTGGAATTGTACTTTCTTTACAAATTTCTTCCATGTCTGCTGCTATTAACAAATTGTCTATGTATTGTAGCAAAACAGAACCTGCTGGTAGTTCTAGCATATCTAGTTGTTCTTTTAGAGCTCGACTGTAAATTGTTGGGCTTTCAGTGTAACCTTGCGGAATTCGTGTGAATGTGAATGAACAACCTCCTAGGGTAAAAGCAAATAAATATCTGCTATCTGGATGTAGAGGAATGCTGAAAAATGCATTCTTCAAATCTACAACACTAAAATATGATGCAGACGCTGGGGTCATAGTCAGAATTATAGTCACATCCGGGACTAACGGGAATTGCGGATCAACAATTTTATTTACTCTGCGCAGATCAAATATGAAACAATATGGTATATCATTATCTTCTTTCTTGTAAACTGGAAGAATCATACTATTGCAAGTGCTACCAGAAATTTCTTCAATTACGTTTCTTTTAATCAAATCCGACACAATGCAGTTCAATGCTCTCTACCGTTCAGCCGAGATTTTATATTGTGGAATACGCTGCAAAGCAATTCCTTCTTTTAAAACAATTTTCACTGGTTCTACTTTTAAACAACCAATATCATTATCATTAATGACCCATATACAAGCAGGTACTTGTGACACAGGAGTCTTTTGTGGTGATATTGTCAAATACACTCCATCAGGAGAACAATAAATAACCGCATTCAATTTCTTCAATAAATTCAATCCCAACAAATTTTCGCCGCAATTTTTCATCAAAAGAAATGGGCAAGACTCGGTTAATGGACCTAGTGTTATAGGGACTGATTGTGAGACTGATTGTGACACTGGACTAATTACTGGTGTACCTGAGAACCCTACTGAGTCATTGTCATGCCCTGACAGTGGTATATCTGGAACCTGCTGATGGTCAATCGAACATTTCTGTGCACCTGTGTCCAAAAATGTGCTCCCTATTCCCAACCTTAATTTCTACGTAGGGCCCTTTCTGGTCTACGGGAATAGATACTGTTTCCAATCCCTGTCCTGGGCTGTCCTAGTAAAACAACACATCATCAGATGTATAGTCGCAAGTGTAATATGTATTTGCCTGATTGTCAAAAATGTTTCCATCACTTGTGCTGTTTCCCTGATGTTGATTCTAATTCTGACTCTGATTCTGATTCTGATTCTGATTCCCATTGTCATTCTGAAATTGTGGTGCTCTCTGGTTTCTATTCTGTCCTTGTTTCCCCCGGGAGGCCTCTATTCTTGTCTTCTTGGGAAATTTCCATTTCGATTCTGTATCTGCGGGCACTGTGCTCTCCAATGGCCTTCTTGTCTACAATAGGCACATTGATTAATTCCTATTGGGCCACCTTGCATGTTGGAAAATTGGGTTCTGGATTGTGCATTCCCGCCACCTCTATTATTGTTTGCTACTTGCTGCATTAATACTCTTGTTTTCAAATTCCCTTTGTCGCTTATTTATTTGTCCTTCTCTGTATTTACTCTATTCTCATAGTATTGGGCCATGTGTAATACTTCACTTTGTGTTTTTGCTTGCCATGCACTTTCAGATGTCATTATTAAATTTTTAATTTTCGGTAACAACCCTTGCACAAATTTATCAATAAACAATCGTTTCCCGGGTTCAGTATTTAAATCTTGCCAACTAAAATCTGCAAAAACGTCTTAAAATCGATTAAAATAATCGGTCCCTCCTTCATCTTTGCCCTGTAAACAAGCAGTCAACTTAACCCAAACTATTCTCTTTTCGGGTACCAAAGTTTTCAATTTCTGTGCTATTCGCGCTGGTAAGGCTAACATGACAGGCGGCAGTTTTTATCCAGCATTTCTCTTGCCCTCCATTCTGGTCAAATTCTCCCATGTGTCACCTAACATTGTTGCATCATTTATATTTCTATCCTGTTTCCATATGTCTACAGGGAGAATCACGGGAAACAATAAATCAATGTCACTCAATGTAAAAACAGAGGAATTCAAAACAGATTTAATCTCTTTATAGAATCCTTATGGATTCTTTCTAATATCAGGGATCGTCTGCCTGATATTATTTACCTCTTTTCTAGAAAAAGGGACATGCACAAACTATGCAGTATAATGTGCTTCTATAGTGTGCGGTGCACTCGCTGCAGCTGCAGGCACTTCGATTTTTTGGGACAAACGTTGGAGGCAATTCTCTCATGGGTAATTTCAAACTAGGTTTTTCCACATTCACTCGTTTACTAAGCAACAAAGCTAAATCCAGGGAAAAAGCTGTTACCTCAGTTTTAGGTGAAAATGCTCTTTTGTAAATTGTCATTAAATCAGCAGGAAAACATGTAATTTTCTTCATACATTCATCTTACAAATACTCAACCATGACTTGTAATGCCTTTCTCTGCATTTCTGGTGTATACTGACTGAACGTATCATGCACTTCAATTGGGGAAATGGCAGCATCTGAAATCCATCTAAGCGCATCTCCCGTACAAATCCTTATGTCTTCCCTAACGGGTTTCAACAGTGGATAGAATCGCTGGACATATGACATATAATGTTTATCTTTCTTCACCATTTATCTAAGCAATTGATGAAGCTTATACTTAAAGTCAAACATTTGGCCTACATGTTCTCGTACGTTCGATGCATTAATCCGCAAATGAGAAAGAAAAACCAAATCACGCAATCCTTGTGGTGCCAATGTGTCCGTTAAATCACTCCATTTTTTCACAAGATAATCCCCCATGCATTCCAACAATACCTGCTGTTCAACATGGCCTCTATAATCAGATATGGAACTTTGCACAGCTGCTTCATCGCCACCTTCAATATACGTTTCTGCCCAACTTCTCAGCTCATCTTTTCTGTCATTGCTAACTGTGCTATGAGTCACTCTACCGCTTCCTTGCGCAGGCCCAATCTCCGCAGAACTGCCCACAATAATGGCTAATTCATGCTCAGAAGGGGATGAAGGAAATATTGTCACAGGGGGAGGAAATGGGGCTGATGGAACAAAGGAAATGGGAGGTACATATGGAGGAGGCGCAACTGGGTCAGTACTACTTTGAGATTAATCGCTCATCTCTGTCTGGTGGTGCTGATCAAGCTCTATCGCTTTTTCTGCATTCGATGTGTGTCTGCACGGGTGTCTCTCTCTCTACTTCTCAGACGGATGATAGCTTCCGTCCTCCAGTCTCTTAGGACGTCAAAAGCCACTAGTCAGGCCTTCATATGTAGCAATACTGATTCTAGTTGTTCTATACGTTCTAATTCAAAGCTCCCATTTTTAGGCAACTGCAAGTCTTCTACATGTCTGGTTTGCCTATGCCAAATTGCATTAAACGGTATTGCCCCTATATCATACTTCACATACATTTCAAATGCCAGCGACCCCTCCGGTGGCGCGACCTGGCCAGTTTCTAAAGATTGCCTACCGCAGTGCAAAAATCCCACTAGACAAGAAGACAATTTCCAAGGCATAATTAATCCTTACCCTTCTCTTACCCTGGGCGTTTGATCTTGCAAGAGCAACACTCAATCAATATCAGGACATTTTAGGAATCGGGGCACGACTCACCTGATAAATCAATTTGTCACTCAGGATGCAATTTGTCCGTATACAGACGCAACCAAGAATCATCGTGACTGCGTGTCTGGCTCAATCGTCCTCATTTCAGGACCCTTGCGTCAATGCCCTCTCGGCGCTGCTCGCCGATTAGGGATCGGTTGTGTACAGATCTGCAAAGGAGCCTCTCATCACTTCTACAGGGGCACGCAAACACCTTTCCACCCGGCTCGATGGCCTCGTCCTCTGTTCGTTTTTGCCTTCTTCGAACTGAACGTATACGATGGAGCAAAAGGGGGAGGTTCCCTATTTGGGCGCCATATTTGCTAGCCCGTAAAGACCCTCGTATGGAAACTAAGGCACACTCACCATATGCTAGTGACATGACAGACACAAGGTTCGTTTTTCCAAACAAGTCTGGTTTATTTCAAAGTATTCTCAGTCGGCCGACTGGGGTCTAACGTCTCGCAACGTGTGTACCCAGACCTCGTGAGACGCAAGAGAGTGAGCAACACTCAAGCAACAATATTTATACATGACATGCAATCTTTTAGGAGGCAAATCAAACCCATAATGTATCTTTTAGGCTAGGGTTGATGATTGACAATCATGACAATTATGACACATTATGACAAGTCCTTATTCAGTCAAAATATACTTATTCTAGCAACAGGGGCAGAACAGTTCTTTGTTATGGAGAACATGGAGCTCCTAGAACAGGAAAGCTATCTTGTTTATAGGAGAGACATTCTTTAACACGTTATCTGTGCATTTCTATTCATGTGCCAGAGGTCAGACAGTTCTGAGGCAGAAAATACCATTCTCTCCGAAGGAGTACCGCTAGTAAGAATATAATTAATGTTTTATCTGCCTATTGCTACAGAGTTTGCGAGACAGGCCGGCACCTGGGCCGCTAATTATATGCAGTTTCTGCTCGCCTCCAAGGACGTCGTGAGGGAGGAAAACAATGTATTTCTGTACCATCTAACATTCCTGTCTGTGTTAATCTTTCAGCATTCAGGCTGTGGCCTCGCGCCCGACATGAGTTTGAAGTATAGAATACATTTTGCAAAGTGGTTTTACAGAGAAAGTAAAAAGCAAATGGTGGATATTTCCACAAAATGGACGGCCTCTGGTTATTCTTAATACATTGAGGATTTCGTTCTGGCGATGTATCGTGCATGATGCGATAATATACATATTATACATACTATAGGGTTGTTTCTGGACTAACAACAAACCCGAAGGCCTCAGAGTGCTATACAACTGAACACAACAAAGAACAAATACCAGACACAGCCTCAGAGACGATTTTATGGGAGGGCAAACTGGGAACTTGCCCTGGGTCCCCACTTTGGAGAGGGGCCCCACAAAGCTGCCTGATCTAAAGTAGTAAGATTCCATTGTTCTCCAGACGTAAATAGCACACACCAGGATATTTTATGGTGTTCGTCTGAGGTTCTAAACCTATTGTCGGTGTTGACAAATACATTCTGCCTTGATCAATTCATCGTGCAATGCTTTCTTTGTTCACTGTGGTTTACATTGTTTGTGTGCTACTTACGGCACAACTTCTGTAGCATTCTTCCGTTCCTGTGGGAATTATGTTGATCTTGTGCAAAAGCCAAAATGCAAAGCGCATCTCCCGTACAAATCCTTATGTCTTCCCTAACAGGTTTCAACAGTGGACAGAATCGCTGGACATATGACATATACTGTGTATCTTTCTTCCCCATTTATCTAAGCAATTGATCAAGCTTATACTTAAAGTCAAACATTTGGCCTACATGTTCTTGTACGTTCGACGCATTAATCCGCAAATGAGAAAGAAAAACCAAATCACGCAATCCCTGGGGTGCCAATGTGTCCGTTAAATCACTCAATTTTTTCACAAGATAATCCCCCATGCATTCCAACAATACCTGCTGTTCACCATGGCCTCTATAATCAGATATGGAACTTTGCACAGCTGCTTCATCGCCACCTTCAATATACGTTTCTGCCCAACTTCTCAGCTCATCTTTTCTGTCAATGCTAACTGTGCTATGAGTCACTCTACCGCTTCCTTGCGCAGGCCCCATCTCCGCAGAACTGCCCACAATAATGGCTAATTCATGCTCATAAGGGGATGAATGAAATATTGTGGATGGCCTCTGGTTATTCTTAATACATTGAGGATTTCGTTCTGGCGATGTATCGTGCATGATGCGATAATATACATACTATACATACTATAGGGTCATTTCTGGACTAACAACACACCCGAAGGCCTCAGAGTGCTATACAACTGAACACAACAAAGAACAAATACCAGACACAGCCTCAGAGACAATTTTATCGGAGGGCAAACTGGGAACTTGCCCTGGGTCCCCACCTTGGAGAGGGGCCTCACAAAGCTGCCTGATCTAAAGTAGTAAGATTCCATTGTTCTCCAGACGTAAATAGCACACACCAGGATATTTTATGGTGTTCGTCTGAGGCTACAAACCTATTGTCGGTGTTGACAAATACATTCTGCCTTGATCAATTCATCGTGCAATGCTTTCTTTGTTCACTGTGGTCTACATTGTTTGTGTGCTCCTTACGGCACAACTTCTGTAGCATTCTTCCGTTCCTGTGAGGAATTATGATGATCTTGTGCAATAGCCAAAGTTGAAATGCATATTGATAAATTTAGTGCCACAATGGTTCAAAAGTTAGCTTAGTGTGTTAAGTACTCATTGCAGAAATATGTGTTCATATGCAAGATTTGAATAGCACATTCCAGCAAGGCTGGCTGAGACTGTCTTATGTCTGAAGTTTATAAACCTGCCTGCATATGTACTTGGTTTTGCAGCATACCAGGTGCTATTATCAGCAACGTACCTGCATGGGAAAGGGGTTGCTATAAAAACTAACATTTCATTCATATGGTGAAGGCCTAGAAATGTGTTTGTTCAGATGGGATTTTGTAAGACTGAGTGATTGCATCCAATGATGAGCATACGCTGTTAGTCTAAGAGGTGAATAAGTATCCAAATTCAAGACTGTAGAACCAACGTGTTCATGCTTGTGTCCTGACTTTGCCAGCAGACGATACAGTGATCCTGTCAATCATCTAATATCTCTTACATTACTGTGCTGTCTTCTGTGAGGTTTGCCTTTTCGCATGTTGGTGGCATCATTTAGCCCATTACTTGATCGTTCTTCTTATGCACGGCATTTGAATGGAAGGGGTGGTAGACAGAAGAGAGCGGGTAATGTGTTTGGTAATGTGATTTGTGTACTTTCCAAGTCATTTTTAAAAAATGAGATTATTTTAGTTCATGGTAAGAACTGGAAAAGATAGCGTCCAAAGGCAGAAATTACAGAGTTGAAACAAATCCCAGTTTCACCCCTTAACCAATGTGTGATCCTGGGCATCTGATTTAACATTGTAACGCCTAACCTCTTAAAATTGCCAGTCCGAAAATTTCAAAAGTGTCAGCCCTTCAGAATGATTTCCTCCTCAGGATATGGTCCTCAAAAAGCCTCACTCATGGTTTCACTGACTGTAGTGTTGCTTCCACCATAACAGTGAGCAATGATACATTGCACACCACAGGCACATGTTCTTTTGATCTCTACTGACAACACTATTTAAAAACCATGTTGCATTTCCAATCTCAGCTTGTCCGGATACAGACACCTTCCTGGTAGCTTCTAGTCTGCATCTGCTATCCATGCTTTGGTATGTGTAGCTTTCTCTTTTCTTCCAATTGGTCTCCTCTATCCATGCTTGAGCACGTTTGTGTTCTGTGAGGCAGCAAATGTGAGGTTTCTGTCTATTCTGGGTTATATGTATACTTTACATACAGGCTTGCATTAATACTACAGGCTGCATACCTTCCTGGGAGCTATAGGTAACAAAGCTCTTGTATCAATACTAGAACATATGAAGCCTCTTTGCAGACTGCCAATGTTGGCCTTCAAATGCTACTTGTTTATCATTCTTATTAGAGCAAGAATATGGAGGGTAAGGGGACTTAATGGAGTAAACATGCTTATGTTGAATGCTGCAAGGCAGCATATCAACCTCTGGGCTGTGAGCGTGATGAGGGGTGGGGGCGGGTAAGATATTCTTGATCACTAAATTCCTTTGGTTTGGTGAGGGGTTCCCAAAGATGTCTGTGCCCAGGGCCCCAAAAGTGCCTAAGATGGCGCTGCACAGCCTACTCCCAATAAGACTTAATCTATCCCTTTATCAAACAGATATGTTTTAAGATCTGTTTTGAATTTCAAGATACAAGGACAGGCATGCAAAGCAACAGCATATGCTGCTGTACAGTCATGATGCCTTCCCATATGTAACTGCACAGTGATTGTCATTACATATACAACACTATAAATGAAACAGTAAACCATCTAAGCACAATATGTTAGAACGTCTGTTGATATACATGTTTATCAGTCCAATGCATAACAGATACATTCACTGGTGTACATACAAAAGACCTTGTCATCTGGCAACATCATAGATGCCCTGGCTTTTTAGGGTTTTACTATTAATACAATTATGTGGCAATTTCTCCCCACCAATGTAGGATAAGAACGTAACACCCACTCAAGATACGTAAGCACAAACTTAGAAAGGTCATCACTGGGTAACACCATGAGTAACACCGAACAAGAGCTCTGTATAAAAAGAATCAGGGTACTGTAGACTCTTCCAATTGCTGTGTCCAAGATCAAAATTTGGCATATCCTTATTTTTATCCAGGCTTAAGTGTGCCTCAGTCCACCAAAGTCAGAAAACTACTGTGATTATTTAAGCATTTAGATCTTCTTCGTCTCTGCAACTATGATGCACAGAGTGTTTGAATGTGTCATTTTCTCCTTTAATTACAGCTCATAAAGGGGGAGTGTTCAAATTAAACCACAGTTCGATCAACAAGTTCTTCATGCTTTTCACTTGTCAGGTTATGTGTCCTTCTTCCTCATCATAGATCTCGTCTGCACGTGCTGTGGTTCTTCCCTGATGTTTGTAGCTTCTTCGCGGTGGGGTGTAGGCAGAGGACTCGCTCTGGCATAGATCTTGATATCTCCCAGGAAGATCCAAGCTTGCCTACCGTGAAATTTTGACAGTAGATGTGTCACAACCTCAACAATAAATGGAATAGTGAACCTGGGCTCATCCCACTTTTTCCTTGTGTGGTTACAGATCAGGATTGTATCTCCTGGGTAGATTCTTGGACTTAGAAATTCGGGAGTTTGGATTGTTGAAGCATCTCCTTCTGTGTTCTGTACTGCCTTACACCCTCATCTCTGCAACTGTCCTGAAATTACAGAAATACTAGCTGTTAAACAGTTTAAGTAGTTTTGGAATTCAAGTCCTAAAATGTCTGATGTGGGCTGAGCATCACTTCTAACTCGGGATAGAGGCATTAAAGGTATCTTCATTCACCTGCCCATCACAATCGTGTGCGGCGTAAGATGGTGATCAGAACCTAGTTGGTTCCTCAATGCATAGAATGCCAGTGGTAGGCAGTGCAACCACACTGTTTTAAAGGAAAGCTTCAACTTAGTCATTCTTTTTTTTAATAGGCTGTTGAGCTTTTCGCAGATACTGTTTCCTTGCAGATGATAAGCTGAAGAAAACTTGTGTTTTATACTAAGCATCGAGGTAATCTGTTCGAAAACTGTATTAACAAAGTGAGATTGATTATCCAACCTCATTACTTCGCACACTCCCCATCTTGAAAACACTTTGCGCACTAAGAACTTAGCTGCACAGGTAGACATGGACATGGACATGTGTACATGGATCTGCCTCTATCCATCTAGAGAAACGACACACTACAACTAATAGGTGTCTATATCCATGACAAACTTGTATCATGTCTACATAGTCGATATGCAAGTGCTGAAAAGGGCCATTGGGTCTTGGGATGAACCCCCTTACTATGCGCAGCGTATGCCCAGCCGTGAATTGATGACAAATAATACAATTTACCATAAAAAATTAAACATGCTACATTAGGTTTGGTACAAACCAATCCTCAGCAATAGTTAAAGCAGGATTCACCCTAGTTGTATGCGCGGGGTAGTGTAGCTGTTCTAGCGCTACCCTTACTAAGGATATAGGCATCACTGCTTTACCAGTGCTGTCTTGTTGCCACAATGCTTCAGAGGGGTTCAAAGAATACCCTCTTAGTTTCAATAAATTATTTTCTTCTTGCGGGGCCTCTCCTTGAAGCTCCACTATCCATGGGAGTAATTTTAGGGGGGGGCTGGGGTGTTTGTCCCCCCCAACCTTCATGGCACACTATTTTGTCCCCATTCATTTGAATGGGGCACCTTTTCTTCAGCGGTCATGTCCCCCCAACATTTTCAGCAAAGTTTCTCCACTGCCACTATCTGTGTTTTAGGAATATGATCATATCCCTCATCCACAATCGTCATCACAGTCATTCTTTCTTTCACATTAATGGTTTGGATATTCATCATCCCTATATCTGTATTTGCTATGTGCTTGGCTTCAGCGACTGCTGCTTGATTTCCACGTGCGATAAAATCTGTCCCTTTGGTGTGAGCTGCGCATTTGATGACTACTATGCCCACTGGGAGTTGTAGTGCCTTAATGAGCCTATCCAACAAGGCTGCATGCTGCACTGCTGTGCTGTCTGCTTGGAGGTTATCCCTCCTTTTCCAGCGCACTAATCCTGCATGCACCGTCGACGTCACATAGGCAGAGCTGCTGTACACTGTTACTTCCTGGTCTGTGTGATTCTCAATTGCGAGTATCAACGCCAATAATTCTGCACCTTGTGCTGAATAATGATAAGGCAATCGAGTACTCACGAGCACTCGAAATTCTGCATTTGCCAGATGTTTCACTACCATGGTGCCTGTATATCTTTGCCCATCATTTTGATCGATTCTCGAAGACCCGTCAATGAAGACAATCTCTCCCTCTGTGAGTGCATTTTCCTTTACTGTAGGGATTAAATCACAGAATTCTTCATAGTTTTCATAATCATTTATAGGCTCTTCTTTGGTAATTGGCTCAGCTATAAACATAGCTGGATTCACTATTTTACATCAAACTATTTTAATTGCTGGGGTTGATATGATTACCTCACAGGCAGAAAGAAGCCCTTTGAGTAGTCAACGTGCCTTTCGTTTTTTTTTAAAATAGCAAATATTGCGTGTTGAACAAATAACGCCATGGAGCATCCCATCAATATGTTTGTAGCCTTCTCTATGGCGAACGTGGCGGCTGCCAAACATTGTTTGCATCACTGGGTCCAAAATTCCACTGTAGTATGCAAGTGGCTTGTACCCCAAGGTGGTTCTCTGTGTGAGTACTGATGTCCTATATGTACCATCTGTATGCGAGAATAAAATGAATTCCTCTGCATAATTGGGGATCCCTAGAACTGGGGCTGTGCAGATTGCTTTTTTCAATTCATCAAATCCTTCTACTGTTGCCCCAGTCCACACAATTCTTTCTTTCGTTGCCTGTGCTTTTTTCAAGGCCTGTAAAAGGGGTTACGTATATGAGCTGCAGTCGAAGACCCATGCTCTAACATAATTGCATAATCCTAGAAAACTCTGCATTTGTTTTATCGTGTGTAGCTTGGCTATTTTTAAAATGGCCTCATGGGGTGACCTTCTTTCCCTCATGTGAAATTCATTGGCCTATATACAACACTTCTTGATGACAATATTGTAACTTTTCCTTGTCAAATTTGTAATCTTTGTCAGCTAGTATAATCATCAGCTGAACAGAATCGTGTCTACACTCTTCCTCTCTGGTGCTTCAAACTAGAATGTCATCTATGTATTGCAGCACAACACTCTCTAAAGCAACATTGCTCAATTCCATTTGGAGGACTCAGTTGAAAATGGATGGGGACTCACAATACCCCTGGTGCAGCCTCATGCTTTTTAATCATGTTTGTCTAAAAGTAAATGATGTCAAATCTTGGGAGTCTTTGTGCAAAGGGATTGAGAAGAATGTATTTTCAAGTCAATCACAGTGAAATATCGTGCATCAACAGGTATATTGCATAGAATTGTAGATGGGTTTGGGACTAGAGGGAACTCGGCCTCTATAATTTTGTTTATTGGGTGAAGGTCTTGTATTAGTCTCCAAGACCCTCCCTTAGATTTCTTGATAAAATGAACTGACGTATTACATGGTGACTGTGACGTCACTAAGATACCTTGGTCCATCATGGTGGAAACTGTCTGAAAAATGCTTTCATCTGCTCCTCGAGACAAAAGATATTGCCGTGCTAGAGGCAAAATTGCTCCTGGTTTCAATTTAATTTTCACTTCCCCAACTTCTTTCAGTAAGCCTATGTTCTAGGGGCCAGTAGTACATAATGAAATTGGCACTTTTGTCATATCTTCATCAAAATATTCAGGACACCTCTTTGCTAGCATCATTCTCTGTGGGACCGCTCTCTTAATCGCCTTGACCCAATAAGTAATACACATTTCAAATATCACAAAATCATCAGTCATCTCTAAACAAGTCTTCATCATTGACGTCAGTCACTCTGCAGGCTTCCTCAATGGCAATAATTGTGCTCCATCATCTACCCTTATCATCAGTTGCATCAAGTAAAGCCATATTTCCTCCTCAGACTATAGCTGCTTCTATGGCTAAGGGGAAAATGTGCCCCTCCTCTTCATCCACTGGCATCTGAGGTTTAAATAGAAACTCATCTGGTATTCTCATGGTTCTGCCTACTAAACCTGGCAGCCATGTTAACAAAATACGTATCCCATAATGGAACACTTCGGGTTCCAACGGTATCGCTCTAGGTGCTATTAGTCCTGCGTATGCCCTGATCATTTCTCACACGTGCATTTCCGGTGTTGAGCATACTATGCCATCGTCTGTAAACGGAATGGTCATATTCATTTTTGTCATTAAATCTGTCCTAATATGTTGACAGGTGTTTGCCTCGAGTAAAGCAGTGGCACTTTCCTATCACATTCTCCTATGGAGACTGGTAATTCTTTTGTAAAAGGAACACAACTTGTTGCTCCTGTAATGCCCTGAGTATTCATTGCATCGCCAGACATTGAAAATGTGCCCTCACGTATGCACGAGCATGTTGCACCCGTGCCCACTAAGAAGGAAAAAGCGTTGCCGCATATAATTACATCTATCCTTGGCTCCTCATAAGGATTCGGCATAATAGATAGGACTGAACACATCATGTCTCCCAGTGAGCTGTCCTATTTTGGGTACAGTCTCATCACCCGTAAATGGATTTCCTCCATCAACCGTAATACCTCCTATTCTATATGTCATAGACGGTTCGGTGTTCATATTCTGCTGAAGTTGCATAGGAGATTGCTGCAACTGTCCTTGAGGGGGATTGCTTATTACTTTTTGTGAATGCAAGCCTTGCTGCATTCTCGGTGCTAGCTACTGCATTGTTTGATCTTGCACAAATCCATTTCCGCCCTTCTGCGAATATGCAGGTGGAGTTGGCGTTCCCTGTCTTGAAAATTGATAATTCTGTACCATCCCTTAGCTTCCACATACAAGAGCTACGTGCCCTGTCATTTCACATGTCCAACATACAAGAGGTTGTCTTCCCATCTGTCCATATTGCATGTTTTGATTACCATTTTGCATATTCTGAAACCCTTGTTGCCCATTCTGAAAACCTCCCTGACTATTCTGCCAATACCCTTGATTACCTTGCCAACCTCTTCCTCGATATCCCCTTCCTTGTCGAGCATATCCATTATTTTTCTGATCTAACTGTCATTGGTTATTTACTTGTGGCATGTGCACTGCCTGCTGTGAATTTGTACTGCCCACGTTAGTTAACATCATTGCCCCTTCAATGGTGTACTTAGATAACTTTTTCTGAACCAACTTTGCTTCTTCACCTTTTCGTGCATCGTCCTTTTTGCGATTCTTTTCCTGCAGGTGTCTGCAATAATGTGCAATGGTTAACTGGATTTCTGACCATGGTTTTGCTTCTCTCCCCACTAAGTACTTGAGCTGTTTCTGCACCTGTTCTTGCAGCCTTTGCCATTATATCTGATAAAATACAGGTATAGACTTCCCCTAAGCCTCACGTGTTTCAATCGCCCATGCGTCTTGGAAACTTTGAATATAAAGCAACGGGTCCTCTCCTTCCTTCTTTTTTCTTGTCATTATAGCTCCTATATTGGACATATCTGGATATAGTACTCGAAGCGCTCTACAATTATTAGATGGAACTGCATCATGCACGGAATTGCCTGTAGTCACACCAGGGTAACCTGCTCATGTCCATACGTCATCGGCACTTTCACCAAGTGGCGATTAGAAGACCCTTAATATCTCCTATAGCTAATGTATTCCCTCCCTTCATTTTTTCTAACTCAAGTAGACATTTTCCAGCGCCGGAAGTTACATTCAGGAGCTTACATTTTACATTTTCTATGTCCACCTGGGGCCATGGTATATATTGTAGCCTGGCCCCTCCCTTTTCTAACAATGGGAACTGTGACACTCCAAACTCATTCTTATCGCTCATCATTTGTCTACCTCTGGAGTAATATTCCCACATTGCCATCTACCTAGCAATGATCTTAGCCTGTTTACATAAGGTGGGAACCCCCCCTCTGACCATGGGGTAGCCCTTTATGTTGATCTGACTGTGCCAGTTGCTCTGATGCTTTAGACATAGGTATTTCTGAATCAGACCATCTTACTCCCTTATCCATAGGTGAACATTCCTCTGGACCACATATATCACTACTCTTTTCCCTCAGGAAGGTTTCCCTTTCTTTGTCTGATATTTTTTGTACCCAACTTGTGCAACTCCTCTCATCATCATCTCTATTTAATGTTAGTCTGTCTAAAGACAGCTCTTTATGTCTCGCACTGCAGGAGGCTTCCTCCGTGTCATTCAACGGATTGCTCTCGAGGCGGTCATTTCTTCCCTTCCCTTGTGATTCTTTCTGGGCTAGCATTTCATGTTAAACTTTGTCAATCGTATCCCCAAGGCTTCACGAGTCAAATTTGTATTCTAGGTTTACCCTTGACGTACCTGGTAATGACTCAGACTCGTGAAAGAATTCCTCTATGTCTTCCCATGCTGCCCGTGGATTGGGATTTCTTATTTCTCTTTCCAAATACTCAAGATCTCACGCTCCTGGTCTTCTTTTACGTTCCATGTCATCATCGACATATCTGCACTTTCTCGCTTCCTCTCTTACTCTATCTTCCTCTTTCTTTTTCAAATCTCTTTGTTCATTTGCCCTTCATATTTCCTCACCTCTTCGTCTCTGTATCTTTTTCTCTCTTAGCCTTTCCTGTTCATCATCTTCTATTCTTTTCTCTCTCAGTCTTTCCTGTTCATCGGCTGCTCTCCGTTTATTATCACGTATTCTTTGCTCTTCTGCTCTTTCTTGCTTTTTGGCTTGCTTATCTAGATATAACTATTCTTGTCTTTGTCAATCTTTTCTTTTAGCTCCTTCATCTCTCAATTGTTCCTCCCTTTCTTTGTCTTTTCTGTCTTGTTCGTCTTGATCTCCCCTTTGTCTTACTTCTTCGATGCCTTTACCATCGAGTTCAAGTAAGATATGATCTCCCATCCATTTGTTCTGTAGGAGCGCTATCTCATCAATTTTATCCTTATCTCCTTTCCATCTCTTTATTCCTCTTCTTATATCTAGAGATGTGCTTGCTCGATCACTTCCTTCCTTATCGCGTCTCTCCTTGTCCCTCGGGACTTTGGAGGTTACATCTTTCTGGCCATCTTTCTCTGGACCCTCGTCACTACTTTTCGTAGGTGACTCATATGACGGATTGCTATATCCCGTCGCTGCTTTAAGCCTTCATCTTTCTCAATCTCGTTTTTCATTTCAAACGGGCCGGTTGGAGCAGAAGGCTCTTCACCCCCCTCTTTGCATATATTGAGTGTGCAATCTAGAGGAGGCTCCTCCTCCTTCTCATGTTCATATATTTTCCAAAGCTCTAGACTCACTAGGCACTTCTTTTTTCCTGTGTAAGCAGCATGCAAATATGTCATCGTATGCTGCAGACTGCTCTTGATAATGACCTGCCTTATGGCCATGGCATAAACATTTTGTCTGCGGTCCCTTTAACCAATTCTGCACTGTATTGTTTACATTTTATCGCATGTTTTGTAGCTGTTTGCACAGATTTACCAATGGCGTAACTTCTTCCATTTCTAACCTTTACTTTTTTCTTTGCTACCACTTTGCTTATGCTTTAGTTACAGCCTTCAATCAACATACACTTATGCGCGAGCACCAACCGTCACAAGCTCCAATCCCGTCTCAATACCATTTTTTACTTTAATCTTGCTAAAAAACAACCATCAAAGTGTAATCTTAAAACAATCAATTTTTGCGTCTTAAACTTCATGTTTTTTTTTCTCTTACTTAAAACATTTATTTTTTCAACTCTGACATCATCACACCTTACAACCACATAAAACAAAACAGACAGACTTGACCGGCCACATGTCCGTACCACTTACAATCTTTTTTAAGTCTCGTCTTACCCTCTAGATCTGCTCCGATTGGAACCTAAGCTAATTCCTTTAAGAAAGTCTTTAAACAATCTTATCTTCCATATGTCCCACGTCAAGGGGTTCTGAATTAAAGCTTCTGCTAGCACTCTTTAAAGTCTAGGAACAGGGCGTATCCTCATTGCGTGGCTACACCTCACGACTATTTTTCCTCATATATTACTTGACCGTACTCAAGTCAATATCTTTTTCCCCATATACATATACATTACACTCTTACTCTTGCATTATATTTTATCCCGCTTCCCTCCGTTACTCTCCATTATTTACTACGCATGCATCCCTTTGCCACACTCTTTGGTCTATTCACTCACTGTTTGCATGTTTTCGTCTTCGGACCCTCGGGATCACCACCTTCGTTACCGCCTCTTCAAGCTGCTTTTCAATCCGTTTCTCGAAGATGTGGGAGGGGTTTTTATCCTAACATAGGGGTCCTGTCAAAACTTTCCTTGCAAGCATTTTTTACTATTCTCTCCACTATCTACGGGGAGATTCACGTCCTGTTACCCAAATGGCAAAGGTGGTGTGAAATTGCCGAGACTCAAAAATGACTCATGTCGACGGCCGATGGTATCTTATCTAACCATCAATCTCTGTTACCAAGTGAACTGGAGTCTTCCAGCCCTTTAAGATGAGTAGCAATACCATGTAGATAGATGACATATTGTATTCATACATCAATAATACAGAGGACACATTTAGTTTGGCAAATGTTGTCTGTTTTAATGCAAGTAATTAAAACAGGGAGTACAACGAACATCAGCAATCGCTCGATATTCTAACTCATTTAAGAAAAAACAGCATTTTTATAGACCAAATGTATCACTACTGATATTTAGACCTGCGTCACTACCAACGTCATCCTACGTGGCAAACTTCAGAAACTTATTGGGAAGCGGGATTGTTCCTAAGTGAATAACTAAGCATAGGTTCTATATCTGTGTGGAGTAATGGAGAGAGGTAATAGGATAGTTAACAAGAGGTGGGGCAACTAAGCCCTCCCCTAGAAATGGCCACTATGAACATCACTAAATGTATAAAGTCCCATTTGCTGCAAAACTATAGGACCCCAAACTATGTGGTCCCTTACAATTGGTTGGCTACTAACCCCAGTCAGTAATTTTCCACCTATGTGAGCAGCACGCACACCGAACAACCGGGGGCTTGTCTTGATACCAGCTTACCACCAATTAAAACTGTGATTCATCATCACCTCAACAGTCCAGTGTCAATTAGTACTCTGAAGTTGGCCTTGAGTCTGTAATGTTCTCTGAGAATGTTTAAGGAGTATGGTTACTATCCGGCTTCCGTGCGTAGGTGTGATATTCTCATCCCTCCAACTTTCTTCCAACACATGACTGGACACCACAAATTGAGCCTTTTGTGTATTTGATTTTCTTCTTCAATAGTCCTCTGACATCTTTTGTTTTTGCTTGACCTTATTGAACAGGAGCTTCTGTTCTTTCACGTTAATTATATCTAATGTCAGCCAATTCCAGTTTTATAAGACCTTGGCACTCTTGGCTCAGTCAACTCCTTAGCTGAAATATATTCTGTTTAATTCAATTGCTTTTTGTAACTGTGACACTGAAATGAGGCCTCCCTTGTTGTTCAGTACTGCTTTATATGCAGTGGAAACATTCCATCTTTATTTAATAATTCATATGTATCTATGAGATATATAGGTGTATGTTGGATCTTGCTGCAGTCTAATCTATATAAGCATATGGCTAGCTTCATGATCAATTTTCCGCTTGCGTTTCATTGCATCTGCACACGTTTAAATTAACTAAGTTTCTTCATCAGATTTGTGGCATAAGTCTCTTCATCTTGATCCCAAGTTCTCACTTATCCTCGGTATTTCTTTGTTCCTTTAAAATCATCTGCCTCTCTGGTCTAGTTATCCTTCTCTATGGGTGTCTATTCAGCCTTGTATGACGTCACTATTCATTCATTCCTGGTCATTCAGTTTCTTTGTTTCATCAGGAATCTCGTTCAAATGGCCATCATATTGTCTTGGATGCACGTATGGTTTACTTAATGGGTACTTTACCTCCAATATTCTCTTGGGTATGGGCATTCTTATAGGTACGGCACAGAGCCTTCACTCTTCTCTTTGCTGGTTTGTCTGTTCAGTATACGTCACATAATTATGTTCATATGTCTCAGGCAATGTAAGCGGGGCAGGTGGAGTGGGGGTACTTGGCTCCCCCTCTACAAGGAGGTGGGGGAACATAGGAAAAAGAAAAAGAAAAAATGGTTATATTGGCTTTGTGACAATCCTATCATGCAAGTGCAAGACAAAAGTTGATAAGAGGGAGGGAGGGGGAGAAGTGCAGGAGTAGGTTGCCAAAAGGGATGGGGGTTGTTCGTTTCTGGGATACAAGATGAAAAGTGCCAGAGGAAATGAGAGGGGCAAGAGAGGGTGTGTGCAGTCAATGGGATGGACCAGGTTGGTGCTAGTCCAGGGGAGGAGGAGGCCAAAAGGAACATTTTGGGAGGGGATACAGTGGGGACAGTCATGGGGGGTGGTCTTGTTACTGTATCACTCAGAAGGGATCAGACCCCAGCCTCAGTAGCTGAGGGAACGTTTAGCATAGGAGGGGAGAGGGAAGGAAGAGGAGAACAGCAAAGTCTTGAATAGTTTCTTGAGCTTTAGAATGTCTGACTCAAGTCTGAGGGGGTTAGGGAGGGCATTGCAGAGGGAGTAGCCAGCTGAAGAGAGGGATCTACCTCCCACTCTCTGCTTGGAAAAGCCTTTGACCTGCAGAGAGTTGAAGCCAGAGGACTGGACTGAAGGACTCTGGCAGAGAGGTATTTATGGAGGGAAAGATGGATGTCGAGAGGTCCCAGGCCCCAGACAGCTTTGTGGATGATGCATAGGGTCTTGAATATGATAACCGGGAGCCAGTGGTCAGATTGTAGGGCTGGAGAGATGCAGTTCCAGATTATGCAACCAAGGATAAGTCTTGCAGTCCATTTCTGGATTAGTTGGAATGGGCAAATTGAGGAAAGAGGCAGGTTAAGGGAGAGGCTGTTGCATTAGTCCAGCCTCATGAAAACCAGAGCTCTGGATACATTGAGCTTCTGTTCCAATAAATATGTTGGCAAAGTATAAGAGGTGCTTACCTTTTAAACCGAGCACTATTTAGTTAAATATTCCCTGGAAAACAAAATCCCAATATAGAGACAAGTGCTTGTGGTCTTGTAGTTAAGAGTCTGCAATGAGAACATAACAACCTGAGTAAAATCCTGGTAGCCAAATACTTGAGCAAGCTAGCCAACCTAAAAAAAAAAAATAAGGGGTTGCATCCATCCTCTGTAAAAAAGTTATGCTATCCACCCACATGTGACCATTTCACAGTAGAGAATCTCAAGTGAAGGACCTAGAATCACATGGGGAGAGAATACACAGAACACAACTAGGGGAATGATATATTGACTGGAGATGAGCAAGCTAATAGGCAGGGAGACCGAGATGGAGACTAGAGCAGCAGAAGACTAATGGAGATATAAGAAGCTTTGAGGTGCCACAGGAAAGGAAACAATGGGCCTGACAGAGGTTGAAACTTTGAAAGCAGAAAGACAGAGAGATAATACAAATGTGAAGAGTTTCAGTTAAGTGACGTGCACAAAAGTCAGATTTGAAGAGAGGATGAAGTGAGTTGTGATTTACAAATTTACAGACCTGAGGGTAAAGAAGATATTCAAGTAGTTTAGAAAGAAAAGGAAGTAGTGAGATAGGGCAAAAATTAGAGGAAAGCGAAGGGTCAATTGTTGACTTTTTAAGAATAGGAAGAATAGAAGCATGTTCAAAAGAAGAAGGGAAAGTAGAGGTACGAAGAGAGGAATTGAAAATAGCTGCACGAGAGGGAAGGAGAGTGGAGTAAACAGTAGGGATTAAGGAAGAGGGCCACCAGGAGCAGCTGTGGGATGAGTCTTTGAGAGAAAGAGAGATATGACACTCACAGAAGGGATGAAAGGAAGATATTAATCAAAGAGACGAGACAGAATGGACTATGGAAGGTAAGGAGGACGAGGGGGAAATAGAGAAGCAGAGAAAAGAGATTTTGGAAGAGAAATAATTTGCAAAGTCAGAAGCAGAGAGAGAAGTGGAGGCAGGCGGAGCAGGAATGAGGATACAATTTAGGTTCTGAGATAGGTGTGGCGTATGAGGGCAACGAGAGGCAAAGAGAGTATTAAAGTATTGTTTTTTGGCAGAAAGAGCAAACAGTCAAATAAAGAATGAAGAGTAGATAAATGATCCATATCAGAAGTGGCCCTTGATTTATGGCAGCACCACACAATGTGGCGGTAGGTACAGCGGACATAGCGCAGGGATATACTATATACTCTGAGCCAGTGCCACGTGGTGTGCCTTCTGCTGGCAAAAAGTGACAGAGCCTTTGCTTTTAAGTTATTTATTTCCAGATAAAATGGGTGTGGCTGAGAGCTGTTTCTCACCATCATACAAAAGCGGCAATGCAGGTGTATATTTTATTCATGCAAAAACTGTGTTATGCCATATGAGTCTTGAAGTTTCCACACAGATGTCACAGAGGGTGTTCGAATCTCACATTCATTTAAAAACTAAAATCGCATTGCAATGATGAGCAATTTTTGAATAATATAATTTCTATTGATGAGTGGTTTAATGGTTTTTGCACGTTTCGTTTTAAGAAATAAATCATCGTTATCAGTGTACAAAAGAATGGGTCACTGATGAACATATTGGTTGATATTTTAGAAACAGAACTGTACAGCCGTAGAGCAGATGAGGTTTTCACGGCAATAAATCCTTTTCAATATTCTCAATGTTTGCTTATTAATGCCTATCTTTATAACGTTTGATACCAAGTTCTGGTATGAATATGCTCGCACTTGCTCATGCATACTTTTATGAACTTAGAAATTAACATCTCATTAACTTGTTAATTAGGCCAATGATAAACAGATGTTGGGTTTCCATGTGGAACAAGATTCCTACAGAGATTCGTTATCCGTTCATACTATATGTGCTTCGGTTTGCCACAGTACTGGCTATGATATTAAAATGAAAAGCAAATTACTGGCAATATTTTTTTAGGCATTTTCTTAAACTCATTGGTGATTAATTCTACTATAATGTGCTACTGTAAAGCGGCATTTCTATTTCATTCGCAATTTCAAAATGCTTAATCAACAGCCTAAGTGCGTGCCTTCAGTAGAAAATATAGTACTTGTTTGGGATGTATGTGAATACAATGATGTTTGTTTATAAAGAGCAACACTAAAATACCTCAAAAGAATATATTGGGCCCTTTTCATAAGCTTGCTCTGATTGCTTGCAATAGCAGTTCTCCCTTATGTTTTTACTCTGAGGCCAATATTTTGATGGGCTTCTGGGCACTAGTGTTGGACATGCGGCCAGAGGCAGCAATGGGTAAGAACTTGGTAACATCACATTTGTATGTGTCTCCACCGCCCTCAGAATACAGATAGGGAAATGGATGGGAAGTGGTGTGTTAATGGTATGTTGCACCTGTTTTCAGAGACAACACATTGTTATTTGATTGTAACTTTGACTACTTACAGAAATTATTTAAAAAAGATCCCTATATGCAAATTTGCATTACATTTGGCTTACATTACACGGCCCGCGGTAGTTATGGTTAAGTTTCTAATCTCATAGGAAGACCACTTTTTTGGCAGCTTATAACTTCGCTCCCGCTGGACGAATCCTCAACAAACTTTGCAAAAAAAGTATATAGGCTGCTATGAATTTTTTCGCCAACATTGATGAGGTTTCGTGCAGGGGGGAAGTTATAAGGAGGGGTCCCACATTTTTTTTCTCCATAGACTGAATGGAGAAAAACTTTGTGCATGGCTACAGCCCGAACGGCTGGATGGATTTTAAACAAATTTGCGGCAGGAGTGGGGGCTTGGGTCAGAAAGCGTGCTTTTGTGTCTTTGGAGGGAATCTGAGCAGTACTTTTGTTGCAAACGACTGAAATGTACATCTCTAAAAATCAGCGGACCGAAGTGTCATTGGCTTGCAGGACTTGTGCTGTCAGAGAACTTTGGAGGTGGCCTGTGGTTGGCTAGAGGGAAGCGTGCTTTGCATCAACAATGTTTGCGAAACGCTGCCATGGTGTCTCGGAGGACAGTGCACTGGCGGAAGGGTCTGCAAGAAGGGAAGGAAAGGGTAGGGGAGTGAGAAGTGGTTAATGTGACATATGTAAATAGGTGGAAGAAGACGGAGGAGTGGCTGCAGTATTGGTGTGTATTGTGCAAATTCGTGGGTACCTTGACAGCTGACAACTTTGTGTGGCGATTTGAGGCAGCTGTATTAATGGCACAATAGTTTCTGCTGCAACCTGTTTGCGGCGACCTCTTTCCGTGGTGAGTGGTGGCAGGTGAATTTCAGAATGGGAGTGATTTACACATGGCATAGGGTGGGTGGGAGCGTGGGTGCCTGTGCTATGCGGATGGAATGCGGTAGTTGGGGAAATGGTGGCATGCATGGGTGCATGAAGTTGCAGTAGGTCTGTTAAAGGATTAGACTATTGGGGGCATGGACAAAGGCCGTAGGCTGGAGCCCATGCTCTGAAGAGCCTAGGGCTTCAGTTCACCCACCACAACTATGCATAGGTGACTCTGTATCTGGTAGAGGGGGTACATGCATAGTGTGGTGTGGGCAAATTGGTTGGAGTAGGGCTAATGTTGAAAACAGCATGTGGGTAGGTTGGTAGTGACACAATACTTTGTGAATGGAAGTGTGTACATCCATACTATGTGAACAAAAGTGCACAGGATTGAAAGAGGCAGTATTTTGTTTCTACATTGGCGCCCTGTTTGCAGCAACCTCTTTCCGTGGTGAGTGGTATCAGGTGAATTTCAGAAGGGGAGTGAATTGCACATGGCATAGGGTGGATGGGAGCACAGCTGCCTGTGCTAGGCTGATGGGTAGTTGGGGACATGGTGGCATGCATGGGTGCATGCAGTTGGGGTGGGTTTGTTCAAGGATTAGACCATTGAGTGCATGGCCGTAGGCCGTAGGCCGGAGGCCATGCTCTCAAGAGCCTAGAGCTTCAGTTTACCCAATGTAGCAATGCATGTCTGACTCTGTATCCAGTAGAGGGGGATGCTTGCATAGTGTGGTGTGTGCAGATTGGTTGGAGTAGGTCAGATGACTGTTAGAACGTGGTTAAGTTTTTATGTGTGGTTGGAGATGCTGCAGTGAAATGTTACGCAGTGTAGCCACTGGGTGCAGTGTTTGCATATCGTCAGTATGGTAGAGGGTATGGTTGAAGGGCAGATTATATCTGCTTGGATAGTGTGCTGTGTGCAGATTGCTTGTAGTATGGGCAATGTTGTGAGCATTTTGTGGTTAGGTTGGCAGTGACACAATACTTTATGAGTGTAAGTGCGTAAGACAATAGTACATGAATGAAAGGGCGTAGGGGTGCCGGAGACAATGTAATGCGTGTACATTATGGTAACAGTTGCATTTAACACTATGTATATCTATTGCGGTGTGGAGGTTGGGTAGAAGTGTTGGTGCCAGTGGTGTGTATGTGCATAGTGGTACTTGGTGAAATGCTGGCATGAATGGTTGCCTTACGGTGCCAGGAATGTGTGCAAAGAGCACAGCCACTGTAGCAATGCAGGTTTGACAGTGCTTTAGGCAGAGCTTGGTGATGTTTGGGGAATGGATGTGGAGCACATTGTAGATGTGCTACAGCAGCACAAGTGAGTTGCAAAGGGTGTATTGCGCGTTCCATGGTTGTGGTGATAGTTGCAAAATGCTACAGTATTTGGTGTATGGCAGGAGATGGTGCAGTGGGAAGTTGTGTAGTGTGGCCACAGGGTGCAGTGTGTATGTAGTGTGAGTATGGAAAACAGTATGGTCAAAGTGCAGCTTATATGTGCTTGGTGACTGTGCTGTGTGCTGATTTATTTGCGGTACGTGTGTTGAAGGATTGCACTAATGGGTGCATATACAGTAGGAGATGGTGCAGTTAGAAGCTGTGTACTGTGGCCACAGGGTCCAGTGTTTATATAATGTGAGTAAGGAAGAGGGTATGGTTGAAGTAGAGCTTATATGTGCTTGGTTACTGTGCTGTGTGCAGATTTATTTTAGGTAGGTGTGTTGAAGGATTAGACTATTGGGTGCATGGCTGAAGGCCGAAGGCCAGAGCCCATGCACTGAAGGGCCTAGGGCCTCAGCTCAATCACTGAAGCAATGCATGTCTGACTTTGCATCCGGTAGATGGTGGTGCTTGCATAGTGTGGTGTGTGCAAATTGGTTGGCGTAGGGGGAATGTTGAGAACAGTATGTGGGTAGGTTGCCAGTGAGACAATACTTTGTGATTGGAAGTAAGTACAGCCATAGTATGCAAATGGAAGTGCACAGGGGTGCAGGAGACAGCGCTTTATTTATATATTATGGTAATTGCTGCACTTTCTTCCTGCATAGCTCCATGGCGGTGCACAGGTTGGTTAGGGGTGCTGGTGGTAGTGCTGTGTATGTGGATTGTCATAGTTGGTGACATGGTGACACGTATGATGGTATTACATTGCGGTGGGTGTGTGCAAGGCCTAGACTATTTGGTGTATGGCAGAAGGATGTAGGCCATAGGACATGCACTCAAGAGCCTAGGCCTTCAACTTACCCACTGCAGCAATGCATGTCTGACTCTGCATTTGTAGGCCATGCACTCAAGAGCCTAGGTCTTGAGCACAACCGCAGCAGTAATACATTGTTGACTTTGTATCCGTTAGAGGATGGTGACTTGTACAGAATGGGTGTGGAGCATATTTCAGATGCAATTCAGGAGAGGAAGAGAGCTGCCATGCTTGTATGTTTGGTTTGCAGGTGAGGTGACTGTTAGAACATGATAAAGTTTTTGATGTGTGGTTGGAGGTGTTGCAGTGAAAAGTCATGCAGTGTGTCCACTGGGTGCAGTGTTTGCATATTGCTAGTATGGTAGAGGGTATGGTTGAATGGCAGATTGTATGTGCTTGGATAGTGTGCTGTGTGCAGATTGCTTGTAGTATGGGCAATGTTGTGAGGATTTTGTGGTTAAGTTGGCAGTGACACAATCCTTCTGAGTGAAATTGGTTAAAAAAATAGTATGTGAATGAAAAGGTGTAGGGGTGCCAGAGAAAGTGTAATGTGTGTACATTATGGTAACTGTTACATTTAATGCTGTGCATATGCATTGTGTTGTGGAGGATGGGTAGGAGTGCTGGTGCCAGTGGTTGCACTACAGTGCGGGAAATGTGTGCAAGGAGTACACCCACTGCAGCAATGCAGGTTTGACAGTGCATTAGGCACAGGGTGGTGATGTTTGGTGAGTGGGTGTGGAGCACATTGTGCATGTGCTAGAGCAGCACAAGTGAGTTGCAAAACGTGTTTTGTAGGTTCCATGGTTGTGGTGATAGTTGGTACATGTTACAGTATTTGGTGTACAGCAGGAGATGTTGCAGGGAGAAGATGTGTAGTGTGGACACAGGGTGCAGTGTTTATGTAATGTGAGTATGGAAGAGGGTATGGGTTAAGTGCAGCTTATATGTTCTTGGTTACAGTGCTGTGTGCAGATTTGAAGTAGGCCGAATGTTGTGAAGCTGTTGTGCATAGGTTGCCAGTGACACACTTATGTGTGAATGGCAGTGGGTAGGGTTGGTGCAGGTTGTGGTATGTTTGTGGATTCTGCTAATTGTGACACTATTTGCTGAATGGGTTTTTTATGGTGTGGGGGATTTGGGTAGAAGTGGTGCTACGTATGTTTCGTTTGTGCATAATGTTAGGTGCCCACTTGGTCACATGCATGGATCCATAGTGTTGTGGTGGGTGTGGAAAGGGCTGCACAGTTGTATGCATGGCAAAAGCTGTGTTGTGTGTGCCTCAGGATCTTTGTGGATGCTGCAGTCGTGAATTTTTAGCAGAGGTTTCTGATGGAGGGGCTTTGGAATGAAACGGAACGTGTACTAAGAGTGGGTAATGGTAAATATGGAGTGGTGTACAGAAATTATAGTGTGCAATGCATAGGCTTTGTATGTGCTTGCTGCATGCATGTTTGAAAATGTGACAACATCCAATGGGGGAGTGCTGAAAAAATGCATGTGCAAAGGTAAGAAGTATTGTGTGTGGGTTACTGGGCTGTGGCCCTCATTGCAGTTGGGAAAGCATACATGCCATATTCTGCTATTACGACCATGGTACACATGGGAATTGAAGATGGGGAGCAGGTGTAAGTGGATCTAGGTCACCTGGCCTAAGCCCCGCCCACCTGGTACCTTCCGGCCTGCCGCTCTTTTTCACCACTTAGCAAGCCCCGCCCACCTGGTGCCTTCCTGCTTCCCGCTCTTTTTCACCACTTAGCAAGCCACGCCCACCTGGTGCCTTCCTGCTTGCCGCTCTGTTTCCCTACTTAAGGAGCCCTCCAGCTTCTTTTCCTTTGCAGATGGGGGGCAGGTGCAAGTGGATCTAGGTCACCTGGCCTAACCCCTGCCTACCTGATACCTTCCTGCCTGCTGCTCTTTTTCACAACTTAGCAAGCCCCGCCCACCTGGTGCCTTCCTTCACCATCACTCTCTTGTAGCCAATGCTGGATTTGACTTTTATGGACTTCATTCATTCACGGTGCGTCACTCTTTCTCAACTTTCATGCTGGACTTCCTTTGCATCTTGTACTCATGGTAGCCCTGAATCATGTTGTTCCCATCTTCATCTTGTATCCTGGCTTGCAACATTATGTGTTACTAATGACTTCTGCAATTGTATTTGCTCTCCACTCTTGCTTCTCCACTCTTTTTGACTGCTTACTCTCTTTTCTCTCCTCCTTTCCCTTCTCCCTTTTCCTATCTCCTCCCCGTACTTTCTTCTGTGCACTTACTCTATCAGAATTATCCCTGGACCTAATATGATAGCAACCTCGTCTGTTTCCTCCACCCTCCCATTACTGGTTTTTTCCTCCCCACCCCGCTGCCAGCACTATCTGAAATGTCCTCAGGCCTAGTATGATAGTCACTTGTTTTGTTCCTCCCCTCCCTTTCTGCACCCCTCTCCCTCACCTTTTGTTTTTCTCCGGCTCTACCAGAAATGTCGACTGGCCTAGTATGGTAGTTGCCTGTCTGTTTCCATTTCCTTCCCACTCTCCCCCTCCCTTCCTTATCTATGTCTTAGCTCTTGCACTATCTGAAATGTCGTCAGGCCGAGTATGATAGTTAATTTCACATCCTTACTGTTCATGGCCTGTAAGAATGTGGTTGTATTTTTCCTTGTTCCCTCCCTTGCCTTGAAGCGCTTTGAAACACATTGTGTATAGGCGCTATATAAATAAACAATCACATCATATCATATCAATTGTGGCCAATAGGCAATTAGGTATTTAGGGTGTGGTTGACAGGAAGTCACGGTAACAATTCGTCCAAATACTGTGTCGTGAGGTTGGTCGAGATTGAGAGACGCACAGTGCTTATTGTCGGTGATACCTTTGTGCGCCATCTGCACAGGTATTGTGTGCAAAGAGGACTTGCTGGTAATGTTGGCTTGGAAGGAGTGAATGCTTTCTCAGGCTGTCAGGGTGACTGCCGTTTCGGCAAGATGGTTCACCTTTGCAGATATGTGGCCTCCATCACGAACGTTGCCTTTGTTGTCGTGCACTATGGAATTTTACATGTGGGTTACATGTCATGTGGACGATTTAATAAGTCACTTCAAGAGGGTGCTGAACGCTGTGATGCCAAATTTTTGCTACTGCCATGGTCGTATTCTCATGCATAACAGCAAGAGAGGTACGGGCCCATGCCGTTGTAATTTGTCCCCAGCCAGAGGTCGGAAGGTGTGTTATAAACCGAAGCATGTGTGAATTTATGCAGACTGCTGGCATGTTCTCCACCCACTATGCGATCATGAGGTTGCAACATATGCAGTAGTTCCGTAGAAATACCATTTATTTGAGCACCATTGTCAATGCCGTTTTCTTTTACACTGTGCAAGAAGCATTGACTAGAATGTTTTAAAAATGTGAGTAGAGCCAAACAGAAACACATATAAAGAGAAAAAAAAAACGAAGTTGCTTGCACGCATGTAAAAAAAAAACAATCAAAAACCTTTATAAATCTGTTAGGCAGAATTATATGCAGTACCCTTTGGGAACACCACACACAATTAAGACAAGTGACAGTACAAATTCACCTTTGGTACAAGCCTCTACTACACAGTAAAAGTGGTAGGGATGCATGAGCAGCCAGACTTATCTCAAGAGCAAGTGAGCAGTATCAATAGTTACACAAAGGACAGCAATTACTGTGATTCAAACAAACACTGACTCAAGGTATCTGAGTAAAAGAATATACATTTAGGGGCCTATTCATGGAACAAACGTGCGCCGAAAATCCCAGCGCAAGCAGGCGCAAGAAGGTGTAAGCGGAAGAAAGCAAGCGCAAGTGCACGCGTGCGAATCAAGGAAGGCGCTGCGCTACTTTCCCACTGCTTGTGCGCCAAATCCGTGCATGGCACACGCTGGCGCACACGTCTCCGAACAGCGTGCGCTAAGCGCACAGCGAAAGCGCACATAGCGCAGCGCACACAACAAAAGTGGGCGGAACAGTGGGCGTAACATGCGGAATGGGGAATAATGCGTGAAAAAGAAGGCGTAAGTGGGGAAGTACTGCAGCGAACTACACGAAACGCCCACACGCACGCGAACAACCCGTATTCATGGATTTGAATACGGGAAACCCGCGCACAGCAAAAGACGTGCACAGGCGTCAATGCGGCCGTCACACAAAGGCATGCAGAAGCGTCCCTGCGCACAGCATAAAAGTGCGCGCAAACAACAAACACGTACATACAGCTACGATGAATGCCCCATTTGTCGCAGCACTGATCGTGGGACACCGCAAGAGGAGGAGAATAGCCAGGACATGCATTTTTTCACCACGGACAAGCCTTTTTGCGATGCCTGACGACCAGGTCTATGGCAGGTATAGGTTTCCACCCCATATCATCCTAGACCTGTTCAGGGAGTGGGAAGATGACCTAACATCCCACCCTCTGCTCCCAAGCATTGAGCCCCTTGGAGAAGGTGCTCAATGTCCTGCATCTTTTGCCCACTGGGTCTTTTCAGCGGACTACTGCCATAGTGGGGGGGGTCTCACAGGCCACGCAGTCACGCTGCCTACACCAGGTATTGGCAATCATGACAGCGCGCCCCTCAGTCTGCAGGCATATATACATGCCCAGAACACCCGCAGAAAGGCAGGCCGTTGTCCAGGACTTTTACAGGGAGGCACACTTCCACAAAGTGCTCAGTGCCATAGATTGTACCCATGTGGCCCTACGTCCACCTAGGGCCACTGAGCACATCTACCGAAAACACAAGCACTGGAATTCCATCAATGTACAGGTGGTATGCGATGCAAAGGGAATCATCACCTCTGTCTATGCAAACTACCCTGGCTCCACCCATGACAGTTTCATATACAGAATGTCCGCCTTGAGCCGGGGCCTGGAAGCTGGGCAGCATGGTGACACATGGCTCCTAGGTGAGTACAAATGCCCGTGCACATGCATGCATGTCACACACACACACACACAAATACACAAACCCCAATAATCACAACCATTATCACCTCTCCAGGGGACAGTGCCTACCCTCTGAGCAACCACATGATGATGCCAATCTGGAACCCCACCACACCAGCCCAGGTAAGATACAATGCGGCCCATATTGCAACCAGGGCCATAGTGGAGCGCACATTCGGAGTGCTCAAGTCACGCTTCCGCTCCCTTGACCGCTCTGGCAGGCAGCTACTCTATGCACCCCCAGTAGTGTGCGGGATCATTGTGGCAGCATGTGTCCTGCACAATGTTGCAACACGGCAGGGCGTACCGGTGGACATGGTGGTGCTCCCACATACCCAACCACAGGCACAGGCACTGCCCATGGGAGGGAATAGGGCACGTGGCAAGGAAGCCCGGACCCAGCTTGTGGCCAGATTTTTCACCTAAACTCCCAACGCTGCGGAGTGCACACAGGCCTGGCACATACCATGTGACAATCGATGATGACAAAGAGACAGTCAACTGTCACAACCTTACCACCCTGAGATTGTTGCCATGGAATTGCCACATTGTGGGCATCCCTAGCTACTTAAACATAAGCAATCCTGTGTGACCAAAAGGCACACATGCAAGGTGTGAATCACACAGATCTGCAAAACAGGACATCACTATCACTGGTATGTCACTCAAACCCTCCCAAACCACAACGTGACATGGCAAGCAATAGCCATACACCAACACAGCACCATAAAGGTACACATTGCCATGTGAAAAATGTAAATGGACATCAGACAATGATGCCTGACATGGAATCAGATGAAATGACTGACCAACAACCTCCCACCAAAAATAAGTCATTCCCAAATGCATTCCAAAAGTTGTATTTTAAACATAACAATGAATGCCTGTCCACATGCACAATGTGCATTGCAAAATCAACACTAAAGCTACTTTGTGCCGTGTCCACCTCCTGCAACACACTGCTCAGCGCACACAGCACAGTGAACAGCCATTGCATGTGATGCACACCCTGAGCATCACATCTAAGTGACAAACTACATAAAAAATCCAAAATAGGCATGTACAGGATCCACAAATGGTCATAGAGCATGTGCTGCAGGGACACAGTGGGCACCAGAAGGCAAACAGAGTGTACACGTGGACATGTAAGGGTGGTTGTACATGTAGTGGATCATAGTGCGAGTGTGTGGGTCAGTAGGGACATGCACTCAACATATGCATGTGAAATCAAGTGACCATCAGTGTCCTCTACACATCACATGTGAACATTCACCATGTGTATACCCCAGCATGTAAAATCACAACCATCCCCTCACACCTGAAAGGTAAACACAACACATGAACAGGCATTGATCAGCAGAATACATCATGTAAATAGGAAAGCACAATTACAATTTCAGGGTGCCCATCACACTGCAGGGCAAGACAACTATCAACAACAAAACACCCCCCCTCCCTCACAAATCACTGCAACCCACTGAGCAACTGCATCTGGGTTATTCATCCAACATCCATGAATTCCACCTTGCCACAGGATCACCCTTCCCCTTTGTCACCATCTCCCACCTTGTGTGTAAAAGGTTGCCAGCACCCTCAGAGTCCACCTAGATTTGCAACAGCACAAAATCCAACAGAACTCAAAGCAGGACAACACAGAAGCCAAGCAAATAGCCTGCAGGCAATAAAACAAACCAGAACAGCCTCTAGTAGATGACTTGAAGTAGCAGTACGCCACAAAGGCCAAGTACTACCACAATGATGGTAACAACCAAGGTAGCACAGTAAAACAATGTACCAACAGGATCTGAACCATGTGTGGCACATAACATTGACTGATGCACCACGAACAGATGTCTACTGTCACAGCTCCCGTGTACAGGCGCAGGAGTGGCATGAAACAACCACCCCCACCGTGGTCTGGGTGCCTGCAAGGTCTAACACACACAGGCCTCTGAGACCCTGGTGGGGAAGGAGAGTCAGGGATATACAGTCGGGACAGGCATTGGCATACTGGATAACCGGAATGAGGTGCAGGAGAGAAGAGTAGGATTGACATGGGAAAGTAGGGAATGCACCAAAATGTAGCACACACATTAAGACATACACAATTAGATCAAACTTGTTCACATGCAAATAGCCCCAAATTACTCAAATGTAAGTCAAAGAGAAACTTATCTCTGGGGTGAGTGCTGGCCTCCTGCCTGCGCACTCTCAGGTCCGGTAACAGGAGCATTGCAATGCTGCAAAGAGAGCCACAGTTAATAATATGTCCGTGCCCAAAACACACAAACACACCACCAAATATGCCCTAAAGTAACAAAATACACTACAAACAGACAAACTTGTGTGGATGCTTCATACCCATACGTAACATTACCCCTCTGATGGTTCATACCAAGTCAATGCAGTAAGTCAGGCACCGGTGGGTGCGTGGCAAATGGAACACCAATGTGTCACGATTCACACAACATGCAATGTTCCCTGTGTAAGCAGACAGACGCATATAGCAAAGTCTGACTTCAGAACAAGTCCTGTACCACCATGACCAAAATAAAGTAGCCAGTGCATGGATAAATTCCTACTTGGAAATGAAATGCACTGCACCCGAGGCTGTCATTTGCTGTCTGTCCCTGTGAGCTGCTTCATTCCATTTCTCTGAATGCTACATGGCTAATACAAGTGCCTCAATGGACCATGGTGGACCGGAGGGTATGTGCCACTGCCCCTGCAGGTGCCCCAGACAACTTTCACATCAACTAGCCATCAGTCCACTAACACATCTGAGCTGTATTGTGAGCTTCTACACCAATATTTGTCCAAGTTCACCGTCAGTACTGCTACTAAGCATGCATGTTCAACTGGCCAGGTGGAAGGTTTGCTGTGTTGTGACCCCCCTGTGCTGCTCACCTTGCCTGGAGTCCTTTGAAACACGTCATTGATTTTCAGATGTATGATCACAATACTTGTGCCTCTGCTTGTGCTCACATGCGCATGTCGGTAGCACCAAACGTGTCCTGATTCCAGACGTCCAATGGCCCATGTCTGCTGGCAAAGGTGGTCATGAGGCTCATCCCCCTGCAGAAAGTGCATGAAACACATGATTAATGCTTAATATTCATCTGCGTGTGTCTCTTCAGGCAATACATGACTGGACCATGTCAGAGACGTACATCAGAAATCACACCATCAGTCCGTCTTTCTACGGCATGATTTGCAACAAGCACATGTTCATTAAAGATAAGAAACATACTACACAATGCATAGCAATGAATGTACACATGAATCATTGAACACCCCATCTAGCAAAAGAAGAACAGTGGACAATTACACCCAATCACCCCCACTTGGGGTGTTAACAAAAGTTCCAAAGCAGCAGACATGCCACAGATATGACAGTCCATTGCCCTTGTGTAATAGGCGGTTACACCAAACCATCCTTGCAAGCCCATGGATAAGGGAAGCAGGAGTGGCATATGTGAGTCAAGGACCCCAAGCAGCAAACCCTTACACAAGACAAGCTTGAAGGGCCCAGCTGGAACAGACAGTGGATGCTTTCAAAAGCCACAAAGCACCACACCGTCACATGAAAGCACAATAGACTAGCAATTTTAAACTATATTAACTAATTACACTAACTATGAAAAACCTAATTTACCTATTTAAACTAACTATCAAACAGAAACTTAAGTAACTAAACTAAAAGAAAAATCAAAAATGGCCACATACGACCCGGGGGGGAGGCACCCAGGAGGGGGGAGGTACAGGGTGCTGCTCAACACCCACATGCGATGATGCTGAGGAAAAAAAAACCTCCATGGGCTCAACGCCTGCACAGCCCGACCTATGTGGGAGATAGATTGTCGTCCGAGTCTGGCTCTTCCTTGAAAGGAGGACGTGGCACAGGAGCATGACCACGCCTAGCCGCAACTTGCTCCTCATCGGCAGCAGCTCTGCCGGACGGGAGAGCCTGGTTCTGTGAGGTGATGACATATAGGTCTGCATGCAGAACCTCCCGTGATACACGTGCTTCCTCTTGCAAGGTAGCACGTGTAACACAGAGTTCCTCCTGCAAGGCCTGGCTTGACAACCGCTGCACCTCCCGGAAAGCATGTAGCTCAGCTGAGATGGTACGCTCAAGCTGTGCAAACCTCTCCTCTGCCCGCTCCCTCTGGGACATCAGAAGGACACCCAGAGTGGATCTGAGGGAAGCATACTCCTCCCTCAGGGCCTCCATGTGTGCCTCTGCGTGAGCAGCAATTGCTTCACACAGAGACAACATTTCAGCCTGGCGTGCCCTGTCTGAGGCCGCCATGCCCAGCCTGAGCGAGCGGGTCGTGGACCGTTCCACCTGCTGCTAGAGAAGCACCTGCCTAGCAGGGGGAGCACAAATCGGGCCGCACGCTCCATGTCCTCAGCGATGTTCTCCATTGCTGCCCCCTGGCGTTCAGAATTGGCAGTCATGTCTTGCTCCCACTTAGTATACAGTGGTTGCGCGCGGCGACTGCGTTGCTGGGCTTGACCCCTGAGGGACCCAAGGACTGAGTGTCCTCGTTGTGTTGGCACCGCCCGCGGCTGCACGACTACATGCCCCCATCGACGTGATGTCCCAGGCACATCAGTGACTGGTGTGGAGGGTGACCCTGTGTCCCGATCCACCACAGGCGAGGTTCCAAGGCTGTCTGACCCCTCAGTGCAGGTGTCCCAGACAGAGGAGTGTCCACATCAGAATAACTCAAGCCTGACATATGGACCTGATGCTCATCCAACTCGACATGGTCATCAGAGTGTTCATCAGGGCTGGACTCATAGGCAGCCAGAGACAAGATGGACTGTAGCATGTGCCTGGCATAACAACACCATCCTCCGGCTCCATTGCGTCATCACCTGAAAAAGAGAGAGGAAAAAGGTCAGTACACATGTTAGAAGCACACTACACACACACACACACACACTGACACCAAACACATCAGGCAGACATGTGACACACAAAATAGGACGTGGCATGCATGCTGGGTAAACTTGAAATTGCTTCTGTGATTAGACCTGTGGAAAGGTGGCAGTTTGCACTGAAGTGGGTCTATGCAGTGCAGCAAATATGTATGTTACTCACTATCTACATGTACAAGGACTTCATGGTGTGTGTCAGAAAATGTGAAGGCAGTGCAAGGTCAACTTCAGGCATCACGTGCAATGTGCATTCAATGGGTAGCATGTCTACAAGCAAACCACCCCTCCCCCAAGTGCAAAAGCAGGGATGCCTAGCATGGTATCAAAAGGCTGACCATAGACCTGTGTATTGACAGACAGTGTTGACTAGCATCGACAGCATCATGTGAGTCAAGTGAAAACACAGCAAATGATGATGGGACAGTAAGCAGGACACATGATGAAACCTCTGGAGTACACCCACGTGTGAAGAAGACACTACACCAGTTGGACAGAGTCATTGGCCATTAAACAGGCTGAGGCCTGTGACCCACAAAGATTGTCAGACCCTAAACATGTGTGCAACGCAGTACTGAGCCACAGTTGACATGGGAAGGCAGATGAAATTCCATGCAATGTAGGTCATCCAGGACTCGTATTACAGTGATCATCCAGTCATGGACACATAGGGGCATGCGTGGAATGCACATGGAGCATGAATGGGCACTCATGTCCCTGCGGGACATCTGACCTCTGCACAGTCCAAGTCAGACACCCTTCATCAAGTATTAAGGATGTACCACACAGCATATGTCTAGCAGATTGGCCGCTGGATGTTAGCATGTACACAGGAGGCATGAACAGGGAAGTACCCAACGGCAATATTGTAGCAAACCAGTGCTAATTGGGGTGCAGAGCGAAGGGTTGAGGGGCAAGGGAGCATGCCTACATTGAGTACCCGCTTGCAGGCAGAGGACACATGCACGTCAGTCATGCTATGCATAGTCCCTGGGCTGAGAGGAAGGACACCCCATGCTACATGCAGAAGTGCCAGTGAGCTGGAACATGGACCGGATGGGCATACTGGTAACCAGCATGTGAGTAGGGTGCAATAGTGGTGATGCGGACAGTCCCCGTCCGCTCCACATGTCCACCATCCAGCAGAGTAGACATGCATCAGGGAAACGTTGGATTACTTTCACATCAGAACCATGTACACGTGACATGTAGTGGCAGTCATGCACAACACACCACACAAGTAAAACGCGCATCAACACTCACTGGACTGGGCATCAAAGTCCGGCATCTCTCCCACTCCTTCGACCTATACAGATGGTATGAACTCTGCAACGAGTGACTCATGCAGAGTGAGGTCTTCCTCCTCTGGTGCAGGCCCACTGCCAGTCACCAGAGTCAAGTTGTAATTTGAGCCACGCTTAGCCTTAGCGCTGCATTTGAGGTCATTCCAACGCTTTTTGCACTCTTGAGCATGCGCACCTCATGGCCGAATGCACTCACATGTTCTGCATCTTGCTTCCAGTGGGTATCACGGTGGGCAGCCATAGTCTGACAATTAGCACCCACTAGCATGTCACGGCTGTGGTCCCGCACGTAATCCACGAGGAAGTCCAGTTCCTGTTTGCAGAAAGGCTTCTTCCTCGACGTGCCAGAGGTCGTGGCTGTGTGTGGGGTTCCAGCCTTTGCTGCAGGTGCAACCTTCATCCTCTTTGATTGTGGCGCAGACCCTGGCTGGCTAATGCCGCCCTGATCGGTATGGCCAGCCAGGGTTCGGTGGATTGAGCCAAGGGAGTGGCAGGTGGAGGGACGACCAAAGGCCTGACTTGTGTCAGTGACAGCTGGGTGCTGTCTAATGTACCCTGCGCAGCAACATCTGCTGTGGCAGGGTCATTGACCGCAACTGTCCTGGTTGGCAGACTCACAACCGGGGTGTTTTTGGGTGCATCTGCCCCTGCACTTGCCAACACCCGGCTGTTCGGGGCAGCAGATAACATAACTGCCCCAGGGACACGTGTCTTGGTCAGGGCAGCCCTGTGTGCCTCTACGGTTTCCCTGCTGGCCTGTTGGAAATCTTCCAAGGGCTCTTCAAGTGCCAACGCAGCCTGCGCTGGCAGACCCTGAGCCTGGGTGGTGGTATCCACAGCTGCACCTGCAGCTACCACTACCCTTGGGCACGTGGCAGTCGATGAAACGGACTGCCGGGTCACACGGGCGCCAGTGCCAGATGCAGAAGCTGCACCTCCCGGAACCACAGGGGGTGGTGGCATGACTGCACCGACACATGGTACAACATCATGCTCAAGTGGCGCACCCCTGCCTCTTCCCCCTCTGCGGTCACCCTGGACACCCTGGAGTCCCCCTACTCCCTGGTCAACCTGGCCATGTCCCCGACCATGCCCACCACAAGGAGGACGTCCAGCTGAGGCGCCCCTTAACTTTGGTGGCCTCCCAACATGTACAGGTGTAGTAGTGCCAATGTGAGGTGTACACCACAATTGACCTGGGCAATTGGGGTGAAGGGGGTGGGATGCAAGATGTTAACAGCCCCCCTGCACCTGCAAGGCTGTATGTGACCCCGGTGATGTAGTGACGGGTCACGAAACGCTCAGGCACCCCAAAACTGCAGTAAAACCGTGCACGCAACCCTGCAGCCTACGTGCGTGGAATCAACCTCCCGCAGTACGCAGTGGCACCCAGTAACACGAAAAACACGTACTCATGGGTCACGCAGGCTACTATGACCTCGAAAACGGGTGCGATACAATGGGGCACCCGCAGTGGGAAAAATATCATGCGCGACTCACCGTCTGACTAGCGCGATGCAGAAAAACACGCGTAGCCAATACCCCCGCCAAAAGAAGAGATACGTCCTTGATAGCTGTGAAGTTGTGATGGCACGTGAAACAACACGAAGCAGGAACACACGCCGGTCTCCACGAAAGGCACGTACAGCGAACTGCTGGCCCTGCTCACCTTTAACCCGTGCTGAGGGAAACGCCTGCATGCGTCATGTCACTTATGTGCGTACGCCCTTTCCTCGGATTACACGCATTCACACGCGGACGTGTAGTTTTTTCACACGCGCTGAACCGCTATGCCCACGTCAGGAGGGAAACGCCCGCGTAACGTCACAAAAGCGCTTACGCGCTAAGGGCCTTTGGTCCAATGAAATGGTCCAATGAAATAACGTACGTGTGCTGACGTGCTTCCGCGCTAAGGGCCTTTCCTCCAATTACATGCTGATGCGCAATTTTTTCACGTGCCAAATCACTCCGTATCAAGCTGGCCACGCAACAACACATGGAAGACCACGCTACTGCCCAGAAGGCCAAATTACTACCCCCCAAAGCCGTGAGCAGGCTCCCACCTGCCATCTGCTGCTGCTGCCTGCCTGCCTGCTGATCACGTGCCCGGCTATTTGTTGCCTCCACGTCAGCCAGGGTTCCAGTTGCTGTGTCCACCTCTGCTGGAACAGAAGACTCCCAACTGGGATACCATCACTCCACAGCCCAGCCCCAGGACCCAATTGCCCACCCACACCTGTCTTGGGGGTCGCCATGTCGGGGCAAACACCATCTGAGACCACTGGCGACCCCCAGCCAGAGAGGCAGAGGGCCACCAGCTTCAGTGTGAAGGAAGTTGGTGTCCTGGTGGAGCATGTCCTGGGGCATTTTGATGCCCTCTTTGGAACATCACGCGCCAACAAGGAAGGACGGGAGAGGATCTGGGACGACGTAGTGGTTGCCGTCAATGCGGAGGGGGTGGCAACCCGCGACATCAAGCATATCAAGAAGCGCTGGGAGGACTTGAGGTCCAGGACCATCTACAAGGCCCGGCACCTCGCGGAGGGGGGCTGGGTCAGCATGAGTGACATCCAGATGAGGGTCCTGGAACGTGTGGGCCCAGCGTTCCACGCCCAGATCCTGCAGAGGAAGACCTGTCTGGAGTTGAGCGGTAAGTGGCCAAGCATTGGTGTGTGAGACAGGGCATGTTGCAGTGTGCTGGTAGTCTGATATTTACCTGTATTTGAAACATAGGCCATGTATGGATGTGTGTGTGCAGGGACATCATGGTCATGCATGTGAGACCAGTAATGTGTGAACCACATGGTTGGTGCATGAGTTACAAGGCAACATGGGTAGCTGTATGGCAAATGCACACATGAAAGCATGCCAGTGTCTGTTCTTGCACATAGTGGGGGTGTGAGGGATGGGTGCTGCTGTCATGTACATGTATGGTGCACATGTGTGTATGTCTGAGAAGTGTGTGTGTGACTTCGGCATGCCATGGATTCATGACACATGTCTGTGATGATGAGTACATTCACTCATGCAGTGCGGTCACCGTTGTATGCACTGTGTCTATCCACTGTGTCTGTGGTGTGCAAGGCATGATGCATGACCCTCCGGTGATGTGTGTACATGGGATCAGTGTGAGCCATGATGCATATCAGTTTGAAGGCAAGATTTTGGTTAATAGAGGCCCTTGTACATGGATGCTGATGTTGATTGCAGGTGCCGTGCGTGTTCATGCATGTGTGTTGCGTGCATTCACCCATGCGTTGTGGAGGGACAGGATGGAAGTGACGTTAGACACTGCAACTCATGTGTTATTGCTTCCTGTCTAGGGGAATGTTGTACTGTACCCTAATGCTTGTGTTCTATGTCTCCCTCTACGCAGCATCAAGTGAAGAAGAGGGTGGAGACGCCGCTGTGGAGCCAAGTGGCGGGATGCCTCCACTGGGCAGCGACACAAGGCCCAGCCACCCTCCCAGGACTTGCCATCATCTGGGAGCAAAGGGGCTGGTGCCGCATCTGCCACTACGGCTGTGGCGGAAGGGCCGGGTGAGCCCCCACAGGGGCTTGCAATGGCGGAAGACGGTAAGGAGAAATCCAGGTTGCTGGTCTCCACAGAGGAGGAGGAGCCTGCTACTGAGCCGCACATGGGGCCTGGTGGGGGTTGTACCACTGGTGCAAGTGGTGCAGTCCAGGGCCAGGGTCAGGAGGCAGCACAGGTCACCGCGCAAGGGCCGTGCAGATCCCTGTCCTTGACCCTCTGACTGCACCACCATGCACTAGCAGGGATGCCCCGTCCCAGGCCCATCCGCAGGTAGGGGAGAGTGCCATGTCATCTGCCTCTGCACTACCTGCGGACGAGGGGTCCCATGAATGTATGAAGTCTGTCCTGATTGGTGTTGCGTTGCGCACGCGTGACATTTGTGATGATGTGCGTTCTTCCTGGGCAGAGAACGCACGCCATCACGAAGAGCAGCGCCGTGACGTGGCACTGTTGGGAGGGGCCCTGCTTGGTGGGTTCCTACATGTGACGCGCACTCTGGCGGACCTCTCCTCCTCTGTGGAGACTATGCGCCAGTCATTCTCCCTGCCGTCTTCCGGCCCAGATTCCACCAGGGCCCCCTGTGGACCTGGCCTGACCAACACAGCCAGCTTGGTGGAGATCCCATCCCTGCCACAGTCGGGTGTCGGCGGTCCAGCGGTCCAGCAGGGGTGGACACCACAACTGGAGACCAGCTGATGGAGGATGTGCAGGCATCATCGGACAGGGCACATGGACAGCAGCAGCAGCAGGAGCAGGCTCTAGGCGGGAGCAATGATGGCTCGTGGCCATCGACATCAGGGGGGCAGGCATCAGCCAGAGGGCAGGAGGATCCGGGAATGGATGTGTGTTCTGTGTGCCTGCGGTTGGTCCAGCGTATAGGTGCGGAGCGGCGGCAGGCGGAAGAGGCGCGGCTCACCATGGTCAGGGCGGAGTTCTCCATGTGTCGGTCGTTGAGGCGGGCAGAGTGCCTCGAGGTGACTTGCAGCGAGTTGGAACAGGCCATGAGTGCCTCCCTGCGAGACCACTGGGCCAGGACAGCGGCCCGCCTCCAGCAAATAGACATGGAGTTCGATGATGCCCTGGCCGAAAACATCAATGAGTGAGCCGCAGGACTTGCAGGACTTGCCCGTCACCATTGTAAATAGTTTATAGTTTCCTTTTTATTTTGGTGGCTTTTGGGCTATGCCCCACACTTTTGTAAATCGCTTTTTTGTTAGGTAGGTTATTAGATAGGTTTCATTTGTTTCGTTGGGCTCATGGACCCTTGAAAATTGTATTGTACATAGTTGGACGTTGGATTTATTTGGACATTTTAATTTCATTTCACCATAGATCAATGGATTTACCGTTTTGCGTTTCATTTGGATTAGGTTTGGTGGGCAGAGAGTTTTGGCCATTTTTCTTTTCGATTAATTGGATTTTTTTGAGGATTTTTTTATTTTTATTTGGACATTCATTTCATTTCATGTTTGCCATTATTTTATGCTTTAAGTAGTTTCAATTGGTTTTCATGTTAATACATTTTGACCTTTTACTTCAATGTGTGTGATTCACTCATTGGGTTCATGCATGTTGACATGTGGGTTTACTCAATCAATGGCAACCTGTGTGTGTGTGTGATGGACATGTGTTGATGTACATACTTGACTTTTGGTTTGTGTCATGAGATGGGCATGTCACTGCTGGATGGGTGAGTGGGTGGGGGACATAAGTGGGACATGAGTGGGGGCCTGCTGGCAGGTGCCCCTCACTGCTGGGGGCTGGGGATGCAGGGGGACATGTGTGGGACATGAGTGGGGGCCTGCTGGCAGGTGCCCCTCACTGCTGGGGGGTGGGGTTGCAGGGGGACATGTGTGGGACATGTGTGGGGGCCTGCTGGCAGGTGCCAATCACTGCTGGGGGGTGGGGGTGCAGAGGCACATGAGTTGGTGATCATATTGCAAGGTGACATGTGGCTTGGCTGGGGGGCATGCCCATGGTGGATGGGCTGCTTGCGGGACATGACCAGGGGTGCTGCGTAGTCCCCTGTGGTGTGGGCTGCCTGCAGGGGCCATGGAGGGGGTAGAGTGGACACCTGGGAGGACCCACATTGCCAATTCACGTGTAGGACTCCCCGTGCACCACACTGGATACAGTACCCCGCTCTGACAGCAAAATCGCATGTGAAACTTCCCACAAACCCCAGTAATACACGTACCCCGCTCGCACAGGCCCTTTCACGTGTGAAACTTCCCGCGAACCACAGTAATACACGTACCCCACTCGCACAGGCCCTTTCACGTGTGAAACTTCCCATGAACCCCAGTAATACACGTACCACACTCACACAGGCCCTTTCACGTGTGAAACTTCCTGCGAACCCCATTATACACGTACCCCGCTCGCACAGGCCATTTCGCGTGTGAAACTTCCCGCGAACCCCAGTAAGACACGTACCCCACTCGCACAGGGCATATCGCGTGTGAAACCTCCTGTGAACCCCAGTAATACACGTACCCCACTCGCACAGGCCCTTTCGCGTGTGAAACCTCCCACAAACCCCAGTAATACACATACCCCACTCGCACAGGGCCAATCGCGTGTGAAACTTCCAGCGAACCCCAGTAATACACGTACCCCACTCGCAGAGGGCCAATCACGTGTGAACTTCCCGCGAACCCCAGTAATACACGTACCCCACTCGCACAGGGCCAATCGCGTGTGAAACTTCCCGCAAACCCCAGTAATACACCTACCCCACTTGCACAGGCCCTTTCGCGTGGAAACTTCCCGCGAACCCCAGTAATACAAGTACCCCACTCGCACAGGGCCAATCGCGTGTGAAACTTCCCGCGAAACCCAGTAATACACGTACCCCACTCACACAGGGCCTATCGCGTGTGAAACTTCCCTCGAACCCCAGTAATACACGTACCCCACTCGCACAGGCCCTTTCGTGTGTGAAACTTCCCGTGAACCCCAGTAATACACGTACCCCACTCGCACAGGCCCTTTTGCATGTGAAACTTCCCGCAAACTCCAGTAATACACATACCCCACTCGCAGAGGGCCAATCGCGTGTGAAACTTCCTGCGAACCCCAGTAATACACGTACCCCACTCGCACAGGCCCTTTTGCATGTGAAACTTCCCGCGAACCCCAGTAATACACATACCCCACTCGCAGAGGGCCAATCGCGTGTGAAACTTCCCGCGCACCCCAGTAATCCACGTTCCCCGCTTGCCGTGTGCTGTGTGGCAGCCATGTATACTGGTACAGGGTTAGCGCAGCCCTTTGCGCTGGATTGTGGATTTTGATGGCTTTTCCCTGCACGAGGTGCGTTCTTGGGGGTGTAACTGGTGCTGCTGCAGGGTCGCTGCACCACTGTGCGCCACAGCTGGTTTTGGTAGCTAAAATCCATGAATACACTGTGCACGGAAATGGATTTTAGCGCATGTGGCTGGTGCAGGCAATCGCACGTGCACACTGTGCGCCAGCCGCGTTCGCCACTTGTGCGCTAAATTCTATGAATTACCTCCACATTTACACATCAGTTGTATAACATTTCACTAAAGTAAAGCAGTTTAAAAATCACACTCTTAATACACCACACTGCTCCCAGTTGCTTCCAGACAAGTTAAGCTCACAAAATGAAGTGGGAGCAAAATGGCAGAAATTTAAAAGGCAGGGAAAGACAAAGTTAGGCAGAAATTGAACAGCACCAACAGGTAAGTAAGCAGGGCAATCTAGAAAGAGGAACTACAGTGATGGAATCAAATCAAAAAGGCTTAGGGCCAAAGTCAATAGGACAAAAATCTTTTGCTCAAGATCACACCGTTCAGTGTAGTTCGTGGTTAAATCTTTGCCAAGAGATCCAGACGAAGTTGGTCGGCAGAAAAGTTAGGTTAAAGAGTAGCGAATGATAAGCCCCCGGATTGGAGAAAGATTTCACACACTTTCACCACTGCTGAACGAAACGAACAGCTGAGGCGGACGTTCCTGGTAGTTCCTGTAGGCTCACGGTTCCTGAAGCAACTATCAGACTGACAAGAAGCAGGAAGACTGGAGGGTCCTGCACTACCCAGGGAAGAAACCAGCAGCAGAGCAAAGCAACAACTAAAAGGTGCGCTCCTTGAAACGCAAGCAGGTTCCGCCCTTCCTGGCTATCCGGCCCACTGTAGCTCTGTACCGCGAATTCGACCAGAGGAGGGAGTCTTGGCTTGCAGTTTGGGCGAACTGGTTGGTCCCACCAGCTCAGAGGAAGAAGATCCTGGAGGATCTTCTCTGTTGTTGGAGTTCGAGGATTCTGACCTGCAGCAGGGCTTCACCGGGCAGTTCAGTCATGGTAGGGGTCCTCTTCCATCAGCTTCACGTCGGTTCTTTCGTTCTAGTGGCGACTCTGCCTTTCCAGACCCAGAAGCCTGCTTTTTATGCAGTTTTCCCCCATTCATACAGCCTGACTGTCAATCACACAGCAGGGTGGCTGTCCCGCCGACCGTGAAAAGACAGTGAACAAAGGAATGAAACCTGGTTTGGCGAGCATAGTAAAACACGAGAAAGACAATTTCAAAAAGAAATGGCGAATAAACCCAGCCAGAACTTTAATAAAATATATATGGTCTAGCGGGTTTAAGTTTGAGGCTAACAAGATAGCCTAAAACAATACCAAGGTTATTTAAGATCACGCGGTAGGAAAAATAGGGTAGTTACCACTGCTACTAGCCAAGTCTTGATGAAAAGGGAGCGAAACAATGCTCCAAGAGAAACAGACAAAAAGGGATAAGTATTAACGTTTTCCAGTACTCCATGTAAGATGGTTTGTACTGGGTCTGTGGTTTTAAAGAGGCTAATACAGTTAATGGTAACTTTATATGTTCTGGGAGACAGTAGTCAGTCCTAGAAAATGGAGTCTGAGTTTCGAAGTCTAAAAGACAACCCTGTGTCACTGCACTGAAGGTGCTGTGTAACACACAGTAAAAAGATGATGCCTGTGGAGTAGGTGAGGCTCCACAGTGTATGAACACAAACATGTTAAACACACACAACAAAAAATAAATCCTAGAAATCCAGCAAAGCTGCTTAGGGACTCAGTAGGTAGGGGAAATTAGCCATTCTGGAGAGTTCTCCCTAACAACATCCACGATGTAAGCCTCAATCCCCTACCCAGTTTGATATTGCTTACACCGCCACCCCTCCACCCCCACCTTCACTATCACGAAAAGGTTGCGGACTACGCAGTAGGTTCACGACTACACATGCCACATCCTGGGTGGCTGTATGCGGATAGTGAAATTGTGCATACTTTTAGTAAACTTCGTAGTGGTCATGCTTTGGAATGGCACAATACTTGCATTGTAAATGTGTAACGGTGCATTTGAAGTGTTTTACAGGAGTGACAGTGTTGGATGATGGTGGATTTGTTGCGATTGGTGGACCGTGTGGGCCTACATACGCACAAGCCAATGAGGTAGTGTTGCAGAGAGAGAGTGCGAAGGGAAGATGGTCTGCTCTAGCTTTGGAGGGGTGTGACCCTTGCAGTACTTGGGAAAGGTATGTGCCACATTCTGCACTTCTTACCATGCTGGCCAATGGGAATGAGACTATGGCCTTTGGCCAATCAGGTGCTCTGGGTGTGCGTCACAAGAAAGGGCGGCATTCACTTTTTCCATTACTTTGTGTACTGTGGCTGGCAAACAGGACAAGATGCACAGTTTTCGTTGTTGGTTATTTCTTTGTGGAAGATCTGTGTATGTATTCCCTCCAAGAAGATTTATCTCTCAATTTTGGTTAAGAGGGAGTGGATGCTTTGTTGTGTAGTGTCGAGGCGTGCTGCTTTGGTGGACTAAATGGAGAATGTCAAGGCATGGCTTCTTCGGCAACTGTACATGTTGTGATTGTGCACTTTGGAGCCTTCTTTTTGGGTTACATGCCTTGTTACTGTGTGTACCGTCAACTGAAGATTATGATGTAAGCAGTGCAGCACATCTTTCCTGCTGCCAAGGTGCTTTTCTCATGTATACCCCCGAGAATGTTGTGGAAGTATTCCAATGATTCCTGTCGACAGCCGGAGGTCAGAAGGGGTCTCATCAACAGAAGCATGTCTGACTTCTTGAGTGCTGCTGGGATGTTCTCCTGTTAGAATGCTAACATTGGTTTGCGATACATACACCTTTTCATGACAAATGGCTTGTCTTTGTCGACCAGTCGCAATGAAATGTTGTTTCAATATCTACACACCTAAACATAAGTGGAGTTGGGGTGCCCTTTGTGGGAGAAAGGAAGTAGCTGGGCACTTTGAGTACTGAACAACACAAAAACAATTGCTGCAAAAGAAATGGTAATCTTTACCTTAGACATTTATAAAATCAGTAAACTAAAGTACCTTTTTGTCCGGGGCTAATGTGCCGAATCTTGCCCCAAGCTCCATCCTATTCATGCATGATAAATAGATGCCACACCAGTCTTAATGTTTTAAATGGATAATTGTTAATAAAATGCTTGCACAGTTCAGGTTACATTCAAAAGAGATATATATATAAACAAGATATTTAATATATTAAACACAACATATGAGTACAAAAGACAAAATAATAAAGGATTTTCTGTTTACCAATCCTGTTGTTTAAAGATAGTGATATAAGAATGGAAATAGAAATAGTCGAGATGCCAGTGAACAGAACCCCAGTGCCGGAGGGAAGAGGAAAATAAATGAAGAAATATAGATAGACCAACGTCTCTGAATATAGTGAGGTCAAAGAGTAAAAGTAGAAATCGAGTGCTGGGTTTTGAAATGAAATCTAAGCGAAATATTCTCCCAACGAAAATCAAATCTGAATAGAAATTAACAAAAAACAATCTGTAATGGCAATTCTTGGTATTTCAATTATTGCACCAGAAGCTCATTTGTGTATACTTCTGATCCAGTGTGTATACAGATTTACCCTGTATTTTAAATTCAAGGTTAGTCAATAAATGGTTGATTAAACCAATCTGTTTTATGGTACATGCTACTGTGTTGGTTTGTTGTGATGTGCTCATGTGTTGGAGTCCACAAGTTTAAATAATTCACTCTGTAGATTCCATGAGGAAACCCCCCCATTGGGTCTACACACTGCACTAAAGACCCTACTGTAAGAATGTGAGCTAAAGTTGAAAACACATTTACGTGTGAAAACCCCAAACAGGTGTTTCTAGGGAAGAACCTTTAAATTAAAAAAAAGAGAAAAAAAAAACACAAGCATTCTTTTAAGAGCCACCACATCTAACAACATCCATTCCCTTGGTTGTAAGTTATTCCCCCACTGCCACGTGCGCCCAGCATGAAAAGTACACGAATATCGCGATAGTTGCAGGGTGGCACGTGTTACATATGCCCCTTTTACTGAAGACGGCCATAAAAATGGGCCTGTAGAGGCTACAAGATTGGGCAATAAAGGTTGTGGGTGTGGTGTGTACAGACAGACTGTGCTACACAGTGTATTTATAAACAGAAATGCAGAGGGTGCATTTAATGCTGCCTGTTTCACGAGGCACAGCATGCAGGTTTTAGAGGATTCCCATATAGATTGACTGAAAGTGAATGGAAAACATTGTGCAGTGGTTGCTCATTTTGCAATCTATCATGTGCATGTGTAGTGCTATGGACTAGCTACAGTGAAGTGACTGATTTTTGTTTCTCTGTGTGACACCTTGGTGACAAGCAATCATGCCGATATTATTGTTGTTCATTGTGCAGGGAAAATTGCACAGTATGTTACACAACTTTCATGTGCCTGTTTCTGATCTCTTGCATATATTTCTATTGCATTAGGCAGCCACTGATGTGGCAGCATCATTTTCTATTTGGTCCTTGAATGCAGATGCGCGGTATCTTTCAAAGAAGTGTATTTGTGCCTTTGTTCGACATGTGCCAATGACATACTTCGGCCATGGTAATATGACGTTTCACAGCACAAATACTTTTCCCCAACTATAACGTTCATCTTACTATGCCTGCCATCCCGATTTTTGCACACCCCATCTATATTGGCTTGGTGCCCTTCTTCAAATTAGTGTCATTTTTTTGTAGTCAGTGTTGCGCAGTGACACTCTTGAAAACGCTCTGCAAAACGTAAAGAAACCTCTTTGTACAGCGACCCCCTTTCTAACCGATTGAAGTACAGTGTTTAGCACACTGCCATGCCTCCCACCCTGCATGCGTGCATTGGCTATTCCATTGTTGATCTGTGAAAGGTGCTTTCCTTATATACCTTTTTTCCTTTCCCAGTTCATTTTCATTTATAATGGTGTTCTCACACGCGCCGCAGAAGGAACGGCAGGAAAGGTCAGGTACAGAAGGGGCAGCACTTGCATGGATACTATAGGGGATGTGGGCCGGGAGACGGAACTATTGAGTGGCCATCACCAACATAGGCGCTCATCATTGTAATGCTCCTTTAAGGACCGTTCCCACGCACTTCCAAGTACCTTCCTTCTGTTGCCCTTTGGTCTGTAGTGCAGCATATGGTTTGCAATGGTTGTTTTACAGCTCTGCTGCCCTACAGGCGTGCCCCTCTTGTTGCCCACAACAGATGTGGCAAATGCTATGCATGAAAGTGCCCTACATAATTGTTGAAAGGGCGGTAGCCTGCCCAGAAGGCCCTTGCACTTTCATTTCAGTTGTTGTCACATGCAGTACAAACAATTTATGCTACGGCATTAGTGTTAGGGGTAGCATTCATGGATATACGTACATTGTGGAATATGAGAATGTTTATAAGAAAGCGAAACACAGCTTCATCATGTGCATCAGGAAGCCATTAACTTTGTGTGACCCACTCAGCTACATCGCCTTTCTAACCATCACTAAGATTGTTTGCGCTGAGCATACTCGGATGTTTCCTTAATTGCCTTTACATGACTTACTACAAACTGTTCCACCTGCAGTTAAATTTTTTTTTTCAACTGTATCAATGGCAGTCGACCTCTTGATACTTTCCGTCACACTGCTGAGTGCAGACAAAATGTATCTGTTTCACGGGTCATGGAAAGGCAAGGAGCAGATCAATAAAAGTAATGCGACATTTAACACGCGACATTTAACACGCCCACGTTACACTGCAGGTTGCTGTTCCTTGTTTACCAGTGGGTGTTATATAGTTAGGCATGCTTTAGCTACACATTGGTAGGTTTGCAGAGCCACCCACGAAGTCGGCAGCAGTATTTTAAATGCAGTAGTCTACTGCATGAATCCATAGGGCTGGCTACAGGGGCGGTGTTACCAGCATACAGTCAATGGCCTATTCTTGGGTCTAGGTGTGGAATAGAAACATGTGCGCTTCCACAACTACTTAAAAGTGCATTTGAAGATGCAGACAAGCGGTCACTAATGGAGTCTTACGGATACCTGCAGTGTGATTGCACAAACGCCAACTAGGTGCAGTTTCCCAACGAAACCTCCATATTGCTCATCTGTAGTCATCTCGGCTAGTAGTGTGCGGCACAGATTTACCATGCACTGTTAACACAAAAAGAGATCCCACTTACACACTAAACAACATTTACTATGTACAACTGTAATTGCTATGATACACCAACACTATTCGGAAAAGTAAGGGGTAGCGCAAATGGATACATACACCAGACAATTTGCCCTTTCTACACGTTCATCATGAGGGCAGCCAAGGAATCAGTAACAAACCATTGTTAACAGGACGTTATGGTTATGTTGCTGTACCAAATACCTATCCTCTTTACAGAAAGCGCTATGCTAAAGCAACAATCTGCTTACAGTACCTTACTAAAAACCTAGGAAATGCACTAACAAAAACTTTGTTAAAGGGACGTTATGGTTAAGTTGCAATAGCAAAAACCTATGAAATTCAATGGAAAAACATTGTTACAGGTGCGTTATGGTTACAGGTAAAACGGAACAAAAAACAAAATTCGACACTTATGGTAAGTTTAGCAACCATAACTCGTGCCACAAGTGTGCACTGCAAGGACTAACACCCATGACATCAAAGATGCACTCACAGGGTCTTCACCCTGATCCAGTCCCTTCATGTTATAGTAGCAGATCTTCAAACCTGCCACATGGACCTGTGAATCACTCTATGAGGCCACTGGTTAGGGCATGTGGCCATGTCCAGTGGCTACTTTGACCACCTTAGGTCCTTTACCTCTACCCAAGGAACAGGCCATCAGTCGCAGCCCTAGGCGTCCTAATGTTATTTTAAGGACAACTACATACCTGGTTTCACCCTTATTATGGATCATCAGCGCAGTATAGTCCTGACAGCCTTTCACAATGGCTGTTTTGGGTTGATTAAGCTATGTATAAAGTAGCACTGCCCTCTAAGAAAATTACTATTTTCTGAAGAAAAAGGTTTGAGTTTGCATTCATTTGCATACCCACAATGCCTTGCTTATGTGGCTTGGAACTGGAGATGTACTTCCAGCGAGGGCTACTACCTAAAGCCCAAACCGCTGGATGGATTTTCAACAAATTTGAGGCAGGAGCAGGGGCTTGGTCCCAAAAGCGTGCTTTTGTAAATTTGGTGAAAATCTGTCCAGTAGTTTTCTTTAAAATGACCAAAAAGTAGGTCTCAAAGAATGTGTTATATCTATGTCCGCTCGGCGGAGACACTTCCCTGTTCGCTCTGCGGGCAGGACACCAATTGGCTAATGGCCTTGCATCATGTCCACGGACACGCAACGTGTCTGCCGATTGGCTGAAGTGGCTGCCATCTTGGATCCGCCGACAGCGCGGCAGCGAACTGAGGTGAAATGCAGTTTTGGGGAGTGTTTTGGTGTGCAAGAGTGCTTGGGGAGGTTTAGGGAGGAAGATATGGGTGAAATACTGTATTTGTTTAGGTGGCAGGTGCTACTGATGTATTAGCTGTGGCCACGCTGTCCGGAATGTTCTTAATTACTGAAAATGGGGGGTGTTCCAAGGATAGTATTCCCGTCTGTGCTGTGTGCAGGCAAGTTGAAACTGTTCTAAGGACACGCGTGGTGTCAGCGGACTTTGAAATTGAGTATATGTTGCAGTTAAAATTTTTCAATGTATGGGTGTGATACTGAGTTATAAGCCACCATGGGTGTGATATGCTGTGGTGGTTGTGGCTAGGGCCTAGGTTTTGGGTACAGGCCAGGCCATACACCCAAGACTCTAGGCCCTGGCCACAACCACCACAGCATATCACACCCATAGATCACACCAATAGCATTGAATATCTATTAGGTGGTTGTGGGCAGGGACTAGTGTCTTGGGTGCAAATTTGGAATATGCCGCAGTTAAAATGTTTGATTCGATGGGTGTGATAATGAGTTATAAGCACCATGGTTGTGATATGCTGCGGTGGTTGTTGCCAGGGCATAGAGTCTTGGGTGCATGGCTGCAGGCCGTAGGCCATACACCCAATACTCTAGGCCCTGGCCACAACCACCGCAGCATATCACGCTCATAGATTACACCCATAGAATCAAGTATCTATCAGGTGGTTGTGGGCAGGGCCTAGAGTCTTGGGTGCAAATTGCGTATATGCTACAGTTAAAATGTTTCATTCTATGGGTGTGAAAATGAGTTATAAGCCACCATGGTTGTGATATGCTGCGGTGGTTGTGGCCAGGGCCTAGAATCTTGGTGCATGGACGCAGGCCGTAGGCTATATACCAAAGACTCTAGGCCTTGGCCACAACAACCGCAGCATAACACACCCATCGATACACCCATAGAATTGAATATTTATCAGGTGGTTGTGGGCAGGGCCTAGAGTATTGGGTGCATGGCCAAAGGCCATGCACCCAAGACCGAAGTTATAAGCAGTGAAGTTATAAGCCGCCATGGTTTTCTTATACTGTGGTGGTTGTGTCCAGGATGCAGAGTCTTGGGTGCATGGCTGTAGGCCGTAGGCTGTGGGCTATACACCCAAGACTCTAGATCTTGGCCACAACCACCGCACCATATCACAGCCAGATATCAGACCTATAGATTTGAATATCAATCAAATGTTTGAAATTATACTTACTGCTTGTTTTGTTGAGATTCCATATATTTTTTACATGAGTTTCGTACCTGGAGGAAATATTGTTTTTCAATTTCTGTGATAAAAAAAGAGCATGTTAGTGTATGTATTCTATAAAGACTTATTACATTGCATAATATACATTTCAGATTTTTTTGAACCCTCATATTTGGTTCACAAACCAGTGTACTGTGCATTTTGCTCAGTTTCTGTGTTTGCTTTTCAAATCTGTGGGAAAAAAAAATCCTTGTCGGATTAAAAAAAAACTTTTTTTTGTTATGCTACAGTCTATTAGTTTCCTTTCAGTGTTCACTTGTTGTTTCTGGTTAATGTTCTATCTGTTGGCTTGTTGCAGATTTCTGAAGCAGTTAGATACCTGTTGGGTAGTCTAATTGTCTATTTTTTTATATAATTTAGTGGTATTCATTTATCTGTTATTGAATCTTGGGCCAGTTGGATACCTGTTGGCGTATTCTAACTGTTTATAGTTTTTTAATTGATTTTTTGTTAATGTTGAAGTACAGATTAGTTATTAAATTTTGGTTTTAAGGAGATTAAATAAGCGTTTGTAAGATTTGCATTGGTTGTGGCTCCTGCGTGGTTGATTATACCTATTGTTGTGAAGGTTTTCTTACCAAGTGATTCTTGACCATGTGTGAATCCAGTCAGCTTGCAGTTGTTTTTGGTACCATCTGCATTGTAACGTAGATGCATTAGTATTACGTAGTTACTATGTGTTTGTATTAGTAAAGTCGAGGGATTATCTAAATTTACATAATCTGCCATGGTTTGCATTTTGTACAAGTTGCTGAAATGCAATGGATTCACAATTAGGTATGGATACATACACGAAGCGCTCATTAGGGATTTGTTCCTGTGTCACATTGTTGCAGAGAGTGCATATATGTTTCCACATGTATGAAATCTGGAAGATTTCATTTATAGGTATGTTTTTGCTTTCCAGTACTTGTAGTAAGTACATTAGAAATTCTTGTGGATCTTCTTGTGAGTTTATAGTGAATTTCACGATTCCAGCACAGTAGTCCAATTCTTGTCTTATTCCGTGAACACTATACGTGTTGTCCGGATTATTTGTTGCATTTCTATGGAGGACTAACATTTGCAAACACAATTGGTCTGTACTGTGTAAGTAAATGTTGTCAACAATTGGTGGCAATTGAAATAGAATATTCATTGCTACATATGCGTAGCAACTTACACCAGTTACATTTGAAAATTTGAATGGACCACATAGTTTGTGTCCAAGTCATTTTTTCTGAGTGTGTGTTGCTTCTTTGAAGACGTAGCTGAGTTACTTTGACTTCTTTGGTTGTGGTAATTGATGAAGTATTAGTTTCTTTTGCTCTCTTTGCAGGATTTGTAGTCAGATCCTGTTGCATTTCAGTTTGAATTATTTTTCTTTTACAACGTTTTCCTTTTTGTGGAACAGGATATGATTTTAGTTGGGGGGTGCATAGTGAACATAGTCTATTGTATTATAAAATGCAAGGAATACCAGTGTTTACTTTACTTGCATCAAAGTTGATTAGAAATAGACCTTCAAGTGTACGTAACCGTGATAGTGCTACGTAGCTCATGCCTTCTTTAAAGACTGTTACCAATATCTATCAATGCTTTGTCTAGGGTAAGACCTTGGGATTTATGAATGGTGACTGCATATGCAAGAGTTAGAAAAAATTGTTCTCTGTCTACATACATGTCTTTGAAGAGAAGAAATCGAGCTGTTGAGGGCCCTATCCTTTTTACTTCTGAAAATTTGTCGAAGAGAATATTGACAAACTGAATGTTGTTGTCACGTGGGTATGTTTGAAAGCCAACAACTGTACCCAGTGCTCCATTAAATAGTCCTTGCTCCACGTCAAGGTTACGTTTAAGCATCACTCTACAGTTTAAGGATCATTTTAAGATTTTCTCCAACCCAGCTATGTTGGAGATAGCATTTTCTAAGGTATTCAGTCTTGTTGTGGCTTGTTGAAACATGGGTAGTGTCATACCATGTATGTCCAGTTTGTCTGTGGAGCACATTTCAATTATTGGTTGCATTTCTTTTTTCAACATTGTTTCATTGAATTTGGAACAGCTTGCAAAAGTTGGCAAACTACGCCTACATGAACCGACAAGAACACTAAGATCAAGCACCGACATACGCCTGGAACCAAAACCCTACAACAGAAAAAAACTCAGAGGATCGTCTTTCTTTCCCCAGGCACCCAAAACATGGAATGACCTACCTAAGAATGTACGGAACACAACAAACCACCTAGCATTCAGGAAACTCCTCAAATCATGGCTCTTCAAAGCATAACCACAATGGAGACGCAATAGAATGCCCAGACATTAAAACAATGATGAAAATAACTCCAACCTCGGCCACTCTCAAATTGGACAAACACTCAAACCAAAGAACCAACCAATCGACAGAGCATAAGACATCATGGAAAATAGCCACAAAGGAAGGCTGCAGAGACTGACCACATACCTAGACCCAGACGAAAGCCCTCAAGTGATTCTCCCACTCATACATACCGGATGAACTTATCCAGACCGGCAGACGCACCTAGATAGACGTTGACCTGCCTCACATCTGGATAGGATTGATTGAAGGATAACATGCCCACGCCTAGAAAAAATGTGAATGCTAGCATGTGCCACACTTGGAGTTGTGAACACCAGCCTGCGTGGCGTTCGGATGGAGCTGTGAGTGTTAGCATGCCCAAACCTGGACGGATCTCTAAACTCTGGCCTGCGCCGCATCTAGATAGAAGTATGAATGTTGGCATGACCACACCTGGATGGAGTCCTGGACACTGGTCTGCGCCGCGTCTGCCGGCAGGTGCCACACTCGGACGGAACTGTGAATGTTAGCATGGTAAAGGTCAGGTAACCCACTAAACAATATAAGCTCATACTCTGCATACTTATCTCACTTAAAAAACTCACACAACCATCTCTCGCACAACAAGCCGCATGCACTTCACAACACTGCAACTACACATAAGCCGGAACAACAGCACACACGGACTGACTCCGATCCGATACCTGCACCAAAGCTCAACACCCAGTGTATACTGAGTTGAAGCCGCCAACAGAACACCACTCCTCTCACTATCCTACTCACTTCTTCACCTTACTAACCCATCCCACCTTTATCATTTACAGATCCGCACGAGCGCCTGGGGACCAATTCCATTGGTGACGGTGTGCAGTACAAATACCTTTAACATTTAACATTTAACATTAAGGCCATGCAATTGACATTTTTGTGCACTAATTGTTCCATTACAACAGTAGAACATGAGTTATCACCATAAAGTTCATGGATTTGCTGGGTTTTTAATATTGCTTGTGCTTCTTGAGATAGTACACCAACTCTAATACTTTTTAAAATGTTGGCGTAGGTGAGGTCTGCAGATTGGCGCATGTTTTCTGTTAATTCTCTGTATTGGAAATGTTGCCAAAGGTTGACATTTCCTATGCTGCCAACAGTTTAACGGCAGAGATTGTGTCCTAAGGTTTTAAAAATAGGTTCACCTTTCACTGGTGTCAATTGAAGATCTCAAAAAACAATAATGTGTTTTTCTCCAAAGAGTTCTTCATAGTTTGTTTTAAGTACTTCTTGCAATCTGATGTGAATCAAAGCCAACATTAGGTTGGAGGCCATGCTCACTTCATCTATTAGTAGCATTTTAATTTGTTTTAACACTCTGCGTAGTTGCATTGCAGCTTCTGTAGAAAGTTTGTAATAGTCTAATTTGTTTTGGTGTTCTACTGGAAGGAGTAGTAACAGGGTAAAGTGACACTGCCTATGTTGTAGGCAGCTAAACCTGTGGGGCAGTTACAACAGCTGACAGTTTGTCTTTTGTCAATTGTTGAAGGAACTTGCTGATGATTTTGATTAAGAATGTTTTGCCTGAACTAGCTTCACCACTGATAAATAGCAGTATAGGTTTGTAATTTTGGCAGGTACATTCTTTATTTTCGTGTTGTACACCATGTGCAATTGCTTTTGTTACTTCTTCAAAAATGGTGTGCAGGTCTTTGTCAAGTTTTGTTTGTAGTACAGTTAAGTCTTCTGTACCTTCTTCATAGTGACACACAGTGTTTTCTACTTCTGTCATAGCTAATTCTGCCTCATTTGCTATTAGTGGCTGTTCCAGTGGTTCTTGGCCTCCTGTTACAGAAGGTTGACTACTGTCTGAAGTGTCTTTATCTAGTTGGGCCTGGAGGTCTTCTTCATTTTGCTGTTCATTGTGCAACATTGTTTTGTACTGCATAAAGTTCACATTGGTGATAGTGCTTTCAGTTGCATTGAAAGCGTCTTCATAGCAGTCATAGTTATCTAGTATCTCTGTTTCTTTTCTCCATGGTTTAAAACGTTGTAGCAGGGACATGTAATATAGTTCTTTCTGTTGAGGAGTTTTTAGTGACATGATTAATTAAGCTTTGTTTGGTAAGTTTCACTAAACTGCCTTCACAATCTGCTACTCTATATCTACCTTTGTTTTCATCAGGTTCTATATTATTTTTGTATGCAAAGTTTTGGGCTATGTGGTATAGACACATGGTTTCCAAAGTGGTACTCCTGTTCGGGTAGTATGTGTCAAGTAAATTGTTTTTCAAAATCTTTTGGCTGTTGGGATCATTTTGACTATTGTTTCAATGTCCTCATATGATTTGAGAACTCTTTTTCTAAATTTAGCAGGACCAAGACTTAGCCATACTATATTTTCAGATTGTCCATAGAAAGCAATACCGGTTAAACTATCTGCAGCTTCGTAGGTGCCACATTCTCTATGAGAGAGCATTTTTATGCTTAAGCTGTACAATTTCTGAGATAGTGTTTTGTCTGATAATATGTCATTCCAGAGGACTTGAAGCTCTGTTTTTTCTGCTTTTGTTAAGTAGGCTGTAACATATCGTGCAACTGCTGTGGAATTGTCTGCAATGTACTGCACATCTATGTTTGCATTCCATAAGAGGGCAATGATTGCATTGTAATCATTGATATATATTGATTTGTCTGTTCTTTTTATGTAATACATGTTCTTAGGTGATTTACCATTAACACTGTGTCTAACTGAAGACATGAATTGTTCACTTCACCTGTTTCTGTAACTGGTCTAGGGAAACCAAAGCAGCATTTGGTGTAGTATTTCCCTTTGTTTTTGTATTTGCAACGACAATATTTGCCACATTTGTGTCTTTGAAATTGTACAATTTATGCATGAAGGTCACTATGTCTCATTTGTGAAGGGATTTCACAAGTGACATATTTTTGGATGAATTGCAAAACAGTGGCATCGGTGTCCTGACCAAATTTAGGAGCATCTTTAATCCATAAAAGCATGTGGATATGTGGCTTGGTATTCCTTTCTCCAAAAGAAGTGTTGCAATTCTCCGAGGAACAGTTTTATTACAAATAAAGTGTAGCATAGCAATAAAACAATGGTGGAAATATCTTGAAAAATTAACAGGATCTGGAGTGCAAAGTTCTCCAGGTGTTAGTATATCTATGTTTGTTTTGTTTTTGTTTGATATGCGTAGGAAATCATGTGAATCTTTTCATGCATATTCTGCACAACTTAATGTAACAAACAAGTGGGTGGTCCAAGGTTTCTGATCATACCACGTACATCTCCGTGACTTCGGAACCAGTATTCTTTCGTACCACGCATGTTTGCAAACAGATTTGTAATGCTTGTTTGTAAAACCTCATCTTTTTCTTGCACTTTTTGTATTAATTGCATAGCTGACATATTTTGAAAGTGGGTTCCCGATTACAATATGTGTGCAACTCCGTAACATAGAGTTTCTAGTTCACTTTGAAAGAGTAGGTGGAATATGTATTCCACATTTTGTCTAAATCTGGGATCTTCAGAAAACATTTGTAAAGAGCGCTTTTCTGATGATGTTATCTGAGTGGGTCTATCATTGGACCTTCCTCCTTTGCCAGTAGGAAATAGTACAGGAAAAGCATGTGCTTCTATACTTTTTTCCCTATATTCCCAATGGTGAACCTTTGGTTTGTCGCATTTGGTACGTTTCTAGTGCTTCATCTATGCTGTCTTTAGAGTGCAATGGATGAATTATATAATGGTCTAAAATATTGGATACTGCAGCAGGATCCAGAAGTTAAAATTGACCAGTTTCTGGTGAGTCTTGAATTATTTCAGTTGTTTCCCTTAAGTTTTCTCCAATATTTATTTTTTTGTAGTATTCATTATTGTCTTTTAGATACTGCAAGGCTTGTCTAACTTTATGTAAGTCCACGAGTTGTTGCGAAATGTTTTTGTCTTTTGTTGGTACACCATTTACTAAGACAATTAAAGATTGCTCTATTGGACATTGCACTCCTAGAGTGTGCACATTTTCTGTCAGATCTAATAGTAAATAAACTACTTTGCCACGAATGCCTTTCACCAATTGAGAAGGAGGTAATTTAGCTGTTTTTGGTTGAAGGTTTATTATTGCTTGAAATGGGTGAACTGTTTGAATTATGATGCTCTCATACAAATTGAGTTGTTGTATGGGTTTTGGTAGTGGAAATAATTCCAAGTTATTTGTGATAGCACGTGAATGAGTTTGGTTGTTGTCAAGTTTTGTAGTGCAGTAACTGCAAATGGGTCACTTATTTCATATTTGTTCTCTGCTACAAGGTAGAGAGCTACTTCAAACCATTTGGAATCTTCATTGTCTTCTATTGTGTATTTATTTATTTATTTATTAAATTTATATAGTGCGCAGGCAGCCCAGGGGCATTGTGGCACTGTTACTTGCAAGGAGGACTTAGTTACAATGTGTGCAGGTTGTGCCTTGGGTTACAGTGAGGCAATGACCTGTGATCAGATATACCACATAATACATCATACAATACAATTATGAGGGCTAGGCCATGTAATTGTTAGATGAACAGGGTCGTTTTCAGGGTTTTCCGAAAGGCGGTCAGTGAGGGTTCAGAGCGCAGGGAGCTAGGGAGGGTGTTCCAGTGTACGGCAGCGAGGTACGGGAAACTGGAGCCCCCTGCTCTGGTCCTTTTTACCCTGGGTACTGAGAGCATGCTGGCATAGGGTGATCTAGCGGGTCTTGTGGAGGAGACCAGGTGGATCCTCTGGGAAAGGTACATTGGGGCGGCAAGATGGACACATTTGTGGGTGATGCTTAGAGCCTTGAATAAGATCCTCTCCTTTATGGGGAGCCAGTGGGAAGCTTTTCTGGCAGCGGTGATGTGCTCTCTCTTGGCAATGCCTTGTGCAGCGCGTAGGGCACTGTTCTGTATTACTTGGAGCTTCTCAAGATTTTTGTTGGAGGTCCCAAGGAAAAGAATATTGCAGTAATCAAGTTGCGAGCCGGTTATGGCCCTGGCTATGTTAGTGCAAGTGTCTTTTGACAGATAAGGTCTGATTGCGTTAAGGAGTTTTGCATGGTAAGCGGCCGAGGAGGCAATGACGTTTACTTGTCTGGTCATGGATAGATTGGAGTCTAGGTAGACTCCTAGTGTTTTTACTGTGTCAAGTACTGGGATCGTGATTGAGTCAATGGTGAAATGGCTGAACTGAGCATCAAGTTTCTTGATGGTGTCAGGGGAGCCTACGAGTAGGAGCTCAGTTTTGTCGGAGTTCAGGCAGAGGCAGTTGATAGCCATCCACATTTGAATTGTGTTGTAGATGTTGTTGAGGGTAGCAGAGTCCGTGTCATAGTCGCCTGTCAGAGTGAGAAGGATCTGTGTGTCGTCGGCGTAGTTGGTGTAAGAGATGCCCATGGCGTCAAGGATGAGGAAGAGGGGGCGGGTGAAGATGTTGTAGAGGGTGGGGGAGAGGCAGGAGCCTTGGGGCACCCCACATAGCATGATAGAGGGTGATGCAGTGGCTAGGTCAGAGAAGACCTGCATGGTCCTGCCTTGGAGGAAGGAGGTGATCCATGTAATGGCTTCTTGAGAGAAGTTGGCTGTGGAGGAGAGGTGGTGGCAGAGGATGTCGTGGTCTACAAGATCAAAAGCTGCTGACAGATCCAGGAGTAGGAGCAAGACAGGTTTGCCTTGGTCCCTTGCGTCGTCCATTTGGTTTTTTAGGTCGAGTAGGGCGGTCTCTGTCCCATGCCTAGGGCGAAAGCCGGATTGTCTCAGTCCAAGGAGGTTCTGTTCTTCGAGGAAGTGCTGGACTTGCAGGTAGGCTGCTTTGTCTAGAATCTTGAGGAGGAAAGGGGCAGTGGTGATGGGGCGGTAGTTATTAGGGGAGGTGGGGTCAAGTGTGGGTTTCTTTATGAGGGGTCGGACCCATGCTTCCTTTAGGCAGGCGGGGACTCTCCCTGTGGTGAGAGAGGCGTTGACGAAGGCTGTTAGAAAAGGGGCCAAGGTGTCTGCGCAGTCTTTGATGATGGAGGCAGGACAGGGGTCCCCTTTGCAATTGGAGGGTTTTATGTTTTTCATAATGTTGATCATGTCGTTTTCTTGGATGGTTTTAAACGAGAAGGTGGGTGGGGCCTCAGTGGGTGATGGGGCAGTGGTGGTTGGGAGGGTGTAGTGTGGGTGGAGAGTGTTAGTTTGGTGTTCAAGATTTTGGCTTGGAGAGAGCTGATCTTGTTGCGCATGGCTGTTTGGATGTTGTCACACCATTCTTTGTCCTTAGTGAAGTTTTGGGGGGTGGGTGTGGGGTTCTCAAGTTCCCTGAAAATGGCGAACATTTCCTTGGTGTTCGACTTGGCCTCAGTAATTCTCTCTTCGAAGGATTTGGCTTTGGCTTTAATGATGGCTTTCTTGTAATTAATTGCAAGGGATTTGAAGTTGAGTTTGTCTTTCTCATCCCGTGATGTTTGCCAAAGAGCTAATGCTGCCCGTTTGTCGGAGCGTAGTTTTAGAAGGTCTTGGGTGAACCACGCATTAGCATGTCTAGTGGGTTTGGATTTCCGAGGTTTAAGTGGGACGATGGTATTGATTGCTGCTGTGATGGCCGTATCATAATTTTTTGCCAGAGTTTCTGTATGTTACATCTGTATGTTACATCTATAGTTTTTGTGTTACTTTTGTAAACATTTATGCGGCAACACACAAACACTTGGTTTCTTACTTCAGCGGATGTACTTTTACATTTTAGTATTTCTTTTTTGTATCTGTGTAGTAGAAGGTTGCCATGTGCAGAATTGTTGCTAATCTGTTCTAAAGCTATTACATTTTGTAAGTGGCTTTCACTTCCAAAACATTTTCTCTGGATACGGTCGATTTCGTCTTATACGTCTTTGGGTGTACCATGTAGAAGAGTGTTATTTAAATTGGCTAGTTCTAAAGCAGGACTTTTAGCATAGTACAGTTTATAGACTAGATTTCTTACAGTTGAATGATGTGTTGATATCATTTTGATATCATCGAAGGTGCTTTTGCAAATAGGTCCTGAAATGCAGGCTAATGAATGTCCTTGTAGTCCTGTGTATTTGCGCGCTGGACAGGTATCCATATTTTGCATCACTTTCATTTTGATTTTGTCTTTACCTTTCAAATACTGATTGAGGAACTGCCGTAAAGATTTGAAAGATTTGTTGGGAATGATACACATTGACGTGCACGGCCATTTGTATACTGGACGTTCTGGTTCAGCTGAATGGAGAGGTCATTCTGAGCTTTCTGGGGATATTTTTGTAGGCAGTGTTTCTTGTTCCATGATGGTATTATTAATTTTTTCATAACCTCGTCCACTGCTATGGATGGCAATTGTGTTTATTTGGTTTTGTTTGTATGCTTCTTCATTAAAATATGGTTGTGTGGTCGTGGTGTGACTCCATTCACCTCCACAGATATTTAAGAAGTTATTTTTGACATTGCGTTTATTGAGAAGTTTTTTTTGTAGTTTAGTACTTATTTTTGTAAGTGGTTTCATCCTATTTAAAACTAAAATGAATAACTTCCTTATAAGAAGGATTGCACTGTCTACGAAAGGTTCTAGGATTAATTTTCTATGGCAGGTTTTAAGGGTTGTGCATGATTTTGCTCCTGTTTTTATAAGATTCTGAAGGACTCTGTGGCAGAACATTTTTGCTAAAATACTTTTTTTGGTATGGTTACTTGCCACTGCATCAAGATTTATAGGAGCAGTGTTAGCAGTAGTGGTAGCTGAAATCTTGTTTATCACTTTCTGTTTCGTTTTACATTTTGATGGAGGAGGCAACGTTTCTGTACTAGAAGCTTCTATTGTTTTGCAAAATGACTGCATTAGCTGTTTTGTTTGAACGTTTTGTACAAACTCTGGTACAGATGGATGCTTATTTTGGACACTTTTATTTTCATATGCTCTATTTCTGCGTTGCTTTCTACGGACTTGCTTTTTGGTAGGCATTCTTTGGGGTCTGTTGAAAAAAAGAAGGTATGGGTTGGTCAGTTTAGCAATGTATGTGTGCTGTGTGCATGCGTGTATGAGTTTGATGGGGAAAATGTATGTGGTGGTGTGTGAATGTGCATTGCACAATTACCATGTGTTGAGAAGGCTATTCTTCTGTTTGTATGTTACTACACTGTGGTTCAGCTTAGAGTAGAAAGTGAGCTAGTGGTGAGGAGAAGCATTAATAGTAAACGTAATGGTGTAAAATTAAAACAGTTCTTTGTTTTGTAGTACTAATATTCTAAGTGTTGAGTATGTTATTTGTGTTCCAAAAAAATGGGGATTTGCGTGCCATTATGCCTGCTAATCTCTGTTTAATAAATAGGGATTTGTGAGCGGAATGGTTCAGAAATCAATGTTCTTTTTGGTGTGCAAATTATATGAATGAACCACACAGTGTCTTTGAGGAACAGTAAGAATGTAACAGTAGTATTGTACTTACTTTTTTTTGTGGAATGAACAGCTTTCTTCGGATATGTTGTATGTAGTTTAAATGCTGCTGATTTTCAGGAGAGTGGTCTTCACTGCAATTGTAAAAGGATAAGTTAGTAATGTTGTGTGTTTATAGTACTGATGTTAATGTGCACGTTGATTTTTATTTTTTTGTGACAGTATTCTTGCTTGATATCTGAACATAGTGTTGCATGCATTTGATTTCATTGTGTGCAGCCTTTATATGTTATTTATAGTATGTTAGTTCAACATACTTCTCAAATGAGTAGACTTTTAAGTTCATGAAATTCACTTGTTTTTTTACAGCTGCCTTGTAGATAGGAGAGAGGTTTGGAAGTGATAGTTCATTAAAGTAGATGGGCAAAATTTGAATAATTTCATATTCACATGATATGATATGATATGGCATTTGTAACGCACCTATACACAAGTGTTTCAAGGCGCGACGAGGCAGGGAGGGGGGAACATGGGGAGACAGACAAACAATCCTACTAGGCCAGGTGTCATTCAGATCGCGCAAGTACATGGGTAGGGGGGACGGGAAAAGTGCAAGGGGGAAAGGGAGAGGGGAAAGTGCAGTACAAAGTGATTAGTAAAATACAAGATAAATAATAAGGGCCAGCTGGTGGCAAGTGCAGGATAAGTGCAGATAATTGCTGGGAAGGGGGGCTGTAGGGATACAGAGACAGTCCCGTAGTGCAGGGGTTGCCAGGGAGGCAGTGCAGGGGAGAGTGGCTGGGCCAAGGGCAGAGATTGGCAACTGGCGCAGTTGCTGATTCAGTACAGTTTCAGTGATTTAGCAGGGGAGAGGGGGAGAAAAAGCAGAAGCAAGGAGGAAGGTTTTGAGGTGCTTCCGGAACCGGAGATGGTTCTCCTCAAGTTTCAGGGAGGCAGGAAGGCTGTTCCAGAGGGAGGCCCTTGCTGCAGAGAGAGATCTCCCCCCAACTCGTTGCTTGGAGAAGTGACTGACCCTGAGGGAGTTGGAGGCGGATGAGCGAAGAGCTCGAGAAGGAAGATATTTAGGAAGAGAGAGTTGAAGGTATTTTGGCCCAAGGCCCCAGAAGGCCTTGTGGACAATGCAGAGGGTTTTGAACTTAATCCTCGCAGCCACAGGGAGCCAGTGTAGCGATTTCAGTCCTGGAGAGATACGTTCCCTGGGCTTGAGGCCAAGGACAAGTCTCGCAGTCCTGTTCTGGATGAGTTGCAGCGGGCGGAGAGTAGAGGCAGGCCGATTTAGATAGAGGCTTTTACAGTAGTCCAGCTTCGAGAGAACCAGGGCTCTGGAGACAGTGAGTTTCTGGGGGAAGGAGAGGAAAGGAAGGATACCTCTGAGGAGGTGCAGCTGGTAGTGTGACTTCTTAGAAACATCCGAAATGTGAGGAGAGAAGGAGAGTGTGGAGTCGAGGATGACCCCGAGGTTTTTTGCCTTGCAGGTAGGAGCAGGAAGAGGGCCGAGTGAGGCCGGCCAGAGAGCTGCAGGGAAGGAGGGAGTGGGTGTGCCATGAGTAGAATCTCAGTCTTACTGGCATTAAGGCACAGGTCGTTGGCGGCACACCATTCCTGGATAGCAGAAAGACAGTCAGAAATGAGGGAAGGAGAAGAGGAGGCAGAGGATAGCCTGAAAATGAGCTGGGTATCATCCGCATAGCACTGAAAGTTGGGGCAGAGAGCAGCGATGCGGTCGGCAAGAAGTGCCAGATACTTGTTGAACAGCCAGGGAGAGAGGTTAGAACCCTGGGGGACACCACAGGTAGAGAAAAAGATGTCAGAGAGGAAAGACCCCAGTTGGACCTGGGAGGGTAGATTTGAGAGGAAAGAGGTCAGCCAAGCCAGAGCCTGACCAGTGATACCCAGGTTATCACGGAGACGGTTAAGCAGGATGTTATGGTTGACAGTATCAAAGGCAAAAGAGCGATCAAGCAAGATGAGAACACATGGAATGTTAGAGTCAAGGTTCGAGAGTAAATCCTCACGGATGTTCAGGAGAGCAGTTTCCGTGCTTCTGGCGGCTCTGAAGCCAGACTGATGGTCATGAAGGCTACCAACAGCTTCAGCATGGAGATTAAGCTGGGAGATGGCCAGTTTCTCCAGGAGCTTGCCCAAGAGGGAGTGATAGAGATTGGGCGATAGTTAGCTGGGCAGGAAGGGTCAGAAGAGGGTTTCTTAAGAAGGGGGTGCACAAGGGAGTGCTTGAGAGGGGATGGGAAGACGCCAGAGGCGAAGGAGTGATTGTAGAAGTCAGCAAGGGCAGGAGCCAAGGCGTCGATGTGGTCCTTGATAGTTTTGGAGGAACAGGGGTGGACCTGTTTTGACAACACTTTCATAGATCGGACTTGTCTCGAAACCTTGTCAGCAGAAAAAAGGGGAAAGGCAGAGAAGGACAGAGGAGGGGTGGCTGCAGAGGGGCCAGAGGACGGGCAGGGAATAGAGGAGGGGAGGTGATAGGAGGAGAGTGAGGACAGGATGTCCTGAGTTTCTGAAATGAAGTGGGAGGCCAGTGCCGTACAGAGGGCCTGGGAGGGGACAGGAGAGGTAGATACTGCAGCAGCATTGGCCAGCTCCTTGCAGATTTTAAAGAGTTCGGCCGAATTGTAAGATGCCGCAGTGATGCGGGCTTGGATAAGGGCTCTCTTCTTGGTGAGAACGGAGAGCCGGTATTGCCTTTGGAGCAGGCGACAGGCCAGTTTGTCAGAGGATGAACATGAAGCACGCCATTTCCTCTCTGCCACCCTGCACTTGCGTTTAAGGGTGACGAGATCAGAGTCATACCAGGAGTTACATTTGGCTTTGGGCTTCAGGCGGATTCTCATGACAGGGGCAAGGATATCAAGAGTATCAGATATAGCAGAGTGGAGAGAGGAGAGGGCTGTGTCAGAATGGGAGTCAGCCGAGGGGAGAGGAGTGGGTGAGAAGGTGGCAGCGAAAGCCTCAACTGACACACGCTTCATGGGTCGGATGACCGAGAAGGAAGGTGGCAGTGATGAGGGTGACTTTGCCTGTGGGGTAGGGAGGGTGAGGTGGGAAGAAAGGAGAAAGTGATCACTCCAGGAGAGAGGAGTGGAGAGAGGGACAGAGAGGGGAAGGTCAGAAGAGATCAGGGCATCTAGAGTGTGCGCTGCAGAATGGGTCGGCCCAGACGGGAGAATAGAGAGTGAGAGAGAGTCGCAGAGGTCGCAAAAGAGTCCAGAAGGGGGACAGGAGGCATCCAGGTGGATGTTGAAGTCACCAAGAATGAGGAGTTGAGTGGTTGAGGACAGGAGTGAGGAGGAGAGGTCCGCCCACTCGGAGAGGAAGGAGGAAATTTGACCAGGTGGCCGATAGACAGTAGCCACAGTGAGGGAATGGCTAGGAGAGAGAGAGAGTCGGCAGACAAGACATTCGAAAGAGGAGTAGGTCTGCGTGGGAATAGCCATGGCAGGAATCCACTCAGGGAAGATAAGGGCCAAACCCCCCCCTCCCAGCGTGGCTGGGCCTGGGCACAGAGAGGATCTTGAAGCCGTCAGGTAGGAGTGTGTCAAAGCTGGTGACAGAGCTGGCCATGAACCATGTCTCAGTGAGACCGAGTACGTCAAGGTCCAGTTCCTCAAGAAGGCAATAGATATCAGAGCAATGTTTGATGGCAGAGCGAGAGTTAAGAGTGGCAATGTGGAGAAGGTTGCCATCTTTAAAGGACTTCTGGGGAGGGGTACAGATCAGAGGTACGCCCTGCGGAGGTGAAGAAGGAGCAAGGGAGGGGGCAGGGAGGGAGGGTAGAGGCAAGGTAGCCGAGGACAGAGAAGGGGGGACAGCAGGAGAGGAAAGGAAGTTGATGAGGCACGGGAAGCGTCTATCAAAGAGGTGAAGGTTGGCCTGAGGGCCTTGGTCCAAGACGGTCCCATTAGCGTAGACATTAATGATGGACTAGACATGCAACTAGACATGCAAACAATCGGGAGCACCTGACAGGGAGATTTCACCACAGCAATCGGTAACATTTATTTTTCTCATACAATTGCATTGGGATTAGCATTAATTTAGACGGGAGACAGTGAAAAATGTGGACATTTTTCAATGAAAAATCAAGTCTCGCGCATGAATCGGGAGGGTTGGAATGTATGTATAGGATATGCGGGAGACAGTAAAAAGTAGTGTGATTTTTCAATGAACAATTGGGAGTCTCGCTCTTAAATCGGGTTGAGTCGGCATGTATCTATTGGCTATGCAGATTTGGTGGCAATACTTTGTTTATATGGAATCATAAGAGTTGTACATGTACTCTGAATAAAATATGCATACCTGTATTTTGTAATCATGCATGTGGATATGGATGGAGCTGTAAGTGGAAATCTTCAAGACTTGTACTATAGTTTTTGTAGTAGGTGCTTTCCAATGATATGAGACCTGTATTCAGAGTGATCAATAGTACATTTGAAGTTGCGGAACTCTGATGATGGAGTTGGATGTAGAGGTTTTAGATGTGATTGGTGGATGGTTGTGTGACTGCTTAGCTGTATCCAATGAGGGAATGGAACCGAGAGTGACGTGGAAAGGGTAGAAGGGCTGGCTAAGAGTTACATGGCGCACGGACACCGCGGCTGTCCGCGGGTAGGGCGTGCCACATACAGGTTTTCCAGCAAATCCAGCATGGAAGGGGGACTGTAGGGATCAGCCAATCAGATGTTGACGTTGTTGATTTGTGCAGAAAGAGAGTGTGTGTAGTGAAGATGGCAGAGGTGAAGAACCTCAGGGTGTTGGTGCTCGGAGATATGTTTGTCCATGGTTTGCAGCAGCATTCTCAATGCAGGCATGTGGCAAACAATTTCAATGTTAGAGGAGTGGAGGTGGTGTGGAGCGCTGTGACTGACTGCAATGCAGAGGCAATTCTCCAAGTTTGTAGAGATATGTGTAGGATGAACAGTCCCCATGTGGTAGTTTTGCACTATGGTGCTTTCCATTTGGCCTACGTGAGTTTCCCTACTTTGTTGGTATATTTGGAAGAGTTGGTTCAAGCAGTAATCAACATTTTTCCAAATGAAATTTTTTTTTTTCTGGATTACTGGCTAGAGCAATATGGGACAACAGTTCTGTGTTTTGTCCACAACAATACATTGCTAGGTGTGCAATCAATTGCGGCCTGCATGCTTTCATGCTAAGAGCTGGTATGTTTTTCAGTAACAACAAGAATATTGTTTCGAGTAATGCTGCTTATTTTGAAGCAGATGGTGTTTCTTTATCTTTTTGGGGAAATGCCATGTTTTTTTGGAATGTAAGGGTTGCTTTGGAACAGGTTATGTGATGATTTTAGTTGTAAAATAAGAAGAAAAACCCCCCAAAAAATACAAAATAACAGGTGTCTGTCAGGCACCTGCAAAAAAAGGGGAAATAGGGAACACTATTTAAATGTACTTTCACCACGCTCAGATCTTCTACATGTCCGCGGACATGGCAGTAGTCTGCGGACAGGGCGTATTACATGCAGGCATTCTGGGGTGGAGAAGGATGCAAATGAGAATGAGTGGAGCTAGGGATTGGTCAGTAAAGTTTAGTGGATGTGTTGTGTAAGGAGAGATTTAGTGAGGATGTCTTTTTCCTGAGAGAAGAACAGATAGCTATGGCTGTGTGTTTTCGAAAACAGATTATCTGGATTTTGGGAGACTCATGGATATATTGGTTGGAGTTGCATGCAGAACGTTGTGGTGTATCTGCAGATCTTGGATTCCCTCATGTGGAAGTGTACGGGTATGGAGTGCGTGGAATTAAGTGTCTGGACTTGGTACTGCCCTGTGCTACTTTAGAGACAGAGTGTCATCCTGACATAATTATAATTCATTGTGGAGGGAACAGTTTAGGATATGTGTCTGGAATTTCTTTGCAATTTGCAATGAACGAAGGACTTGAGAAGGTCATGGACATGTTTCCAAATTCCCAAGTAATTTTTTCTTGTATTGTACAACGACAAATGTGGCTGCGTTCTTCTTCATTTGGTCCACAAATGGAGAAAGCTAGGCGCAATGTCAATAAGGCTGTTTGTGCCTTTATAAGAGATATTGGCATGTCTTCTTTTCACAATGAAAATATTATGTTTCGTAGCACATTCATTTTTCGCAGAGATGGAGTTCATTTTACATATGCTGGCAATCAGATTTTTCTTAGAAATGTACAAAATGCATTGCACCATTTTTTGGAATTATAGTCATCTACTTTGCATTAGATTGTGACGATTCCAAGTTTTTCAAAGACACAAAACACCAACAAAAGGCTCTTTTCAGAGCCACTACTTACTCCCAGAGAAAAGTGCATTGGTTTTACTAGGGCAGCACCACAAAATGTTATCTGTCCTAAGAATGTCTGCAGACTTTTAAAAAATGCGCAATGACCTGCACTGTTTATTTGATAGTTCTATTTTTAAACTGAGAAAGGTGGCTCTGAAAGAGCCTTTTTTTAATTTTTGTTGTTTTATATTTTTTTTGGCTTTTTTTACACACAACACACTAGGAGAGGAGGGGAAAGGAGGGTAAGGAAGGGACACCAACCACATGGATATGAAAGGGCAGGTGGAGAGAGGAAGATGTAGGGTGGGCCTTATTTAGGTAGGTAGAAGGTCTTCTGGTGGTCTGTGACCGTAGTCTCGAAAGCACTTCGAAGACTCTACCCCCTGCAGAGTACTGCATCACAGTACATACAAAATATTGTGACTCTCGAAAGGTAACAGCATCAGGAATGGCCTGTGAAGCAGCTGGAGGGATGCACTCTCCCACAGGAGTGTCTCTTGTGGTGAGAGGAGCGGATACGGAGGATGCTGTGGAAGAACTCAGCCTACTATGGTCATCACAAGGTACAACTTTGCGAATGTCCGCCCCGTGGAACGAAGTTGGGTGTCGCTTTTGTGGATGTCGTACCAAAGCTGTATGCACCACATCTCCCATGACTCAGCACTAATTTGCACTGGTTACAGGTGACCTTGTCCGCACGTGCTTTTGGTACGTTACCATAAACTGTAAACAACCGCCACACCCAAGACTCCCGGCGAGTGCTGGTAGTAGGGTGTTCCTCTAACTCATTCTCTTCATACTCTTCATCCTTGCTCTCTACATCCTCACGCGTGTTACCCTCTGCAGGCCCTTGGGGAGGTGGTGTTGGGGGTGGTGCTGAGTCTGATGTAGCAATAGCAGCCATGTATGCCATTAGGGTTGATGAGGTAATCTTAGCTAGAGTACTAAAGGCAGCAAAGGTCAATCTGCAATAGCCAGAAGTACAATGAGGATCAGCTCTGGAGTGTGGCTTTTTACAGGGTGGAGGGGTGCACCTCGAGAACATATCGAAAACTCAAAAGCGTTCAAAAAGTTACAAAAAATATGTGGAAAGCCAGGGCCATTGTCTGGAACATGTGAAATTGTGATTTTCTATTGTAAAATAATTTGGATTGTCTGAATAAGTTCTTTTAAAATGTTACACACGCTCAGCATGGGTGCGATCACATGATGACGTCGAGAACAGGTCCGCAAAGGGAACGGGTGTCCGCTGGACAGCAAATGTGCAGGAGCGGTCATGCACATGCGTGCAGGTGTTTACAGCAGTGTTCAGGTCCTGAAACAAATTACTTGTACGACACAAGTGAGACGGACAGTTACGGACAGGCGTGATGTTCGCAGGACTTATGTGTATGGTGCGCATGTGCGTAGCTGTTCTGTAGACTGCACAGCCAGGTATAATGTCCTTTGACTATGGACATCCTTTGACGGGCAGTCCCATCTTGGTTGCGAACGGTACGGACAGGTATAGTGTCCTTAGGACACCTCCATTTTGTTGATTTACGGACAGCCCGGACAGCTGTTGTATTCTAAGAACAGTTCCGTCTTGATTGCGAATGGTACGGAGAGGTGTAGTGTCCTTAGGACATCAACATTTTGTTAATTACAGACAGGCCGGACAGGCGCGCTGTCCTCCGACATTTTAACTGCTTTTTAAAAAAAAAATAAGATACACAGAATTTCATTCCAAGAAACATAACATTTTTTAATTTAAAAACATATACACAAATTATGAAAGAGAGGGGGAAGCAGAAACTGATACAAAAACAGGGGAATTAGGGGTTTGGAGAGGATGGATGGGAGGGGATGAAGGGATGTAAATCTCATCAAAATGTTTATTTTGTTGTTCCCGGTTTGGGGATAGTTCACTGAGACATGGAGAGGGGGTACAGGTACCGATGGGGCAGTGGTACTTAATTTTTCCTTTGATGTGCTCCTCTAGTAACTGTTTCAAACTATTGACATTTTCCTTCAGCCTATCTACATAATGTTCAATGCATTTGAGAGTCTTTTCCATTGTGTCTTTTGGAGTCACATTTTCAATATTTCTATGGTCTGTAAAAAATAAACATATATATGTTAAGTACACATTAGGTAATGAGTATCAATTTCCTTGTATAGACAAGTGTCTAGCTTTATTATCACTGTCTTCAGACATTTCCTCATGTGGAACATTTTCTTCCAGCCACTCCAAAGTACTGCCATTTCTGTGTGAAAAACAAAAAAATATTAATTATACTGTACCTCACCCAAAAAGTAGAGTAATATATACATAAAAATTAAGTTTACTTACTACTTTCTGGTGAGTTGTATTCGTTGTGTTGTGTAGGTCTCCTGTTGCTTCTAGCTCTGCAGTAGTTTCTGTGAGGTAATTATGTTGGAGGTATATCTTTTTTGTTATGTTATAATCCATTTTCTTACTTATCGTATTTCAATGGCTGGCTGATGTTTTAAATACGTAGGTTCCACTGCTTATTTATTAATATATATAATGTGTATATGTGCTGCTTTTCAAACTTGCGTACTGTTTGTATGCTATGATAGAACAATTTCAGATACCCCCTGCATGTTTGGGTAGTGTTGATGTCGTCCGTGACTGTCCACGGACATCAAAATAATCATAAGCGGGGTGTTTGGTATGTCCTAAGTTAATTGTATATAAAGTAAGGGAACCCTATTACACATCTATCAAATTTACACCATGAAAATGTATATTCAGTAAAAAAACTTTTTTAAAGGGACGTTATGGTTAAGTTGCGCTACTAAAAACCTATGAAATGCAGTAAAAAAACTTTATTAAAGGGACGTTATGGCTCCAAGTAAAACCGAAAAACCCTTGAAATTCGCCAGTTATGGAAAACTAAGCAACCATAACTCGCGCCACCACCGTGCACTGCTAAGACTAACACCCAGGACATCAAAGATGACATCACAAATGTCATTGATGTCATCACTGATTTCATGCAGAGCCTCCACAAGGGATTGTCATTATAATATTGGCAGAAAAGCATCAGAGATCATTGAAGAACTATCATATGCCAAATAGTTCATTAAGCAATGCAATGCTATTTCTGAGTTTTTTCAGTACATGAACAAACTCATGAAGAAATGTAGGCATTGTCTGCAGCATGCGCTATAGAGGTGCAATATATATACATATATATATATATATATATTGAGTGAAAAAACTTTGTTAAAGGGACGTTATGGTTCCAAGTAAAACCGAAAAACCCTTGAAATTCGCCAGTTATGGTAAGCTAAGCAACCATAACTCGCGCCACCACCGTGCACTGCTAAGACTAACACCCAGGACATCAAAGATGACATCACAAATGTCATTGATGACATCACTGATGACATCACATGTCTGGCTCACTATTTTTCTTTTGCTGACATATCTAGGCCACATGGATTTCTTCAGTCAAAGTCAGAAACTGTATATGGTCATATTTGTATACATTGTACTCACTCTACTTTCCTTGGTCCTTAGGGTCCAATCACATCAAGTGATACATATACATAGGGTAAATAGCAGCTTTGAAAAAGAGCAATCATTTATTTGCATGAAATTAATCAGTTAAGTTATGAATTGTTTCTGCTACTACTTGTGCTTTTTTGCTAACTTCACTTTACCCATATTGGTATGTGTTCTTGTGTCTTTGTGTTTTGTCTATAGTAATGCAATTATGTAATACCTGGGTTTTATTAGCTACTTATTACATATTTCACAGTACACAAAAATCTATTAAGAAAACAATTATCATTTCATTATTCAACATATTAACATTACAAATATCATACCTTCATCTTGTATGCTGCACACAATGTTATGTTTCTGTATGAGTAGCTTAGTATACTAGATAGAACCCCATAATAGGATGCTAATTATATCAATGCATCGTTCAATGCACTTATTAGGGTATATTTCTTGCAATGATTCTTGACACTTTTTTCGCAACATAATAAGAATACCTTCTACACATATTTCATGAGAAGTACATACACATGTGATGCCATCAGTGATGTCATCAATGACATTTGTGATGTCATCTTTGATGTCCTGGGTGTTAGTCTTAGCAGTGCACGGTGGTGGCGCGAGTTATGGTTGCTTAGCTTACCATAACTGGCGAATTTCAAGGGTTTTTCGGTTTTACTTGGAACCATAACGTCCCTTTAACAAAGTTTTTTCACTGAATTTCATAGGTTTTTAGTAGCGCAACTTAACCATAACGTCCCTTTAACAAAGTTTTTTTCACTGAATTTCATAGGTTTTTAGTAGCACAACTTAACCATAACGTCCCTTTAACAAAGTTTTTTCACTGAATTTCATAGTTTTTTAGTAGCAAAACTTAACAATAATGACTTTGACTTTATATACATGTCATATGGAACTGACTAGATCTCTTCTTATGAACGTGATGTCCGCGAACTTATTTAATGTTCGCGGACATGTTCGGAGAACAATACCACTACCTAAAAACTGTGGTGGGTTGGACTGTTATGGGTATGTTTGATTGTTATATCATAATATAGGAACATTTAACAAATTCAAAAAGCAGCACACAAACACATTATATATAGTAATACATAAGAAATGTAACCCATATATGTAACACACTAACCATTCATTTAAATACAATATGTTCTGAAATGGAATATACCACAAGAACATAAATTGGCTTCCAACATAATTACCTCACAGACACAACAGAACTGAGAACAAGACCAGACCCACTGAATACATAGGACTTATCTTACCAGAAATAGTAAGTGTACTTCATTTTACACATATATTTATAAACTTTCTATATTAGATTATAAAATATATTATCTTTTTTTTTTTTCTCACAGAAATGTCTAGTACTCTGGAATGGCTAGAGGACAATTTCCCACATGAGGAAATGTCACAAGATAGTGACACTAATGGTAAACACCTTATAATATAAACCATTTAAATATTATTATTTTGTATACATTTAACATATATATATATTTTTTGTACAGAGCATAACAAAATAGAAACTACCTCTGAAGAAGCTGTTATGGAAAACACGCTTGACAACATAAAAGAAAAAATGGATTTACTGTTGACCAATTTTAATAATTTGAAAACTTTTGTTGAAGATCATTTTAAAACAAAAACGTCATACCATTGCCCCACGTGTACTTGTCCCTCCTCACCATATCCCAGTCAATTATCCCCAAACCCTCTCCATAATCCAAAACGTTTTGATGAGATTTCCATCCCTTCTTCACCTAATACCAATCATGTTGAAACCCCATATTCTCCTGTTTTTGTTTCTGTTTCTGCCTCACCTTCTTTGTCATAAATTATTAATATATGTTAAATAAACTTTAATTTTTATATTGTATTGGGAATAGTTTCCGTTTTTTTTTTAACAATAAAAGTGTCCGCGGACAGTGCGAGTGTTCTGAAATGTTCGTACATAAACGAAAATGGAGGTGTCCTGAAGAACACCACACCTGTTCGTACTGTTCGCTAGCAAGTGGAAACTGTTCCAAGAACACACATGGTGTCCTGAAATGTTCGTAAAGAAACAAAAATTAAAGTGTTCTAAAGAACACTATATCTGTCCGTAATGTTCGCTATGAACTTAAAACTGTCCTAAGAACACAATTGCTGTCCTGAAATGTTCGTAAATAAACGAAAATGATGTGTCCTGAACAACAGTACAACTGTTCGTAGTGTTCGCTAGCAACATGAAACTGTACTAAGAACACACACGGTGTCCTGAATTGTTCGTAAACAAACAAAAATTAAAGTGTCCTAAAGAACACTATACCTGTCCGGTACTGTTCGCTAGCAAGTTCAAACTGTTCTAAGAACCCTATTGGTGTCCTGAAATGTTTGTACGTAAACGAAAATGGAGGTGTCCTGAAGAACACTATACGTGTGCGTAGTGTTCGCTACCCAATTGAAACTGTTCTAAGAACACAATTGGTGTCCTGAAATGTTCGTACATAAACTAAATTACACGTGTCCTGAAGAACACTATGAGGCCGATTCATGGAATAATTAGCGCGGCGCAAGTGGGCAAAAACGTGCGAATCGCAGTGGAATAGCGAAAATCGCAGTGCAATTGCGAAAATCGCACGAAAAGCAGCGCATGTCGATTCATGGAAGGCCGTGCGCGAGAAAACCAGCGGATGTGCGATAAAAAGTGCGCGGCGCACGTTGGCGCACAGGCCATCTAACAGCGTGCGCCAGGTAACTGCGAAAATCGCACAGGCCACAGCGAAAATCGCACATAGCGCGGCGCACGCAACAAAAGTAGGCGGAACACGGGCGTAACACTCGGAATGGGGAACAACTTGCCAAAACGTGGGCGTCACGGGGGAAGTACAGGGCACAAGTGCGCGGAACGCCCACACGCTCGCCTACAACACGTATTCATGGAATAGAATAGGGGAAAAAAGCGCACGCTCAAACCAGCGCACAGGCACAAACACGACCGCCACAAGAAAGCAGGCGGTAGCGTCTCTGCGGCTGCAAGAAATGTGCGCCAAAAGGTGCGCCAACAAATCGCACCTATATACTGCCATGATGAATGTCCCATACTGTGGCCCTCCAGGAAAAATGACGTGCAAAGGGGTACCCACAAACACGGACACCCGCTGACAAAAAATACGTGTGCGTGTATACCGGGGTGCGCGGGAAGTCTAACACGCGATTTCAGCAGGGTACGTGCATCACAGGGGTTCGCGTGAAGTTTCACACGCGATCGGGTCTGGGGGAGCGGGCTACGTGTATATCAGGGGTTCACGTGAAGTTCCACACGCAAACAGCCTGGGCGCGTGTATTTCAGGGGTGCGCGGGAAGTTCCACACGCGAACAGCCTGGGCGCGTGTATTTCAGGGGAGCGCGGGAAGTTCCACACGCGAATAGCCTGGGCGCGTGTATTTCAGGGGTGCGCGGGAAGTTCCACACGCGAATAGCCTGGGCGCGTGTATTTCAGGGGTGCGTGGGAAGTTCCACACGCGAATAGCCTGGGCGCGTGTATTTCAGGGGTGCGCGGGAAGTTCCACACGCGAATAGCCTGGGCGCGTGTATTTCAGGGGTGCGCGGGAAGTTCCACACGCGAATAGCCTAGGCGCGTGTATTTCAGGGGTGCGGGGGAAGTTCCACACGCGAACAGCCTGGGCGCGTGTATTTCAGGGGTGCGCGGAAGTTCCACACTCGAATAGCCTGGGCGCGTGTATTTCAGGGGTGCGCGGGAAGTTCCACACGCGAATAGCCTGGGCGCGTGTATTTCAGGGGTGCGCGGGAAGTTCCACACGCGAATAGCCTGGGCGCGTGTATTTCAGGGGTGCGCGGGAAGTTCCACACGCGAATAGCCTAGGCGCGTGTATTTCAGGGGTGCGGGGGAAGTTCCACACGCGAACAGCCTGGGCGCGTGTATTTCAGGGGTGCGTGGGAAGTTCCACACGCGAATAGCCTGGGCGCGTGTATTTCAGGGGTGCGCGGGAAGTTGCACACGCGAATAGCCTGGGCGTGTGTATTTCAGGGGTGCGCGGGAAGTTCCACACGCGAATAGCCTGGGCGCGTGTATTTCAGGGGTGCGCGGAAAGTTCCACACGCGAATAGCCTAGGCGCATGTATTTCAGGGGTGCGGGGGAAGTTCCACACGCGAATAGCCTGGGGGTGCGTGTATTTCAGGGGTGCGCGGGAAGTTCCACACGCGAATAGGCTGGGGGGGCGTGTATTTCAGGGGTGCGCGGGAAGTACCACACGCGAATAGCCTGGGCGCGTGTATTTCAGGGGTGCGCGGGAAGTTCCACACGCGAATAGCCTGGGCGCGTGTATTTCGGGGGTGCGCGGGAAGTTCCACACGCGAATAGCCTAGGCACGTGTATTTCAGGGGTGCGGGGGAAGTTCCACACGCGAACAGCCTGGGCGCGTGTATTTCAGGGGTGCGCGGGAAGTACCACACGCGAATAGCCTGGGCGCGTGTATTTCAGGGGTGCGCGGGAAGTTCCACACGCGAATAGCCTGGGCGCGTGTATTTCGGGGGTGCGCGGGAAGTTCCACACGCGAATAGCCTAGGCACGTGTATTTCAGGGGTGCGGGGGAAGTTCCACACGCGAACAGCCTGGGCGCGTGTATTTCAGGGGTGCGCGGGAAGTTCCACACGCGAATAGCCTGGGCGCGTGTATTTCAGGGGTGCGCGGGAAGTTCCACACGCGAATAGCCTGGGCGCGTGTATATCAGGGGTGCGCGTGAAGTTCCACATGTGATTTGACAGTGTGGGTCCTCCAAGGTGTACCCTGTACACCCTCCACGGCCCCTGCAGGCAGCCCACACCACAGGGGACTACCCTGCATCCCTGGTCATGTCCCGCAGGCAGCCCACCCACCATGGGCATGCCCCCCAGCAAAGGCACATGTCTCCTTGAACAAATGAACATCAACTCATGTCCCCTTGCACCCCCACCCCCCAGCACTGTGGGGCACCTGCCAGCAGGCCCCCACCCATGTCCAACTCATGTCCCCCAACACCCCCACCCCCCAGCACTGTGGGGCACCTGCCAGCAGGCCCCCACCCATGTCCAACTCATTTCCCCCACCACCCCCACCCCCCAGCACTGTGGGGCACCTGCCAGCAGGCCCCCACCCATGTCCAACTCATGTCTCCCACCACCCCCACCCCCCAGCCACCAGGGTCAGCCTCCACCAGGCCCCCACTCATGTCTCCCACCACCCCCACCCCCCAGCCACCAGGGGCACCCTCCACCAGGCCCCCACTCATGTCTCCCACCACCCCCACCCCCCAGCCACCAGGGTCAGCCTCCACCAGGCCCCCACTCATGTCTCCCACCACCCCCACCCCCCAGCCACCAGGGTCACCCTCCACCAGGCCCCCACTCATGTCACCCACCACCCCCACACCCCAGCAGTGCAGGGTCATCCTCCACCAGGCCCCCACTCATGTCTACCACCACCCCCACCCCCCAGCACTGTGGGGCACCTGCCAGCAGGCCCCCACCCATGTCCAACTCATGTCCCCCACCACCCCCACCCCCCAGCACTGTGGGGCACCTGCCAGCAGGCCCCCACCCATGTCCAACTCATGTCTCCCACCACCCCCACCCCCCAGCCACCAGGGTCAGCCTCCACCAGGCCCCCACTCATGTCTCCCACCACTCCCACCCCCCAGCCACCAGGGGCACCCTCCACCAGGCCCCCACTCATGTCTACCACCACCCCCACCCCCCAGCCACCAGGGTCAGCCTCCACCAGGCCCCCACTCATGTCTCCCACCACCCCCACCCCCCAGCCACCAGGGTCAGCCTCCACCAGGCCCCCACTCATGTCTCCCACCACCCCCACCCCCCCAGCACTGTGGGGCACCTGCCAGCAGGCCCCCACCCATGTCCAATCCATGCCCCCCTGCACCTGGGTCCCAACATTCCCCAATCATGTCCGTAATGCCCATCCTCCCCTGCCAAAAGGCCCAACCAACTATCACACCCACCCACATATCAAAGGCAATTACATGTTACACCCCCAATTTAAATAATGCAATTTAACACATGTCTGTCACACACAATGGCTGCAAGTGAATGACAAAACACCCAACATGACATGCCTGAAAGCAATGAGATGATACGACACATTGAAGATTAAAAAAATAATATGTATTTAACAGCAAGTAGAATGGAAATGAAATAAGAAAAAACACAAAGCAAATCAAACAAAACAAGATGAATGTCCAAGAAAATAACCTGAAAAAATAAAATAAGCCAATGAAGAAGATCATCCTGGGTCCATGAGCCCTACCAAATTAAACCTAACTGACTACTAACTAAAAAGTGAACTATATACAAAAAAGTGGTGCATTGTCCAATCGCAACCAAAAAAAAATAAAAAAAACAAAGGAAACCTAACCCTAACTATACAACTATATACAAAGGCAGCGGGCTATTCGGACGGCTCACTGGTTGTTGTCATGGGCCAGGGCATCATCGAACTCCTGGTCAATGGCTTGGAGGCGGGCATGTTCCCTGGCCCCGAGGTCCCGCAGGGATAACGCAGTGTCAAGCTCAAACTCCCTGCGAAGACCCTCGAGGCACTCAGCCCGCCTCAGCGCCCTCCGCATGGAGTCCTCCGCCCTGACCATCGTGAGCCGTTCCTCCTCTGCCCGCTGCCGCTCTGCACCTATCCGCTGGCACAACCTCTCCCACACGGAAGCCACTCCCATTCCAGGGTTCTCCTGCCCTCCGGCCGATGCCTGCACCCCTGATGTTGATGGCCCCGAGCCATGATGCCTCCCACGTTGAGCCTGCTGCTGCCTCCGACGCAACTGCCTGTGCCAGCACGACGGCATCCAGGCTGATGGAAACCACCAACGCCGTCGTGCACGTGCCCTGCCCGATGATGCCGTCACATCCTCCATCTGCTGGGGTCCAGTTGCTCTGGTGTCCACCCCTGCTGGATCTCTGACTCCCGACTGTGGCAGGGATGGGATCCCCACCGAGCTGGCTGCATTGGTCGGGGCAGGTCCACAGGGGGCCCTGGTGGCATCTGGGCTGGAATACGGCAAGGAGAACGACTGGTGGATAGCCTGCACAGAGGAGGAGAGGGCCGCCACATTGGCCAACACATGCAGGAAACCCCCGAACATGGCCGATCCCAATTGGGCCACGTCGGCACGGTGCACTTCGTGATGACGTGCGTGCTCCTCCCGGGAAGCACGCACGGCATCACGAATCACAGCCTTCTCCGCACGGCCAGGGGTTCCCACGTCCGCAGGTGGAGGGGAGTCAGGTGACATGGACATCCCCTCTACCTGCGGACAGGCCTGGGACGGGGCATCCCTGCTGGTGCATGGTGGTGCACTCACAGGGTCAGGGACAGCGACATGCACAGGCCCCTCCACGGTGACCTGTGCTGCCTCCTGCCCCTGGCCCTGGACTGCACCACTTGCACCAGCAGGGATGCCCCCACCAGGCCCCATGTGTGCCCCAGTGGCGGCCTCCTCCTCCTCTGTGCAAACCACCAACCTGGATGGCTCCTCACCGTCTCCCACCGTAGCAGGCCCCTGTGGGGGCTCACCCACCCCTTCCGCTGCAGCCGTGGGGGCATCCCCGCCGCCTTGCTCCACAGCGCCGTCTCCGCCCTCTTCTTCACTAGCCGCTGCGTAGAGGGAGACAAAGAACACAAGCATCAGGGCATTGTACAATGGTCCCCTAGACAGGAAGCAATAGCAGATGAGCACCACTGTCAAAGTACACTTCCATCATGTCCCTCCACAACACATGGGTCAGTCCAGGCAAAACACACACAGTAACAGGCATGGTGCATGCCATGGACATTTCCATGCATGTCCAATGGACTCTTGAAACATTCAATGATATGTAACTCACATGCATCATGGCTCATGCCCATCACATGCACACACTTCACCTCAGTCACATCCATCTGGCCCCAAACACACCAAACACAGCGGATACAAGGGTAAATTGGCTGCTTTACTGAATCTCTGCATTGTCACACACATGTGTCATGCATCCATGGCATGCACAAGTCACAGACACGCAGGTCAGGCACACAGACATGGCTACCATATATGTACCTGGCATCAGCACCCATCCCTCACCCCCACCCATGTCCAGGTACAGAGACTGGCATGCTCTCATGTTCAAAATCTGAATAGGGCTCCCCATGCGGCATTTCAACACATGCAACAACCATGTGCATCACACATCACTGGTCGCACATGCATTACCATGATGTCCCTGCACACATACATGCATACATGGCCTATGGCACACATACAGGCAAGTATCATAGAACCAGCACACCGCAACATGCCCTGTCTCACACAGTAATGCATGGACACTTACCGCTCAACTCCAGACGGGCCTCCCTCTCAAGGATCTGGGCGTGGAGCGCTGGGCGTACGCGTTCCAGGACCCTCATCTGGATGGAACTCATGCGGCCCCGGCCCCCCTCCACGAGGCGCCGGGCCTTCACAAGGGTCCTGGACCTCAAGTCCTCCCAGCGCTTCTTGATCTTCAGGACGTCGCGGGTTGCCACCCCCTCCGCGTTGATGGCAACCACACAGTCGGCCCAGATCCTCTGCCGTCCTTCCTTGCTGTCGCGGAACGATCCAAAGAGGGCATCATACTGCCCCAGGACATGCTCCACCAGGACACCAACTTCGGTGACAGTGAAGCTGGTGCCCCTCTGCCCCTCTGGCCTGGGGTTGCCACTGGTGCCAGATGTGCAAGTGCCCGACATGGCAACCCCAGAGGCAGGTGTGGGTGGGCAACTGGGTCCTGGGGCTGGGCTGTGGAGCGATGTAATCCCAGTCGGGAGTCTTCAGTTCCAGCAGGGGTGGACACAGCAACTGGACCCCTGCAGATGGCTGATGTGCAGGCACCAAATGGCAGGGCACGGTGGCAGCAGGCAGGCAGGCAGGCAGCAGCAGATGGCACGTGGGAGGCTGCTCGGGGCACTGGGGGGCAGTAACTCGGCCTTCTGGGCAGGAGCGTGGGCTTCCGTGTGTTTTCGCGTGGCCAGCTTGATACGGAGTGATTTGGCACGTGAATATCCTGCACGTCAGCGTGAAATCCGAGGAAAGGCCCTTAGCGCGTAAGCGCGTCAGCACGCATACGCGATTCTATTGGACCAGAGTCCCTCAGCGCGTAAGCGCGTCTGTGACGTGACCCGCACGGGTGTTCCCCACTCAGCACGTGATGACGGGGCACACGTGGAGATACTGCACGTCAGAGTGTCATCGCGTGTAATTGGACAAAAGTGCGCGTACACGCGATTGGCCTATGTACGTGTATTTAATGGGTGCGCGGCCACTTACACACGCAAGTACGTCAGCGAACCTGTATCCCGTGGTGCGTGTGAATTTCCGCACGCTATTGGACTGGGAACTGGATTCCAGGGGTGCGCGGGTCTCACGCTGTATCCCGTGGTGCGTGTGAATTTCCGCACGCTATTGGACTGGGAACTGGATTCCAGGGGTGCGCGGGTCACACGCTGTATCCCGTGGTGCGTGTGAATTTCCACACGCTATTGGACTGGGAACTGGATTCCAGGGGTGCGCGGGTCACACGCTCGCCTAGAACACGCGCAAAGCATAAATTGCGGACTTCAACAATAACAAGCTCAGACGCCAGGATGAACATACCGTTCCTAGCAGCAGTGGCAGTGGGCTACCAAAGGAGGAGGAGGAGGATAGTCAGGGCCAGAATATTCACACCCAGAACCAGCCTTTTCGGGATGCCTGATGACCAGGTGTATGGGAGGTGCAGGTTTCCACCACACATCATACTGGACCTGGTGAGTGAGTGGGAGGATGACCTCACATCACCCACCCTGTGCTCCCAAGCACTCAGCCCCCTGGAGAAGGTCCTCAATGTACTGCACTTCTTAGCCACTGGATCATTTCAGCGGACAAGTGCCATAGTGGGTGGGGTGTCACAGGCCACCCAGTCACGCTGCCTACACCAGGTCTTGAACATCATGACTGCACGCCCATCAGTCCGCAGGCACATATACCTGCCCAGAACACCTGCAGAAAGGCATGCTGCCGCCCTGGATTTTTACGCAGTGGCACGATTCCCCAAAGTGCTAGGTGCCATCGACTGCACCCATGTGGCTCTACGTCCCCCCAGGGCATCTGAGCACATCTATAGGAACCGCAAGCACTGGCATTCCATCAACGTGCAGGTAGCATGTAATGCCAAGGGAATCATCACCTCAGTATATGCCAACTATCCCGGCTCCACCCACGACAGCTTCATTTACCGAATGTCCACCCTAAGCCGGGACCTAGAAGCTGGGCGGCATGGCGATACATGGCTGCTTGGTGAGTATGTATGCCACTGCACATGCATGCATGTTGGATACTGAGCAAGGTCACAACCTCACCAATGATACCAATCCCCACCTCCACAGGGGACAGTGCCTACCCTCTCAGCCCCCACATGATGACGCCAATTCGGAACCCCACCACGCCACCCCAGGTAAGATTTAACACAGCCCACATTATAACCAGGGGCATAGTGGAGCGCACATTCGGAGTGCTAAAGTCACGCTTTCGCTCCCTTGACCGTTCTGGCGGGCAGCTGTTATACGCTCCCCCAGTAGTGTGCAGGATCATAGTGGCAGCATGTGTCCTGCACAACGTTGCAACATGCCGGGGCCTGGCCGTGGACATGGTGGTGGCCCCACATCCCCAACCACATGCACAGCCGCTGCGCATGGGAGGGGAAAGGGCACGGGGGAGGCAGCCCGTACACAGCTAGTGGCTAATTACTTCACATAGAAATCACACCCCTGTGGAGTGCACACTGCCCTGGCACATTCCATCTGACAATCAATGATGACTCAACCTGACACTGATCCTGAATGTCTGGAGAATGAACCGGGAATTCCATGTCAGCCTGAGATTGTTCACCTGGAAGTGTCACAATGTGTGCATCCCTACCCACACAGACACCACCAATGCAGTTTTGTGAAGTTACACATTGAAGCAGCTAAAATGAATACCCACTTGCAAAATGCAACAAGAGGACAGTGCCATGTCAGCCAACCCAACCCCAGCACTGCCACACGACACACCGTGCCATGTCATGCTAATTGCAGGTAAACAAAGTAATCCCCACAACATGACATCACTCTCACTATGTACAGTGGCACTATTAGAAACCTGAAACACCTGAAATGCTCACAGCAATGCCGGACCAACAACATACTTGAGCACGTAGTACCATTAACATGACATCACAAATGTTACATATTAGTAGTCTCACCACCTGGAAATGCCTGCACTCCCACCACTACCAACTGTGCAGTGTTGGCGCCATGTAGAGTTGTAGGTGCACTGCTGCCAACATGGTCCCCATCTCCAGACTAGAGGTCCTTGTGTGGACTTGAGGAAGGGACCTGCAAATTGGGAGGTAGACACAGAAGAAGAGTTACACATCAATGCAACATGCAGTGTACAACACAACAGCAATATGCACTATGAATGTATACACAGTATTGACTACAGACTGGCCACACAGCTCATGGGAGTCCAACGTCACTGTGTAATTCATTGTCACTTGGGCACACCTTTTGCAAGCCCATGGAAACGGGAAGCAGGAGGGGTGTGTGTGACTGAAACCCAAGCATCTGAACCAAATACATTACAAGCCTGCATGTGCCCAGCCACAATGCAGCGTATGCCCACAGGAACCACGGAAGCCAACAGATCGAAGCCAACAGATCGAAGCCAACACATTGAAGCCAACACATCGAAGCCAACAGATCGAAGCCAACACATCGAAGCCAACACATCGAAGCCAACACATCGAAGCCAACAGATCGAAGCCAACAGATCGAAGCCAACAGATCGTCCCAAAAAAATTGGGAATAAAAGAAATCAAAATAAAAATAAAAATAAGAAACAATCAAAAATGGCCATTGATGGGCCCGGGGGGGTTGGGGAGGCCACCCAGGAGGTCCGAGGACAGGATGCACACCAGAACCCACCTGCGTGGATCCTGGGAAGATAAAACACCTCCATGGGCTCATGGCCCACACGGCTACCCTATTGTGGGAGTATCACTTCTGTCGCTATTATCACCCTGTGCAGCTGCATCCGGAGGTGGTTGCACTATGGGAGGCAGCCCACGCAAGGCCCTAGTCTGCTCCTCCATGGCTGCAAGCATGCGGGTCTGGTAGGTCTGGTTCTGGAGGATGAGTGTGCGGAGGTCCCCATGCAACAACTCACGGGATGCCCGGACCTCCGCCCTCATTGCCTGCATCTCAGCTGAGAGCGTACGGGTGAGACGCTCCAGCTGCTGTTCTGTCCTTTGGTGTGTTGAAGCCTCAAGCTCAACAAGAGTCGTCCTGAGGTGTAGGAGCTCCTGCCTCAGGGCTTCCCTGTGGCCCTGGGACTCAATGGAGATGGCCTCCTGCAGAGTCGCCAGTGCCGCCCGCCTGTCCCTGTTGGACCCCAACATGTCCTCCCTGTGTGACTGGCAGATGGAGTCGGTTGCCTGCTCTAGTCGCTCCATCAGCCTTTCTGGGGGGACAATGGAAGTGGCCACCCTATCCATGGCCTGAGCCATCATCTCGGATGATGCAGCCTGTTGGGTAGCCATACCGTAAATGGATTGCTCCCATGCGGTATTGCCGGGTGGCGTACGGCCACCACGTCAGCGGGCACCACACCTGTCTGGGGCAAGGTGAACTGCGCCTTGCTGTGCCGGCACTGCCTGAGGCTGCAGGACTGCATTCCCCCTCTGATCTGCTGGCCCAGGAACAGGATCAGATGTCGCGGAGTGTGACCCTGCATCCGTAACCACCGAAGGCGTAGCTGCCAACACTGACATCCCCATGGAGGGTACTGACCCTGGTGCAGGTGGGTGAGACAGAACAGAATCCCTCCCTGGAACACTCACCTGCAACGGCACGTAGGTCTCATCCGAATCAACACCTGAGTACAGCTCGGGGGAGGTGCAGCCAGAGACACCCCTTGAGAGCACGACCTGCAGCACTTGTGGGTTCTCCCCCACCACCACACCACGTCCCTCACTGGTGGTTGGTCGGCCCTGGGACACCTCCTGGGTCTGCACCATCTCCACAACCCCAGCAGTATCAGGTGCGTCTTCCCCTGCAAAGACATGAAAACAAAGAAATGGAAACAGGCATTAGCACCATGGCACACATTGAGGGCTGAGAAGCAAGAGAACCAGTACTTGATTGACACATGTCCCACATGACTAAAACCCTCCCATGCATGCACCCTCACTGCGTATGAAGTGCAGGCAAATGGCACACACTGATGACACCAAGATGGAAGATGAACAAATTTTCTGCATGCTGCCTGGCAGTGGCATCACACATTGGCCTGTGATTGGCAGGTGAAACACACATGCCATCACACAGATGGCATGTACCATTGCTATTGAGTGAAGATGGAGAGGAGGGCAGCACCTATTCATTCAGTCCAGTTCCCGCATGTAATAGCTTTTCTAATTCTAACAGGTCAGATTTTTCACCTGGAGCTGCCAGTCTGAAATGGTCAAATTGCACAGGGACATGTGTGTACAAATGATATCCAGGTAACAAAGTCACTCCACTTTACCATACCCATGTCAGACATGTGACTAGTGGACAACGACATGCCTAGTGAAAGTGGTGGAATGCAAACAAACTGACTGAATGAACAGTGAAAAAGAAGCAAATATGTTGTGTCAAGGTGACACTTCAAGGGCAACTGGCGTGCAGTTGTGCTAGATGTCTACTGTTGGCAGAAGGGATACTGCTATGGCCAAATGCAGCTGCGCAGGAAGGATTGCATGAAGCACATGGCTGACCCATACGACTCAGGCGCACACACTCTCACCTGGCACCCAAACAGAAGCCCTCACACACACACCATGCACATGGATGACACACACATGCATGTGCACTCACCGGACAATGCCTCGTAATCAGCCAGATCTCCCACGCCTTGGATCTGTTACTCCGTGACGTAGGTCCCAGCGACTGACTCATGTGGAGTGAGTTCCATGTCTACTACTGGAGACCCACCTCCAGTCACTAGAGTTGCGGCATGACTTGAGGCCAGCTTACTCTTTGCCCTGCGCTTTAGGTCATTCCAGCGCTTATAGCAATCATTGGCTGTGCGCCTCACGATTCCAAGGGCACTTACGATGTCCGCAACGGTCTGCCAGTGTGCCTGGCGTTGTGCAGGTGTGGTCTTGGATCCTGCAACAATGACCATCTCGTTGTCATGTCCGGACACATACTCGACAAGTGCATTCAGTTCGTCATCCGTGAAGCTGGGCTTCCTGGACGGGCCGGACTGTGTAGCCGTGTCTGGGGCATCAGCCTGTGCCGGACGAGCACTCTTCCTCTTCCGCTTGGAAGGTGGTGGTGATCCTGAGTGTCCTGCGCCGCTCTGGACACTAGGGGCAGGAGCCCTGGTGGACTCTGTATCAGGAGTGTGGGATTGCACACTCAGCATGGGAGTTGGTGCAGGCATTGGCTCTAGTGTGATGGTGTCAGGGGGAATGTCAGCAGCATGGACTAGGACCGACACTGTCCTGGCTGGGTGTGTGAGGGCTGGGGTGGATGGAGCCGCAGCTGCCCCTGCAGCCTCTCCGCCCTGCCTCCTTGGTGCAGCAGATGACCTTGCTGCCCCAGATCCACGTGGCATGATGGCATCAACGTGCACCAGCGCACGTGTCGTAGCCCTGCTGACCTGGAAGTCAGCCATGGAGTCAGCCAGGTCTGGTGCCACAATGGGCTGGTCCAACAAGGGCTGAGCATGGATGGTGTCAGCCACTTCAGCCTCAACGGAAGGGGGGAGGGGGGGAGGGGGGGGATGATGGGTGCCCTTGACTGGTCCTCCACACATGGGGGGACAGGCTCACCCTGCAAGTTACGACCACGTCCCCTACCGGATCCACCACGGCCACCACTTGTGGCTCTTCCACCTTTGCCACCCTTACGGAATCCTCGCCTCCCAGCCATGGCACTGATATTAATGTGCGTATGGGAGTGGCTGTAGACAATTGTCCTGGGCAATTGGGGGTCAAAGGGGTTGGGTACCAGATGGTAATTGTACCCTAGTGCTCTAGCACGGCTGATTGTAACCCCTGGGGAAAGATGACGGGTCACGCAACGCACAGGAGGCCCAAAAAAGGGAGATGACGTGCACGCAACCCCTCCTAGACCACGTGTGCAGAAAGAAAAACCTGCACTACGCTGTGGCACCCAGTAACACAAGAATGAACGTATGCGTGTCACACGCAGCCTAGAATGACCTCTGAAGGGGTAGGCTACACACGGGGCAAGCACAGAAGTTGGATACGTGCGTGACTCACCGTCTGCCAGGTAAAAGAGCGTGAAAAATGAGCGCGTTTGGCTGGCTAAACCCCCGCCAAAAGAAGATGTGTACGCTGTCTGAGAAGACAGGACAACAGTAGAAGGGGACACTGTTTGAGGGAACAGGCCCAGGTAAACCAGTAAAAGAGAAAAAAGAGAAAAAGCTGTCAGAGGTAACAGGGAATACGAACTGGAAACGCCGTGAAGTAAATCGCGTGTGAAACGACAAGAAGTACAGAATTCACCCACTCGCTCTCCACGAAAAGCACGTACAAGGAAATGGTGTTCTACATGTACCTTATATACAGGCCCACACGTACAGTGTCACTTACGCGGCGTGTACGTTCACCAATCACACGCTTTGTCACTCCTGCGTGTACATCCATTTTCACCAATCACACGCTTTGTCACTTCTGCGTGTAGATCCATTTTCACCAATCACACGCTTTGTCACTTCTGCGTGTAGATCCATTTTCACCAATCACACGCTTTGTCACTTCTGCGTGTAGATCCATTTTCACCAATCACACGCTTTGACACTGGGACGTGTCACGCAACAATTTCCTGCACGTGCAGGTGACTATAGGCGCGCATATGCTGTTGACGGGTTTACGCGCTAAGGGCCTTTGCTGACGTGTGGGATTTCACTCCCTATCAGGCTGTCCACGCGTTCACACACGAGAGACCACGCTCCTGGCCAGGAGGCCAAATTACTGCCCCCCAGAGCCCTGAGCACGCTCCCACCTGCCATCTGCTGCTGCCTGACTGCCTGCTGGCCACGTGCCCCACAGTGCTGGTGGGTGGGGGTGTTGGGAGACATGGGTGGGGGCCTGGTGGAGGGTGCCCCTGGTGGCGGGGGGGTGGGGGTGGTGGGAGACATGGGTGGGGGCCTGGTGGAGGGTGCCCCTGCACTGGTGGGGGTGTTGGGAGACATGGGTGGGGGCCTGGTGGAGAGTGCCCCTGGTGGCGGGGGGGTGGGGGTGGTGGGAGACATGGGTGGGGGCCTGGTGGAGGGTGCCCCTGCACTGGGGGGGTTGTGGGAGACATGGGTGGGGGCTTGGTGGAGAGTGCCCCTGGTGGCGGGGGGGTGGGGGTGGTGGGACGACATGGGTGGGGGCCTGGTGGAGGCTGCCCCTGCACTGCTGGGGGTTGGGGGTGGTGGGAGGCATGGGTGGGGGCCTGGTGGAGGCTGCCCCTGGTGGCGGGGGGTGGGGGTGGTGGGAGACATGGGTGGGGGCCTGGTGGAGGCTGCCCCTGCACTGCTGGGGGTTGGGGGTGGTGGGAGGCATGGGTGGGGGCCTGGTGGAGGCTGCCCCTGGTGGCGGGGGGGTGGGGGTGGTGGGAGACATGGGTGGGGGCCTGGTGGAGGCTGCCCCTGCACTGCTGGGGGTTGGGGGTGGTGGGAGGCATGGGTGGGGGCCTGGTGGAGGCTGCCCCTGGTGGCGGGGGGGTGGGGTTGGTGGGAGACATGGGTGGGGGCCTGGTGGAGGCTGCCCCTGCACTGCTGGGGGTTGGGGGTGGTGGGAGGCATGGGTGGGGGCCTGGTGGAGGCTGCCCCTGGTGGCGGGGGGGTGGGGGTGGTGGGAGACATGGGTGGGGGCCTGGTGGAGGCTGCCCCTGCACTGCTGGGGGTTGGGGGTGGTGGGAGGCATGGGTGGGGGCCTGGTGGAGGCTGCCCCTGCACTGCTGGGGGTTGGGGGTGGTGGGAGGCATGGGTGGGGGCCTGGTGGAGGATGCCCCTGGTGGCGGGGGGTGGGGGTGGTGGGAGACATGGGTGGGGGCCTGGTGGAGGCTGCCCCTGCACTGCTGGGGGTTGGGGGTGGTGGGAGGCATGGGTGGGGGCCTGGTGGAGGCTGCCCCTGGTGGCGGGAGGGTGGGGGTGGTGGGAGACATGGGTGGGGGCCTGGTGGAGGCTGCCCCTGGTGGCGGGAGGGTGGGGGTGGTGGGAGACATGAGTGGGGGCCTGGTGGAGGCTGCCCCTGCACTGCTGGGGGGTGGGGGTGCAGGGGGACATGAGCAGGTGTGCAGGGTAGTCCCCTGTTTTGTAGGCTGCCTGCAGGGGCCGTGGAGGGTGTACAGGGAACACCTGTGAGGACCCACCCAGCCTAATCGCGTGTGACTTCCCACGCACCCCTGTAATACACGTACCCTGCCAAATCGCGTGTGATGATTCCCACGCACCCCTGTAATACACGTACCCAGCCAAATCGCGTGTGATAATTCCTGCGCACCCCTGTAATACACGTACCTGGCCAAATCGCATCCCTGTAATACACGTACCCAGCCGATTCGCGTGTTAAACTTCCCGCATACCCCTGTAATACACGTACCCTGGCCAATCGCGTGTTAAACTTCCCGCGTACCCCTGTAATACACGTACCCTGGCTAATCGCGTGTTAAACTTCCCGCGTACCCCTGTAATACACGTTCCCTGGCTAATCGCATGTTAAACTTCCCGCATACCCCTGTAATACACGTACCCTGGCCAATCGCGTGTTAAACTTCCCGCGTACCCCTGTAATACACGTACCCTGGCTAATCACGTGTTAAACTTCCCGCGTACCCCTGTAATACACGTACCCTGGCCAATCGCGTGTTAAACTTCCCGCATACCCCTGTAATACACGTACCCTGGCCAATCGCGTGTTAAACTTCCCGCGTACCCCTGTAATACACGTACCCTGGCTAATCGCATGTTAAACTTCCCGCATACCCCTGTAATACACGTACCCTGGCCAATCGCGTGTTAAACTTCCCGCGTACCCCTGTAATACACGTACCCTGGCTAATCACGTGTTAAACTTCCCGCGTACCCCTGTAATACACGTACCCTGGCCAATCGCGTGTTAAACTTCCCGCATACCCCTGTAATACACGTACCCTGGCCAATCGCGTGTTAAACTTCCCGCGTACCCCTGTAATACACGTACCCTGGCTAATCGCGTGTTAAACTTCCCGCGTACCCCTGTAATACACGTACCCTGGCCAATCGCGTGTTAAACTTCCCGCGTACCCCTGTAATACACGTACCCTGGCTAATGGCGTGTATTACTTCACGCGTACCCCTGATATGCACGTTACCCGCTTTGCGTTCCTTGTTTGGCAGCCCTGTAAACTGGTCCAGGGTTAGCGCAGCCCTTTGCGATGATTTAGCGATTTTGATGGCTTTTCCTTGCGCGAGGGCGTTCTTGGGGGCGTTACTGGCGCTGCTGCAGGGTCGCTGCGATACTCTGCGCCACGGCTGGTTTGGGAGCCTAAAATCCATGAATACGCTATGCGCGGAAATCGGTTTTAGCGCACGTGCCTGGCGCAGTCAATCGCACGCGGACACTCTGCGCCAGCCGCTTGCGACACTTTTCTGCGAAATTCTATGAATTACCCTGTTAATCTGTCCTTACTGTTCGCTACCAAGTTTAAACTGTTCTAAGAACACACGCGGTGTCCTGAAATGTTCGTTTCACGTGTGACGCACTTTTAATTACTTCAGAACCCGAACAGTGCCCGTAGGACATCAATGCGCATGCGCTAACTGATCTCCGTGCACTTGGTGTCCTGCGGAGAGGCGCTTCCTTCGCAGACTAGTTCGCAAACAGATCATATGACCGCGCCCACGCTCATCGTGTGTCCTGAAATGCGGACACTGTTCGTGTCCCCGAACAATTTAAAAGTACATTTTCAGTTAATCCATAATATTTTTCAATAAAATCTCACCATGCCACAAGTCACACATAGCAATCTTGAGTTTCTATATACCTTTTGAAACTTTCCGATCCTTTTTTTGTGTTCGATCTGTCGGCGCACAGTGCGCATGTCCGCGGACCGTGCACAAGCACCCCTATAAAAGACAACGCCCAAGAGCTTATTCCCATTGTGTTTCTGGCTATTCTTCAGAACACAGTGATTTTTGCTGCCACCTGCAGACTACACCATCATCGAGATGGCATCCTTGGCTGCTGAATTCCCACTTGGTGCTGCACCTGCTTCAGTACCACCACCACCCCCTCCACCACCACCACCTCCCCAAGGGCCTGAAGAGGAAAACAGGACTAAGGATGCGGAGGAGGAAGAAGAGGATGATGAGAATGAGGTAGAGGAAATCCCTACTACCCGCACTAGGCGTGAGTCTTGGGTGTGGCGGTTATTTACCATTCATGGGAATGGTCCTAAGGCTCGTGCGAACCATGTTACCTGCAATGAGTGCAAAATGATACTCAGTCGCGGGAAGCACGGTAACTACAGCTTTGGGACCACTACTATGAAGCGACACCTGAGGTCATTTCACTCTGGGGCTATTCGCAGGGTTGTACCTTGCGAAGAACGTAGCAGGTTGATTTCCTCTACTTCATCCTCTGTTTCTTATCCTGTCACCACAAGGACCACCTCTGTGGGACAGCGTCTTTCTCAAGCTGCCTCACAGGCCATACAGAATGCTGATGACCCTTACCTTTCGATGGTCACAGTTGTATGTATGTACTGTGACACAGTACTCTGCAGGGGGGAGCGACTTCAGAGTGCTTTTGAGACTATCGTCTCAGAGCACGAGAAGACCTGCTCACTACCCAAATAAAACCCACTCTACATCTTCCTCTCTCAGCTCGCCCTTTCTTATCCCTGTGGTTGGTGTCCCCCCTTTACCCTCCTTTACCCTCCTCTCCTAGTGTGTCGTGTCTGAAAAACCAAAACAAATACAAAATTACAAAAATCAAAAAAAAATAAGGCTCTTTTCAGAGCCGCCTTTCCCAGTTAAAAAATAGAAGTGAAAATAAATGAAGCAGGGCTCTTTGTATTTTTTCGTAGTCCGCGGACAGTTCGCGAACATTAAAAAAATTGGGTTGCTACTCCATCACAAACATTGTAATTTTCTCTGGAAAGAAGTGGTGGCTCTGAAAAGAGCCTTTGGGTGGTGTTTGTAAGTCAAAAATTGTAAATGCTTAACATCTACTTCAAAATCGTTGTTGTAATTCCAAAAAAGGTCGCAATGCATTTTGTACATTTCTCAGAAAAATCTGATTGCCAGCATAAGTAAGATGGACTCCATCTCTGCGAAAAATGTATGTACTACAAAACATAATATTTTCATTGTGAAAAGAAGACATGCCAAAATCTCTTAGAAAGCCACAAACAACCTTATTAACATTGCGCCTTGCTTTTTCCATTTGTGGACCAAATGAAGAAGAACAAAGCCACATTTGTCTCTGCGCAATCCGTGAAAATATCACTTGAGAATTAGGAAACATGTCCATAACCTTCCTCAGTCCTTCTTTCATAGCAAATTGCAAAACAATTCCAGTCACATGTCCTAAACTGTTCCCTCCACAATGAATTACAATTATGTCTGGATGTTGCTCTGTCTCCAAAGTAGCACAGAGAGGTAGCAAGTCCAACCACTTCATTCCACATACTCCATGCCAGTGTACTTCCACATGTGGGAATCCAAGATCTACAGCTACTCCACAGCTTTCTGCATGCACCTTCAACCAATGTATCCACAAATCTCCTAAAATCCAAACAATCTGTTTTCTGAAACACACAGCCATAGCTATCTTTTGTTCTCTCAGCAAAAAGAGTATCTGAGAAAATCTCTCCTGGCACAACACACCCACCAAACTTTCCTGACCAATCCCTTTCAGTGCTTATTCTCATTTGCATGACTTCTGAACCCAAAAATCCCCGGATGTAACTCCCGATGTCCGCGAACTACCGCCATGTCCGCGGACATATCGTAACATGAACAGCCCTTCTACCATTTCCACTACACTCTCTCTGCCATTCCCTCATTGGATGTACCTCAAAAATCACATGACCATGCACCAATCACATTCAAGACCTCTACATCTAACTGCATGATCATAGATCAGCACTGCAAATGTACAATGTACAAGTGTCATATCATTGGCAAGCAGCATCTACCAGAAATACTGTACAAGTCTTCAAGATTTCTACTTGAGGCTCCATGCATATCCATATGCATGAACACAATCTTCAGGTATGGATATTTTCTGTATAGTAGATGACATAGCTCTCAACCATTTTTGCTTTACAGGCGGGTGAAATCACCCGATTTTGTTTTTGATGGGTGAGACGCCCATTGGAATGAATGGGCGTGCAGGAGGCTTGGCGGGTGAGTCTGCCCTTTACAAGGCGTGTGACACCCGCCAAAAGCGTGTGAGTTGAGAGCTATGGTAGATGAACACATTTTCAAAAAGACTTTTACCTTGTAAAATCTGTAAAATGAATTTACTGTACTTTTTTCAATTTCCTAAAATCAACTATCACTTATAAACCTTTATACTTTTTACTTTCTTTATACACACACACTCAAATCATGTTAAACTAAATTTTTTTAAATGAAATCTATATACTACATATATTCAAACAAAATTGCAGGCAAACACAATCTATGTTTAAACCTTTATAAAAATACTTATACAATTTCATATTTTTTGTGTTTATGTATTTATTTACTTAGACATGACATTGAGGCGCTATTACCTAGAACAGTTTACTTACAGAAATAGTGGTATTCACTAATATATTATAAATTTCACAAGACATAGTAAAGATATATTTTTTTTGCTACAGTTAGTCATTCAATACAATTTGTTCATTAAGAACAAATCATATGTACTGAGCTGATGCAATGTATCTTATGTAAATAAATTAGTTTAATTCTTTTACAGAAGACACTGAGGATTTCAATTAAAAAAATCAATATCTAAATTAAAAACAGTGCTTTATACAAACAAAGTTACTAATTTGAAGCTTTTACAATTTCAGTGAAGACCAGTTTCCTGAAAAGAAGCAGCCGAATTCGAAGAAGAAAGAAAAACTAAGAAGTTACCTGTTAATTTTAAAAAAAAGTAAGTAAAATATCACCATAATATTTATATTATTAATCAAATATACTATAACATTAATACAAGCTATTTTGGTTTCTTAAAATAGAGATTTTGTACCATTTTGTCCAAAAATGTCCATGTCTTAAACAGCGATTTACTTCCAGAATGGCCCACAAATTTCTATTTTTGGACACACAAATTAGCCAACTGAACCACTACAATTTTCATATTATAGAACAAACAACTGTTTTAATTGTATACATTAGATTTACTCTTTGTACTTTTCCACACCACTAGCTTACTTTTTTTTTGTCATCTGAACCCCAGTTTAGTAACACATAAATTCAAGAATACCTATCCCTACTAGTTTTAGTTCCCAATGCACAATCACACACCATTACATACACTTTATCATCTTACTCAAACACTCATGCACACAACACATATACATTCCAGAACACCCCAACCCATATCTTCTTTATTTTTTTCAACAGACCCTAAAGAATGCCTACCAAAACACAACTCCGTAGAAAGCAACGCAAAATTAGAGCAAATGAAATTAAAGGTGTCCAACATAAGCATCCATCTCTAGCAGAATTTGTAAAAAAAGTTGAAACAAAACAGCTAATACAATCATTTAGTGAAACACAAGAAGTTTCAAGTACAACAACTTCGCTTCCTCTATCAAAATGTAAAACAAACCAAAAAACAATTAACAGAAAATCAGCTATCAGTACAGATAAAACTACTTCTTCAAATTTTAATATAGTGCAAAGTAAGCATACCAAGAAAAGTATTTTAGCCAAAATATACCGTCATAAAGTCCTTCAAAATCTTATAAAAACAGGAGAGAAATCAGGTTCAAAGCTTAAAACCTATCATAGGAAATTAATCTTAGAAGCATTGATGGACAGTGCAATACTTCTCAAAAGAAATGTATTTATTTTACTGTTAAACAAAATGAAACCACTAACAAAACTAATAACTAAATTACAAAAAAGACTTCTCAATAAGCGAAATGTCAACAGAAAGAACTTCTTAAGTATCTGCGGAGGTGAATGGAATCACACTACGAGCACAGAACCATATTTTAATGAAGAAGCGTACAAACAAAAGCAAACAAATACAATTGCCAGAAATAGCAGTGGTCGAGGTTATGAAAAAGTGAATAATACCATAATGGAACAAGAAGTACTCCTTACAAAAATATGCCCTGAAAACTTAGAATTACCCATCCATTCAACTGAATCAGAATGTCTAGTGTACAAATGGCCATGCACGTCAATGTGTAACATTCCCAAACAATGTTTCAAACCTTTACACCAATTCCTCAATAAATATGTAAAAAGCAAAGACAAAATCAAAATTAAATTACTGCAAAATATAGATACCTGTCCAGTGCGCAAGTACACAGGACTACAAGGACATTCATTGGCCTGCATTGCAGGACCTACTTGTAAAACCACTTTCCATGATATCAAAAGGATATCAACACATCATTCAACTATAAGAAATCTAGTCTATAACCTGTACTATGCTAAATGTCCTGCTTTAGCACTAGCAAAGTTAAATAACATCCTTCTACATGGTACAGCAAAAGGCCTACTTGAAGAAATTCACTACATCCAGAAAAAATATTTTGGAAGTGAAAGCCATTTACAGAATGAAATAGCTTTAAACCAATTAAGCAACAATTCTACACATGGCAACCTTTTGCTAAACACATACAAAAAAGAAATACTAAAATTTAAAAGTACATCAGCTGAAGTACCAAACCATGTATGTGTATGTTGCCGTAGAATTTTTTATAAAAGTAACACAAAAACTGTGGACCTATCATACAAAATAGAAGACAATGAAGATTCTAAATGGTTTGAATTAGCTCTATACCTTCTAGCAGAAAACAAATATGAAATAACGGAGCCCTTAATACTTTGCAGTTATTGCACAACAAAACTTGACAACAATCAAACTCCTTCACGTTCTATCACAAATAATTTGGAATTATACCCAGTACCAACACCTCTACAACAACTTAATTTATATGAGAGCATCATAATTCAAACAGTACACCCATTTCAAGCAATAATACGCCTTCAACCAAAAACAGCAAAATTACCTCCCTCTGAATTGGTAAAAGGGATTCGTGGAAAAGTAGTTTATTTATCATTAAATCTAAAAGAAAATGTGCATACTCTAGGAGTGCAACGTCCAATGCAGCAATCTTTAATTATATTAGTAAATGGAGTACCTACAAAAGACAAAAAATATGGCAACAGCTGGTAGATTTATATAAAGTTAGACAAGCCTTGCAATATCTTAAAGAGAATAATGAATATTACAAAGAAATTAAAATTGAAGAAAACTTGAAAGATACAACTGAAATAATTCAAGAAACACAAGAAGCTGGTCAATTTGAGCTACTAGATCCTGCTACAATATCAAATACTTTAGACCATTATACAATTCATCCTTTGCACTGTAATGACACTGTACAAGATGTACTAGAAACTTACCAAATGCGTCAAACAAAAGGATCGCCAATCAGTATATGGGAAAAAAGTATAGAAGCATGTGCTTTTCCTCTACTCTTTCCTACTGGCAAAGGAGGAAGGCATGATGATAGAGCTATTCAAATATCAGCTTCAGAATACAGCTCATTATGGATGTATTCTGAAGATCCCAGATTTAGACAAAATGTGGAATACATATTCCACCTACTCTTTGAAAGTGAACTAGCAACTTTATGTTACAGAGTTGCACACATATTAAAATCAGGATCACACTTTCAAAATATGACAGCTACACAATTATTACAGAAAGTGCAACAAAAGGATGAGTTTTTAAAATCAAATATTACAAATCTATTAGCGTGGTACTAAAGAGTACTGGTTTCGACGTCATGGAGATGTACGTTGTATGATCAGAAACCTTGGCCCACCCACTTGGTTGGTTACATTAAGTTGTGCAGAATATGCATGGGAAGATTTACATGATTTCCAACGCATATCAAATAACAACAAAACAAACATAGATATTCTAACACCTGGAGAACTTTGTTCTTTGGATCCTGTTAATGTTTCAAGATATTTTCACCATCGCTTCATTGCTACGCTACATTTTATTTGTAATAAAACTGTTCCTCCCCTTGGAGAAGTGCAACACTTCTTTTGGAGAAAAGAATACCAAGCCAGAGGAGCACCACATATCCACATGCTTTTATGGATTAAAGATGCTCCTAAATTTGGTCAAGACAGTGATGCCACTGTTTTACAGTTTATTGAAAAATATGTCACTTGTGAAATTCCATCAGAAGCCACAAATAGTGATCTTCGTGCACAAATTTTACAATTTCAAAGACACAAATGTGGAAAATATTGTCGTCGCCAAATACAAAAACAAAGGCAAATACTACACCAAATGCCGATTTGGTTTCCCTAGACCAGTTACAAATACAGGTCAAGTAAACAACCTCATGTCTTCAGTTAGACATAGTGTTAAAGGTAAGTCACCTAAAAAGACATATTACATAAAAGGAAAAGAAGAAGAAAAATATATCAATGATTATAATGCAATCATTGCCCACTTATGGAATGCAAACATAGATGTGCAGTACATTTCAGACAATTCTACTGCAGTTGCACGATATGTCACAGCATACTTAACTAAAGCAGAAAAGACAGCGCTCCAAGACCTCTGGAATGACCTGTCATCAGATAAAACAGTATCTCAGAAATTATACAGCTCGGGCATAAAAATGCTCACCCATAGAGAATGTGGATCTTATGAAGCAGCTGATCGTTTAACTGGTACTTCATTGTATGGTAAATCTGAAAATATAGTATGGCTAAGTCTTGGTCCAGCTAGATCTAGAAAAAGAGTTCTAAAATCATATGAAGATATAGAAACAATAGCCAAACATGATCCCAACAGCCAAGACATTTTAAAAAACAATGTATTGGACACATACTACCCAAACAGAAGTAATACTTTGGAAAACATGTGTCTATACCAAATAGCCCAAAACTACACATACTAAAATAATATGAAACCTGATGAAAAAAAAGGTAAATATAGATTGGCAGACTGTGAAGGCAGCTTAGTTAAACTCACTAAACCAAATTTAATTAATAATATCAAATTGTCATTGAAGACTCCTCAACATAAAGAAGTGTATTACATGTCCCTGCTACAACTCTTCAAACCATGGAGAAAAGAAGAACAATTACTAGATAACTATGACTCATTTGAGGATGCTTTCAAAGCAAATGAAAGCACTATAACTGATGTAAACTTTACACAGTACAAAACAATGTTGCACAATGAACAGCAACATGAAGAAGAACTCCAAGCCCAACTAGATAAGGATACTTCTGACAGTAGTCAACCTTCTGTAACAGGAAGCCAAGAACCACTGGGAGAACCACTAATAACAAATGAGGCAGAATTAGCTATGATAGAAGTAGAAAACACCATGGGCCTCATTACACGGTAGGCGGTAGGGACATACCGTTACCGGTAAGGGATTACCGGTATCGGTAAATCCCCTCCCCAATCACGAACCGGACATACCGCTATTAGCGGCACCGCAAAGTACGGTGGCACTATTAGCGGCAAGTCCGTGAGCGCGCGGCCCCTCAGACCAGAAATTGCGGCATAGCGCTAATATCACCGCAACACGAGCCATGCGTACATGGCAATACCGGCATGTAGTAGACCCAAAGAACCCTTACCGGCAAGGCGCTAATACCGGCATCGCGAACCACACGTTAAAAGAGCACAGCAGAGTTCCCACCTGCCACAGGTGGACAAAATCAGCACAGGTGGAGGCAATGGAGACTGTCAGCACAAAAGAGCACACCACACCCCTCCCCACACCCATTCCCACACCAAGATGGATGCAATACTAGCAGCATTACATGGGCTAGAGGACATGATTGCAGTGCAGCAGCTACAACAACAGGCAGCACAGAGGAGACGCAGGAGGAGGAGGAGGAGGAGGGCAAGACAGGTGCAGCAAGCACCACCAGTGCACCTAGTGATACCACAGAGGCAGCCACCAATTCCCAGGATCAGAGCCAGTCCAGTCAACCTAACCCCTGAGCAGATACACACCCTGTACCGTCTGGACTGGGATACCATCACCACCATAGTAGACATGATATACAACGACATTGTGAGTCTCATTGACATCCGTACTGCCATCCCCCTCTACTGAAGGTAGTAACAGTGCTCCACTTCTTGGCCACAGGCACCTACCAGCATACGGTAGGTCAGATGCATGGCATATCACAACCAGTATTCTCACGCACACTGAACCAGGTGATCGATGCCCTCCTGCAGCACACAAGTCAACACATATACATGCCACGGACTGCCCAGGAGATCTCCAACACCAAAGTTGGCTTCCATTCACTGGCAGGCATCCCAAGTTGCATCGGGGCCATCGACTGTACCCATGTAGAACTGGTGGTCCCACATGCCAATGAGGTAGTGCACCGTAACAGAAAGCAATACCACTCCATCAACGTCCAAATGGTATGTGACTCCAATAAGATCATCACACATTGCTGTGCCCGATATCCCGGTTCAACCCATGATGCAATGGTCCTGCAGAACTCGACAATACCACGATACATGGAGCGACATGCTGGACAACGTTCGTGGCTACTTGGTGAGTAGCAGGCCGACCACATGTCAGTGTGATGTGGATTGTGAGTGGGGGGGGAGATGCATACTCCAACTGGGCGTGAATGGGGGGGGAGATGCATACTCCAACTGGGCGTGAATGGGGGGGAGGGGGGGAGATGCATACTCCAACTGGGCGTGAATGGGGGGGAGATGCATACTCCAACTGGCCGTGAATGGGGGGGGGGAGATGCATACTCCAACTGGGCGTGAACTGGTGTCATGAGAAGAATGGACATACATATTTGCATCACTGTACAGTGAGGCAGCCCACAATGGACCAGAGACAAAACCACATGCTGGAAGTGAGTGCCACGGCAAACATATCAATCCATTACGCCAAACAGGCCATTCCAAACAACATGCACACCGCACAACACACCATTCCCCCATTACACAAATCAGCAACATGCATATCAAAATCACAACTGAAATGTACGCTGAAAGACATCAGAAATGGTCCGCGCACATGAGTGCATACAAACGGATCCCCTGTAGCCATTGTGGTGAGGCACACCCTTACCCCACCACAGAATTGCCATCAAACAGCATGGGGACATCAACTAAGGAATGGCAGTGTACTTGCAGTGTGGCACTAACGTTGCCAGGGCCAGGAAACACAAATCACTTAAACTCTGGCGGGACATGGCAATCCCTGCTGTATGCATGCATGGTGCATGTCCACTTGCAAGGACCACCTCACCTTCGCACATTGCAGTTACCCTGATTGCCATGCGTGCTTGGATCAGTGGATGTCGTTGAATATGCAATGTTTGTTTGTGTGATATGTGCACGCTCCACATTATGTAGACACTTACACATACCCATTGTTGCACCCATGCAGGTGATGCAGGTTATCCCCTGAAGAGGTGGCTCCTTACCCCTGTGCGGAACCCACAGAACAGGCACCAAGAGGACTACAATCATGCACACACCCGTACCCGCGTGGTGATCGAGCAGACATTCGGCCTATTGAAGGAACGCTTCCGGTGCCTCAGCAGGTCGGGCGGGGCACTCCTGTACGGGCATGAGAAGGTGGCCAAGATCACCATGGCATGTGTCATGCTTCACAATATGTGTATCAGACGGAATGTGCCAATGCCCCCTGACATAGAACTGCGACCACCGTCTGAGGATGATGACGGGGATGAGGATGGAGGAGAGGGGGCTGCAGGTCATGCAGGTGGCGATGCCCATGAGGGACGTGCTGTGCGGCAGCACCTGATAGACCATTGTTTCTGATGCACATGGATTAGGAGGGTGCAATTGGTGTTCAGCTCAGGGCACGGGGTGTATGGAGGACATAAACACAGTGCACCCTTCAACAATAAAGCACACATACACAATGATCAATGTCCAGTCATGTGATTATCCATGCCATTACGTGTGTATTGAGCATTATGACATTCAAATGTGCATGTACCCTCCACCCCAACAACCCTCACCCCCCTCCCCCCACAACTCCCCCAAACACCCTCACCCCCCTCCCCCCACAACTCCCCCAAACACCCTCACCCCCCTCCCCCCACAACTCCCCCAAACACCCTCACCCCCCTCCCCCCACAACTCCACCGAACACCCTCACCCCCCTCCCCCCACAACTCCACCGAACACCCTCACCCCCCTCCCCCCACAACTCCACCGCACATGGTGTGCACATCAGTGCTGCATTAGTTCCCAAGTGTCAACAGGGACAGGCTGGCCCTACTTACCTCCTCCACTACCACCATTGGGGGGTTGTGAGTCTGACCGCTGCAAGGACTGGCTGGACCTGCGCAGGATGGTTGTCTGGTCGGAGCTAGTAGACGAGGGGGTGGCTGGTTGATCTGCTCCCTGTGAGTGATGCATGCTCTCCATCGCCTCAGCAATGCGCGTTAGGACCTGCCTCACAGCGGCCATCTCGTCACATAGGCGCGTCGTGTTGCTGTCCATGGCAGCTTTCATGTCCCTTGACAACATCCGGATCTCCTCCCTGGTCGAGGCAGCCTCGCTCACTTGCCGGGCAACCAGGGCATTGAGCTCCTCCTGGCACTGGCGTATCAGGCTCATGGTGTCGTCTGCGGCCCTGCCCCTGTTACTCCTCGGCGCAGCTTGCTGCATGTGGCCGACATCAGGTGAGCTCGCCACGGGACTGAATGACCCATCCATTGCATCTCCGGCATGCACCTCATGGATGCTGCCATTGGATGTGTTGCATGGGCTGTGGAGTGGGGACAGCTGGGTGCTGGGTGTACGCTGCCCTTCCGGTGTCGGACATGAGTCGTCCACATCACTCATAGGTGCCGTGGCTGCTGCTTCCCCGACGGAGCTATTGGCTGCGGACGGTGTGCCTTCTGGCACTGGCTCCTGAGTGGTGGGGGTGGGTGGTGGGGGTGCTGCCACAGTGTCCGATGGCATTTCGACCCTTGGTGTGGTCGTTGCGTGGGTGGCTTTTGAACGCTGGGCCACTCCAGATATACCAGTGCCCCTCGATGTACTGAGCCTGGTGCCTGCATCCTTTCCCTTGGCCTGCTTTTTGGGTGGTGGGGCCTGCGTTGCAGAGTCCAGCTCCTCACTGTCAGATTGTGACCCTGTGGGGAGCAAGACAGGGATAACATCAGTGATGGGTCAACGTGCATCATGCATATGTTGTTGTTGCTGCAGTTCTTTGGATTTGGACATCTAGTTTGGGCCTGCAGGTTGTTGGCCAGATGGGTGGGTCATCCGGACATGTGTCAGGGTGACACGTGTGTGAGGTGCTGCATGCATGTGGTTGTGTGGGGATGTGCAGGGCATATATGCAGGGTTGTGTACATGTGTGTGTGATGACCCCATCCATTAGCTGATTCCCAATTCACATTTGGGGGAGGGACTCATGCTTGGCATTGCTGTGTTTTGCGTGGTCACTCACCTCCGTCTGACGTTGTTGCCACACCACACTCCATTCGGCCCACTCCCTCGATGGATTCTATGCCAATGGTGCTGGCACATGTCTCCTCCCACTCCTGCATCTTCATCGGGGATCCGCCTCCGCCTCCTGTGCCCATGGCCAGATTCCTGTTGGCCGATAAAATGCTGCGTACACGGAGGCGCAGATCATCCCACCGCTTGCGCACGTTCTTTACGGTGCGGGGGGTGGAGCCCACCGCACTGACTTTCTGCGCCACCTCAGCCCAGATTTCCTTTTTTCTCAGGAGTGCCGGGCGCCGCATGTCGCTAGCGAACACTACGTCTGCATTTGCAGCCAGGGTGTCTGCCAGCATTTTCAATTCCTCGTTTGAGAAGCGTTCTTTGCGCTGGCGCGCATCAGCTTTCTTTAGGGCCTTGGGCATTGTTTGTTCTTGTGGGATGTGGTTTTGCCAGTCGTGGTGTTGCTGCAGGTCCTGAGTGCAGGGGATGGCAATGGATTGTGTTTTTAAAGATGGCCGCCGGGCTCTTTCCCGTTCCGGTGCGATGACGCTATTTCCGGTTCCGGTGTTTTACAGTGACCGCTAATAGCAGTGACCGCTAACAGCGGTGACCGCTAATAGCGTGCAGCATGAGGGCGGAGGTGCTATCAGCACTTTGGTCGGAGCCGGTAAGGTGCTTTTGCGCCATGGCGGTAGGGTCATTTACCGGCATGGCCCTATGCGCGTGTCCGCTAACTCGTAATGGAACGCTTTTAGCGGTCTCCTACGATGGCGGACACGCTAATAGCGCCATGACGGTAAATCACATTTTTTAGCGCCTACCGTGTAATGAGGCCCCATGTGTCAGTATGAAGATAAGGAAGACTTAACTATACTACAATCAAAACTAAACAATGAGCAAAGTAGCATTTTTCAAGAAGTAACAAAACAAATTGCACATGGTGTAAAACATGAAAATAAAGAATGTTCCTGCCATAATTATAAACCTATACTACTGTACGTCAGTGGTGAAGCTGGTTCTGGCAAAACATTCCTAATCAAAATCATTAGTAAGTTCCTTCAACAATTGACAAACAACAAACTGTCAGCTGTTGTCACTGCCCCCACAGGTTTAGCTGCCTACAACATAGGGGGTGTTACATTACACCGATTACTACTATTACCAGTAGAACACCAGAACAAATTAGACTATTACAAACTTTCTGCAGAAGCTGCAACTGAATTACGCAGAGTATTGAAACAAATGAAAATGCTATTAATAGATGAAGTGAGCATGGTCTCCAATCTGATGTTAGCTTTGATTCACCTCAGATTACAAGAAGTACTCAAAACAGACTATGAAGAGCTCTTTGCAGGAAAACACATTATTGTTTTTGGAGATCTGCTTCAATTAACACCAGTAAAAGGTGAACCTATTTTTAAAACATTAGGGCACAAACTCTGCCGTAAAACTGTTGGCAGCATTGGAAATGTCAACCTTTGGCAACATTTCCAATACAGAGAATTAATAGAAAACATGCGCCAATCTGCAGATCTCACTTATGCCAACATTTTAAAAAGTTTGAGAGTTGGTATACTTTCTAAAGAAGCAGAAGCAACATTGAAAACCCGGCACATTAATGCACTTTATGGCGATAATGCATGTGCTACAGATGTTATGGAACAATTAGCCCACAAAAATGTCAATTGTATGGACTTAATGCCAACTCTTGCAAGCTGTCTCAAATTCAATGAAATAAAGTAAAGTAAAGAAATGCAACCAATAATGGAGATTAGCGCCACAGACAAACTAGATGTACATGGTATGACACTACCCATGTGTGACCAAGCCACAACAAGACTAAATAATTTAGAAAAATCAATCTCATACACAGCAGGCTTAGAAAAGATGTTAAAATTATCCTTAAATTGCAGAGTAATGCTTAAACGTAACCTTGACTTGGACCAAGGACTAGTTAATGAAGCACTGGGTACAGTTGTTGGCTTTCAAACACACCCACGTGACAACAAAATTCAGTTTGTCAATATACTCTTTGACAAACTTTCAGAAGTAAAACGGATAGGACGCTCAACAGTTAGATTGCTTCTCTTCAAAGATATGTATGTACGCAGAGAACAATTTTCTCTAACTCTTGCATACGCAGTCACGATTCATAAATCACAAGGTCTTACCCTAGACAAAGCAATGATAGATATTGGTAACACAGTCTTTAAAGAAGGCATGAGCTACGTAGCACTATCACGCTTACGTACACTTGACAGTCTATTTCTAATCAACTTTGATGCAAGTAAAGTAAACGCTGATATTCCTTGCATTTTAGAATATAATAGACTTCACTCACTATAGACTCCCCATCTAAACACATATTCTGTTCCACAAAAACTAAAATGTTGTAAAAGAAAACTAAATCAAACAGAAATGCAACAGGACGTCACTGCAAATCCTCCAAAGAGAGTAAAAGAAACTAATATTTCATCAAATACCACAAACAAAAAAGAATCAATTAGAGAAAGTAAACCAGGTACTTCTTTAAAGAAGGAAGACAAACTCCATAAAAAGCAGTTAGATACAGAACTACCTGGTCTATTTATTTAAATTCTCAAATATAGTTGGTGTAAATTGCTATGCAAATGTAGCAATGAATATTCTATTTCAATTACCACCAATTGTTGACAACATTTACTTACACAGTACAGACCCATTGTGTTTGCAAATGTTAGTACTTCACAGAAATGCAGCAAACAATCCTGACAACACATATAGTGTTTTTGGAATAAGACGACAATTGGACTACTGTGCTGGAATGGTGAAATTCACTATAAACTCACAGGAAGATCCACAAGAATTTCTAATGTACTTACTACAAGTACTGGAAAAAAAAAACATACCTATAAATGAAATCTTTCAGATTTCATACATGTGGAAACATACATGCACTCTCTGCAACAATGTGACACAAGAAGAAATCCCCAATGAACGCTTTATATATATATCAATACCAAATTGTGAATCCATTCCATTTCAGCAACTTGTACAAAATGCAAACCATGGTAGATTATGCTCTACCTGCAATTCAGATAATCGCTCCACGTTAGTAATACAAACACATAGTAAATATGTAATACTAATGCTTCTATGTTACAATGCAGGTGGTACCAAAAACAACTGCAAGCTGACTGGATTCACACATGGTCAATTATCACTTGGTAAGAAAACCTTCACAACAATAGGTATAATCTACCACGCAGGAGCCACAACCAATTCAGGGCACTACACTGCATGTATAAAAAATAAATTTGGATGGTTTGAATGTAATGATAGTACCATTACTCTAAAGCAGAGATTACCAGCAAATCTTACAAACGCTTATTTGATGTTGTTAAAACCAAAATTTGATAAATAAACTGTATTTAAACCTTTAAGTAAATTTGTGTTAAAACAATATAAACTGTGAGAATACTCCAAAAGCTATCTAACAGCTCAAAGATTCTACAACAACTAATCAGATAAATGAATACCACTAAATTAGACCAAAAAACACACAGTTAGAATACGCCAATTGGTATCTAACTGTCCCAAAATTTAACAATATCCAAATAGATAAATCAAAACCACTAAAATATATTAAAAAAATAGACAGTTAGAATACACCAATTGGTATCTAACTGCTCCAAAATTTTATAATATCAAAACAAATGAAGAATCTGTTACTGCTCCAAAAAAAATACAACAAAGCAAAGTATAAAGCATTAGCCAGAAACAAAAAAGTGAACATTGAAAACAAACAAACAAATAAACTGTAGCAATAACACAGGCTCAATTGCAAAACCATGCTTTAAGGCCCTAGCCAATGCTCCTTACACAGGTTTGCTGCAAATCCATCCATGTTTTATTTTTTCATAAGTGTCAATATGTATGTACATATAATAGTCATATAACTTAGCCCCCACTTGACAACATCCATTCAGACTTTACACAAACATTCAAGGTTGGGTCTATAATCGTTCTGAAAACCTTTGTCCACATCCGTCAAATGGCAACAAAGTTATAAGCCATCTAAAAATGTTGAAACCCCCACCTCTTGACAAAGTCACACCAAAATTTCCAAATACATGCATATCTAGATTTACAATCTTTTTGCAAACATTTGTATAGATTCATCAAATGGCACCACATTTATAAGCCTTTACACTATTTTGTGACCCCCCCTCTAATTGTGTTCCCTCTTGACAAAACAGCTTCAGAATCAGGTCTAGAATGAAATTCCAAAATTTCATGCAGTTTCATTGAGTGTCGGCAAAGTTACAAGCCATCCAAAAACTGCTTTTCACCAACCCAGTAACGCAGAAATAGGCAATGATGTCCCTGAACAGATTAACAGGGTGATTCATGGAATAAATATGCGCCGAAAAGGGGAGCACAAGCGTGAAAATCGCAGGGAACGCTTGCAAAAGCCGCGCATGTAGCCATTCGGCAATTGATGGAATGCGCTGCATGTGTAAACTCTGGGTAAATCCGTGGGTGGCACACACGGGCGCACACGTCACCAAACACTGTGCGCAAATCGCACAGTGAACGTGCACAACGTGTAGCGCACACAAGAAAAGTGGCGGAATACAGGGCGTAACACGCGGAATGGGGAACAACGCATTCAAAATGTGGGCGTAACGGGGGAAGTACAGGAGGTAAATGCTTGCAACGCCCACATGTGCGCTAACAACACGTATTCATGGAATTGAACTGGGGAAATCTGTGCACCAAAAAATACGCGCACAGGCCTAAACACGTCCGACATACGAAGGCAGGCGGTAGCTTCCCTGCGCAATACAAAAGTGTGCGCAAACAACAAACATACAGCTATGATGAATGTCCCATTCTTTGGCCCCCTAGGAAAAATGACATGTCACGCAACACATACATCCCATAAAAGCAAGAAAAAGAGATAAGTGACCCCTGCAACCCACGCGTGTGTTAAAAAACACACACAGTACGCTGTGGCAGCCAGGAACCCCAGAAATACGTACGAGATCAACACGCAGGCTAGTATGGGCGGAAAAAAGGGGTACGCAACAAACAGGGACATCCGCAGTGGGAAAAATAGCATGTGCCACTCACAGTCTGCCTTGCGTGTAGAAGAAGAACATGTAGCCAAAACCCACCCGCTGTGAAGTAATTGCGTGTGAACCCCAACGCCTGGAAAACACACTCACTGCTTTCCACGAAAAGCATGTACAGAGCGAATGGAAACCCACGTGGGACCCTCAACCCGTTGCAGGGAAATGCCCGTGCCTGTTACGTCACATACGCGCTTACATGCTAAGGCCCTTTCCTCGAATTACACGCTGACGTGCAGTTTTTTCACGTGCCAAATCATTCTGTATCAAGCTGGCCACACGACAACACACAGAAGACCACGCTCCTGTCCAGAAGGCCATTTTCCTGCCCCCCAGAGCACCGAGCAGCCTCCCATGAGCCATCTGCTTCTGCCTGCCTGCTGCCACCATGCCCTGCCATTTGGTGCCTGCACATCTACCATCTCCAGGGGTCCAGTTGCTGTGACCACCCCTGCTGGAACAGAGGACTCCCAACTGGTATGCCATCGCTCCACAGCCCAGCCCCAGGAGCCAGTTGCCCACCCACACCTGCCTTGGGGGTTGCCATGTCCGACACAACACCTTCCCAGCCAGAGAGGCAGAGGACTGCCAGCTTCACTTCCAATGAAGTTGGCATCCCAGTGGAACAAGTCCTGGGGCAGTATGATGCCCACTTCACACCATCATGCGCCGACAAGGAAGGATGGAGGAGGATCTGGACGGCCATAGTGGGTGCCATCAACGCGGAGGGGGTGGCACACCGCGACATCAAACACGTCCAGGAGCGCTGGGAGGACTACAAGTCCAGGACCCTCAAGAAGGCCCGGCACCTCTTGGACGCAGAGGATGCAGTGGGGTGCTGGGGCCAGCCTACCAACCAGCAGATGAGGGTCCTGTAGCGCATTCCCCCAGTGCTTCACCACCAGATCCTCAGGATGCAGGCCCGTCTGGAGTTGAGCGTTAAGTGGCAATGCATTGCTGTGTGAAACAGGGCATGTTGCAGTGTGCTGGTAGTCAGCTACTTTCCTGTATGTGTGACATAGGTCATGTATGGTTGTGTGTGTGCAGGGACATCATGGTGCTGCATGTGAGACCAGTCATGCATGAACCACATGGATGGTGCATGTGTTACAATGCAACATGCGGAGCAGCATGCGGAATGCACACATGAATGCATGCCTGTCTCTGTTCTTGGACATGGATGGGGTGTGAGAGATGGGTGCTGCTGTCATGGACATGTATGGTGTACATGTCTGTGTGGCTGAGTAGCGTGTGTGTGACTTGTCAATGCCATGGATGCATGACACATGTCTGTGACGATGTTCTGATTCACTGATGTAGCCTAGTCATCCTTGTATCCACTATGTCTGGGGTGTATGAGGCCAGATGGATGAAACTACAGTGAGGTGTGTGCATGTGATCAGTATGACCCATGATGCATGTGAGTTTGAGATACAAAACACCATTGTATATTTAAACTGTTCCTTGGACATGTATGCAAATGTTCTTTGCATGCGCCATGCCTGTTTCTGCATGTGTGTTGCCTGCACTGACCCATGTGTTGTGGAGGGACATGATGGAAGTGACGTTTGACAGTGCCACTCATGTGCTATTGCTTCCTGTCTAGGGGACTATTGTACAGTACCCTGATGCTTGTGTTCTATGTCTCCCTCTACACAGCTGCGAGTGAAGAAGAGGGCGGAGATGGCGCTGTGGAGAAAAGTGGCGGGGATGCCTCCACCTGCCGGCTACGCAAGGCCCAGTCACCCTCCAAGGAATTACCATCATCCGGGAGCGAGGGGACTGGTTCCGCGTCTGCCACTACGGCTGCAGCAGAAGGGGTGGGTGAGCCCCCCCAGGGGCTTGTGACAGCGGAAGACGTTGTGGAGCCATCCAGGTTGGTGGTTTGCACAGAGGAGGAGGAGGCCGCTACTGAGCCACACATGGGGCCTGGTAGGGGTGGTACCAGTGGTGCAAGTGGTGCAGTCCAGGGGCAGTGGCAGGAGGCAGCACAGGTCGCGATGGAGGTGCCAGTGCATGTCACTGTCCCTGACACTGTGACTGCACCACCATGCACCAGCAGGGATGCCCCATCCCAGGCCCGTCCGCAGGTAGGGGAGAGGTCCACGTCATCTGGAACTCCTCTACCTGCGGACGAGGGGAACCATGACCGTATGGAGACCATCCTGATTGGTGTTGGGTTGCGCGCGCGTGACATAGGTGATGACGTGCGTGCTTCCTGGGGGGAGCACACACGTCATCACGAAGAGCTGCGTGCCAACGTGGCCCTTTTGGGAGGGGCCATGGTTGGGGGTTTCCTACATGTGTCGGGCACTCTGGCGGCCCTCTCCTCCTCTGTGCAGACTATGCGTCAGTCGTTCTCCATGCCGTGTTCCAGCCCAGATGCCACCAGGGACCCCTGTGGACCTGCCCTGACCAACACAGACAGTTCGGTGGAGATCCCATCCCTGCCACAGACGGGAGTCGGAGGTCCAGCAGGGGTGGACACCCCAGCAACTGGACCCCAGCTGATGGAGGATGTTCTGCATCATCAGGCAGGGCACTTGCACGACAGCGCCAGTGGATACCATCAGCACGGATGGCGTCGTGCTGGCAGAGGCAATTGCGTCAGAGGGCGCGGCAGGCTCAATGTGGAAGGCATCACGTACCCCGCTCGTACAAGGCCTAGCGCATGTAATACTTCCCGTGCACCCCAGAAATACACCTACCCTGCTCGCACAAGGTCTATCGCGTGTAAAACTTCCCTCGCACCCCAGAAATACACGTACCAGCTCGCACAAGGCCTATAGTGTGTGATACTACTAGTGCACGCCCGAGATACACGTACCCCGCTCGCACAAGGCCTAGCGCATGTAAAACTTCCTGTGCACCCCAGAAATACACGTACCCCGCTCGCCCAAGGGCTATCGCGTGTAAAACTTCCCGCGCACCCCAGAAATACATGTACCCCGCTCGCCTAAGGCCTATCGCATGTAAAACTTCCCACGCACCCCCAAAATACACGTACCCCACTCGCACATGGCCCTATTGCGTGTAAAACTTACTGCACACCCCAGAAATACATGTACCCCGCTCGCACAAGGCCTATTGCGTGTGATATTTCCTGCGCACCCCCGAAATACACGTACCCCGTTTGCACAAAGCCTATTGCGTGTGATACTTCCCACGCACCCTCGAAATACATGCATTACCCCATCCACCATGGCCATGCCCCACAGGCAGCCCACTCACCCCCCCCCATTCCCCACAGGCAGCCCATCCACCCTGGCCATGCCCCACAGGCAGCCCACGCCACAGGGGGGTGCTTTTTCTGTGCAATTTACCTGGTGCGAGCAGGGTATGCGTATTCTGAGAGGTGCGCCAGTACATTTTCACGCTTTTGGATGCTGTGAGTGGGATACGCATAGTATTTTCACGCAATTACAATGTACCGTTCCTGTAAACTGGTGCAGGTTAGCGCAGCCCTTTGCGCTGCATTGGGGATTTCAATGCCTTTTCCTTGCGAAAGGACGTTCTTTGGGGTGTAACTGGCGCTGCGGGATGTTCTCTGCGCCAGCGCTCACATCTCAGGACGTCTTGTGGTCGAATTGCCCGTGCCAAGCACCCCGGCGACCTGATAGCCACTTACCACTGGACCGAGAATAAAAGGACCGCTCCTTTTACCTGAGAACTCCGCGGCTGGTTTCTTGCCTGGCAGTGCAACGAGCTCCTGTCTTCCTCCCCGACAAGATCCTCTCTTCACCCGGATGAAGCACCGGCTTGCATCCGCTGCCAGGAACAACTGCCCCTGCTGGAGTATTCTCACCACTTTAAGGTACCGTGTCCGCCAGGCCTCCCTTTCTAAAGATTGCTACAAGGTAACAATAATCCCTTAACATTCTGGACTGTGCTGGCCACCTTGACCATCTAACTGGTCCCTTTCTTTGGTCCAACTCTTTTCGAACCTTTACAAGACTTTTGTGCACTGCAACCGTGTGACCTTGGACACATTTCGTTCTGATCCTCTTAAAGTGGATCCGGCCTCCTGAACTCTAACTTCACAGTTTTACTTTGCCTTCCTCTCTTGTTGTGTTCTTGTGAAAGTGTTGGGATCTGTTTCAATTTATGTCTGCTTTTCTCTCCCTTTTTAAAAATGAATTATTACAGTGCCATCTGCGTTAAGCGCTCACCGCTGTCTGAAAATAAGTGGGGCTTTACTTAAGAATTGTCTAATATTCTTTTAAGGGAGTGTATATCTTCTAGTGACCGTGTTTTTGAACTGCTTAACTTTAGTGCCTGTGTGTTTTACTAGATGTGGTTTTAAATAAATAATTATATCTCTTTTACACCAAGCCCTGGTCAGTGTTTACTTGTTCTACTATGTTCTTTTGACCTATTGTGAATGCTCTGTATACTGCCTAACTCTTCTTGATGGAAGTCTGACTGCTCAGCCACAGCTACCAAGTGAATCTGTGTGGTACAGACTGCTACCAAGTGGGTTTACTGCCAAACACCTGTAGTCTTAAATCTTTTGCAGTGGTCCCAGAGGGAACTGCCCAGGTTTCTGCCTGACAGGCCACCACCACCAAAGACCTACACAACAACACAAAGTGCAGTGCTTCTAAAGACAATGAAGGGGACCAAGAAGATGAGGTAGAGGAAGTGCCTACCTCTAGCACCCAGAGAGAATCTGGAGGGTCAGTTCTTTACCACTGTTGGGAAGGTGTCAAAGGCTAAAGCTACCAAAGTGAAATGCACTGTGTGCAACTGTGTAATCCTTTGTTGTCTACCTAGACAGGACTCATACAGGACCAGCTCCGTGCACCGCCACACCAAATACAACCACCGCAATGCTCTCAGAAAGGTTGTTCCTTTCTTAGTAAGTAGTAGGCTGTCTTCCTCCACCTCATCTTCCTCAACCAATACTGCAACCACATAGCCTACTTCTGTGGGACACAAAATCCCAACAGCTACCTTACAAGAGATAAAAGGGGCTGTCGATTCATATCTTTCTAAGACAACAGTCCTGTGAAAATACTGCAACACACCACTCTGCAGGGGGAAGCAGTTTCGAAGTGCTTTTGAAGCTGTAATCAAGGAGCAAGAGAAACACAGCCCCCTACCTTAGAAGTAACACACACGCAACATCTTCCCCTGTCCACCTGCCCATCATATTAGTGCTTGGTGCCTCCTCCCTCATTTTTCTCCACCACCTTATGTTCAAACCTCTCCTGCAAAAAAAGATACAGCAAAAAACAACAAAGGAAAAGTTCCTTTAGGGACCGCTTTTCACAGTTAAAATATAGAACAAAAAAAAATCTTATAGACCCCATCCACTTTACATTTCTCAGTAAAGTACATAGACTCAATAAGATTTTCCGACATTTCTATTAGTATTTTGTGTTATGCTAATGAAAATAATATGACGTTCATACCCAGTTCGAGGGACTGAAAGGGTGATAACAGCTCGGCAACCGAAGTTATCGGCCCAAGCGAAGCGAGAGCGATACCAAGGGCTTCAGACCTTTATCCCCTATTCCAGCCCCTGCAATGGGGGCTGAAAGCCATTAGCACCCCGGATTCCCAAGGTGGGAATCCGGGGTTCTAAAAAAAGAAGGATTTTTCTTCCTACAGAGGGATGCCTAAAATGGCCACTATGGAAAGGGAAGGCGGGCTCCATACAGAGCCCCTCTTCCCTTTTCATGGCAGCCTGCAGAAGGTTAAGAGAAGACACTAAGACCATAATACCAAAAGCACTTTTTTTTCCCTTTCAAACCTATCCCACTTTCGATTAACTGTACCAGATAGCCAGTCCGAGGTGGACATGGCCATTTTAACCCCATTTGTCGTCCCTTGTGGTCATGGGCAGTAGCTACATTGTCCAGGTCATGACCTTATGTCATTATCCAGACAATCTTGCCACTGCCCATGGCCACATGCTACACCTCAGTCACCAAATGTATATCACAATTTTTTGTATCTACATTATGACACTTGTCAAAAAATAAAACACAGGCTCAATTGCAAAACCATGCTTTAAGGCCCTAGCCAATGCTCCTTACACAGGTTTGCTGCAAATCCATCCATGTTTTATTTTTTCATAAGTGTCAATATGTATGTACATATAATAGTCATATAATTTAGCCCCCACTTGACAGCATCCATTCAGACTTTACACAAACATTCAAGGTTGGGTCTATAATCGTTCTGAAAATCTTTGTCCACATTCGTCAAATGGCAACAAAGTTATAAGCCATCTAAAAAATGTTGAAACCCCCACCTCTTGACAAAGTCACACCACACTTTCCAAAAACACATGTATATCTAGATCTACAATCTTTTTGCAAACATTTGTATAGATTCATCAAATGGCACCACATTTATAAGCCTTTACACTATTTTGTGACCCCCCCTCTAATTGTGTTCCCTCTTGACAAAACAGCTTCAGAATCAGGTCTAGAATGAAATTCCAAAATCTCATGCAGTTTCATTGAGTGTCGCCAAAGTTACAAGCCATCCAAAAACTGCTTTTCACCAACCCAGTAATGCAGAAATAGGCAATGATGTCCCTGAACAGATTAACAGGGTGATTCATGGAATAAATATGCGCCGAAAAGGGGAGCACAAGCGTGAAAATCGCAGGGAATGCATGCAAAAGCCGCGCACGTAGCCGTTCGGCAATTCATGGAATGCGCTGCATGTGTAAACTCTGGGTAAATCCGTGGGTGGCACACGCGGGCGCACACGTCACCAAACACTGTGCGCATATCGCACAGTGAACGTGCACAACATGTAGCGCACACAAGAAAAGTGGAGGAATACGGGGCGTAACACGCGGAATGGGGACCAACGCATGAAAATGTGGGCATAACGGGGGAAGTACAGGAGGTAAATGCTTGCAACGCCCACATGTGCGCTAACAACACGTATTCATGGAATTTAACAAGGGAAATCTGTGCACCAAAAAATACGCGCACAGGCCTAAACACGTCCGCCATACGAAGGCAGGCGGTAGCTTCCCTGCGCATAACAAAAGTGTGCGCAAACAACAAACATACAGCTATGATGAATGTCCCATTCTTTGGCCCCCTAGGAAAAATGACATGTCACGCAACACATACATCCCATAAAAGCAAGAAAAAGAGATAAGCGACCCCTGCAACCCACGTGTGTTAAAAAACACACACAGTACGCCGTGGCAGCCAGAAACCCCAGAAATACGTATGAGATTAACACGCAGGCTAGTATGGGCGGAAAAAAAGGAGTACGCAACAAACAGGGACATCTGCAGTGGGAAAAATAGCATGTGCCACTCACAGTCTGCCTTGCGTGTAGAAGAAGAACATGTAGCCAACATCCACCCGCTGTGAAGTAATTGCGTGTGAACCCCAATGCCTGGAAAACACACGCACTGCTTTCCACGAAAAGCATGTACAGAGCGAATGGAAACCCACGTGGGACCCTCAACCCGTTGCAGGGAAATGCCCGCGCCTGTTACGTCACATTCGCGCTTACATGCTAAGGCCCTTTCCTCGAATTACACGCTGACGTGCAGTTTTTTCAAGTGCCAAATCATTCCTTATCAAGCTGGCCACGCGACAACACACAGAAGACCACGCTCCTGTCCAGAAGGCCATTTTCCTGCCCCCCAGAGCACCGAGCAGCCTCCCATGAGCGATCTGCTTCTGCCTGCCTGCTGCCACCATGCCCTGCCATTTGGTGCCTGCACATCTACCATCTCCAGGGGTCCAGTTGCTGTGACCACCCCTGCTGGAACAGAGGACACCCAACTGGTATGCCATCACTCCACATCCCAGCCCCAGGAGCCAGTTGCCCACCCACACCTGCCTTGGGGGTTGCCATGTCCGACACAACACCTTCCCAGCCAGAGAGGCAGAGGACTGCCAGCTTCACTTCCAATGAAGTTGGCATCCCAGTGGAGCAAGTCCTGGGGAAGTATGATGCCCACTTCACACCATCATGCGCCGACAAGGAAGGATGGAGGAGGATCTGGACGGACATAGTGGGTGCCATCAACGCGGAGGGGGTGGCACACTGCGACATCAAACACGTCCAGAAGCGCTGGGAGGACTACAAGTCCAGGACCCTCAAGAAGGCCCGGCACCTCTTGGACGTAGAGGATGCAGTGGGGTGCTGGGGCCAGCCTACCAACCAGCAGATGAGGGTCCTGTAACGCATTCCCCCAGTGCTTCACCACCAGATCCTCAGGATGCAGGCCCGTCTGGAGTTGAGCGTTAAGTGGCCATGCATTGCTATGTGAAACAGGGCCTGTTGCAGTGTGCTGGTAGTCAGCTACTTGCCTGTATGTGTGACATAGGTCATGTATGGATGTGTGTGTGCAGGGACATCATGGTGCTGCATGTGAGACCAGTCATGCGTGAACCACATGGATGGTGCATGTGTTACAATGCAACATGCGGAGCAGCATGCGGAATGCACACATGAATGCATGCCTGTCTCTGTTCTTGGACATGGATGGGGTGTGAGAGATGGGTGCTGCTGTCATGGACATGTATGGTGTACATGTCTGTGTGGCTGAGTAGCGTGTGTGTGACTTGTAAACGCCATGGATGCATGACACATGTCTGTGACGATGTTCTGATTCACTGATGTAGCCTAGTCATCCTTGTATCCACTATGTCTGGTGTGTATAAGGCCAGATGCATGAAACTACAGTGATGTGTGTGCATGTGATCAGTATGACCCATGATGCATGTGAGTTTGAGTTTCAATCCACCGTTGTATATTTAAACTGTTCCTTGGACATGTATGCAAATGTTCTTTGCATGCGCCATGCCTGTTTCTGCATGTGTGTTGCCTGCACTGACCCATGTGTTGTGGAGGGACATGATGGAAGTGACGTTTGACAGTGCCACTCATGTGCTATTGCTTCCTGTCTAGGGGACTATTTTACAGTACCCTGATGCTTGTTTTCTATGTCTCCCTCTACACAACTGCGAGTGAGGAAGAGGGCGGAGATGGCGCTGTGGAGCAAAGTGGCGGGATGCCTCCACCTGCCGGCTACGCAAGGCCCAGTCACCCTCCCAGGAATTACCATCATCCGGGAGCGAGGGGACTGGTTCCGCGTCTGCCACTACGGCTGCAGCAGAAGGTGTCGGTGAGCCCCCACAGGGGCTTGTGACGGCGGAAGACGGTGTGGAGCCATCCAGGTTGGTGGTTTGCACAGAGGAGGAGGAGGCCGCTACTGAGCCGCACATGGGGCCTGGTAGGGGTGGTACCAGTGGTGCAAGTGGTGCAGTCCAGGGGCAGGGGCAGGAGGCAGCACAGGTCGCCATGGAGGTGCCAGTGCATGTCACTGTCCCTGACACTGTGACTGCACCACCATGCACCAGCAGGGATGCCCCATCCCAGGCCCGTCCGCAGGTAGGGGGGAGGACAACATCATATGGAACTCCTCTACCTGCGGACAAGGGGACCCGTGACCGTATGGAGACCATCCTGATTGGTGTTGCGTACGCGTGACATTCGTGATGACGTGCGTGCTTCCTGGGGGGAGCACGCACGTCATCACGAAGAGCTGCATGCCAAGGTGGCCCAGTTTGGAGGGGCCATGGTCAGCGGTTTCCTACATGTTTCGGGCACTCTGGTGGCCCTCTCCTCCTCTGTGCAGACTATGCGACAGTCATTCTCCATGCTGTCCTCCGGCCCAGATACCACCAGGGACCCCTGTGGAACTGCCCTGACCAACGCAGCCAGCTCGGTGGAGATCCTATCCCTGTCACAGTCGGGAGTCGGAGGTCCAGCAGGGGTGGACACCCCAGCAACTGGACCCCAGCAGACGGAGGATATGCTGGCATCATCTGGCAGGGCACGTGCACGACGGCACCGGTGGATACCATCAGCACGGATGCCGTTGTGCTGGCAGAGGCAGTTGCGTCGGAGGCAGCGGTGGGCTCAACGTGAGAGGCATCATGGCTCGGGGCCATCAACATCAGAGGGGCAGGCATCGGCCGGAGGGCAGGAGTACCCTGGAATGTGAGTGTCTTCCGTGTGGCAGCAGTTGCGCCAGCGGATAGATGCGGAGCAGCGGGTGGTGGAGGAAGCACGGCTCACTATGGTCAGGGCGGAGAACTCCATTCGCAGGGCATTGAGGCGGGCTGAGTGCCTCAAGGCAACTCGCAGGGAGTTGGAACAGGCCATGACTGCATCCCTGTGAGACCTCAAGGACAGGAAAGAGGCCCGCCTCCGGGACATCGAGGTGGACTTCGATGATGCTCTGGCCCAAACATCACAGAGTGAGCCGTAGGAATTGCCCGCCGTCATTGTATATAGTTAATTAGTGTTAAGTTTCCTTTCCTTTCTGTTTTTCTTTCATTTGGGGCGCTTGGACTATGCCCCACCTTTTTGTATATAGTTGTTTATTAGGGAGGGTTTTTTGTAGGTTTCCTTTGAATAGTTGGGGTCATGGACCCTAGATTTGTACTTTGTAAATAGTTGAAGACTGGATATCTCTTCATTATTTTTTGATTTTACCATGGATTAATGGATTTGTCTTATTTTTTAGCTTTGGATTTGGTTTGAGGGACGGACACTTTGGACCCATTTTCATTTGGATTTATTTGGATTCTGCGTTCATACATTTTTTTTCTATTATTTTTGGGGTGCCAGTGCATGTCACTGTCCCTGACACTGTGACTGCACCACCATGCACCAGCAGGTATGCCCCAACCCAGGCCCGTCCGCAGGTAGGGGGGAGGTCCACGTCATCTGGAACTCCTCTACCTGTGGACGAGGGGAACCGTGACCGTATGGAGACCATCCTGATTGGTGTTGCGTTGCGCGCGCGTGACATAGGTGATGACGTGCGTGCTTCCTGGGGGGAGCACACACGTCATCACGAAGAGCAGCGTGCCAACGTGGCCCTTTTGGGAGGGTCCATGGATGGGGGTTTCCTACATGTGTCGGGCACTCTGGCGGCCCTCTCCTCCTCTGTGCAGACTATGCGTCAGTCGTTCTCCATGCCGTGTTCCAGCCCAGATGCCACCAGGGACCCCTGTGGACCTGCCCTGACCAACACAGACAGTTTGGTGGAGATCCCATCCCTGCCACAGTCGGGAGTCGGAGGTCCAGCAGGGGTGGACACCCCAGCAACTGGACCCCAGCTGACGGAGGATGTGCTGGCATCATCGGGCAGGCCACTTGCACGACAGCGCCAGTGGATACCATCAGCACGGATCGCGTCGTGCTGGCAGAGGCAGTTGCGTCAGAGGCAGCGGCAGGCTCAATGTGGGAGGCATCACGTACCCCGCTCATACAAGGCCTAGCGCATGTAAAACTTCCCGTGCACCCCAGAAATACACCTACCCCACTCGCACAAGGTCTATCGCGTGTAAAACTTCCCTCGCACCCCAGAAATACACGTACCAGCTCGCACAAGGCCTATAGCGTGTGATACTACTTGTGCACCCCCGAAATACACATACCCCGCTCGCACAAGGCCTAGCGCATGTAAAACTTCCCGTGCACCCCAGAAATACACGTACCCCACTCGCCCAAGGGCTATCGCGTGTAAAACTTCCCGCGCACCCCAGAAATACATGTACCCCGCTCACCCAAGGCCTATCGCGTGTAAAACTTCCCACGCACCCCAGAAATACATGTACCCCGCTCACCCAAGGCCTATCGCGTGTAAAACTTCCCGCGCACCCCCAAAATACACGTACCCCACTCACACAAGGCCCTATTGCGTGTAAAACTTCCTGCACACCCCAGAAATACATGTACCCCGCTCGCACAAGGCCTATTGCGTGTGATACTTCCTGCGCACCCCGAAATACACATACCCCACTCGCCCAAGCCCTATCGCATGTAAAACTTCCTGCGCACCCCAGAAATACACGTACCCCGTTTGCACAAAGCCTATTGCGTGTGATACTTCCCACGCACCCTCGAAATACATGCAAGCACCCCATCCACCATGGCCATGCCCCACAGGCAGCCCACTCACCCCCTCATGCCCCACAGGCAGCCCATCCACCCTGGCCCTGCCCCACAGGCAGCCCAAGCCACAGGGGGGTGCTTTTTCTGTGCAATTTACCTGGTGCGAGCAGGGTACGTGTATTCCGAGGGGTGCGCCAGTACATTTTCACGCTTTTGGATGCCGTGAGCGGGGTACGCATAGTATTTTCACGCAATTGCAATGTACCGTTCCTGTAAACTGGTGCAGGTTAGCGCAGCCCTTTGCGCTGCATTGGGGATTTCAATGCCTTTTCCTTGCGAAAGAGACGTTCTTGGGGGCGTAACTGGGGCTGCGGGATGTTCTCTGCGCCAGCGCTCAAAATGGCTTTGAAATTCTGTGAATGCGCGGTGCGCCAGAATGCTGTTTAGCACACACGGCTGGGGCACACTGGCGCATGCTCCCTCTCTGCGCTGCTCATGTGCGCTGCTAAAATCTATGAATTACCCCCTAAGTGTTCACAAACATCACATCACTGTATGCAAACATGATAAACACCAATTTTTGTTGCTTCCTACATCCATATCCCATCCTATCCTCATCACCCCCGCACCTCTCCAGGGATTGTTTGATGAGCGCAATGTTGTGTTTTTTCATTAGGATTTTACTCCGATGTTCGCGGACACCGGCGAATATCCGGGAATCCAACATGGCTGGCGTTTCCAAAAATCTGACGCAATTCGCGCTTTTCACTATCCAATAAGTGCTCATGTCCGATTTCCGCGTCGCCCTTTTAACCAATCGGAGGACTATCCGCAGAGCGAACAGGGAAGTTTGTCTATGGAACAAACCCAGGTATAAATTTAAAGAAAACTACTGGACGGATGTACACCAAATTTACAAAGGCATGCCTTTGGGACAAATTTGGTGAAAATACAGCGGTTTGGGCTGTAGTCATGAGCAAAAATATTTTTTCCCATTGCATCTATGGAACAAACCGAAATTGTGTGCCCCCCTATAACGTTTTCCCACTTAATGAAACCTCATCTGACTTGCCAGAAGAGTTAAGACTAGGCCATGTATTTTTTTTGTCAAAGTTTGGTAAGGATTCTTCCAGGGGGAGCAAAGTTATAAGCCGGCCAGCAAGTGCTCTTCCTAGGAGTTAAGCAACTTAACCATAACTACACGGCTGCTACCGCAGGCTCTGTAATTCAAGGAAAAAACTTTAGCAGGAACATTAAGGTGAGAACTTAATGCAAAACAAACCCTGAAAATCAGCTAAAGCCCCCTGTTGCACAGCCTATGACCACAATGATGACATCACAGATCGCATCACTGATGACATGACTAATAACATGTATGAAAACACTGATGACTTACCAAATTACATTTGGATGCCAGCACTGGCGACAACACTAATTACATTGTATATAACTGATTACATCAATAATGGAATTAGACATAACATCATGTATAAGTTAGCTCATGAAAACTTTGATTACCTTAATAAAAATGTAGGCTGTGGACTTGGCCATGACAAAGGCTGTGGTCACTGGCCAGCACCAAAGGTTATAGATAGTGGTTGGTTAGTGTTAATAATTACCAATGTGCATGGTTAAAATTCATGCCTAGTAGCCCATTACTGTTTTATAATATATGGTGGGCAACATTTAAAGCTGTAGTCAGTGGCCATGGCTAAAGGCCATAGCTAGTGCCCATTAACATGTTAGAATATACAGTTGGCACAGCCAAAGACCATGTGCACTACCTATTATTGTGTTGAAGACCATGGCTAGTGGCTGGTTAGTGTACATAATATACAGCAGGCTTAGCTTTAGGCCACAGCTAGTGGCTGGTTAGTATCCACAGAGAATTGTTATAGTTTCCACTCATTTGGCGCGTGTACGGTTTCTAATGCTGGGATTTACCCCATTGCCTTTTCGGCGCCTGAAAAATGCAGTTCCACAAGGTTTGTGATTTTCATTACTTCCAATCTTTTATTCTCTTGAATTCATCAATTCATGATATAACAGGTGGTGCTGACATGTGTTTCGACCTAACTGGTCTTTTTCTAGTCTACGATTTATAATTTTTGAATACATAAGGATTGGATACATATTTGGTGACAATATGGTTCCCAAGTCGGGCATTCACCATTCGTGATTGTGTTGATATCGTGTGACATTGGTGTTTGGACACATTATGTGTGGGTGATTCAATTCCCAGTGATAGTGATATATATACAGTTTCATAATGATTTGCAGATTAGTTCATATATTTTGCAGCAACAGATAATTTTCAATACACAGTATTTAGTACATGGTTAAGGAGAGAAAAGAAGAGATTTCCGTAAGTTGGGTGGAAAGTGTCCTAAGTGGTTTGGAGTATTTGGTAAGGATTGAGTAAATAGCAACGGGTCTCACCTGGTAGGTAATATAGAGGGATTGTCTTAAATCCTGCGTGTGGCAGGCAGGTCAGTTAATTACTGGGTAGTTGTGTTGGCAAGGGCTCGGTCCGCCCAGTTGCAAATTTATTAGAGGTCAATACGTAAGAGTAAGGAAATATTATAAACTACTGTAAATAGTTAATGCCCAATGACTGCGCTGATAGACATAGTGTAAATACATGATTGGGTGCGCCGGTGCGTGCCTACATTGGTTATTCCGCATAAGTCGTTTTTCATAGTGCCCTTGAGAAATGATTTTTAAGCGCATTGGTGCTCGGTGCCCTTAAGAATAATTTATCACCCCAACGCCGTCTGCACACTTCCTGTTGCCAGTTACTGTTGTAATGTAATTGGTGATGTCGTAAGTGATGTGATCTGTGATGTCATCATTTTGTTCTTAGGCTCCACTACAGGGGGTGCGATGTTAAAGTGGCTTTACCTGAATTTTCAGTGTTTTGTTGTGTTAAGTTCTCACCTTTACGTCCCTTCAAACAAAGTTTGTTCCTTGATTTTCAAGTGTTTTTCAAGAATGTATTACTCACCTCAATGTCCCTGCAACTTAAGATTTTTCCTTGAATGTGAAGGGTTTTGCTATGCCATAGATAATTGACAGTAATAATACAGATAATTGGGCTAATGAACACAATGTATCATGTGCAGAAAATAAAATAAACAGAAATTGTGCAACTATATTCCCCGCAAATAAACTTGTTCTTTACAAAAATGTTGTTTGCATATTTACTTAACTTTTTAAAGTGTTTACATTTATATGTACTACTGATGAATACAAAGTGTTACAGTAACGGTGTACAAAGGCTACACTCAATCCACACAAATACAGCCCACATATATGTAGATATGTTTTGTTTCTCCTTTTTATGAAGAACAAAAAACGGTTTTATTGCTGCTGCTACCAAGGATGCACCACTGCTACATGCGGCTGGGGCGAGGGTTACCCACGGTTCCCACATGTGCTAACCATTGCTACAATAAAATACATAAGGATATGTCATTTTTTTAACACACACTGTATTGAAAGGTTCAATTAAAGGTCTATGATCCATATGTACAGTATGTGATTTAGTTGCCTATTTTTATAATTGAAAGGTTGGCCCTGGAATTGACTCTTTTAGGGGATAAGTTAAAAGGAACTGGGAAAGGAAAAGCAATAGGATTCATACATATAAGAAAAGGTATGTCTAAAGAATGGGATAAATGAATTGACACTTAAAAATATACATAATGTTGGTAATTGGCTGTATTTTCTGAAAGTTACTTGATGCAAGCGTCTACAGTGCCACCTCCCACTTCGATCAAGCTGTGACAGATTTTGCACAGCACAATAAAGTTAGAAAGATCAGGTGCAGGCATGATGGACTGAGGTTGGGTGTTAGTTGGTTGAAAACAGCTGGTTATTGTATTGGAAGTTTGTGGCTCAGATGATAAATTCTGCTGTGTTGATCTTGCTCCATGTGCTTTGACCTTATGTTTGAACTGAGCCTTCCTATATGATTCATCCACTTCATCCCAATGAACACGGACAAGATGTTGAATTAACGTGGATGTCCGCAAGGTTTGCGATGGCTTGTATGGAGGTCCCCTCCGCAAAACCTTTCCACAGAAAGTGCACATGACCTCCTTGATCTCCTTTTTGCTCTGTTGGTCTTTTATGCAGACATATTGCCAACTATCAGCAATGGCTTTTTGTGCATATTACTTCTTCTGTGGCAGTAAAGCTGAAGCCTCTCACTCCACGTCATCATCACTGATGGTCGTTGTCATTTTGAAATGCAGGACTTTGGAGAATAATTTTAAATTACACAACACAAAACACAACACAAAAAGGACTCTGCCACTTAATCTCAAAAAACTTAAAAATACAAACAAGCTAAAATAACAAAAAAATACAAACTACAAAGCACAAGACAAAGGACAAAGGTATTGTTTTAAAAGTTCCTCAAGGCTTACAAAGAAGTTCACTCATCAAGAGACAAAAAGAAATGACAGAAAACAGTAAAAAGTGCTTGGTAAAGGGGTGTAAATTCGGGTATTGTGATGTAGTCAACCGGAATGTGTATACCATACGCACAGGGACACCCATGTGCAATGACATGTTCATGCCTAAATTATTGACCAATCGTCTTAGTGAATGAGGAGATGCGCATGCATGTGGCCTTATCTAATTCGACGGAAGGCCCAGTCATTTTGAAGCTGCATTGAAGCAGCAATGCAGATTTGAACCACTTTTTGACAGCTAATGGGATCATGGGCTGTGCCCCCCCACTTAGCCGCATCAACAAATGACCCAATCATATGTTGCAGTATATTGACTAGGCTATGCCCATGTCTTACAACAAAATCTGCAAAATGACCCAATGAGACGTAGACCATCGCTGACACGCTTCACACCTGCTGTGCCACCTAATCATATCACACACTGTGGCAGGGCCTCTCTAGGTGATTCCTATCCATGTCAACGAATGGTCCAATTGCACGTTGCACATTGTGGTGTATACACGTGGCTGCGTCCCGGTCGTGTGACAACATTTAGGAAGTGAGCAACTTAACCATAACTACACGGCCGCTACCGCATGCCCTGTAAAAATTTTAGCAGGAACGTTAAGGGGAGAACTTAACGCAACAAATCCGTTGGTGATATTTCAATGTAAAACAACACTGCTCTTAAAGGAGACACAGGATGTACAGTGCACATTGTGCATAGAAAACTCTAAGACGTGGACAATCAAATGTGCGCTTGCAAAGCCTTGGAACTTCTCTGATGATCAATCATCTGGTGAGAGTGCATTGGAATGATGTGGATGACACATATCGTGAATCGCACACACACCACTAAACTAAAATGCTTGGGGCTCATGCATTATGTGCACAGAAATCGGCACCATGTCAAGCACTTGATTCCACCAGTGAAACTCTACCAACACTGACAGAACACTCGACTGCGGCAGCAGTGCCATATCCACATGTTCCAATGTTATCATCTCCCAATGTCTCAGTTATGAGAGTCATATGTGTTGTAAACCACCAATCGGTAGCCTTGGGAGGTGCCACAGCTAAGGAGCGGGACAAGTTAATAGCTGAACACCAGATTAATTATCATCCTTAGTTTTTTTAAGCAAAACTTGTACCACCCCTTTTACAGAAAAAATAGAAAATAAAGAAATACCAAAAAAACATGTTTCTTTTTATTTGTATTCACTTTGTTTTATATTTCATCCTTATGTGTTTCCCTTCCCTGTTCCATCCCCCTCATTCCTTCCCCTACAACAGCCCTTTTAAGGGCCATCCTCTAAGTTACACAAATATATTAAATAAACAGAGACTGCAAAAATATATTACAATATCTATTGTCATTTATTTCACATAGTTTGCATGAATATAATCCCCCAAATGTTTCTTGTAACCACAGTTACAATGCTGCCAGGTCAGCCAATGTCTGTGGATAGAATTACCCCAGTCCCTGGTTGCATTAGCCATGGCTACAAATGCCTTAATCTCATTGGCTTGTGCTGTAGCCACGGCTATATGTATTTATATTAAGAAAATATACAAATCTTTGTGTATACATATGTGCATTGTGCATATATATTATATTTTAAAAATGTCTTACCTCATCCCTTTTGTATATTGTTATCATATATAGTAGGAATTCTGAAACATAATGAAATGTATTTTATAATAAAATAAAAATTAGCATATTGATGTTATTTTTTCATAATGTTACTAAGTGAATACTGAAAGTATTCCTATTATACAACCATTAAAGGTTGTATTCCTTAATCATGCTCCAGAGGAAAAAAAAAACTTCTCATTGGAGAGAAAAACAATCTCTTTCATGTATCTGAACTATTTAACAATAAATATATATATGTAAATACAAATTATCTCACTTTATACAAGTATCCCTATTTGACAACTTAAAAGAATAGCAGTTTCGAAGACAAGAAGTATCTAGAGTGCACTACAGATACAATAAATGCTGTATGAGTATCTCAACTACACTAACAATTTAGGTAACTATGACTTTGGTTTTGCATCAACAAATTCTAAATAGTATTGCTCCCAATGTCAATTGTGTATGCACCTATAAAGTTGTTTTACTACAATGAAGCTGTGTTTCAATTCTGTACAAACATTATTAAATATTAAATGCTGAAACATTGGTAGATTAATGTATGCAACCTTAACCAGGAAACTAAGGCATATAACCTAAGTATGTCTTCAGTTTTGCAAATAAATGTATGAACACATGTCAACATTGTAACATTATTTTGAGAATAAATCTTTTTTAAGTCTAGTCACACCGATACTTTAAAGAACAGGCAGACTATAAACATGTTTGTGGGTGTAAATGTATCAACCCTTATTACAAGGTACACTAATAACCTAACAAATGTAATTTCCATACTTCTTGTGAAATCTGTGTGCATCTTTTGTTTGGTCACATACACATATGAGAAGCTCATAATGACATCTGAAAATCTAGACATCATGATTGAAATTTTAAATAAATGGGAATTGTTCATTTGCACAAATAGCTGAGTGCAGTGTGGAGTACTATTGTTTTATTAAATTAAAGTTGTTTTTTAAAATATAATAAATATCTCCATATTGTTATTAGAATCCTTCTTTTCAAATTGGTGTGTGTCCTTTTTTTATCCACCTGCACACTTAAGAAGCTAATGACAATTTTGAATAAATTACTATTAAAAAAACATCATCGGTGTAATGACACCGCACAGTGCACGACTTTTCTGAATATACCCACATTGTAAATAGCAGATCTTTAAATATTGAACAAACTAACACTTAAGCTAGGCTATTTTCATTTAATTGAATTGGAATACTGCTTAGAAACAATGTGTGCATCCTTATTCTGACCACCTACACACATAACACAAAAGGCACAATATGAATCCTTCCCAAAAACTAAATCCATATCCTACTGTTTACTTGTTTCATATGTAAACAGTCGTTAATTCCACACTCCCTAAAACTCAAAATAATGTACATGCAACTACTTATGTAACCTAGTACTTATAGGGAATACTTGTATATGTTAAAATATATACTGCTTTACAAAAAAAAAAACAGAATTAGAAGATTGCAGAATGCAGTTTTTTCTTCTGATTTATGTCATTTATTTCACACTAATTCTAAAATACATCCTAGTAACAATCAGTTTTCTACTTTACATAAAACACCTATTACCCTATTATTCAATTTTAAAGTCTTATTTTGCACAAATAATACAAAACACATATTTTAAAACTTTGGTTCTAACAACATTAAGTAAGCATTCCTTAAACTCTTTGGCAATCAAGCTTGGTGTATGACTATAGAGTCATTACAGACAAGCCAATCTACTTCTATATGCACCCATGTTGTGAAATGTCCACAGTGAATCGATGCCCCTAATGAAAAATAATTGCACATTTCTTAAAAGTTTATTTAGTAATAGAAACTTGACTATTTACAAAATTCATTACTGACATATTAATTTCCCTAGCATCTTTACTATATCGTTGACACATAATTAATTAATACGTATTAAAAACTAGATTTTGCATTGTAGATCGTAAATTAAAACCACATCAATGCAGTGCATGCCATGGAATGCTTTAATTAGAAGATGTGAACATTTTTATTTTCTGATCTGGATTAGGAACAGAAATATATCAGTACTGTAATCTTTCTTACATTGTGGACACATGATTTCACTTGTAATTACTTCCTACATATCTATCTTCCTGCAGTAATACATCAAAGACAGTCATTACAAATTCTTGACTATCTTCCTGAGTATTTTGAGAACATTCTTGATTTCCACTTGCTACAGCTACTACATTTCGGATTGAAACTGGCGAATGTGTATTGTATGGTTTTTCATCTACAGATATCTTAAGAAATACACATAGCTGCTTGTTTGCTGTGGAAGCTATTTCTTACATCAATGGTGTCATTTGAAACAACATACACAATGCTGCATTAGAAGAGCATTCAACTCCTGTTTCATTACTAAATCTGCAATGGTAGAATGTCATACTGGAATGACTTTCCAAATCCAGGCTGATTGTCTTACTTTTTATTTTTAAGTAGAATGATTTTATTTGAAAGTAGTTTCACCAATTCCTTATGTTTCCTGATTAAGTGCTTCCATACAGTACATGTAACCAATTATATTCTTCAGTGCAAGAAATGTAAGCTAGCACTTGTCTTTCATCAAAGTTTATTAAAAATAAATCTTCAATATTGTTTACACGTTGCAGAGCTAAATATGGATCTATGTGATCACTGCACCGCCCATAACTGCGACGGCTGAAATGCTGACGCCAGTTACAGCATGGTGCAGTGATCTTATAGATCACTGTGCCCACTTCCCCACCCTGATTTTCCCTTCCTACCCCCCACCCCCGCCCCCCCAACTTACCGTTCATGGCGGCACACTTCTGTGTGTGCCGCCTGCACCCTGCTATCCCTGCGGCATCAGCTCCTCCCACTAACGTGGGTTAGAGCTGACGACACATGGTGCTTTTCTTTTTTTTTTCTTTCGTGTCCCCTGCTTACCAAAATGGTAAGCGGGGGACACCCCCGCAAGCCCTGACTCCTGTTAAGGTGCCCAAGCAGAATGGGGGACACCCCTGCAACCCCTGCTCTGCTTGGGCACAGTAAATGTTGAGCTCATTTGTGCACCCCCAAAGTTGCAGTAACTGCGGGGGGGCACAAATGAGGGCGACATTTTTGTACGATTCCCTAAATATGACATTCCTTCTTTGAACACGGTATGACCAATGTCAAAAAGTGCTGCTTCTAAAGTCAAGCCTTGTGATTTATGAATAGTAATTGTATGTGCAGAGCACAATGTAAATTGGGGATCTTTTCACAAAGGCATCCTTACATGAAATGTGCAGAGGTCTGAGAATTCAAACACGTTTCTTCTACATGGTCAAACTTAACTTCACAAAGTTCAATATTTGTACTGTGAGGAAAAGTGTGAAATGAAATCACTTTTCCCATTGCTCCAGTTACTAGACCAATTTCTATATTCAAATTCCTCACAAACATTACCCATGCATTGATGCACAGTTTTAAAACCACTTCTAAACCTGCTATTTTAGAAATGGAATTCCCCAGTTGTACTTATCAAGCTTTTGTTCTTTAATCCAACTGTAATGGTATAACATGACCATCTAAAACATCACCTAATTTTATCGCCACAATATTTTGCATCTCTGACAGCAGCATTATAGAGTCAAACTGGTTACACGCTGCAAGTGTACAAATCAAATCAATACAAGGAATGTTTCTTTCCTGAAGAGTCAACATGATATCAGCATCAGATGCAGTGCAATCAGTATTCCCTTTAAGACTGCTTTCATATTCTCATCAAGAACACCTATATGAATCTTATTAAGCATGTCTGCATCCACTAAATCAGTAGATAGCCTCATATTAGGTTCCTTGCATTTAAAACAATTCAAACATTTAATATTACCATTACTCTCTATAGTTGTTTGACTATGCTTAATTTGCATCTTCAAAATTGGTTGACCTTTCACAGGAGTTATTTGTAAAAAGTCTCCAAAAACAAGTACATATTTACCTCCAAACAAAACGTCATAGACAGTCTTCACAACTGCTTGCATTCACAATTGAATGAAAGCTAGCATCAAGTTAGAGACCATGCTTACTTCATATACAATCAAGGTATTCAATTTTCTTAGAACTTTTCCTACTTCTTGGGCTGCACTTCATACAAGATTTTTCGATACTCTAATTTCTTGTCATGGTCCACTGGTAGCATCAACTGTCGATGTAAAGTAACACCTCCTACATTGAATGCTGCTAAACCTGTTGGAGCAGTTCCAATACATGACCAAGAACAATTAGTTACATTTTGGATCATAGCTCTTATTGCATGAATGAAAAAGATGTACCTTTTTCTGTTTGTTCACTAACATTCATCAATAGAGGATTGTATTGGGCACTATAACATTCATACTTGTCATGCTGTCAACCATGTAAGAACCTTTCTTTGATTTTATAATGAACTTCTTTTTGCTCAATATTACGTTTATCAACTATTTCATCATAATTTGTATCTGAAACTTTAGTTTGTTGCACTGTACATTCTACTTCTTCCATAGCAAATTCAACATCAGTTTGGATACTTGGCTCACCCAGGACATTTTTTACTTCCTGCTGCATAATTGTGACTGCCCTCATGAGGTTTGTTTGACAATTCAGCTGCCAACAGTTCTTTTGATGGAGTTTTTTTTCTCTAGTAACTCCAAGTACTGCTCACATTTTTGATATTTAATTATGCTTTTTTTAGCAAAACATGATTGTTCAAAGTTTCTAAACTTCCAAGCAAAGCACTCTCTGCACGCCATGGGAAGAACAACTACAAAAGACAAAAATGAAACAATTCCTTTTTTTCAACAGTTTGGCAATGCAGTTTCATGTGGTTGATGAAACTTGCCACTCATGTCTCTCTAGATAACCAGTATATTCATGTACTTTAAAAAGTCCTCTGCCACTGTTTGCTTCAATATTTCAATGAGTAGTGCTCTGCTACTTCATATAAACAAAAATCCTCCAAATCTACAGATCAATTTGGATAATATGTATCAATTAAGTTGGTTTTCAAAATATCCACACTGCTTGGTACTGTCACAGCTAATTGCTGAATTTCACTCAAGGGGTTCAGTACCCGATTTCTAGTACTAGCTGGGCCGAGATTTAACCAAAGTAGTTTAATGCTATGTCCATACAGAGGCTAACTACTTAGGTGATCTCCAGCTTCATAGCTACCATACTCTTTATGGGGGGTCCATCTTTAGACCAAAACCTAAACGTTTCTAATACTTTTATCTGCTGATAAGTCTGTCCATACTTCAGCTGGATTTCTATTTTCAGCTTTTGTCATGTATGCTGTAACAGAACGAGCAGCAGCTCAGGATCATTAGCAGTATATTATACATCAGTATTTGTATTCCAAAGCTGAACAGCTGGTCTCCCAAGCCTTGGAAAGACACATCTGCACTGAGTGTAGTACTTGTCTTTCATTTTGTATTTTCTTTGAAAGTACTTACCACATGAGTGCCTTTGAAATCTTTCCACCTTGTTCCATAGATCAGCATTCACATACTGAGCAGGAATGGAACAATTAACACATTGTTCTATAAACTCCATCACCCAACAATCTTTCTTTACCAAACTGAGAAGCATCTTTAATCAACAAAAGCAAATTTATATGTGGAGCCCCACGTGCCTCGTACTCTATCCTCCAAGTGGACAATTTTCTTTATTACATATAAAGTATAACATCACCTAAATCGGTGATGGAAGAACTGTGATACATTTACAGGGTCCATATAACTCAATTCTCCTGGTTTCATGTGTTCTATATCTTCTTTCTGTGGATTACTTTCACAAATCCACTCTGTAAGATCATCCCAACCATACTCAGTGCAATTTAAAGTCACACACCCAGTTGGAGGGCCCAAGTTTCTTATCATGCATCTAACCTCTCAGTGTCTCCTACACCAATAGTCCTTGGTTCCTATCATTGCAGAAAGAATATTGGAAAGATGACCTTCAAAACCCTCATTTTTTCTGTCACCTGTTGCAGCACCTCACATGCAGAAAGATTTGGGAAATCTAGTTATGGTCTGACGTGTAAGAGAAACAGCATAATAAAATGTTGAAAATTGACTTTCAAACAATAAGTGAAAAAAATATTCAACATTGGTGCGGAATCAGGAATCTTCAGAGTACATTCTTGTACAACGATATTCTGTAGAAGAAATTGGAACCTTCCGATCATCTAATCTGCCTCCTGTACTAGTAGGAAAAAACAACACGCTTCTCATGACTTTTCCCAGACACTGATTGGTTCACCTTTCATGCTTTCATTTGATCCAATTCTAAACAGTCACCCATGACTTCACATGAGTGTAGAGGATGAATAGTGTAGCTGACTCAACATCAAACATAGACAAGTCTGGTAAAGTCAGACTGCTTTTGTATAAATCACTGTGCTCCAATAGAAACGCCAATGTGTTTTCCCCTTTCTAATATCTATAAGCTGTTGCCAAATGTTCTTATCTTTTGTGGCAACACCATTTACTAAAACAAACAAAGAATCTGCAATGTTATGCTTCACTCCTCAAATGTTGACATGTTCTTGCAAATTGAAAGGGAAATACACAATGTTGCCTCTCACCCCTTGCACGCATGATTTTTTAGGCAGGTTTGACATCTCTGTTTGCAATCTAACAATGACTAGGAAAGGATGAACAGTTTGCAAGGCAATGACTTTAAACAGGTTCAATGTTTGAAGCAAAACAGGGATATCAGGATCTACCATGTCATTCAAGATACTTCTTCGATGAATACTTATAAAACCCAACACAGTGTCTACAAAAATAAAATGCCTCACTTTTGTCTAATCATTCTTCTACAAATAAATACAGCTAAAGTTGTTTCCAAACAACTTCTACACTGTGTTAATGTTACACTAGTTGCACTTGAGACTTATAAAAAGTGTGTCAACAAGATATGCAAACAATGTCAGATCTTTCAGTAGTAGACAACTCAAACATTGCAAAACTTTTATATGCTGTTGAAGCATCAGATCCTTTGACAGCATAGGATCATCATTTCCACATCAAGTAAGTGTTTCATATATGTACACATACAGGCCGATTCATGGAATTAATGGGCGCTGAAATTTTCAGCGAAAGCGTGCAAAACGCAGTGGAAGTGCGAAAAATTGCAGCGAAACCCACGCACAGCGATTCATGGAAGTACGTGCGCATGTAAATCCCTGGATGTGCGCTAATATTCTGCATGGCGCACATGTCTCCAAACAGCATGCGCTAAGCACACAGCGAAAACGCACATAGCGCAGCGCACACAACAAAAGTAGGCGGAACAGGGGGCATAACATGCGGAATGGGGAACAACGGGTGAAAATGTGGGTGTCACGGGAGAAGTACAGGAGGCAAATGCGCGGAACGCCAACACGCGCGTCTACAACACGTATTCATGGAATTGAACGGGGCTAATGCGTGCGCCAAAAAAGACGCGCTAATCCAGAAACACGTACGCCAGCAGGAAGCAGGCGTATGCGGACCCGTGCAGCATAAAAGTGCACGCAAACAACAAACAAGCTCAGACGCCAAGATGAATATACGGTTCCTAGCAGCAGTGGTCATGGGATACCGCAGGAGGAGGAGGATAGTCAGGCCCAGAATTTTTACACCCAGAACCAGCCTTTTTGGGATGCCTGATGACCAGGTGTATGGGAGGTAGAGGTTTCCACCTCACATAATACTCGACCTGGTGAGTGAGTGGGAGGATGACCTCACATCACCTACCCTGTGCTCCCAAGCACTCAGCCCACTGGAGAAGGTCCTCAATGTACTGCACTTCTTGTCCACTGGATCATTTCAGCGGACAAGTGCTATAGTGGGGGGCGGTGTCACAGGCCACGCAGTCACACTGCCTACACCAGGTGTTGGTCATCATGACTACACGCCCATCAGTCCGCAGGCACATATACCTGCCCAGAACACCTGCAGAAAGGCAGGCTTCCACCCAGGATTTCTACGGAGTGGCACAATTCCCCAAAGTGCTAGGTGCTATTGATTGCACCCATGTGGCTCTATGTCCCCCCCAGGGCAAATGAGCACATCTATAGAAACCGCAAGCACTGGCATTCCATCAATGTGCAGGTAGTATGTGATGCCAAGGGAATCATCACCTCAGTATATGCCAACTATCCAGGGTCCACCCATGACCGTTTCATTTACAGAATGTCAACCCTAAACCGGGACCTAGAAGCTGGGCGGCATGGCGATACATGGCTGCTTGGTGAGTATAAATGCCACTGCACATGCATGCATGTCAGATACTGAGTAATGTCACAACCCCACTAATGATACCCATCACCACCTCCCCAGGGGACAGTGCCTACCCTCTGAGCACCCACAAGATGACCCCAATTCGGAACTCCACCACGTCACCCGAGGTAAGATACACCACAGCCCATATTGCAACCCGGGGTATAGTGGAGCGCACATTCAGAGTGCTCAAGTCACGGTTTCGCTCCCTTGACCGTTTTGGTGGGCAGCTGTTATGCGCTCCCCCAGTAGTGTGAAGGATCATAGTGGCAGCATGTGTCCTGCACAACGTTGTAACACGCCGGGGCCTGCCGGTGGACATGGTGGTGCCCCCACATCTCCAACCACATGCACGCCCGCTGCGCATGGGAGGGGAAAGAGCATGTGGTGAGGCAGCCCATACACAGCTGGTGGCTAATTACTTCCCATAAAATCACACCCCTGTGGAGTGCACACAGCCCTGGCACATACCAGCTGACAATCAATGATGCAGACATAAGTGACACTCAACTGTCACAATCATACCATCCTGAGATTGGTCACCTGGAAGTGTTAAATTGTGTGCATCCCTACCTACCCAAACACCACCAACGCTGTGTCATCAAAATACATACATCTATGCTGCTAAATTCATTACCCCCTTGCTAAATACAACATGAGAACTGCACCATGTCACCCAACCCCTGCCCAGCTCCACCACCAAACACACCATGGCATGTCATGCAATGTGAAAGCAAACAAAGCAATGCACAAGACCTGACACAAGTGTCACAAAGTACACTGTCCCTAATGGAAACTGCCCACACACAATATGCTCCCAGTAATGTATAACTAACAGCACACATTACAACATACTTCCCAGCAACACAATACAGCAACACAGCATGGAAAAATGCAAAAACATGACAGTACTAAGTTCAAGTAGTGGTAGTCTTACAATCTGAATACGCCGGCACATCGACCCCTTACAACTGTAGAGTGTTGCTGCCAGGCAAATGTCTCAGTGTACTGCATACAACATGAACTGCATCTGCAAAGTAGACGGCCTTGTGAAGACATGAGGAAGGAACCTGCAGATTAGGAGGAAGACATGGATGCACAAGCACATATCAATACACCAGCCAGTGTACAATACAACAACAATATCCACTAGGGATGCCTACACAGTATTGACTACAGACTGCCCCCACAGCTCATGGGAGTCCAACGTCACTGTGTAATTCACTGTCACTTAGTCACACCCTTTGCAAGCCCATGGAAACGGGAAGCTGGAGGGGTGTGTGTCTCACGAACCCAAAAAGAAGTCCAAGTAGACCAGTTAAAACCACCTGACCACGTAGCCGTTCTCCGTATATTGTCACGGCCTCAATGAAGAGATTAATTATCACTGTTACATCTAAGTTGTTATGGTCATATGGTCTATTATTTTGTGGTGAAACACTATTTGTCTCTTCATATTAAGTATTTTTGACTTTTGGTGCATTGCAACCTTGACCATGTTGGGTATGGGTTGCTTCAATATATTTGAGGGTATTTATATCGTTCCATATTATTTGCTAAACATACTTATTTATTTAATTTTTATGGATTATTTCCTGGATACTCTTCCCCTCTCCCGAACTTCGGTTTGGGACCCAAGGTAGCACGTTTGTCGCTACCCACTGGGACCAGTGTCCATAGAAATATTATAGCCTTTATACAACTGTGCAACACTATAACTGTTTCTGACATTTCCAAGCTTTTTGTGTACACATCATTGTGTCATTTTACTTTGTTCCGTTTATTTTTACATTACTTTTTTCTTTGTACATAGTATGTTTTCTATGTTCATTGATTACTTCTAATGTTCATTTCTTTATGTTCCACAATAGCTGATTCACACTCATTAACGCTTAAAAACAGTCTGTTTGTTTTTTAATGGCCCCTTAATTTCACTGTACAACACACAATCTATACCGTGCTTTTTACTTGACTGATACGTCACGATTCACTGTCACGTGTCTAAGTTACAGTTCCCTAGGTAACGCTGTAAACTGGCGATGTCACGTGTCTATTTAAGTTGCAGTTCCCTAGGTAACGCTGAAAACTGGCGATGCGAACCGGTGCCATACTGCCATTCGCGTTTCTATACTCTGTGCACTTGCAACCCCGCGAGCGCAGGTAAGCACATCTCTACCCGTCCATCTGACATTCTTATGTAGCGCTTTGGTTATCCTCCTGATACACTGTTACATTTTCAGATTCTCGTCTGATCGAATTGAGTCCAGTGACTGCCGATCCTTCGTGAACCGGACATTTGTCCTTTTTCTTACCACTGGCTACCCCGATCTCAATAGGTAACTGCAAATTCTCCTCCTTACAGTTCATAGATTTTTCATTTGGTTAACCCTCCATTCATTTCACTTATTCTGCCTTTTTTTCCATCTCTTTTTCCACCATCTCACTATTGCAACCTGCAATCAAACTTGTTCGGGTATGTGATACATTATATATTTTTATGATTACTTTTTGATGATTATGTCCGTAATTTTGAATTTATTCATGCACAAATGTGATATATGTCACTAAATTCAATGTTTTTCCGTTTTGTTAATTATGTGATTTTATTAATACCTCGTTTCATTATGTTACATGATGTAATCAGAGACTTGCCCTGATGAAGGAGCGTTATGCTCCGAAATGCATTGGCTCTATTGGTTGATTATAACAATGCGAGATGGTAGCCGCATACCGACTAAGATTATATTAGTCATCACTTTCAATCCTTTTTTGCTTTAAAAATAAATGAAACCTTGATTCAGACCAGTGATTCATTTCACGTTACTACAATATACTTCTACAAAAGGAATTTTTATTACTGATAACAGTACCATCCTTATGAATTACATTACCCTTTTAGTTGGGACAATATACGGAGAGCGGCTACGTGGTCAGGTGGTTTTACCTGGTCTACTTGGACTTCTTTTTGCTATACGAGTCAGGGTGTCTCCAGACTCATCGCAGCCAGCTCCTGTGAATCTTTTTCTAAATCTCCCTCCCGTATTCTAATGTGTATGAAGAAAGATAAGAAATACTAATTTATACAAAGTGGTGCCCACTTATTTTTTCCTCACTGTCTCACGAACCCAAACATCTAACCCAAACTCAGGACAAGCCTGCATGTGCCCAGCCGGAATACAGTGGATGCCCACGGGAGCCACACAAGGCAACACACTGAAAAAAAAAATCAAAAATCAAAAATGCCCATGTGGGGCAAGGGGGCGTGAGGGAGTCCACCCAGGAGGTTCGAGGATAGGGTGCACACCAACACCCACCTGCGCGGATGTTGCGAGAAAAGAAAATACCTCCATGGGCTCATGGCCTGCACGGCTATGCCATTGTGGGAGAACTGCTGTCGCTCTGCTCATCCTCTGCTGCTGCATCAGGAGGTGGTGGCTCTATGGGAGGCAGCCCACGCAAATCCCTGGTATGGTCCCCCATGGCAGCAAGCATGCGGGTCTGGAAGGTCTGATTCTGGAGGATTAATGTGCATAGATCCCCATGCAGCACATCACTGGTAGCCTGCATTTCTGCACGCATAGCCTTGCGTGATGCCTGGATCTCCTCACGTGTTGCATGCAGCTCAGCTGAGAGCGAACGTGTGAGCTGCTCCAGCTGCTGTTCTGCCCTTAAATTACTGGAAGCCTCAAGTGCAACCAGAATCTGCCTGAGGTTATGTAGTTCTACCCTCAGGGCTTCCCTGTGGCCCTGGGACTCTATTAATATGGATTCGCGCAGAGTCTCCAGTGCTGCCCGTCTGTCCCTGTTGGACGCCAACATGTCTTCCCTGTGTGATTGGCAAATGGAGTCTGTTGCCTGCTGTTGTTGCTCCATCTGCCTTTCAGGTGGGATAATGGAAGTGGCCACCCTCTCCATTGCCTGAGCCATCATTTCTACTGATGCTTCCTGTTGGGTTGCCATGCCGTACATGGAGTTTTCCCATACAGTATTGCCTGGTGGCGCATGGCCACCGCGTCGACGGGCACCACACCTGTTTGGGGCACGGCGATCTGCACCTTGCTGTGCTGGCACTGCCTGAGGCTGCAGGACTGCCTCCCCCCTCTGATCTGCTGGCCCAGGAACAGGATCAGATGCTGTGGAGTGTCACCCTCCATCCGTAACCACCAAAGGTGAACCTACCAGCACTGACATCCCCATAGAGGGTTCTACCCCTGGTGCAGGTGGGTTGGACAGAACAGAATCCCTTCCAGAAACACTTACCTGCGACTGCACATAAGTCTCATCATCCGATTCAGCACCTGAATAGAGGTCTGGGGAGGTGCACCCAGAGACACCCCTGGACAGTGTGGTCTGCAGTAACATTGGGTTTTCACCCACCACCACACCAGGTGCCCCACTGGTGCCCGGTCGTGCCTGATATTCCTCCTGGGTCTGCGCCATCTCCTCAACCTCAACAGGATCAAGTGCGTCATCACCTGCAAAAACATGAAAGACAACAAATGGAAACAGGCATGAGCACCATAGCACACACATAGGCTGTGACAAGCCAGAGATACAGTACATGATTTACACATGTCCCACATGACTATAACCCTGCCATACATGCACTGTCAAAGAGTTGGAAGTGGAGTCAAAAAGGCAGACACTGGGGAGAGCAAGATGGAAAAGCAACACATTTGCAGCATGTTGGGTAGCACTGGCATCACACATCAGGCTGTGAGTGGCATGTCCAATACACATACATGACACATGCCACCACACAGATGTCATGTAGCATAGCCACGTTAAATTACAAAACTACAGCAATATGTCAATGAATGAGTACTGTCATACATCCATGTCACATCGACATGATGCCAAGATTAATGCTGAATAGTGTTGCTAAATATGCATGTGCCACACACTGAAACACATCCAGTGTCCAATAATGCAGTCATTGGGCGCTGATCAATGGTTGGTCACTTTAACATTACAGGAAACATCTGTCATGTTCCACATGCAAACAGGCCCTAATAAAAAATGTCTGCAGCCCAATAATCCATCGGACTGAATGTTATAATCATTAACATACCCAGGTAAAAATAGTGGCCCAGTGTGGGCTGTAAACAATGACCGAAGCATATCACATATGTTGCAATAGTGCAGAAAAATGCATAGTACAAATGGGAGATTGGAAACAATCAGCCTGAATGAACACTTACAAAATCTGAACAATGTAGTTGCAAGATGACAGTTGAAGGTAAAGTGCACTAATGTGGCCCTAATTGGAAACTGTGGGCAGAAGGGATACAGGCATACCCAAATCCAAGGCACGTGAATGTATGGGAGGAAGCAAACGGGTGACCCATAACACTCAGGAGTACACACCCTCATCTGGCACTCAATCAGAACTCGTCACCCAAACAACATACACATGGATTACACACACACGCATGGGCACTCACCGGACAATGCGTCGTAATCAGGTACATCTCCCACACCTTGGATCTGTTCCTCTGTGACAAAGGTCCCAGCAACAGACTCATGTTCAGTGAGATCGTTGTCCTCTTGTGGAGACCCACCGCCAGTCACCAGAGTAGCGGCATGATTTGAGGCCAGCTTGTTCTTTGCTCTGCATTTCAGGTCATTCCACCGCTTGTAGCAATCATCAGCTGTGCGCCTCACAAATCCAACGGCACTTATGCAGTCCGCGATGATCTGCCAGTGTGCCCTACGTTGACCAGGTGTGGTCTTGCACCCTGCAGTCACCAACATTTTGCGGCTATGTGCTCACAAGTGCATCAAGTTCAGGTTCATTAAAGCTAGGCTTCCTTGACATGCCAGACTGTGTAGTCGTGTCTGGGGTCTCAGCCTGTAGTGCCAGAGCACCCTTCTTCCTCTTCTTCAAAGGTGGAGCAGAGCCTGAGTGGCTTGTGCCGCTCTGGTCAGTAGGGGCAGAAGCGCAGGTGGACTGGGTACTGGGAGTCTGCGAAGGCACAATGATCATAGGTCTTGGTGCAGGCATTGGCTGAAGTGTGATGTTGGCAGAGGCAACGTCAGTTTGATGGACCAGGACCAACACTGTCCAGGCTGGAAGACTCAGAGCTGGGGTGGATAGAGCTGAAGCTGCCCCTGCAGCCTCCCCACCCTGCCTACGTGGGGCAGTAGATAACATCACTGCCCCAGATCCACGTGACCTGGTGACACCAACTTGCACCGGCACACGTGGTTTAGACTTGCTAACCTGGAAGTCAGCCTGGGAGTCATCCTGTGCCGGCTCAGGTGCCACAATGGGCTGGTCCAACAAGGGCTGAGCTGGGATGGTGTCAGCTACGTTTCCCTCAACCATGGGGGGGCATGGGTGTCCCTAATTGGTCCTCCACACATGGGGGTCTAGGGGCACCCTGCAAATCATGGCCATGTCCCCTACCGCCCCACCACGCCCACCTTTTGAAGGTCGGCCACCTTTGACTCCCTTACCGCTTGGTTGCCTCCAAACCATGGCACTGATGTTGTTGTGCGTATAGGAGTTGCAGTAAACAATTGCCCTGTGCAATTGGGGGTGAAAGGGGTAAGATGATGGGTCACGCAACGCACAGGCACCCCAAAAACAAAAAGTAACGTGCACGCAACCCCTCGTACACCACGTGCGTGGAAAAATGAACCTGCACTACTCTGTGGCACCCAGAAACAGAAAAACAAGCGTACGCGTGTTACACGCAGCCTACAATGACCTCTGAAGGGATACGCAACACACGGGGCAAGCACAGTTGGTAAATGCGTGCGCGACTCACCGTCTGCCTGGAAAAAGAACGTGAAAAAACGCACGTGTGCATGTAGGCAACACCCCCGCCAAAAGAAGAACTGTACGCTGTCTGAGGAGACCGGACAAAAGAAGAAGTGAACGCTGTTTGAGGCAACAGGCAAACAAAAAATAAAGAACGCTGTCAGAGGTAACAGGGAGTAAGAACTTGAAACGCTGTGAAGTAATCGCGTGTGAACCGACAAGAAGTACAGAATTCACCCACTCGCCTACACGTACCTTTTAAAGCAGCCCACACGTACAGCGTCACTTACGCGTGTACGCAGTAAGGCCCTTTCCTCCAATTTCACGAGTTGAAACTCGGACGTGCAGTTATTGGACGTGTACGATGAATATGCAACCGTGTTGATGTAAACGCCTGCGTGCATCACGTCACTTACGCGCGTAGGCCCTTTTCTCAGATTACACGCATCCACACGCGGACTTGCAGTTTTTTCACGCGTGTTGAACCACTATGCCCACGTCACGAGGGAAACGCCTGTGCGAGTCACGTCACAGAAGCGCTTACGCGCTAAGGACACTTGGTCCAATGAAACCGCGCACGTATGCTGACGCGCTTATGCGCGAAGAACCTTTCCTCGAATTACACGCTGACGTGCAAGATTGTCACGTGCCAAATCACTCTGTATCAAGCTAGCCAAGCAACAACACATGTAAAACCACGCTCCTGCCCAGAAGGCCGAATTACTGCCCCCCAGAGCCCCGAGCACGCTCCCACCTGCCATCTGCTGCTGCCTGACTGCCTGCTGCCCACGTGCCCTTCTATTTGCTGCATGCACGTCAGCCAGGGGTGCAGTTGCTGTGACCACCCCTGCTTGAACCGAAGACTCCCAACTGGGATACCATCGCTCCACAGCCCAGCTCCAGGACCCAGTTGCCCACCCACTCCTGCCTCTGGGGTTGCCATGTCGGGCATAAGACCATCTGGCACCACTGGCAACCCCCAGCTAGAGAGGCACAGTTCCACCCGCTTCAGTGCCAGGGAAGTTGGTGTCCTGGTGGAGCAGGTCCTGGGGCAGTATGATGCCCTCTTTGGAAGTTCGCAAGCCGACAACGAAAGACGGACCAGGATCTGGATGGACATCGTGACTGCCATCAACGCGGAGAGGGTGGCAGTCCGCGACTTACAACATGTCAAGAAGCGCTGGGAGGACTTCAGGTCCAGGACCCTCAACCATGCCCGGTGCCTCTTGAAGGCAGCGGATACCAAGGGGTGCCGGGTCCACCTGTCTGACCACCAGATGAGGGTCCTGGACACATATGCCCAGCGCTCCACGTCCAGGTCCTTGAGAGGGAGACCCCTCTGGAGTCGAGCGGTACGTGTACATGGATACTGATAGGACGCTGTGCGTGTGGTGGTGTGCCAGTAGTGTGCAGGTTGCACATGTGTTTCCTTAGGGCCACGTAGGGATGTGTATGAACAGGGGCATGAGGCTGCCACATGTGAGTCCTCTTAGGTGTGAGACACATCGATGGTGTATGTGTTGGTAAGCATGCTGTGCAAATGCAGGTGTGGGAGCACACATGTATGAATTTCTGTGTATGTACGTTGGCATAGTTGCGGTGTCACACATGGATGGTGGTTCCTGATGCATGTATCTGCACTGTGTACATGTGCATGTGTGTGTATTTGACAAGTGTGCAACTGTGATGCAACATGGATGCACGTGACACTGATATGTAGAAGGCTGAGTGCCAGATGTGACATGTATGGCGATTGCATCACTGCGACAGTTGGAGGAGATTTAGACATGCATGTAAGTGTGGTGGCATGTGTGCATGTCTAGTGCACTCCCTGTGTTTCATGTGATGTCAGGCTCACCTTCGGCTGTTCATGCTGTTGTATGTGTATGGATGTTGCTGCCTGGTGCAATATTGCTGTGGAAATGCTCATGTGTGTGAGTTGAAATTACATGTGTGCCGTGGAGTGTGATGCCATGTCTGAAGTTTGACACTGTCGCTCATGTGCAACTGTCATGTGTGTATCAGTCCATTGTACAGTGCCCTGATGTCTGTGTTTTATCTCTCTCTGTCTGCAGCGTCAACTGATGAAGAGGGCGGAGAGGGTGCTGTGAGCACAGCGGCAGGGATCGCACCACCAGCCGGAGACGCAAGGCCTGGCTCCCCTCCCAGATTGTCATCTCGTCGGGGAGTGAGGAGTCTGGAGCCGCGTCCCAGGCCGCAGCTGCCGAGGGTAGGTCCAAGAGGCAGAGGTTGGAGGTGGACTCCTCGGCAGCAGAAGGGGCAGCTGAGACCCCACAGGGTCCAACGGAGGAAGAAGGCACAGAGTCATCCAGGTTGGTGGGGGGTTTGGTGGAGGAGGAGGCCACGGAAGGGACACACACGGGGTCTGGAGGTGGGGATTCCACTGGTGCTAGTGTTGCAGTGCAGGGACAGGAGGCAGCACAGGCAGCCGCGGAGGTGCCTGTGTGTAATCCTGTCCCTGATCCTGTCACTGCATCATCTGGCACCAGCAGGGATGCCTACGTCCAGACCCGTTTTCAGGGAGGGGATGAGTGCACAACAACTGGCCTTCCTCTCCCTGCGGACATTGCTATCTGGGACTGTGTTGAGCCTGTCCTGGCTGGGATAGCGTTGCATCAAAGAGGCATGCGAGGTGACCTGCAGTCTTTTCGTGGAGAGACTGCACGTCGTCTTGCATGCCTCTTTGACCACGTTGACCTACTGGGACGTGTCACTGGTGCTGGATTCCTCCATGTGCTGGACCTTCTTGCGACCCCCTCCTCACCTGAACCCCCAACGCGCCAGTCGTCCTCCATGACATCTTCCCACCCATGTATCACCTGGGTACCCTGTGGAGTTGCCCCTGACCCAGCAGCCAGGCTGGTGGAGGACACAGTCGGAAGTCGGACGTCCAGCAGGGGGGGCCACCACGACAACTGCACCCCAGCCGGAGGAGGACATGCAGACAGCAAGAGCCAGGGCGCAGGCACAGCAGCAGCAACATGGTGGGAGCAATGATGGCTCGGGGCCTTCTACATCGGAGGGGCAGGCATCGGCCATAGGGCAGGAGGACCCCGGATTTCAAGTGTCTTCCGTGTGGCAGCGGTTGGGCCACGCCATAGATGCGGAGTGGCAGCGGGCTGAAGAGGCATGGCTCACAATGGTCAGGACGGAGGGCCTTAAGGTGGGCCGAGTGCCTCGAGGCAATTCGCAGGGAGTTGGAGGTGAACATGTCGTTGTCCCTGCGAACCCTCAGGGCCATGTTAGAGGACCGCCTTCAGGACATTGAGCGGGAGTTTGATGATGCCCTGGCCCGGGACATCAAAAAGTGAGCCGTCGGACTAGCCCGCTGCCATTGTAAATAGTTAGATATTGTTAGGTTTCCTTTATGTTTTTGTTTATTTTGGGCCGCTTGGACAATGCACCACATTTTTGTATATAGTTCTTTATAGTGTTTTTTGTAGGTTTTATTTCATTTATTGGGCTCAGGGACCCTGGATTGGTGATTTGTATATAGTTGAACAGTGAATGTTTCTCGTTTTTATTTTAATTTCACCATGGCACAATGAATTTCATATATTTTTTTTTCCCTTGGATTTGCTTTGTTGGACTAAGACTTTGTACACATTTTCATTTGGATTTCTTAGGATTCTGATTTCATATTTTTTATTTTTTTTCAGACATGCTGCATTTTTTTCTCATTACATTCATGTTCAATACATCAATACATTATTCTTTCATACTTCAATGTGTGCTATTCTCTCATTGGTTTCATGCATGTCATGATATGGGTTTTCACATTCACTTGCACCCATGGTGTTTGTGTGACGGACATGTGTTCATGTACATACTTGCCATTCGGGTTGTATCATGTAATGGCCATTTCTCTGTGGGTGGATGCATGCAATACTTGTTTGGGTCTTTGGGCTGGGGTGGCATGGGGTGTGATGTGGGTGGGCATGAGGCCCATGATTGAGGATCGTCATGTCGTGAGTGGTGGGGGACATGTGTGGGGGCCTGCTGGCAGGCTCTCCTAACTGCTGGGGGGCGGGGGTGCTCGGGGACATGTGTGGGACATGAGTGGGGGCCTGCTGGCAGGTGCCCCTGACTGCTGGGGGGCGGGGGTGCTGGGGGACATGTGTGGGACATGAGTGGGGGCCTTCTGGCAGGTGCCCCTGACTGCTGGGGAGTGGGGGTGCAGGGAGACACGAGTGAGGGCCTGCTGGCAGGTCCCCCTGACTGCTGGGGGGTGGGGGTGCAGGGGGACATGAGTGGGGGCCTGCTGGCAGGTGCCCCTGACTGCTGGGGGGTGGGGGTGCAGGGGGACATGTGTGGGACATGTGTGGGGGCCTGCTTGCAGGAGCCCCTGACTGCTGGGGGGTGAGGGTGCTAGGGGACATGAGTGGGGGCCTGCTCGCAGGTGCCCCTGACTGCTGGGGGTGGAGGTGCAGGGGGACATGAGTGGGGGCCTGTTGGCAGGTGCCCCTGACTGCTGGGGGTGGGGGTGCTGGGGGACATGAGTGGGGGCCTGCTGGCAGGTGCCCCTGACTGCTGGGTGTGAGGGTGCTTGGGGACATGTGTGTGAGATGAGTGGAGGCCTGCTGGCAGGTGCTCCTAACTGCTGGGGGGCGGGGGTGCTGGGGGACATGTGTGGGAGATGAGTGGGGGCCTGCTGGCAGGTGCCCCTGACTGCTGGGGGTTGGGGGTGCTGCGGGACATGTGTGGAACATGAGTGGGGGCCTGCTGGCAGGTGCCCCTGACTGCTGGGGGGTGGGGGTGCAAGGGCACATGAGTGGGGGCCTGCTGGCAGGTGCCCCTGACTGCTGGGGGGGTGGGGGTGCAGGGGTGCATCATGAGTGGGAGCCTACTGGCAGGTGCCCCTGACTGCTGGGGGTGGGGTGCTAGGGGACATGTTTGGGACATGAGTGGGGGCCTGCTGGCAGGTGCCCCTGACTGCTGGGGGGGTGGGAGTGCTGGGGGACATGAGTGGGGGCCTGCTGGCAGATGCCCCTGACTGCTGGGGGGTGGGGGTGCAGGGGGACATGTGTGGGACATGTGTGGGGGCCTGCTATCAGGTGCCCCTGACTGTCGAGGTGCTGGGGGACATGAGTTGGGCCTGCTGGCAGGTGCCCCTGACTGCTGGGGGGTGGGGGTTCTGGGGGACATGTGTGCGACATGAGTGGGGGCCTGCTGGCAGGTGCCCCTGACTGCTGGGGTGTGGGGGTGCTGGGGGACATGAGTGGGGGCGTGCTGGCAGGTGCATCTAACTGCTGGGGGGTGGGGATGCTGGGGGACATGTGTGGGACATGAGTGGGGGCCTGCTGGCAGGTGCCCCTGACTGCTGGGGGTGGGGGTGCTGGGGGCCATGTGTTGGGGCCTGTTGGCAGGTGCCCGTGACTGTCGGGGATGGGGGCGCAGGGGGACATGAGTTGGGGTCTGCTGGCAGGTGCCCCTGACTGCTGGAGGGTGGGGGTGCTGGGGGACATGTGTGGGACATGAGTGGGGGCTGCTGGCAGGTGCCCCTGACTTCTTGGGGGTGGGGGTGCATGGGAACATGAGTGGGGGCCTGCTGGCAGGTGCTCCTTACTGCTGGGGGTGGGGGTGCAGGGGGACATGAGTGGGGGCCTGCTGGCAGGTGCCCCTGACTGTCGAGGTGCTGGGGGACTTGAGTTGGGCCTGCTGGCAGGTGCCCCTGACTGCTGGGGGGTGGGGGTTCTGGGGGACATGTGTGCAACATGAGTGGGGGCCTGCTGGCAGGTGCCCCTGACTCCTGGGGTGTGGGGGTGCTGGGGGACATGAGTGGGGGCGTGCTGGCAGGTGCTCCTAACTGCTGGGGGGTGGGGATGCTGGGGGACATGTGTGGGACATGAGTGGGGGCCTGCTGGCAGGTGCCCCTGACTGCTGGGGGTGGGGGTGCTGGGGGCCATGTGTTGCGGCCTGTTGGCAGGTGCCCGTGACTGCTGGGGGATGGGGGCGCAGGGGGACATGAGTTGGGGTCTGCTGGCAGGTGCCCCTGACTGCTGGAGGGTGGGGGTGCTGGGGGACATGTGTGGGACATGAGTGGGGGCTGCTGGCAGGTGCCCCTGACTGCTTGGGGGTGGGGGTGCATGGGAACATGAGTGGGGGCCTGCTGGCAGGTGCTCCTTACTGCTGGGGGTGGGGGTGCAGGGGGACATGAGTGGGGGCCTGCTGGCAGGTGCCCCTGACTGCTGGGGGGTGGAGGTGCATGGGGACATGAGTGGGGGCCAGCTGGCAGGTGCCCCTGACTGCTGGGGGTGGGGGTGCTGGGGGACATGGGTGGGGGCCTGCTGCAGGTACCCCTGACTGCTGGGGGGTGGGGGTGCTGGGGGACATGTGTGGGGCATGAGTGGGGGCCTGCTGGCAGGTGCCCCTTACTGCTGGGGGTGGGGGTGCAGGGGGACATGAGTGGGGGCCTGCTGGCAGGTGCCCCTGACTGCTGGGGGGTGGGGTTGCAGGAGGACATGAGTGGGGGCCTGCTGGTGGGTGCCCCTGACTGCTGAAGGGTGGGGGTGCAGGGGGGCATGAGTGGGGGCCTGCTGGCAGGTGCCCCTCACTGCTGGGGGAGGGGGTGCTTGGGGACATGAGTGGGGGCCTTCTGGCAGGTGCTCCTAACCTTCTGGGGGGCGGGGGTGCTCGGGGACATGTGTGGGACAAGAGTGGGGGCCTGCTGGCAGGTGCCCCTGACTGGTGGGGAGTGGGGGTGCTGGGGGACATGGGTGGGGGCCTTCTGGCAGGTGCCCCTGACTGCTGGGGAGTGGGGGTGCAGGGGGGCATGAGTGGGGGCCTGCTGACAGGTGCCCCTGACTGCTGGGGGGTGGGGGTGCAAGGGGACATCATGAGTCGGGGCCTGCTGGCAGGTGCCCCTGACTGCTGGGGGTGGGGGTGCTGGGGGACATGTGTGGGACATGAGTGGAGGCCTGCTGGCAGGTGCTCCTAACTGCTGGGGGGCGGGGGTGCTGGGGGACATGTGTGGGACATGAGTGGGGGCCTGCTGGCAGGTGCCCCTGACTGCTGGGGGTTGGGGGTGCTGGGGGACATGTGTGGAACATGAGTGGGGGCCTGCTGGCAGGTGCCCCTGACTGCTGGGGGGGTGGGGGTGCAAGGGCACATGAGTGGGGGCCTGCTGGCAGGTTCCCCTGACTGCTGGTGGCTGGGGGGGTGCAGGGGTGCATCATGAGTGGGAGGCTGCTGGCAGGTGCCCCTGACTGCTGGGGGTGGGGATGCTAGGGGTCATGTGTGGGACATGAGTGGGGGCCTGCTGGCAGGTGCCCCTGACTGCTGTGGGGTGGGGGCGCTGGGGGACATGAGTGGGGGCCTGCTGGCAGGTGCCCCTGATTGCTGGGTGTGGGGATGCAGGGGGACATGAGTGGGGGCCTGCTGGCAGGTGCCCCTGACTGCTGGTGGGTGGGGGTGCAGGGGGACATGTGTGGGACATGTGTGGGGGCCTGCTATCAGGCACCCCTGACTGTCGGGGTGCTGGGGGACATGAGTTGGGCCTGCAGGCAGGTGCCCCTGACTGCTGGGGGGTGGGGGTTCTGGGGGACATGTGTGGGACATGAGTGGGGGCCTGCTGGCAGGTGCCCCTGACTGCTGGGGTGTGGGGTGCTGGGGGAAATGAGTGGGGGCCTGCTGGCAGGTGCCCCTGACTGCTGGGGGGTGGGGGTGCTGGGGGACATGTGTGGGACATGAGTGGGGGCCTGCTGGCAGGTGTCCCTGACTGCTGGTGGTGGGGGTGCATGGGAACATGAGTGGGGGCCTGCTGGCAGGTGCCCCTTACTGCTGGGGGTGGGGGTGCTGGGGGACATGGGTGGGGGCCTGCTGCAGGTGCCCCTGACTGCTGGGGGGTGGGGGTGCTGGGGGACATGTGTGGGGCATGAGTGGGGGCCTGCTGGCAGGTGCCCCTTACTGCTGGGGGTGGGGGTGCTGGGGGACATGGGTGGGGGCCTGCTGCAGGTGCCCCTGACTGCTGGGGGGTGCGGGTGCTGGGGGACATGTGTGGGGCATGAGTGGGGGCTGCTGGCAGGTGCCCCTGACTGCTGGGGGTGGGGGTGCATGGGAACATGAGTGGGGGCCTGCTGGCAGGTGCCCCTTACTGCTGGGGGTGGGGGTGCAGGGGGACATGAGTGGGGGCCTGCTGGCAGGTGCCCCTGACTGCTGGGGGTGGGGGTGCTGGGGGACATGGGTGGGGGCCTGCTGCAGGTACCCTGACTGCTGGGGGGTGGGGGTGCTGGGGGACATGTGTGGGGCATGAGTGGGGGCCTGCTGGCAGGTGCCCCTTACAGCTGGGGGTGGGGGTGCAGGGGGACATGAGTGGGGGCCTGCTGGTGGGTGCCCCTGACTGCTGGGGGGAGGGGGTGCTTGGGGACATGCGTGGGGGCCTTCTGGCAGGTGCTCCTAACCTTCTGGGGGGCGGGGGTGCTCGGAAACATGTGTGGGACATGAGTGGGGGCCTGCTGGCAGGTGCCCCTGACTGGTGGGGAGTGGGGGTGCTGGGGGACATGGGTGGGGGCCTTCTGGCAGGTGCCCCTGACTGCTGGTGAGTGGGGGTGCAGGGGGACATGAGTGGGGGCCTGCTGGCAGGTGCCCCTGACTGCTGGGGGGTGGGGGTGCAAGGGGACATCATGAGTCGGGGCCTGCTGGCAGGTGCCCCTGACTGCTGGGGGTGGGGATGCTGGGGGACATGTGTGGGACATGTGTGGGGGCCTGCTGGCAGGTGTCCCTGACTGCTGGGGGGTGGGGGTGCAGGGGGATATGTGTGGGACATGTGTGGGGGTCTGCTGGCAGGTGCACCTGACTGCTGGGAGGTGGGGGTGCTGGGGGACATGAGTGGGGGCCTGCTGGCAGGGGCCCCTGACTGCTGGGGGGGTGGGGGCTCTGGGGGACATGTGTGGGACATGAGTGGGGGCCTACTGGCAGGTGCCCCTGACTGCTGGGAGGTGGGGGTGCTGGTGGACATGAGTGGGGGCCTGCTGGCAGGTGCCCCTGATTGCTGGGGGGAGGGGATGCAGGGGGAAATGAGCGGGGGCCTGCTGGCAGGTGCCCCTGACTGCAGGGTGGTGGAGGTGCAGGGGGACAGGTGTAGGACATGAGTGGGGGCCTGCTGGCAGGTGCCCCTGACTGCTGGGGGGCCGGGGTGCTGGGGGACATGTGTGGGACATGAGTGGGGGCCTTCTGGCAGGTGCCCCTGACTGCTGGGGAGTGGGGGTGCAGGGGGACATGAGTGAGGGCCTGCTGGCAGGTGGCCCTGACTGCTGGGGGGTGAGGGTGCAGGGGGACATGAGTGGGGGCCTGCTGGCAGGTGCCCCTGACTGCTGGGGGGTGGGGGTGCAGGGGGACATGTGTGGGACATGTGTGGGGGGTCTGCTGGCAGGAGCCCCTGACTGCTGGGGGGTGGGGGCGCTAGGGGACATGAGTGGGGGCCTGCTGGCAGGTGCCCCTGACTGCTGGGGGTGGAGGTGCAGGGGGACATGAGTGGGGGCCTGTTGGCAGGTGCCCCTGACTGCTGGGGGTGGGGGTGCTGGGGGACATGAGTGGGGCCCTGCTGGCAGGTGCCCCTGACTGCTGGGGGGTGGGGGTGCTGGGGGACATGTGTGGGACATGAGTGGGGGACTGCTGGCAGGTGCACCTGACTGCTGGGGGTAGGGGTGTAGGGGGACATGAGTGGGGGCCTGCTGGCAGGTGCACCTGACTGCTGGGGGGTGGAGTTGCAGGGGGACATGATTGGGGGCCTGCTGGTAGGTACCCTGACTGCTGGGGGTGGGGTTGCAAGGGGACATGAGTGGGGGCCTGCTGGCAGGTGCCCCTCACTGCTGGGGGTGAGGGTGCTTGGGGACATGTGAGGGAGATGAGTGGAGGCCTGCTGGCAGGTGTTCCTAACTGCTGGGGGGTGGGGGTGCTGGGGGACATGTGTGGGACATGAGTGGGGGGCTGCTGGCAGGTGCCCCTGACTGCTGGGGGTTGGGGGTGCTGGGGGACATGTGTGGAACATGAGTGGGGGCCTGCTGGCAGGTGCCCCTGACTGCTGGGGGGTGGGGGTGCAAGGGGACATGAGTGGGAGCCTGCTGGCAGGTGCCCCTGACTGCTGGGGGGTGGGGGTGCAGGGGTGCATCATGAGTGGGAGCCTGCTGGCAGGTGCCCCTGACTGCTGGGGGTGGGGGTGCTAGGTGACATGTGTGGGACATGAGTGGGGGCCTGCTGGCAGGTGCCCCTGACTGCTCGGGCGGTGGGGGTGCTGGGGGACATGAGTGGGGGCCTGCTGGCAGGTGCCCCTGACTGCTGGGGGGTGGGGGTGCAGGGGGACATGTGTGGGTCATGTGTGGGGGCCTGTTATCAGGTGCCCCTGACTGTCGGGGTGCTGGGGGACATGAGTTGGGCCTGCTGGCAGGTGCCCCTGACTGATGGGGGGTGAGGGTTCTGGGGGACATGTGTGGGACATGGGTGGGGGCCTGCTGGCAGGTGCCCCTGACTGCTGGGGGTTGGGGGTGCTGGGGGTCATGTGTGGAACATGAGTGGGGGCCTGCTGGCAGGTGCCCCTGCCTGCTGGGGGGTGGGGGTGCAAGGGCACATGAGTGGGGGTCTGCTGGCAGGTGCCCCTGACTGCTGGGGGGTGGGGGTGCAGGGGTGCATCATGAGTGGGAGCCTGCTGGCAGGTTCCCCTGAGTGCTGGGGGTGGGGGTGCTAGGGGACATGTGTGGGACATGAGTGGGGGCCTGCTGGCAGGTGCCCCTGACTGCTGGGCGGTGGGGTTGCAGGGGGACATGAGTGGGGGTCTGCTGGTGGGTGCCCCTGACTGCTGGGGGGCGGGGGTGCAGGGGGGCATGAGTGGGGGCCTGCTGGCAGGTGCCCCTCACTGCTGGGGGAGGGGGTGCTTGGGGACATGAGTGGGGGCCTTCTGGCAGGTGCTCCTAACCTTCTGGGGGGCGGGGGTGCTCGGGGACATGTGTGGGACATGAGTGGGGGCCTGCTGGCAGGTGCCCCTGACTGGTGGGGAGTGGGGGTGCTGGGGGACATGGGTGGGGGCCTTCTGGCAGGTGCCCCTGACTGCTGGGGAGTGGGGGTGCAGGGGGACATGAGTGGGGGCCTGCTGGCAGGTGCCCCTGACTGCTGGGGGTGCAAGGGGACATCATGAGTCGGGGCCTGCTGGCAGGTGCCCCTGACTGCTGGGGGTGGGGGTGCTGGGGGACATGTGTGGGGCATGAGTGGGGGCCTGCTGGCAGGTGCCCCTGACTGCTGGGGGTGCTGGGGTGCATGAGTGGGGGTCTGCTGGCAGGTGCCCCTGATTGTTGGGGGGTGGGGATGCAGGGGGACATGAGTGGGGGCCTGCTGGCAGGTGCCCCTGACTGCTGGGGGGTGGGGGTGCAGGGGGACATGTGTGGGACATGTGTGGGGGTCTGCTAGCAGGTGCCCCTGACTGCTGGGGGTGGGGGTGCTGGGGGACATGAGTGGGGGCCTGCTGGCAGGTGCCTCTGACTGCTGGGGGGTGGGGGTTCTGGGGGACATGTGTGGGGCATGAGTGGGGGCCTGCTGGCAGGTGCCCCTGACTGCTGGGGGGTGGGGTGCTGGTGGACATGAGTGGGGGCCTGCTGGCAGGTGCCCCTGATTGCTGGGGGGTGGGGATGCAGGGGGAAATGAGTGAGGGACTGCTGGCAGGTGCCCCTGACTGCAGGGGGGTGGGGGTGCAGGGGGACATGTATGGGACATGTGTGGCGGCCTGCTTGCAGGTGCCCCTGTCTGCTGGGGGGTGGGGGTGCTGGGGGACATGAGTGGGGACCTGCTGGCAGGTGCCCCTGACTGCTGGGGGGTGGGGGTTCTGGGGGACATGCGGGGGACATGTGTGGGGCCTGCTGGCAGGTGCCCCTGACTGCTGGGGGGTGGGGGTACTGGGGGACATGAGTGGGGGCCTGTTGGCAGGTGCCCCTGACTGCTGGGGGTTGGGGGTCCTGGGGGACATGTGTGGGACATGAGTGGGGGCCTGCTGGCAGGTGCCCCTGAGTGCTGGGGGGTGGGGGTGCTGGGGGACATGAGTAGGAGCCTGCTGGCAGGTGCCTGTACTGCTGGGGGATGGGGGTGCTGGGGGACATGTGTGGGGCATGAGTGCGGGCTGCTGGCAGGTGCCCCTGACTGCTGAGGGGTGGGGGTACTGGGGGACATGAGTGGGGGCCTGCTAGCAGGTGTCCCTGACTGCTGGGGGTGGGGGTGCAGGGGGACATGAGTGGGGGCCTGCTGGCAGGTGGCCCTGACTGCTGGGGGGTACGGGTGCAGGGGGACATGAGTGGGGCCTGCTGGCAGGTGCCCCTGACTGCTGGGGGGTAGTGGTGCAGGGGTACATGAGTAGGGGACTTACTGGCAGGTGCCCCTGACTCTGGGGGTGGGGGTGCAGGGGGACATGAGTGTGTGCCTGCTGGCAGGTGCCCCTGACTGCTGGGGGGTGGGGGTGCCTGGGGACATGTGTGGGACCTAAGTGGGGGCCTGCTGGCAGGTGCCCCTGACTGCTGGGGGGTGGGGGTGCTGGGGGACATTTGTGGGGGCCTGCTGGAAGGTGCCCCTTACTGCTGGGGGGTGTGGGTGCAGGGGGGCATGAGTGGGGGCATGCTGGCAGGTGCCCCTGACTGCTGGGGGGTGGGGGTGCAGGAGGACATGAGTGGGGGCCTGCTGGCAGGTGCCCCTGGCTGCTGGGGGGTGGGGGTGCTGGGGGACATGTGTGGGACATGAGTGGGGGCCTGCTGACAGGTGCCCCTGACTGCTGAGGGGTGGGGGTCCTGGGGACATGAGTGGGGGCCTGCTGGCAGGCGCCCCTGACTGCTGGGGGATGGGGGTGCTGGGGGACATGAGTTGGTGATCACTAGTGCAAATTGACATGTGGCTTGGCCGGGGGGGCATGCCCATGGTGGATGGGCTGCTGGCGGGACATGACCAGGGGTGCAGGGTAGTCCCCTGTGGTGTGGGCTGCCTGCAGGGGCCGTGGAGGGTGTAGAGGGAACACCTGGGAGGACCCACACTGCCAATTCACGTGTAGAACTCCCCGCGCACCCCCGAAATGTACATACCCCGCTCTGACAGCAAAATCATGTGTGAAACTTCACGTGAAGCCCAGTTATTCACGTTCCCCTCTCCAATCGTGTGTGAAACTTCACGCGCACACCAGGAATACATGTACCCCACTCGCACAGGGCATTTTGCGTGTGAAACTTCCCGCGCACCCCCGAAATACACGTTACCCTCTCCAATCGCGTGTGAAAATTCCCACGCACCCCAGGAATACACGTACCCCACTCGCACAGGGCCTATCGCGTGTGAAATTTCCCACGCACCCCAGGAATACACGTACCCCATTCACACAGGGCATTTCGCGTGTGAAACTTCCCGCGGACCCCCGAAATACACGTTCCCCTCTCCAATCGCATGTGAAACTTCCCGCGCACCCCAGGAATACACGTACCCCACTCGCACAGGGCATTTCACGTGTGAAACTTCCTGCACACCTCTGAAATACACGTTCCCCTCTCCAATCGCGTGTGAAACTTCCTGCGCACCCCAGGAATACATGTACCCCACTCGCACAGGGCCTATCGCGTGTGAAACTTCCCGCGTACCCCAGGAATACACGTACCCCACTCGCACAGGGCATTTCGCGTGTTAAACTTCCCGCGAACCCCTGTTATACACGTACCCCGCTCCAATCGCGTGTGACACTCCCTGTGCAGCGGGGTACGTGTATTCAGAGGAGTGCACGGGGAGTTTTACAGGCGTTTTTTCGTGGTTGGGGGCCTGTGCGCCATGTACAGGATTTGTGCGCTGTGCATGGCGCACGGGGAGGGGTGGTGGTGCTGCTGCAGGGTCGCTTTGCCACTCTGCACCACGGCTGGTTTTGGAAGCTAAAATCCATGAATATGCTGTGCGCGGAAATGGATTTTAGCGCACGCGGCTGGCTCAGAAATTCGCACGTGCACACTGTGCACCAGCCGCGTACGCCACTTGTGCGCTGAATTCTATGAATTACCCCCATAATCGTTTAAGTGCATTTTTGTCAGAGTAGAAACTAAACTTTTTAAAATTCAAGCCTGAAGTGTTTGATTTAAAAGAGCAAGAGACATACATGGTGTTTTGCACTCATATAGTTCACTAGAAGGTATCTCATTTTAGTATGATTTATTGCCAGCATCCGTTCATGATGAAACCAACTCTTACATCTATGTTTATGAAGACAAGTTAGAGAGTGACCCAAAAGTCATGCTTTTTCACAAACTTCACAGTCATCTATTCTCTGTAGCATCTTAATCTGTCTTCAAACATTATTTTTTTTTTACACAACTAGTAAAAATCTTTTTAATACCTTACAATAAAACCTATCATTATTGAACAAAATATTGCACGTCCTTTCCTTACTTCGCTTTTTAGGTTTTATTTTAGACTGACCTAAACTTTCAATTTCTGCATTATCAGAGGTTAGGGTTGTGTGAGATCAAGCAGTTTTGCACTTCATATCTATGTCTACTCTCATCAATAGCAAGGAGTATATTATTTCCTTGGATATAACTTTCCTCATAAAAAACTTTCTGTGTGAGAAGTATGTTTTTACTCTCTTTACGTTGTCAAGTGTAAGTAAATTAACTCTTTCTATATTTTTATTCAATGGTGTAGTCAATGTCTTAAGTGTATTCAAAATAAAAAAAACTATTTTCTTTTCAACTATAAAGCTTTTTAAATTATTACTTCAATTTTTTTCTTTTGAAAAAAATGCTTTGCAAAATATCTAGATGTTGGGCTTACACTTCTCCAAAGATTTGAAAAAAAATCAAGAGTGGAATATTTTCCTATATATATCTTTATTCCACTTTTTCAAATTGATAGCCGATTTCCTTTTTTTGTCAAAATATTTTTCTTTACAAGCTACTATCAGATTGTATACATTTTTTCATTTATAACTTTCACTAAAAATATTCTGGTTTCCCTTAATTTGTTCAGTTGGAACATATATCCATATAAAATTTCAGATGTTCAAAACTATTATCAGTTTATATGTACAGATTTGAGAACTCTACTTTTTAAAATATTATATTCGTAAAGTATACTTCCCTGAACGCAGTCTTTCTTGATGGCATTTTAGAAACAAGCTGTAAAAAATAACATAATTACTATATATACAACTAGTCTTGCAAAATACAAAAACTGTTAAAAGTACTCTACAGTGTAATCCTGAAAACCATAGTGTATGTGTTTATTTAACAAATCCACACAAAAAATAATTTGGGACGCTTCTACATAATCAGAAATGGCCCTACAGAGACCATTCTAATTCTGGTTATCTGTGCATATCTAACTAATAAGCCCATTTCTACATACATTAAATGAATGGGGGTGCATAGCAACCCCTACCATGAGCCAATGAGCATACAGCTAGCCTTGAAGAATATTGCACCTGTGTATGTGCTTCATAGTTTGATATCAAACTCTTCCCTCCGACCCTATATTACTGGCTCCACAGTGAACATTTCTTCTTTTGTGGTTTGGCAATTATACACTTAGGTTATTGCTACAGAATGCCAGGTACTACAAAAATATGTTGGGGTGTCGGTGAATGCACTGGATAAATGGCATCTAATAAAATATGAGCAAAATGAAGGACGTGGAAGCACGGTGGCTGAAGCTTCATAAATTGAATTTGGGCTTTTCAGCAGTATTACCTCAAACAAAGATCCTTACCTCCTTTTTTATAAGTATGACATTGAAAATCTCATCATGTCAGCATATTGTTCACTTCATATGTGTATGCTTTGAAGTGTATTCTTAAATTGTGGAAGAAAGGTTGACTGTGGCCAATAAGATAAGCTAATTTTTCATTCAAAATGAATATCCCAAAAATGTATTAAACCCATTGAAAGTCTACATTCTTCATCTTATTTATGGTATATGAGTTGCACAATACCATCCCAGATTATTCCAGCACTCAGAGCAGAGCATTATATGGGGCATTGTTTAACAGTAATATTTGATCCGTGGCACAACATTTTGAGACAGTTATCAATTCTTCAAGTGAGGATATTCATTTGGTTAACTTGTTTGATCTCAACATGAACAACATAGTGAATACCTGTGCCTTAGTAGGCAATGTGGATGCAGATGAACTGGCAAGGAATCTGTTTTCAAACTCAATGGGTAATTTGACTACAAGGTAACCATATATCTCAAGGGTGGTTGGGCTCATGTGCATGCAATGGTGCTTACAATTATACTATCCATTCTGTTCTAGATACAACATACTTTAAAATCTATCACAGGAATGCTAGACTCAATTATACATATATTTTTGATGACGGAACTGAGCATAGCTGATATACATAATACAGCAATTATATTAGAGCAAATGTTGCACTGTTAAAAAAGGCAACATGTAGAACTGTGCTCTGTGTGCTGGAATAATCTGGGATGGCATTGTGCTGCTTAAATAGCATAAATAAGATGAGCAAAATAGAGTTTTGCCTAATGAGCGCTGAGTTTGTCAGGTTGTTATATATTTGTACTTGGCACAGTACATTTTTTGGATGCTAAACCTGAATGAAAAGTGAGCTAATCTTATACATCACAGTAATCATTACTTTCACACATTAATCATTCATGATAAAGGATGCACATATGACATTAAAGATATAGACAAATGATGGAATTTGCCAGCTCATACCTACATAAAAAAGAGGGAAGCACATTTGAGGGATTACTGCACTGCATAAAAGCTGAAATGAAAACTATGAGGCCTTAGCCACTGTGAATTCATTTCCTTCAATTTGATTCACAATTTCTCAAAAATAATGTATCTGGTGTATTTCTCCTGAAACACCAAATGACGTTTATATTACCTGAAATTCTGTAGAATAACCTCAGTCTACAGCTCTCAAACCACATTGCAAGAGAAGAAATGTTCACTGGGAAATGGTCTGTGGTGATTAACTTTTCCTATACAGCTGGTAGAATTAGGAATTTCCACAAATAAGCAAAACATATTTTACCAACATCATAAACCAAGTTATCATTGATCAGGTGCAGTCCATCATGGGAGTTGCCATATGTAAGGCCACATTCAACACTTCCACAATTCTGATGGGGGGGCAATAATATAGGGTCAGAGGGACAAGCTTGATATCCAACTTCAAAGCACATCTGCAATATTTTTCAAGATTAGAGGTATGCTGTTTGTTTGATGATAGGAATTGCTGTGCACCCTGTAAGGATATTTGGCGTGCTACAGCACAGAGTACAGCACTACTGCACAGGTAGCATGTTTTTTGATGCAGCACCACCACATGGGTGTGGTGCATTGCTATATGTGTTGCCAGAGTAACATGTACATATAGGTAAAGACAGGCTATTCAGTCAAAAACGATTTTTACATATAAAATGCAAATCTATTTTTACAGTTAAAAGCACACATGTGCACATTCAAAATGCACACTATTTTTCACCTGAAATGCCTATGTTGCAAGAGACACATTTGAAAATTAATAACTAACCTTATTAATAACTAACCTGACTAATAAAACTTCATTTAACATAACCCACTAATAAAAATGTGTCTCCACTGCAGAATTAGGCCTACTCTGAAAGTGAACTTTTAAACGCACATTCATTTTTTTATCTCTGCTGCTCTGTCCACATAACTACAGGAAGCAAAGAGCTCGAAGGAACAGGAAATCAGTTTGTTACGATTGCCACTGTAGAAATGAGCCATTGTGTAGTGAGGGAGGAGATGACATGATTGATTCTGATTGGAGCAGCGTCATAGCAAGTATCATGCTAGAGCCTGTGATTAGAACTTTGCTGGAGAAGCTTGAGGGGAGGGGGAGAACAATCGAGATCTTGCAGAGCTGGGAGAAGGATCTGTTTCCTGGCTGAGGCATTCCTGCTGCAAAAGCTGAGAGTTCCAGGCAATAACCCCGGTTTGAGAACGGCAGACGCTTGTTCTCACTGGGGTTGATTTTCAAGGGAGCCAAATTCAGAAAGAGAATAGCCGGAGAAAACTCATGCTGAACAGATAAGGTAATTATAGAAGCGAGTGGGAGCTGTGCGAAAGTGTGCGAAACTGTTCAGTCAGTGTATTCGAGGGAGTCTCAGTCTATTATCAGCATATTTAATGTTACCAATTGAATATATTCTCGCAGCTCTCTGTTCATTTTATCACAAATAATGTTGTACCATTTCATTTATTTCTGTAAAAAAAGTTAAACTGTGTTTAAAAGAAATTTCTATAATACAAAAATATTTGAAAACAGATAGCGTGTATTATTTCTCTCCTTCATTTTGCATGGGAAAAGGTTTAAACGTGGGTAGATTTTTAAACAGTGCAATTGTCATTTTAAAACAGATGTGTGCATGATTATATTCAGTATGGACAGTTGTGAGTGACTGTTTGTAGCATAGCTTGTTGGAGGTACATGAGCCAACGGGAAGAGAGACTCTCTGGACATAGTTCCCTACCGTATATAAGGTAGTGGAAATGACCACAAAAATACCACAATAGCCCATGGTGGCACACAACACTAACACTGAAAATGTGGTATCCCTAAAATGTAGGCCTGAGGTCTCTCTAGTGATCAAGAACAATCTAGATAAAAAACAAGGGATGTTGGATATTGGGGCCACAAATAAACCAACCACTATACCAACCAACCACGCAAACTACCGCGCATACCATCTAAATAGGTCTGAATTCTGAAATAATGCAATGTATTATTGTTATGTGTGACCCAATATGAATACAGAGAGTGATTATTGCTAAAGGTATTTTGGCGGTAAGAAAATACCGCAAAGCCCCAAATATCCACAAAATACCCAACAACCCCCATTCATTTTATTTCTTCCTACGTCTGTGCATTGTCTAACAGCATATGTGATCACATAGCATGGAATCCAAGTGGGTTCCTGCCCTTCCAATGCACACCATTTCCAAACAAATTATGAAAGTGCCAGATATGGTTGTTGTCTATTATGTATCATTTATTATTTATTAATTACTACCAACATTTTGTTTTGCCTGCTACACAGGTTGGACTCATGTGCATGCAATGGTGCTGAACATTATAGTACCCATACTGTTCTACACACAATGTAGTGATGCAATCTACTTTCAAATTTGTTACCAAAATGTTGAACTCAATTTCACATGTATTGTTGATGAGGAAACTGTACATAATACAACAATTAGATCCCCTTGCACTTTTCCCCTTTCCCTTCCCCTGCACTTGTGCGATCTCAATGACACCTGGACTAGTAAGATCGCTGTCTCTGTCGTCCCTCTGTTCGCCCTCCCTTGCCTCGTTGTGCCTTGAAACACTTGTGTATAGGCGCGTTACAAATGCCTTATCATATCATATCATATCTTAAAGTGCTTCTGGGCAAACCCCGACTCTATGAGCCGGTTGGGGGTCCCAGAGTACACTTGGTAGTAGAGATCGGATGGTTATCGATTATTGATTAGATAAGACACCTATTTACCATCAACATAAAGTAACTCTAGGTCCTCTGCAATATCACGAGTCCTTTGCCATCCGGCTGAGTAGACTGTGAAGCTCCCCATAGACAGTGGTTAGAGTAAAATGAGGACCTGCAGGCAGAGTTCTGAAGGGACCTGTGTTTCCCCACATAGCCCCTTCACTTTCCTACAGGCAGCTGAGCGGGCGAACGGCAGGAGAGGTGGTGATGAAGGCAGTGATCCTGAGCATCCAGAGAGGAAACATGTGAACAGTGAGTGAAAATGACTAAATGCTTTGGCAAAAAGTGCATTTCTTAGAACAAGTAAGGGAAAGGAAACGGAGGGAGGCCGGAAAACCAAATATAGTCAAAAGTAGAGTAAAATGTATATATATATATGGGGAATGCAATAGTGACTCAGAGGATGGCTAAGTAGCAAAAGAGGATACCGTGGAGGGCACCCGAGAAGAGAGAGGATACCAGGGAGGACACCTGAGAAGAGAGAGGATACGCCTAATTCCTATGCTTTAATATAGCGGCTAGAAGAAACTTGCATCCATAGTCCTGAATAAAAAAGGAACAAATAGGCCAGCACTGCGGTTAAAGACGCTTGTGAAAGGGATGTGTTTAAACTCCATGTCGGGGTCAATATTAGAAGCAGAGGTCTGTGTAACCAGCTGGAGTTTGTCTACTCTGTGAACGTCTGTCTTATGTGTTATTTGTTGTGACGTCATAGGACAAAACTTTTGTCCTTCGAGGAACTAGCATAAAAATTACGTGATTGGATACTTGAAATATTATAGAATACAACCTGATGTTTGTTGATTAAAATAGAAGATATACAATTTTGTGGAAAAAACGGGATTGGAGCTTGCGACGATTGGTGCTCACTCATACTGTTGACATTGTTGAAGTAACGAAAGACATAACAAGTATTATATAAAGAGAAAGTGAATAGATTTAAGCATGGAAGACATGACTCCATTAGCACACCTGTGCACACAGTTTCCAAAACATGCACCTAAGATGAAAAAGTACAGTGCAGAATGGGTTAAAGGAACCGCAAACAAGATGTTTATGCCATGGCCCAGGGTGGATCATTATCTAAAATGGTCATACAGCACATGATAACATATTTGCAGGCCACATACACGGGCAAAAAGTTAGACAAATGCCTAGCTAGTCTAGAGTTGTGGAAAATGTATCAACAGAATAAGGAGGAGGAGCCGCCATTAGACTGGATACTTAATGTATGCACAGAAGAAGGTGAGACACCCTAAGCACCACCCGCCCCATCTGAAACGAAAATTTAAGACAGTAAGGATGAATGGTTATACCCGCTAAAAGAACTTAAAGCAGCTACAGGGCATAGCAATCTGGCATATGAGTCACCTACACAAAGTAGTGACAAAAACCTAGGCAAGGATAAAGATAGCGATATCACCTTCAAAGTCCCGAGGGACAAGGAGAGACGCGAGCATGAGAGAAAAGACCAGGCACTAGCAAGTACATCTCTCGACACGGAGAGAGAAGGCAAAAGATGGAAAGGAAGCGATGATAGAACTGATGAGATGGCAGTCACACAGAACTAATTGATGGGAGGTCAGATTTTATTGAAATTTGATGGTAAAGGTATAGATGACGTGAAACAAAAAGAGAAGAGGGATGATTTACAGAGAAAAGAGAAGGAAAAAGATAAAGCATTGAGAGATGAAAGAATAAGGGAAAAAGATAGGCAGAGACGAGAACAGTTATATCGCGAAGAGAAAGAAAGGTTACGCTATCGTAAGCAGAGAGCAGCCAATGATCAGGAAAGACAGGAGCAGAGAAGGATAGAAGAAGAGCAAAGGATAAGGGAGAAAAGAATAAAGAAATGAAGGGATGAGGAAATCTGAAGGGCAAATGAACGTAGAGGTGCAAAGAAAGAGGAAGAAAATAGGGTCAGAGAAGAAGCGAGGAAGCGCAGAGAATTCAATGACAAAGTAGAATGTAAGCGAAGACAATGAGCATGCGATCTTGAATATCTGGAAAGGGAAGTTAAAAAACCTGAGCCGGTAGTAGATTGGGAAGATATAGAAGAATTATTTCCTGAGTACGATTCAGTACCAGGCACATCTAGGGCAAATATGGCAGATGACTTCGACACCAGAAGCATCAGAGAGACGATCGATAGAATATATGATGAAATGGGGCTAGAACAAGTACCCAAGGGAACGGGGGAAGACGAGCGCCTGGAGAGCACTCAGCTGTACAATGCTGAGAACATCTTCCGAAGTGGTGGAAATAGAGAACTGTCCCTAGATAGTTTGGAAATCAGTAGGAACAAAGAGGATGCAAGAGGTTGCACAAGTGGGCACAGACAATGTCTGACACCAAAAGAGAGGTGCATGAGGAAAATGAGGAAGAGAGAAGACGCGAAAATGATTCTCTGGAGGGAAAAGGATAAGATGGTCAGATTCTAGTGGGTCTGCACCAATGGCATCAGAGTCAGCCGCACAGTCAGACTGACACGAAGAAGTATCTCATGGTCAGAGGGAGGTGTCTCCACCACCCTGCGTGAGCCGGCTAAGGACATTGCCAGGTAGGAGGCGATGCAGAAATATTACTCTTGCTATAGACAGAAGAACAATGAGAGAGGGCTATGCATCCCAATTTCCGTTGCTCGAGAAAGGTGGAAAGAGACCACAGTATATTCGATGGCCACACATGGATAGTGAAAAACTGAAAAATAAGCTTCCAATAATGACATTGGGAGCCGGAAAATGGATATACGGGTTAGAAAAAACAGAAGGGAACACATTAGCTATAGGGAATATCAAAGGTCTCTTAATCGCCATACTGGGTGATAGAGCAGACGATGTGTGGACACGGGCAGGTTACCCTGGTGTGACCACAGTTAATGATGGAGATCCATTTAATAATTGCAGAGCCGCAGTATGGAACGAATTACGATTGCTATATCCAGATACTTCCGACATGGGAACTATCATTACTCGGAAAATAAAGAAGTCGGAAGACCTGTTACTTTACATCCAGAATTTCCTAGATGCATGGGTACTCGAGACTTGTGAATCTTGAGGGAAATCTATACCCATGTTTTACCATATATTATGCCAAGGACTGCCAGATCAGGTACAGAAACAGCTAAAGAAATTGGTAGGAATCGAGGCCAAACCATGGTCTGAAATACAGTTGACCATAGCACACTATTGCAGGCTGCTGCAAGAAAAGAATCGCAAAAAAGGCTGTTCGGAAAGGTGAAGAGGCAAAATTAGTGCAGAAGAAATTGTCAAATATGCCCTTCAAGGGGCAATGATAACTATCACAGACGGGTTGAGCATGCAGCAGGCCAATAATCCACAACAGAATAATAAGGGCAATACTGGGTTTTATCCCAGTGGAAGAGAATTTAGAGGAAGTGGATGGTGAGTAATCATGGAGGTTTTCAGATTAATCAAAGAGGCTTTCAAAACATGTGGCAATCAAGATATGTCAAATGGGCAAATAATCAGACCACTGCCAGTATGTTGGTTGTGTGGAATGACAGGGCATCTAACATGAACATGAAAAAACAGAGCTACTTGTCCTTGGCTCTCACATCAAACTCACAAACTTGACCTAGCCTACAAATCATTTACTATTGACGGGAACATTATCAAAGTGTCCAATGTTACAAAAACACTTGGGGGGTCATTACAACCCAGGCGCTAATTGCGCCAACTTTACCACCATGGTGTAAACTATGTTTACACCATGGTGGATGGCGGATTTACCGCCCCATTCCAAGGTGAGTGGGGCGGTAAATCCCCATTTCCCATTTTCCCTTCCCCATTCCCATTTTTGCCCCATAGGGCATAATGGGAGTGGGGAAGGCGCTAATTACGCCACCGTAAATTACGGTGGCGTAATTAGCATCATGGCAGGTTAGCGCCATGGATTTTAACGGCTGCTAAAAGCAGCCGTTAAAATCAGAATAGGCGTTAAGGGTTAACAACGGCGTAAACCCTTAACGCCTGGGTCGTAATGAGGCCCTTGGTATTTACCTAGACTCAAAACTGTCGCTTACCAGACAAACAAATGCTGTTGTTTCGGCTTCGACCTACATGTGCAAACTCATCACTGCTTTCAGACACTTCCTGACAACTGACAACTGCATTATCCTCGCTAGAACTCTCATCATGTCAAAAATTGATTACTGTAACACCCTATATTTAGGGACTAGCCAAAGAAACATTGATAAATTACAGATTACTGAGAATAATGTCATCAGGGCGGCTCTCAACTTCCTGAGGAGATTACACATCTCTGACACAAGACACAATCTACATTTGTTCCCTGTTGCCCATCGTATATCTCTCAAAACCCTTGCTCTAACTCACAAGGCCCAGAACAATTTGGCACCTGCATACTTTTACCAATCGCTTCACGCAGCCCACAGCAATGAGACCCTTGAGGTCAGCCCATTTACATGCTAACTATACCCAGCTACAAGCTTCAGACAGCCTAGGGATCTAGTTTGCCAGTCCTCGCTGCTAAACTATGGAACACCATACCCACTTCACTCAGAACAGAACCATATGTCCACTCCTTTAAGAACAAAACTAAATTCTGGCTCCATGAGCTTGATGCATCTGCCACATTCATCCACATAACCACACTGGCCTTATGGTAACGTGTTAACATCGTATTCTTATCCTTCCTTCCCAACTGTACTGTACTTGATATCTTCAGTTTTTTGCATATGTTGCAGTATACTAAAAACCTCCAATAATATTTATAGTAACCTCTGTTACGTTGTACTTGTTTATATCTTGTGTTTCTTTAAGAGCTGCATTGTAATTGTTAAGATTTGCTCTTTCCGTATGGGAAATCTGTTTTGATTGTATGTAACCACTTTCTTCAAATTATGAACCCAGATGCCCCAGGGTAAGGTGCGCAATACAAATAAAATAAATACAAATACAAATTCAAAATACATGCAGAAGTCAAGGCATGATGCAATACGACCAAGGAACAAGAGCAAGTATGGCAAATCCACCTGTGTTTTTACAGCAGGGAGGAAATGGAGTTGCACAGAATCAGACAGTGCAACGACAAACGCCAGGAGCACAGCAAAGCTTGCAGCCTCAGAATTGATGAGTTCTCCACACGGACAGTCTCAACAGTCGCCAATGCAACTGTCGCAGACAGTAAGTGCAGGACCGGCTGCGAACCCTGGAATGAGGAGTAACACTGGTGATGGGGAAGTACATTCACACAAGGTGGCACATAATTATATATGGACTAGGACAGCTCACTGGGAACCCTGATGTTTTATATCCTATCAGTGACACCAGACCCTCATCAGGAACCAAGGGTGGATGTTGGTATAGGGGATAAAAAATATTCCTTCTTAGTTGATATCGGTGCAACACGTTTGTGTTTACATGAAGGCAAGTTTTCCTTGTCCGGCAATGCTATAAATACTCAGAGTTTCACAGGAGCTACAAGTCGTGTTATTTTTACAGACGCACTTCCAGTCTCTACAGGAGAATGTGATATGAATGTACCGCTATTATATTTGCGACAAACCCCAGTAAACATCTTGAGTCGAGATCTAATGACGAAGTTAAGCATGACAATCTTGTTCACGGAGAGGGAATAGTTTGTTCAACTCTAGGAATGCACTATTTGAACATATGCGAAAGATTAGAGCATACGCAGGACACACAGCTTTGAGGGCTGTACCACTAGAGCCAGAAATATTTGCGTATGTAGTGGGCGAGCAAATGGCTGGGCTGCTAGGCCTTTCAGAGAAAACCATGAGGACCCCAGATGAATTTCTATTTAGGCCAAAAATACCTATGCACAAGGAAAAGGGACAAGAATTTCCCCTACTACACAGCTGCGATACAAGGGAAAATGGCTTTGATTGATGGTTGTGGTGATGAAGGCTGACAATGGTGCACATAATCGCCATTGAAAAAGGGTACATATTGACTGACGTCACTGATGACGATCTGTTTGATGAGCAAGCAGATAGGGGAGAACATTTCGGTGAAAATGATCAAAAGTGAAGTGCCTCAGAGAATGATGTTGGCACAGAACATCAGAGTCGTCATGCAAAACTGCAGTTTACCCTATCAAATATCAAAGGGAGGGTCTTGGCATTTAATTCAGGATTTACACCCAATAAATGATATTGTTGAGGCCGAGTTCCCTTTAGTCCCTAACCCGGCTACAATCCTATGTAATATACTTGCTGAGGCAAAATATTTCACAGTGATTGCCTTGAAAAATGCATTTTTCTCAATCCCATTGCATCCAGACTCACAAGACCTGACGTCATTTACGTTCAGACAAATGCATCTGAAAATCACAAGGCTACCACAGGGGTACTGTGAGTCTCCTTCTATTTTTAACAGAGTCTTGCAGATGCACCTAAGCAATATTGCATTAGAAAGTGTTGTCTTACAATATGTGGATGACATCTTAATTTGCAGCAAAACAGAGGAAAGATGCAGACACGATTCTATTCAGCTATTGACCATATTGGCTGAGAAAGGATATAAAGTTGACAAAGAGAAGTTACTATATTGTCAACAAGAAGTGCTATACATAGGTCAGCTGATCTCACATGAGGGGAAAAGTGTTACCCCAGAAAGGGCTGAAGCCATACTGAACACGATAAAACAGATGCAGAGCTTTTTCAGTCTTTGCAATTATGTCAGGGCAGGGGTCTTCGACTACAGCTCATATACCAAGCCCTTTCTACAGGCCCTAAAGAAGGCACAGGTGACAAAAGAAAAAGATTGAATGGTCTGAGACCATGGAGGAAGGGTTTGCTGAACTCAAAAGAGCCATTTGCATGGCAACAGTTTTAGGGATTCACAATTATGCAGAGGAATTCTACCTGTTTTCACACACAAATGGCAGCGTTATGACGGCAGTGCACACACAGAGAACCACATTGGGGTACAAGCCCCTGGCATATCACAGTGGAAATTTAGACCCAGTGATGAGAGGTAATTTCCCTTTCGAACAAGGTTTAGCTGCAGCAGTGTTCGCCATAGAGAAGACTACAACAATGGTGATGGGATGCTCAATGACGTTGTACGTCGAGCACTCGCTATTTGCTATTCTAGAGAAACCGAAGGGCACAGTGAAGTCTCAGAGAGCTTCTGCCTATGAAATGATCATATCGAATCCATCTGATGCAAAATAGTGAACCCAGCTATGTTCATAGCAGAGCCAGTCACTGAAGGAAAGCCTATCCATGACTGCGCCAATTATGAGGAATTCTGTGACGAAATTCCCAGAGTGAAAGAAAATGCATTGGCAGAAGGAGAAATTGTCTTCGTTGATGGTTCCTCAAGAATCGACCATAACGATGCACAAAGATATACAGGTGCTGCTGTGATGAAGCACACAGCAAATAGAGAGTTTTGAGTGCTTCTTAGTGCACGATTACCATCTCATTATTCAGCACAGGCTGCAGAATTATTGGCGTTGATACTCGCGATTGAGAATCATGCAGGCCAGGAAGTAACGGTGTACAGTGACTCGCCTATGTGACATCAACAGTACATGCAGGCTTAGCGTGCTGGAAAAAGAGGGGCGCCCTCCAAGCGGATGGCATGCCAGTATAGCGCAGCCCTATTGGATAGGCTGATTAAGGCACTACAGCTGCCAGTGGGCATAGCGGTCATGAAATGCGCCACCCACATGAAGGGGACAGATTTTATCTCGCATGGAAATCAAGCAGCAGACACAGAAGCCAAGCGTATGGCATCCAATAGCAAGTCCATCATGGATATGGAAGTCACTAATGTAAATGAAAAAATTATTATTGCACGGCGTGAACCTGAAAGCTACAATAACATGGGACACACAGAGTTAATGGAACTCCAAGGAGAGGCACCACAGGAGGAGAAAAATCTTTGGAAGCGGCGAGGGTGTTCTTCAAACCCCTCCGAAGGCTTGTGGCAACAAGACAGCACTGGTAAACCAGTAATGCCTAGAGCACTGTTAAAAATATCATTGGAGCAGTTATACTATACAGCGCACATGAGAAAAGAGAATCTCCCAGCAACACTCGCTGAAGACTGGTTCATACCGAATTTAGCAGAGCACGTTGCATTTTTTATGGTGAACTGTATAATTTGCTAACAGTTCACGGCTGGGCATACACTAAAAGTAATTAAAGGAGTCATCCTGAGGCCCAATGGACCTTTTCAGCAATTCCATGTCGATTACGTCTAATTGTTATGGTTTGTCCATTCTCTAGATGGATAGAAGCAGGTCTATGTACACACCCAAACTCTACCTTTGCGGCCACATTTCTAGTGAGAGAGGTATTTCCCAGGTAGGGAGTATGTGAGGTCATGAGATCAGATAATGGGACTCACTTTGTAAATTAAATTTTTGAACAGATTGGGCCTCCGTTAACCCTTAACGCCTGATTCTGATTTTAACGCCTGCTTTTAGCAGGCGGTAAAATCCATGGCGCTAACCTGCCATGGTGCTAATTACGCCGCCGTAATTTACGGCGGCGTAATTAGCGCCTTCCCCACCCCCATTATGCCCTATGGGGCAAAAATGGGAATGGGGAAGGGAAAATGGGAAATGGGGATTTACCGCCCCACTCACCTTGGAATGGGGCGGTAAATCCGCCATCCACCATGGTGTAAACAGAGTTTACACCATGGTGGTAAAGTTGGTGCACTTAGCACCAAGGTTGTAATGAGGCCCATTAGCTTGTTGCTTGGTATAAAGCACAAGTTCTCATCTGCGTATCACCCGCAAGGTAACAGACTATGTGAGAAGCTCAACGGCTTGTTAAAGGAAAGGATAGCCAAGTTGAAGCTTACTGTAAGAAAGGGATGGTTACACTGCCTTCCTTTGGCACTTTATGCACTCAGAAACCAGCCTGGTTCTGACCATCATATTACGCCGCACGAAATAGCCACAGAAAGAAGAATGCACACTCCTCTGACACCCCGAGACAGAGCTAGATGTGATGCCCAGCCAAATAGAGAAATCTTAGGGTCTGAAATGCAAAGTTTCTTGAATTGCATGACATCTTGCCTTTCAGGCTCGCTGCAGTGATGACGAAAAGGGTACAGGGCAGCACAGAACACGGAAGGAGATACTACTGCAGGCACAGCTCAGGAACTACGTATTCCATCAATCTTCCCTTGAGACACCATCCCAGTGAAGAACCACACAAAGAAAAAGTGGGACGAGCCAAGGTCCTTTTACAGTGGAAGTCTGCACTCACTCTGCAGTGAAGCTGCAAGGAAGAAGAGCTTGGATCTTTTTGGGTGACATCAAGCCATACATCAGAGAGAGCCCCCTGCCTGCACCCCACCGCGAAGAGACTACAGACACCGGGGAAGAACCACAACATGTGCGACCCATAACAGGGAAAAATGATGCATGACCAGCAGCAAAGCAAAGACAAGCAACTTTTGTGCAAAAGTTGTGGCTTCATTTTGAATATTCCTCTGAGCAAAAGGAGGTTAAGGACATAAAAACAGATACACTGTGCATCCTAGTTACAGGGTGAAGAAGAAAATTGCACGTGTAAGCCAAAACATAGTCTGTCAACTTTGAACTTTGGTCTGAGGCACGCTGAAGCCTTGATTAGATAAGAATATGCAACATTTTGTTCAAGGACACATAAATTGGAAGAAAATACAGTATCTTGATTCTTTCAACACAGAGACATTGTTCGGAATTACCTATGGTGCCCCACAGTAGTGACATAACCAAGGACGTGTTATTATATTTGGAACGAGTACTGAGATCGTACCCGTCACTGGTGGGGAGGCTCACCAGTATAACTGACTTTCTTCAAGATCCTGAAAACTAAAAGACAACAAGGAGGCTGCTCACTGTAATTTCTGCGCAGTTCCCTCTGCATCCGGAATACAGGAAGAAAAAAACAAATGCCCCAAGCAGAGGAAGAAGCAAATAGGCTTATCAACGTATTGTTCTTTCGCCTAATTGAAGACTGTCCAGATCTTGTCGGGAGAACCACTGATGTATTGACATTTCTTCAAGATCCAGCAAACACAGAACCTTTAAGCATAATACTGAATGGAATAGTTATCCAAATTGCACTTCACGCACACCAAAATTGCAGAAACTGCTCACAGTGAGTGAGAGCCAAACAGTCCCAAACTTCAACAAGGGCAGGACAAATGTCCCTGTCGCCAGAAGACAGCAGATTGGTGAGTAATGTCTTTTTTCACCTAATAGAAGATTTCCCAGAACTTGTGGGGAGACCTGTCGGTGTTGACGTTCTCATGTTCATCAGAGAGCCAGGTAATTCTATGGAGATGGGCATGCTCTTGCATGGTATTGTGATGCAAGTCAAACTTTCTAACCATCAACAGAACTATTTGAGAAGATTTAAACCTTTCCGCCGAGGAACAGATCGAGAAAATAGTGCAAGAGACTTTACTTTTTGTTATATTGACAAGGACACAACATGTCTTCGGGAACGAGGCAAATCAGAGGCACCGATTAAGAACTCATATATTTTGAACATGCACAGTAAAGAGACTTGCTGAATTATTGCCTGATTTTGACACTTCCCATAGCCTAGCAAGAGAACTTTCTCCAGAGATAATAGACAATCCATTGTTCAGACAAAGGGGGACAATTGTTTTAGTACCTGCAACACACAAACAGAACCGGCAGAATCCAGAGATAATATTGTTTAAAAGTGTATTAAAAGTTAGCAGCTCTCATTAGGACCCTGGCGTTAAGGGGTTAAGGGCGCCGTAAAAGGCTCCGGCGCCGTTAACCCCATAACGCCTTACTACGAGGTCCCTTTGCGGCTCCCAACCTGAACAGCTGGTCTGGACCAGCCATTAAAGTAGAGACCCGCAAAGGGACCTTGATGGCAATTACGGTACCGCAATTTGCGGTACCGTAATTGCCGCCTTCCCCATTCCCATTGAGCCCTATGGGGCAAAAATGGGAATGGGTAAGGGCCATGGAGAAAGGGGGAATTACTGCCCCGCCAAACTTGGAATGGGGTGGTAATTCCCCCTTTCTCCATGGCAGACTCCGGCATGGACCATGGTGCTAATAGCACCATGGTTTAGCGCCGGAGTCCTACTGAGGGCCAGCATCTTTCAACGGATGATGGAGATGGGGATTCAGAGCAGCAACTTCGTCCTCCCTGAGGAGGAGAGACATCCGTATTTTCCTGGAAGTAAATGCTGTAGATTGACATACAAGGGGTATTATGTATTTATGCATTATATTCATCATTGTTTTACTGTCACTGACGATCAGGACTGCATTTTTTATTGGTGCCCAACAGGTTCCAATTCCAGTGCACCCAGCTGATGATGCAAGCATGAAGCCTATGAAGGAACCCAGAACTTAAATAGTCATTCCAGTCCCTAGGAGGTCTGATGGTAGAATTAATTAACTTGAGATGGATGTGATTAGCAATGACACACACACTTGTGGTAACAAGCAAATCGAAAAGCCGGAGACAGGGTCAGCAGAGTATGAATGCAAAAAATCTACTGACAACCACACGCATGCAAAGATTGAATGCACACACGCCAAGTCTAGTGTCAATAACTGCAGAACCACAGGCCAAAGAAGAAAGGAAGGTTGGGCAGTCAACAAAGAGAAGCTACCCTACCAGTGAATTGACAAGACAAGTGGGAAAAAATGAACCTTTAAAGAGACAAAAGGAGTTGAAGAATGAGACAACCGAGACAGACTTGATAAGCACACATGATCCAATGAAGGGGAAAGGTACGAGTTCTACAATATAGCCATATACTTGACCAATTGTAGAGTGGATATGGACATTTTTAACCAAAAGAATGCAAGAGGAGTTGGAGAAGAAACCAACAGAAATAACATTAATGAACACCCCTGATACAACACTGATGGAGACAAAGACAAGCTCAACGAAAATCTCACAAGGACAGAATCGATATGGCCGTCATTAGCCAGTGTCAAGAAGAGGCAAGAGGAAATAGAAAGAATTGCCAGACTTTACTCTACTCGACTGGCACAGATGAAGTTACCTGCATCATGGATCAGGATACCTGAGAATCCTCCAGCAAGAAGAAGCCATACAGATGCATTCAAGGATGTAGTTATAGTGAACGACATGAAAACCTTGAGAGTCAAGAGAAGCATACAAGGAGATGACAATGAATTAAACGATAATTTGGACAGCACAGCGCATTTGGGAAACAACATCTGGTACCAGCACATGAAAGAAGTTGGAAGACGAAGTTCAGAGGGGGAATGGGGAATTAATCCAAGAGCTAGATTTGGAGCTCATTTGTTTGACAGAGACATGGTTTACGATGGGTCCCAAACTTTATTCCACAAGCTCGTACCCAAGAATTACATTATCCAAGTTATCAACATGCAGCATAGAAGAGGAGGGGGCATAGCCATAATTTATAAAGCCTCAATGACCATCTCACATATGGAAAGGCTGGATTTGAATGATAATATCCAATTCTGGGAATTATCAATTTCACTATCCCATACTAGGGCAATAAAGGTGATTTTGGGATATAGGCCACCTGGGCCCCTGGGACACTTTTTAGACAAATCAGATGCCCATCTTACCTTAATGGGAAGCAAATACAAAGAGCTTCTCTGTGTGGGGTACTGGAATATTTGGATGGAGATTGATACACACCCCAATTCAAACGCTCTAAGAGAACTCTTGGACAACCATAGTTTAGAGGTTGTTACCAGGGAATCCTTGCACAATAAGGGTCACTGCTTAGACCTACTAGCTATAAGAGGAGAAGTGGTACCATTTGTCAAGTCCATCCCACTTTTATGGTTAGACCATTGTGCACAATTATTTGGATTAGGGGGATCGGAATCACAGGAAGGAAGAGGATGCGAAAATACACCAGTGTGGAGCCGAAAGATGGAGCACTTGGGAAAGATCCTAGGAGAAGAAGTGGAGGTAAGACTGGGAAAGTTAGACCCCAAGCTCCACTGTGAGGAATTTTTTAGTGAGGGGTCAGAGATCTTAGAAGAAATTTGTGAAAAGTATGCACCCCTAACATTAAAAGGCTACAAAAAAATCCAAATCATGGTTTGGACCAGCATTGGCCCTAATGCGTAAACAGCTACGCCAGGCTAATAATGGATGAAGGCTATACAAACAGGAGAGAGATGCTGTGAAAGTAAAAGCCTTGTTAAAGGACTATAAACTAGCCCTCTTTACAGAAAAAAGATTTCCTCCAAAGACACATTAAGCAGGCAGGAAAACAAGCTAGAGCATTATTTAATGTAGTGGCAAGGTTCAGGAACCCAACATGTATGGCAGCCCCCACTATCGCAACACAAGAACAAGCCAACAAATTTAACAACTTTTTTGGAGAAAAGATTTTAGATATCTAGAAAAGCATTGCCAAAGTGAAGACGGGTGAAATGTGGAAGGAGTACTCAGAAGAGATAGAGACAGGAGACCAAAAGGAAGAAGAGGAGAGCTTCCATTTTAAAACCATTGAAAACAAGACTGCATTAGCACAGATACTCCAACTAAAGCCAACAAAGGACTTGGCTTTTCCAATGCCAGCGTGTACAGCTATCCGTCTAGCAGCAAATCTTGAGCCATTTCTAACAAAGTTCATAAATAAATCCCTAATGGAGGGCCATGTCCATAGTACTCTGAAGGGAAGCACTGGTAAAACCTTTATTGAAAAAGCCCAACTTAGACCCAACTATCCTCAAAAACTAGCAGCCGGTACCAAATTTATGCTGGCCCACTAAAATCCTGGAGAAAGTGGTCTGTGGCCAATTTCAGGATTTTGTGGACAGCAAGAGCATCCTGGATGAATGCCAGTCAGGGTTTCGTGCAAATCACAGAACAGAGACCGCCTTGTGGGCAGTCCAGGAGGATCTGTTAGAAGCTGCAGATAGGGGAGGATCCACAATATTGCTGATGTTGGACCTTTCTGCGGCTTTTGATACGATCAATCATAAGATCATTCTCCAACGTATTCAGACAGTTAGGAGAGCCTCGAAAGTAGTGGTAGATTGGTTTAGTTCCTTTTTGAAGGACAGGACACAGCGGGTAACATTCAGAGTTTTCCTATCGGAACTACTATGGCTAAAATGTGGAGTTCCACAGGGATCAGCATTGTCACATTTGAATTTTAATCTATACATCCAACCATTATTCAACATTTTGAGGAGGTATGGATTACGATTTCACTCTTATGCTGATGACACCCAAATCTATGTGGAAACAGAGAATATAGAGGAGGCATTTGAAAAGATCAACCAGTGTATGCAGGAAATCAGAATATGGATGGCATGCAATCAGCTACAGCTGAATACAGCTAAAACTGAGATAATTTTATTTGGAGCAGGGAGCAAGTTGATGGCCGAAAAACAAAGTATAATCCCACAGATTCTAGGGGAAGAGATTCAATTTTCAAGGAAAATAAAGAACCTTGGATGCACATGGCAGGAAAACCTAGGGAGCGAAGCCCAGGTAGGGGCTAAAGTGAAGGCCGTATATCACTTCCTACGTATGCTTAGGAATGTGCTCCCCTTTGTGGCAGCAGAAGAGCACCCGGTGGTCGTAGGGGCGTTAACCAACTCTCATCTCGATTACTGTAACAGTTTAATGGCAGGGATTCCAGCCAAACAGATGATGAGACTGTAAAGGGCCCAGAATGTGGCAGTTCGGTTAATTGCCCCCTTAAGAAAAAGAGACCATGTGTCAGCTTCGCGTAGATCTCTCCACTGGTTGATGGTGGAGGATCGGGTGAAATTTAAGATAGCCTGCCTTATGCATAAGTGCTTCTATGATCATGAACCAAAATATTTGAGTGTTAGGATCCATCATCTCCAACCAATAAGAGATCTCCGATCAGGAGATAAAATGTTGTTGACTATACCCCGGACAAAACGGATCTCACAGGGAGATAGGAGGTTCTCTGTCTTTGGCCCAAAGGTATGGAACCAACTACCATGGACTATCCGCTCTTGTCCATCATTGAAAAGCTTCAGAAAAGCACTAAAAACCTTTCTATTTAAGTGAACCTGGGTGATCTATATCACAGCCGTTATATGTTGATCAAGGTACAAACTATAATTAACATCTGCGCCCAAATGCAGTTTATTCTGCTTGGCGCGCATAATAAATCAAATCAAATCAAAATCAATACTTTGTTTGCGCACTCCTACTTTACTGCATGGGGAAGTCAAAGATCTTTGTAGCTGTAGAAATTGATGTCCAGACAGTACACTGCCTATCACACATAGCAATGTGCAAGACCAGAGGCCAGTTCATGGGAAGTAAAGCTTCACTGAAATGGATGACTGAAGCAACCAATCCAAATGAAGACGTTTATGTCCAGGACATAAAAACATGAAACAATGGAAACACAAAACACATTGTGATCAGATATGAGAAGCCTGGAGTCAAAGGAGCAGAAATCAGAAGAGAAGCGAACCAGAAGCTAAATGTCCAAGGAAAAACTCCAAAAGAGGCTTGAAGTTGGAAGAAGAGAGGCCAAATGCTGATTTGGGGAACAGTGCTTTCACCAGACGGATGAGAGAAAGGAGTAATGATTTGCAGAGCATGGATGGTCATTGGTCAACACGAGCCTACCACCAACATCCTGGGAGGATAGCTCAGCGGCAACATGCGCGCCTTGGGAGCAAGACGACATGAAGCAACACAGGTTTGATCCCCGGGTATGCGCTTAGAAACCTCTGGGTTTTTTAATCGCGTTATAAATATGCAACTAAGACAAAAAAAACAATTACGCATCTCGAAAACAAACAATTCCCGTAACAGCGCCTTGATGCCCGCGGGCTGTGTGAGCGCTTTCAAAATGCAAAAATAAATAAATAAAACAGTGCGAAATGGATGCAAGCCAATGTGGCCAAAGCTTGCAAAACTGCTGACATGGGTCGAAGACAGAGGAGGACCCTTGCAAATAGAGCCACTGAAAAGCCCAAAATTCTGCTTCAGGAAAAATGGCACAAGGAAGATGGGAGGGAATCAGAACTGTGGACAAGTTTTTGATGCTCCAGGAATGGTACATGGAACTGCAGTAATTATGGATCATTATTGGGCATGTGGATCCAAAGCATACATCAGGCTGCCGAGAAACTGGGGAGGTATATGCACAAAAGTGAATGTCCGCGTTCCAGCGTTGGTGATCCCGAAGAGCGACCTGAACATTGACAGTTTCCCTAAAGCAGATGCTCACCTGAGGATGAAGAGATCTGTGGAACTGCTGAATCGAATGAAGAGAGCAAATTACTTTTCTGCCAAATTAGAAGAAGCTTTTCACACAATCCCATATGAACACAAGCTGTTCAGCCTCAGTTCATCAGTGTTCACGACAATCTTCATGCCAAGATTTCAGGTTTGAGGAAATACTAAATAGTTTCAGATAACCAGATGGGAGTTACTGCAAACCATCAACATGACCATAAAAGGATTCAACTGAAGAGTTAAGGGCAATCCGACTGATGACTCTCCAGAACAGATATGTAATTGACATGATCACAGCTATGGATGGAGGTGTTTGTGCAGAAATTGGAGAATCATGTTGCACATTTATAGCATCTCATGATGAAGAAAATGGAACCTTAACAGAAGCCATAGGTATGCTGACGAAACTACAGAATCAAATGATTGATGAAACTGATGAAGTAGACCACGACAGTTGGTGTGGATCACTATTTTCATGGGTTCCACAATGGATGGCAGATTCATTCAAATTCCTAGGAGTCCTACTAGGGATGATATTGCAAGGATTCTGTGTTATCAAGATAATAATCTCTCAGTGCCAGAAAACTGCGAAAAAGGCCATAGAAATGAAGATCATGACAGTTGTGGAACCAGGATGGAAGCCCAAAGACCTGAACTGATGAAGAAATTATGAAGGCCAGCATTCATGCACCAGCAGGAAAAAAGTTTCTATATCCCAGGAAGCATAGAAATTATGTGGGAAGATGGGTTTACTGCAGCCCAAATGGACAGTGTCAACTTATGACATGGAACAAGGACGAACACGTGAGAACAGCAGGAAGTTTAAAAGGAGCTATAACGATAAGGACCCCAAAGAGACATTTCTTCAGACCACCATGTGTAGAACCAGAAGATGAAGAAAGAATGGACCCAGGCGATGAAGTGAAGGTGAATACAGAGGAAGCAAAGAAGATGGATCCAAAGAAAGAGGTGAACGTGGTTGATGAATCACCCAGAGGGGGGAGTGTAGAGGAGGTACCAAATACAGCCCACACGCCAACCGTCCATTTTGAAGTACCAGGAATGTTCACACCGAAATATGTGACATATGATGAGCAAATAAACCAGCAGAGAGCCGCAGTGGGGCTCTGTCCAGTACCTATCAGAACAACAGCACCTATTGAAGTACCTATACCTAAGAAACCATGGACAGTAAGGTACCCATTGAGAAAACCATATCAACAAATGAAACGATATTAAGATCGTCTAAATACAGTCCATGAAGAAACCAAAAAAGGTCTTAATGGAAGAGGAATGATCACGACACAAAAACCCGGATTGTCTTACATATAGAAGAGATGACGTCCAGAGAATGATGTAAAGAGACGGAAACACCATGAACAAGGGACATTGTGGACCTAAGGTGAAAGGACAATGTCAAATGTAAGAAGCTTACGCTGTAAGCATGATGAAGCTATTCAACCAGTTTACGCATGTACATATGCTTGGAACCGCAAGAAATCTAAGAAAATCGTGCAGCTTGCTATGCTTAGTAGAAAGATAGTGCGGCAAGCGGCACCTATACATATATACCTCAAAGGAACCACGTCATATAAGTATACTTCCACCTTGCACAAGAAGCAGAATTAACCAAAGGTTACTGAGGGCCACACGAGGAGATCTTCATATTTAGCTAAATCGAGAATAAGCGACAGAAACGAAACGCAGCAAAGGCAAATGTGCCAAGAAAGCCAAGGTTGTAACAGTTGAAATAGATGAACAGCAGCTACAATTAATTGAAGCAAAGACCAGAATATCCTGCTCAGAAAGGTCAAGATAAGGAACTGAAGGCAGGTGGTCAGTGAAACAAAATTCAAATACCAAATTACATGAAGAAGAGGCAAATTCACAGCGTCTGAATCACGTGACCAACCGAGCGAGAAGAAGTGAGACTTTCATACCTACGCATGGCAGTGGGCCAGGTGAAGATATCCAGACTTTTACAGACAGGAGATGCAATCTCGAGGCCAACCACAATGAAATAATTGACACATGGCCAGTAAAGTGATGATTGATTGTAACAATAATTGGAGGAAGGCCGCGGGAGCTAAGGGGCACCCTGCACCTGGCCGACCATTCTGCGTGCTGATAGGCAAAGTGGAAATGTATCAGTGCGGTTGGTGCCAACCCAATCATAATGGACCAAGTAATCTAGGCTCCTATAGTTAGTAGAACCAATAGGACGTTGTACTTTTAGTGATTTACCCAATCCCCTTACTCCGTTACCATATTCAGAAATAGTAACTATATTAAAAGTTACCTTTCCTGAACCAACAGAATTGCATGTCAACTTTTAAGCATTACACGTCACTGATGACAAGTTTTTAATATAAATGACATGTTTTTATGAGGTTCGTTGGAGTTGTGAAGTGAGAGAGAAGATCACGCATCCGCTGATATTCATGAGACTCCCCGTTTTTGCACTTGTCATTAAACGGACTCCCTTTTCCAAAATGTTGAGTTGTCATTATTGATTTGGTGTTGAAGTATTAATCTGCACCCCCATCCATCTCACAGGTGCTGCTATCTTATCTTAAAGTGCTTCTGGGCAAACCCTGACTCTATGGGCTGGTTGGGGGTCCCAGAGTATATTTCTGAAAGAGTTTCAGTGGAGCCTTGATTTTTTTTATTGTGGTGATTTCATGACACAGTTCTGCTGACACATGTTTCGACCCTCTTGGGTCTTTTTCAAGGCATGTGTGGGGTGAATGAAAACATCTATGTGGTTGTTGAGCTCTGGATTGATAGCTTGTGTTTGTCACCAACATGTCGAAGCTGCAGGGTCTCTGCATAGAGATGAGTGGTCTCAGCGATCATCCCTCGAAAGATTGCGGAGACCACTCATCTTTATGCAGAGGCCCCCCAGGCCTACCTAAACGATGAAGGAAATGCAGTGTTCCTTAATAACATCAAAACAGTACTCCAAATGTGCTAAAATACTACACTGGGTGTGCCCCAAAACAATCCTTTTAAGGACCACTTATCACATATAAATACACAAACACAATAAAATAATACCAAAACCACTGTTCAGTATAACCGCGGCTAGAGTTAATTGACTTTTGTATATCTGCGGGTACAACACATTAGTTAAAGGGGGGTGGGCTCAAATAGACTTGTACAAATAAATATATATTTATGTAATCGTTCTTAAAAATGACTATTTCAGGTACAAAGAGTACCTTTTTAGTATATATATATATATATGTCCTAAAAGAAGCAGGTAATATCTTTTGAACCCCTGGCTGCAACCTCCTGTCATTGCTGCATTTGACCGTGCCTCCAAGCTCACCATCCAATAACAAATAATCAAACATCTCTCGTAGCCACGGTTATCCAACGCTGCTATAAATATTGTCTTGTATCCGTGACTTTACGTAATTTTATTGCAAACTTAAAATCAAACTAAGCCAACCTTCAGAACTTGATATGAAACAAGTGAATACCTAAGCACATTAAATAACAAACACAAATGAGATTCTGTACTGCATCATCCACATAACAATATGATTATTGCACATAAAATGTATGGTAATAGACACAGCTATTATGCAAGCCACGGCTACCACACATCCGCAAAAACACAACGTACATTTTGCCGACTTATACCTGTGGATACATAGGGTCCGATTTATAACCGCGGGTAGTAGCGCTGCACTGTGGGTGGGTGTTGGGGACCTCCGGATATACATGCTAGCTGTTGCTGTAGGCAGGCACAATCCTGAATACACCAATCAGACCCCTTTTTATCTAGCCGTGCTTATAGGAGGTTTTCTTTTTGGAATACAAATGATGAAACAAACAATAGTGATACAATGTTAATTAAAAGGGCAATACAATAAATGACAGCTCATGGAGTTATGTAAATTAGAGTGATGATGAAGAGCACATAGTATAATTGGCAATACACTAGGTGAGGATACATTTAATGGGTACAATTACACAAGACATAGTAACATGGGTGAAAATGCACATGCGACAATACATTTTAGGAAGGTTTGCCTCTCAAGTGAAGGGGAAGCTTGTTCCAGAGTGACAGTGCCCAGACTGAACCTTGGTACAACCAAGCATCTGTAGGCAGATCTTGTAGCTCTTTCTGAGATGTGATTTTATTTAGTTTGTCTGCAAGTTAAGGGAAAGAATTTTGAAGTTGATTTTGTCCTTAACTGGGAGTCAGTGGTTTGCTTTTCTAGCATCAGATATATGGTCCTGTTTGGCAATGTCAGGGGCAGCTTTAGCGCATTGTTGGGTTGTTTGTAGTCTGTGGAGGTTCTTCTCAGAGATGCAGCAGAGTAAAGAATTACAGTAATCAAGTTCCGAGCCTACTAGTGACCGGGCAACTTCCAAGCGATTAATTGCAGAGATAAAGTGTTTACTGGCATTGATCAATTTGATAGCATATCCTGATGCTGATGAAATGTGGTTGACCTGGCAAGTCATAGTTAGAGCAGAATCGAGGTAGACCCCAAGGGTATTGACAGAAGGGTCAACATATGTTGTGTGGCTGTCAATCCTTGTACTCCTGGGGTAGGTTCTTCAAGGAGGCAGAAGGCCCAATGATAAAACGTTCAGTTTTTCATCATTGAGGCAGAGGCTGTGTGTGGCCATCCAAGATTGGATGGTTTCGAAAATGTTGATGGTTTCGAGCATGTCTGTCATGTGGTCGCTGGTGAGGGGATACAAATTTTGGGTTTCATCAGAGTAGTTTGTTTACGATATTCCCAGGGTGTCAAGGTGGTCAAACAGAGGCTTGGTGTACACATTGTACAGGGTCGGGGACATGCATGAGCCTTGGAGTACTCTCCAGGAAATGGTTGTGGGAGATGCAGTGGCCTCCCCCGCAACATCGGGCTTCAGGGGAGAAATAGGCAGCAGAGGTCAGGTCTTGGCAGAGGATATTGTGGTCTACAAGGTCAAATGCTGCCGACAGGTAAAGGAGTAGGAGCAGGGAGAGGGTGCCCATGTTATTGGCGTGGTGAAGTGTTACGCTCACCTGGCTCCCACAGAGGCGTCGATCTGAACTGGACAGCTGCGGTCTCCACCAATCTGACGCGTTGGGCAGAGATGACGGACTGGACTGGCCCACCTAGCTTCATTTGCTTGGCCCGTAGGAATATTCTTCTGCAAATGGAGAAAGGGAATTAACCACCCGTGGGGTTGAGCGTAAATCCCCCCACCCCCGCTGTTCTCCCCACAGATCACCTTTGATGTCCCCTCTTATAGTCTCACCTGATGGTTTGAAAAGATGAGCTCTCCATCCTGCATTGAGCGCAGGGGCACGTTGATAACAAGTTGCTTCACTGACTCAAAGGAATTGGTGAGTTCAAGAACAATATTCACTCCGAAAAGTATGTAGTTCGTAAGAGTTCACTTGTCTGACTTTCACTCTTGTCCGGTTCCTTGCAGTTTGCAGCTTGACCCCAGCGAAGAGTTCCTCGTGGTAGCTGACGAAGTTCAGGTAAGGATTTGACTTATCCTACACAGTTCAATAAAATAAGGCCGGAATGTAACCTGTTGCTTGCTCCCTTATTCAGGTGTGGAGAGAAAATATGAAGTTCGGGGAATAATGCCTTCGGCGGTAACATTAGGTAAGTCTATTGCGGTGAGAAGAGTTCCCCTTGTTTCTCCCTTTGTCTCACCTTGTTGTTCTTTTGTTCCCCTTAGGGGCTGGGGTACGGCGAGGATGCAATGGAGACTGCGCTGACCCATGAAGAGGAATAGCACCCCCGGCGGTAATCAGGTAAGTCTATCGGGGTAGTTACCATTGCCTCTGTTTATTCCCTTGGCACACCTTTGCTGTTTGTGTGTTCCCCTTAGGTGCCAGAGTGTGGCGGGAATGTGCAGAAGAATGCGGTGGATCGTGAGGATGCTGCGAAGGCCGGTGAGTTCAGCGCGGCGCTGCAGCAGGCGAGGCGGCGCACGTAAAATGCTTCTTTCTTCCAGCTCCAAGATGCGGTGGATCCGGAATTCAGGCAAGGATCGAAGGTTTTGCTCTTATTCTAACCTTTTCTCCTTCTGTTCCTCCCTTTTTCTAGGAGCTGCAGACTCGAGGCGGGCGTGGCAGAAGACTGGATGCAGGCTTGCAGACATGGTGAGCGTTACGCTGCTGGATGCAGAATAACACGAAGCGTGTGCTGCTCTTCGGGCGTGGTTTAAATAGCCTCCAAAGTAGTCCCAGGTAAGTATTCCTCCCCAGCCCCACCCGAGTAAAAAATAGTCCCTAGGTAAAATAGTCCCTTCCAAGCCTCATTGCCCATGGCGCCAGGACTGACTCTCCATATGAGCCTGGCGCCATAGGCGCCAGGACCGCACCCAAACAGCCCCTAGCAGGGGTTTTTGGGCTTGCTCAAAATAACTTGATGCCTGCTGCCGGGGTTGCTGGACTTGGTCTGGATCCCCGGGGGTAGGCATCATGACATGAAGCTGTTTTTTCAGCTCAAGGAGTGCTGTTTCAGTCCCATGTTTCGGGCGTGAGCCTGATTGGCGGGAGTTTAGAACATTCTGGTGTTCTAGGAAACCTTGTATTTGTATGTATGTCACTCTAGCCATGATTCTGAGGAGGAGGAAGGGGACTGTGGTGACGGGACAGTATTTCTTGGGGCAGGCTGGGTTGAGGATGGTATTTTTCAGGAGCAGTGAAATCCAGGATTTATTTAGTGCAGGTTGGAGGGAGCAAGTTGTGAAGGAAGAGTTGATGATTGCCGCAATGAGAGGGAGTATAGGTTTAGCACATTTTCTGACCAGGGATGCTGGGAATGTGGCCCCCTTGCAGCGGGAGGGCACTGATGCTGATAGGTTGGAACATAAACGGAGGTGTGTCATCAAGGGCTGGGCAGGGTGAGTGGCAAGCCATTGGTAGCATGGCTTGTTTCACTTGTATTTCAGATAGAAGCTGCGTGATCTTGCCTGTGAAAGTGTTGTGTATCATATTATAGCAGGCATTGTCTTTCAGTATTGTATCCAGTAGAAAGAGGGGTTTGCTAACTCACAGAGAAGGGGAAGAGTTTACGTGAGCCTGATGCAGCATCCCCAATTCTTTCATTGCAGTTGGAGGCCTTGGGAGTACGTATAAGCTGTTTGGATTGCTGCATCAGCTTAGCGAGGTGGCTCTTATAGGTTGGAGTTGGAGATTTTTGCCAAGTAGCTTCAGCCATTCTTTTCCCAGCACGTGTGGCGCAAAGGTCCGGGGTGAACAAGGAATTGCAGTGCATAGAAATTCTAAGATATATTTACTTTGAGAGGTGCGAGGTGCTCAATGGTATGTTGGAGCAGGGTGTTGTAGTGGTTCACTAATGCAGTTGAGTTGTATTTGGGGGGAGAGGTGAGTTAATGAACGTGATGATATTTCCGCTGGTCAAGTTGCTTGCACTGTGGGACATGATTGTGCTCAGTGGAGTGACTGGCTTGGTATGTTTGCCGGTTACGGGTATGATGAAAGTGATAATATGGTGGTCTGACCAGGGGCATGGTTTGTTGGATAGGATGGAGACGTTGCAATTGTGATCTAGTAGCCAGTCAAATATACGGCCATGGGAGTGTGTAGGTTCTGTGATAATTTGGGTGCATCCAAGGGCCCACAGGGAGATAGCTATGACAGTAAAATCTGCACCAAATTCTGTACACAAAATCATGAGTTGCAGTCTCTGCAGGTCGGACCCTTTCTCCTGCTCTCCGAGTCTGTTTTTGCTCTCTACTACCTGGGTGGATACAATTACCGAGCTACACCGCGGAGCGTTCGCGGAGTCTGAGCAGAGTCAGTTGCAGTCTCTGCAGGTCGGACCCTTTCTCCTGCTCTCCGAGTCTGTTCTTGCTCTCTACTACCTCGGTGGATACAATTACCCAGCTACACCGTGGAGCAGTCGCGGAGTCTGAGCAGAGTCAGTTGCAGTCTCTGCAGTCCCTGACAGGACCGGCAGAGGCATGGCAACCGCCCCTGACCTCCGGCACCAGCAAAGCCCCAACATCCCCAGGGACACATTGGATGAAGAAACAATGCGCCTCAGAAGCTCACGACAACTCCAACCGCTACCCTACTGTTTTCCGCCAAACACCCGGTCAAACTGAGACCACAAGCTCTGCTACCCATAAACACCATCTTGACGGGCAGCGACCTAAATCATACATCAACGGGATCACAGCACCCCAAAAAATCGGCAACAACCAGCCAGAAATCCCCAAAGAGGAGCGATCAACCTGGGACAAACTTTCATTCCCCACTGTCTGAATCTTCAAAAATACAAAAAGTTTCAAGTAAAAGAAAGACCAATGAGACGGAAGCTACAGCAAAACTTAATTCTGAAAACAAGGAAAACGCTGCCGCAAACGATGCACCCGAAGAACTCGCCTCGACCTACCAGCCCATGCCCTATGACACGGGCTGCCCCGACTAGCCGGCCGGAGGACCGACCACGACGGTTTTGCCTCCATGGGAGCATGGGCTTGGTCAGGAAGCGGCGGCAGAGAGGCAGGCAAAAGCCGCAAAACAAACAAACGGCTGCGCTCTACAAGAATGGGCTCTTACCGTGGACGTCTGCCTGGAACAGAGGATTCCAAGCGGACGAGCAGGATCGCCGTCCCATGCTGCAACCCAGGCTGGGAAGCAGTCCCTGACTCCAAGGGTGGAAGACCCGCAAGGGCGAAATGGCGTGGCAGCTTTAGCGGACTTGGCCACGGAGACTCGCGCCCTGATACACGCGGGCAGCCTCAAGCCCGCCGGAGCCTCCTGCTCACTACTCCACCCATCAATGGAACCAGCGGGCGGCTCGCACCTGAGTGAGCCTGAATCCAGCGCAGACCTGCTGGCTCCCCCGGAGGAGACTAGTGGAACAGCAGAACATCCCGAAGAAAATGAAACGACAGCCGGAGAAATAACTGTTTCCCCTGAGAACGCTGAAGAATGGGAATACATTTATGATCCCAAATCAAGACCTCAGACAAAGAAAAAAAACAGCGGCCAAATTTCAAAGGGCGAACTGACCAACACAAGAAAATCGCAAAAAAAACAGGACAAAAAAACCCCAAAAGACTTGTCCAAACTAAGAAGACACAGCAACAAGTACCAGTGGAATCCATCCCCAAAACTATGATATGCAACTCCTTAAAGGAACTATTTGCCAGACAGGGCAAAAGAAAACACAAGGTCCTCACGGAACTAACAGATGATGAAATACTCGAGGCCCTGACGGACCTGCAACCAGCAGTGAAGACAAGAAAGACTGCCCCAATATTCACAGCCAGCAGGGATCTAAACACTACAAAAGACAACTCTCCTATAACCTTGGCAGCTGAGCCCGCAAAAGCTGAATTGAATACAGCAACGGGGGCGGACAAACCGCCCCTACCATCGGGGCCTCCAGCCACAAATCGACACTCCGAATCTTCACCAACTAAAGACTTAGGAGACATAGAGGCAGTCCCGCCCTGCATCCTCAAACTCAAGAAAGCGGCCGAAAGCCTGGAGACAGGCAGGCAAGGAAGCCAAACGACATCCGCGCTGGACCACCCGGAAGTCCTTCTGAAACCCAAACCCTCAAGATCCCAACACCCGAGAATATCCAGAGAAGCAGAATGGCTGCTCTATGGCGGACAAAGTTCGGTGAGAAGATCTTCTCTCCCTCACTTCACACGTGAACTCCGAACATCGAACCATCACCAGGAGCCGAGGGTTACCCAAGACTGTGACTGTGAGGCTCCCAACAGAAACCAATCAGGCCTACTGGGAGCGCAGAAATAAACCTCTACCAAAAAAACCCCAGTCTTAACGACAATAATGTCGGCCATAACAATAGGCCTATCGCCATTCGGGAAACTCTACGAGTCCCTAGACGAGACATTAAAAGACTCCACCACGCTAATCGCTATGCTCCACACAAAGCTAATCTTCATCGAAGGCTTCATTACCGCGAAAGAAAACTCTATAAAAGCAAGCGAAGACTCCTCTAACCTTACCTATACAAGCTCAGAAGCGACCAAAATGTCAGTAATGGAACCCAAGCCTAAGAGCTCTTGTGTGCACACACAAACTGATGCTCTACAAGAACCCTCTCAATTTGTATTTTCAGGTACTACAACTTAAAATGGCGCGGTCAACTACGATCAAAGTGAAATCATATATATTAGTGAAGAAACATCACATAGACCGCCCAAACAGCGAATCGAACACACCGAAAAAGAACCATCTCCAAATCAAAACGGAAATCTAATCGAACCAAACGACAAAGATCAGGCTTACCCGATCTTCTGCCTACAACATGGAACATCGACAGGGAAAACGGACACATCGGAAACTGGGTCCACACTCCAGAAGGCAAAGAAATCCATCCTTTAAAAGGTAGCCCCTCCATTCCTCAGGACCCTCCTCTCGTTTTTAAGATAACAAAAGACTCAGAAACTAAATGCTCGCCAAGAACTATAGAAGACTTCCTGGACGACGACCAACTAATGAACATCAGCGAACATCTGGAAAAGGACCTGACAAGTAGTTCGCAAACTGAAAATGACCAAGTTGAGAAAAGGGAAAATAGGAGTAGTCCACTATATCAGCAAAAGAGCCCTCCATTCTATACAATGGAAGAACGAAGAAACAATCTTCACCACACTTCAAGACCAAACCAAAACAAAACTAGCCAAAGAAAAGTTTAATTCACCTCAAAATCTGAGCCCCCATCTCTGCACCAAGAAACCCCAAAACTGGAGAACCGACTTAAACACAGAGAAAGAGACAGAAAATCAAGCAGAGACAATTCTCGACATGAATCAAATAAAAAGAGCTCAAAGGATCACCAATCTCAAGAAAACGAGCCGTCAGTGAGACCCCACTACAAATCAAAAACGGAAAAATACCATGACCGACGCCATCCCACCAAAATATCCATTTGGACTCTAAAAATCGAGCAACGGTCAGAAAATCGTGACAAAATAATTCTTAACAGAAAAGGTGTGCTAAACCTCTTTGGCTTCATCCCAGCACTTCGCCAGATTAAATCAGAGGACCTGAAACTAGTGGATCCTTATAATTCTAACCATAGAGCAAAAACAATCTTGCACATCCCTTCAAAGAAAATACAGATGCTAATAACCAACAAAGTAGAGGACTTATCTAAACTTGACTTTAAGGTGCTCGGAAACCTGACGAAACCTAAAGAACAGAGAGAATCCCAGGAAAACGACCTAAGGACGTCAAAAAGCAAAGCCACTGCGAGTAACAGGATAAAGGACCACCCGGTCACTGAGAAACCGTCCCAGGAGCAGGCGGACCTTGGAAGAAGAACCGAAAGGAACCCACGAAGCGGGACAAACAGGGACCTGAACTCTCAAAATAACCAACGGAATTCAGTGAATAACGAACCATCAAAAAAAGGTACGCCTAAGGCGCCGCAAACAAGCAACTTACCCCCTACAAAACAAACAGAAACCCAACAACTAAATGACAACCCACATGGAATCTGGTCCTGGCTGCCAAAAGTACTCGCAAAAAACGTGAATAGATAGCAACTCGAAGGTTGGCAGAGCGCCGAGAACGATACCTTGCCAGCCGACAAATTCCCCACAGATCTAACACTTTGCTCCTGGAACACTCGTGGACACACCCACTTGACGACTCGAAAAGACGCCGATTTGGCATCATTCAACGTAATTTGTCTTCAAGAAACATGGCTCATCGACAAACCAATCCTGGACGGCTACGACGTAGTCCTGGCACCTGAAAAAAAAGGCCTTTTAGGCCGTCCATCATCCGGATTACTCATGGCATGCAAAAATGGTGTAGGTTTAAAAATGAAAGAAACCTTGCTGTCAAACCAATCCATACTAGCAGTACTCATCGATCTTGAAGGCTGCGAAAGAACGCCAAGTTCAAAAATAGTAATCTTGAATACCTAATGGAATCCGGCAGCTTTAGACGCACAAAACTTCACCCACATGATGGAAGAAATAATCGACGAAATTCAGTCAAATCGCCAAGTCTCGTCCTTCATAATCTGTGGAGACCTCAACATCTCTCTCAAAAGCCCCGGCTTAAAAGAGGGAAAAAACTCTGATTCGACTAAAGCAACTCAAAGAGGAAAACTTTGGTGCAAACTGATGACCTCACAGCATATGTTAAACCTCGACACAGTCTTTTCAGAGAAAGACCGTTTGCCGACGTGGGAACAGGGAGTGTCGCGAGCAACAATTGACTACACCTACGTCTCCCGTCCCTTTTTGGACACCGTAACAACCTTCAAGGTGCGCAAGACAACAAACAGTGACCACAACCAATTAATAACAACATGGTCAACCAACTTCAGCAGAACCAGCGACGAGCCACTTGGCATTGAAGTAAATAACCAGGGAAATCGGCTAAAACTCTCAACATCGGCAGTAAGGAAGCTCACGCAAAGATACTCCGAAGGGGTACGTCGGAAGAAAACCCAGATCCTGACTATGTGCCTCTGCTCGTGGCATTCTCTACAAAAAAGTCAGCCCAAACTACCGACACCAGCCATAAACATACCTATGATGCCCAGTTAGCCCAAAAAAGACGTGAATTTCAAAAAATCAAGAGGCAACTGAAGCAAACACAGTCGAGCGACCAGGAGTCAAAACTAGCAGAAGCCTCAAGAAACTACAGAAATTGGGTCAAGAACCACTGCACAAATCTCTACCAACAAGATTCGGAGAAAGTACAGAAGGCGATTTGCGGCAACAAAGCAAGAGAATTTTGGTCCCTCATAAAAACCATGACATTATCAAAAAAAAACTCCATCATCAATTCAAGGGGGAAGCAGAAATGGATCGAACACTTTTCAAAGCTATTTGAATCTGCAACAAAGGAGGATGGTAAGCCTAGAGAAAATGACCCCTCGAGCTGGTTATGTTTCGATGACCAAGAAGAAATCTTCGAGACTCTAAAAAAACTAAAAAACTCACGAGCGGTTGGCCCGGATAGGATTTCCAATATGGACCTTAAAATAAATCCAGCTGAGTGGTCAAAACTACTAAAAAAGATCTTCGTGAGATGTGCAAAATCTAAATCCATTCCTCCATCCTGGACCAAGGCAACCATTGTTCCGATCTACAAAAAGGGGGATGTGTGTGACCCCACAAATTTTCACCAATCGCCCTCCTAGACTGCATTGGAAAGGTCTTCGGAGCCTTACTGCTGAAAAGGCAGCAAACTTGGACCAAACTTGCACCATGCCACGACCAATTCCAAACTGGCTTAAAAAAAATGTTGGCACAGCAGCGAACATCCTGGTCATCAGCATTTTAAAAAACAAGGTCCTTGAAGGAAAACCAAAATCTTTTGTGGCCTTCCTTGACCTTTCCCAGGCCTTTGACCTGGTAGACAGGTCACGACTTTGGTCAAAACTTGAAGGATGGAAATGTCCAAAGGAGATCCTTCTACCACTGAAGGCCCTGCATACAAACACCACTCTAAGAGTATGATTAACCCCGCAAGGTCAAGTTTCAGCAGAAATCCCCACAAGTAGGGGGGTCAAACAAGGTCATCCTCTCGCTCAGGAGTTATTTCTCGCATACATGGGGCGACTACAGTGCAACAGAAGATCTTACAAAAACCTTTCCGCCAAAACTGGCCAAGGTACAAATTAGCCGCCTTATGTACGCCGACGACCTCGCTCTGTTCGACCAGACCCAAATAGGCCTACAGAGACAACTGACAAATCTGTTACACTATACAGTGAAAAACAATCTGCAAATCAACAAAGAAAACACAAAAATACTAGTTCTAGAATCGGCATCGAAAAGATCGGACAAATTCAAATGGTATCTAGAAGATACAGAGATTGAAAGAACAAAAGAGTTCAAGTACCTGGGCGTGACCCTCGACAGTTCCCGCACAGAAAGTGCAATGCAAGAAAGCCTGAAAATAAAAATCAGAAAACTAGCAGCACAAGGCAAAGCCATAGACCTCAAATTCGGAAAACTGTCAACAATCCCGGTAATTGAATTCTATAAGAAAAAAGTAGTAGCATCAATTACATACGGAGCCGAAGCAATGCCCCAAATTCCCAAAAAACTCTGGACAAAGCTGGAAGGGCATTTTTGGAGAAAAGTGTTGTGCTTGCCAAATTCAACCTCAATGCCAGCGATTCGACGAGAATTGAGCCTCCTGTCTTTAGCAGGCACGGTAAATATCAACTCGGTCCTACTTTATCACAAGTGCATCGCCCAAGATAAACAAAACATCTACACAATGATTGGCGAGGAGATGAAAATGGACACAGTGAAAATGCTGACAAAATGGAAAACCGAAAATCTAGTTTTACTGGATTCAGTAGCTTGTACAGAAGCTGACCTGTCATCAAACCCGGTCAGAGTGACCGAAAAACTTAAAAATCTGGACTGGTCAATCACCATAGCAGATGCCACAGCAAACAAACTTCTAACTAATCTTCCTCATACCCAGTGCAAAGTAAATGAACTCCAGAGGTACATCAAAAAATTCCCTAACAGGGCTTCCTGAAACTACCTACTCAGGATAAGACTGAACTTAATCGAAACAAACGAGATTCGCCACATTCGAGGTATCTCAGAAACAAGTGAACGCCGATTCTGTGGTCCGAAAAGGAAACAATTCGCCATCTACTAATGGTCTGCCCAAAAAACCAAGTGATAAGATCAGCTTACCTTGACCACCTACTCGCAAATTAACACTTTGACGCGGACCAATGGTGGCTAAGACTGATTGGAGGAGATCGAACAACGTGGCAAATCGCCTTGGTAAAGGCCATCCAAGAAACACTGAAAACCCTGGGAATAGGCCCCTGAGGACTTGCGGAAATAAAGGAATGCAATTTTGTAAAGTTCCATTTTGGAACAAACACAAAAAAAAAATCAAAAAAAAATCATGTACTGATTTGCCTTGAATATTAGTAGGGGATATATTTAGTGGTTAGGGGATAGAGATTAGTGGTTATTAATTGTTAGTTTTTATGGTTCATTCCAGTTCAGTCCCTAACTGTGCTGTAGAGTGCAAAATCATATCATGTTGCGCATTATCAAATTCAAATTCATTTTTAGCTGGCAAGTGTTTTGAACATCCACAACACTGACATATACTGAATTCAGCTTGAGTCTCACATTCTTGCTCACTAATGGGACCAATGTTCATCCCTCATGAAAATGTGTACCCATAGCTAAAATGTGGAATCACCGTTCAAATTCAAAGTCACCTCTCTTTACACACCCTCCTTTTTTTCTGATGGCACATAACCAAAATCACTGCATAAATAAACAAACATGCAGTAATCCCGGCTTCAGTACACCTATGTGATCTTGGACACACAAAAAATTGATTGTACCTTGATTTTAACGGTTTCAAATGGAGCAATACAAAGTTAAACAACATGCAATTGGTAATGTTCACATATCTCTGAATATACATGCATATTATATACATGCATATTAAACATTGTACATATATTTGTTATTACATTTTTTTAAATCTTTTCATCTTTAGATATATATATATATATATACACATATATTTTGTTTTCCTCTGATCATCTTTTTTATAGTATGCTCTGATTTGATTTCTTTTTGTTTATATCACTATTTGTGTACCTTTTGATTACAAAAATACCATTAAATTCAGAACAACCATGTTGTTATGTTAGTGGCATCAGTCCAATCCTAGAAATGTTTGTAAAAATAATAAAAATAAAAAGTCTTCAGACCAAAGTGAGGGTTCGGACAGCATTTCCATTCAGGCTCTTGTCCAGGAAGTGGTCTTTGGAGAAGTAAACCTCCATCCTCTGCAAGTTGGACTTTGTTCAGTCGTTACCATTTTAATTCCATTTTATTCCGTCCAGGGGTATTTTCCAATGGGACTCCACTCCAAGGGACTGGCTAACTCCAACTCATGCAGTGCTGATGGAAGAGCAAAATGAAAAAACAAATTAGGAATCAAGTACATTCATTCATTAATTTTTTCCCTTTTCTCTGAACCCCCCTTAGACATCATCTGAAATTATTAACATGGCTAACAAATTTGCTTTCATTCAAAATCCCAGCCAGTATAATCATACATCATCCTGTGACACTTCATTGTAACTTATACATATGTATATATGTATTTCGAATGGATTGTGTCCTCCCACGTATTCCTCATATTGTGATAAATCGTTATCTCCAGCTTCGCTGCTTCGAAAAAAAAAAAAAAAAATTCTCGGCAGAGGGCGCTGTGCTCAAGGTCGTGGCGTCGATTGTCCCTCGATGTACTCCATACTCTGTCGATGTTGCCGATGGTATACATAGCTCGAGCCGCGCCCGTTGCTTCAGTTCTGTTTTTCCGATCGCTTCGCTATCGAGAACGGCGCGCTTCTATTTTCTGTGAAGAAAATGTCGTCATCTTTGACACCTTCGACACCCAGAACTGGGTTTAAGAAGTGTGCAGATTGTGGATCTAAGATGTCGATCACCGATCCCCACCGGATTTGTCTCTGGTGTCTCGGTTCCAGTCACCGAACCGACGACTGCGGGTCCTGCCAATCTATGACCGAAAAAGCTCTTCGTGAGAGGAGAGGTAAACTGTCGGTGGGGAGGGAGGCCTCAAAAAAGGTTTTGTAAAAAGACACAAGAAAGAGACTGATTCTAAGGAATCGGATCGCCATAGGCACTCGAAGAGATCTCGATCTAGGAGTAGATCGAGACACTCTTCGTCGTCATCGAAAAAAATGAAGAGGAGACATAGATCTCCCTCATCATCTTCTTCTTCAGAGTCGAACGAAGAGATTTGTTGTCCGTCTAAATCGGATTCTCCCAGTAAATGGGAAGAATTCCGCAAAAAGATGATGGAGGTTTTTGAGAATGCGGCCCGACCCCCTCGAAAGACCCTCGAAAAAGCCATACCCCTAAAGTCGCTCCATTGGACGACAAAGGGAAGTCCAAGGCTACCATGGCCAAGACCGGTAGCGTCGAGGAATCCAAAAAACTTCGAGTCGACGTAAAACCGTTGAAGACTCTTCGAGAGTCGAGCACCTCTCCAGTGCCATGCAAGAAACTTTGTCCTCAACGTCGATAATTTTGACGCCAAAGCCAAATGCGTCATCGACGCCATTATCGAAGTCATCTTCGAAAACTTTGAAGACTTCGAAGACACCCTCAAAAACTTCGAGAGATTTGCCATTTCCTTCGAAGCAGATGGAAGAGGAAGAAAGGAGATTCACTCCTTTGCCCAGGTCAGATTTTATCAAATCTATGTCAGCAATCTATGAAAAGTCTGCTTCAGAATAAGACGAGGTTACTTCTTTGGGAGTTACTTATGGTACAAGACAAGTTCCTGAGGAACTTATTGACCAGGAATCTAGAATGAGAGACCTGAGTGATACTCTACATTCTGCCAGTGGAGTGGAAACATCCCCAGAATTAGAGTTTGCCAAACCTGATCCTGCAGAGCATGCAGATGCTGGGTACAGGGGTCTTGTGACCAGGGTAGTTGAAAATATGGGTTGGGGTAATACTTCACCCATTTTTGAACAAGAGGACATGACGGATATAATCGTCAAGTGACCTCAGAAAGATCCTATTCTCCCTTTTCACAGGGCCCTTCAAAGGACTATGGAGAAAAACTGGGAGAAACCAGAAACTATTGCTGCCGCAGATAGCACTTTTCCAAGAAAATATAGACAAGCTGGAACGGATCCTTAATATTTGAATAAACATCCAACTCCAGAGAGTTTAGTCATTCAGGCAGCATCTACTTCAAAACAAACTGCTTATCCAACTATCCCTCCAGATAGAGAGTATAAAAAAATGGATGCCTGGGCATGTAAAGTTTTCACGTCAGGCAGTATGGCACTTAAGTCAGCAAATGTCACCTGTACTCTAGCCAGGTTTACCCATACCCTGTGGGACTGTATTTCGGCGGCGGTTGATCATATTCCGGAAGGCGAGGAAAGGGAAGGCTTCCTGAATATAGTCAAAGACGGGAAGGAGGCAATGGGGGAATGTCTCTAGTCTGGACTGGATACTGCTGATAGTATCAGCAGATCCATGGCTGCAAGCGTTGTGCTACGCAGATTTGCATGGTTGAGGAAGTTGGGATTTGCACCAGATGTGCAAGCTAGACTCCTCAACATGCCCTTTGATGGCTCTAGGCTCTTTGGCAGAAAGGCTGATGAAAGCCTAGAAAAACTTCAGACCTCGAAAGCGGCAGCTAAATCACTTAGCGCCTCTTTGCGCCAGCCTCTAAAACCCTATTCCGGCTCATCTTCCTGGAGGGGTCGTTCGTTTGGATACTACTCCTCTTTTGGTAGAGGATGAGAACAGGCTTCTCAAAGGGGCAAAAGAAACTTCCCTCGTGGAACACGAGGAAGAGGTGCAAAATCAGCCTCAGGAGCGGCATCTGTACCCTCAGCCACTCCTGCAGCCGCCTCCAAATCCCTCTGAGACCTTGTTACACAAAACACCAGTTGGAGGCAGGATCTCTCAACATCTGAAGGAATGGCGGTGCATTACCTCAGATGCTTGGGCACTGGAAACAGTAAACCAAGGATACTGTCTCCCCTTTCTAAAAAGGCCTCTGAATCATCCACCGGGAGCCAACTCCGCCAAAATTCCCGATCCGCTCCTGTTGCAGGAAATTTTAACCCTGCTAGAGAAAGGTGCCATAGAACTGGTACCTGTAGCAGAGAGGAACAGGGGTTGGTACTCCCCATATTTTCTCATCCCAAAAAAGGACAGAGGACTGAGACCCATCTTGGACTTGAGAAACTTGAACAAGTTCCTCAGGAAGAACAAGTTCAAGATGGTGACTCTTTCTCAGATCCTTCAGGCTCTCCAACTACAAGATTGGTTGGTATCATTGGGCCTTCAGGATGCTTACTTTCATATGCCAATCCATCCAAAGCACAGAAAGTACCTGAGGTTCGCAATTGGCAATTCTCATTATCAGTTTCGAGTTCTGCCATTCGGGTTGACCTCCCCCCGAGGGTTTTCACCAAACTGTTGGCGGTTGTGGCAGCAAGTCTCAGGAGAGGAGGTATTCACATATATCCCTACCTGGACGACTGGTTGATCAGAGCAAGTTCTCCAGAACAAGCTCAGGAACATCTTTCGATCACCTGCCACTTCCTCCACAAACTGGGCTTCAAGAAGTCCCACATGATACCATCCCAGAAACTCCAGTTTATCGGAGCAGTCTTGGACACTTCATCGGGAAAAGCCTCGCCTCCCGAAGTGAGAGCTCTCCACATCCAGCAGATGGTAACAACGTTTCAGAATGCCCAACATCTACCGGCCTTCGATTTTCTCAGGTTGCTCAGCCTCATGGCATCCTGCATTTTCCTAGTACAAGAGGCCAGGTTGAGAATGAGATCCCTTCAATGGGCACACAGAACTCAGTGGTCCCAGTTCTCAGGGAATATGTCGGATCTTCTGCAAGTCCCGAGCGCAGTTGCTCAGGATCTTCTATGATGGGCTTGCAGTGACAACATTCTCAAGGGAGAGTCTTTTTGGCAACCATGGCCGCAGATAACGGTAGTGACGGACGCCTCACTCACGGGGTGGGGAGCACACACCAACGATCTGACAATCAGCGGTCGTTGGTCTCCATCAGAGTCCAAACTACACATCAACCTATTGGAGCTGAGGGCAATCAGACTAGCTCTGAAGGCCTTTCTGCCCTCTGTACAGGGAAAGAATGTCCTGATAATGACAGACAATACAGTGGCCATGTACTATCTCAAAAAGAGAGGAGGTGTAGGGTCACTGCCACCGTGCAGAGAAGCAATGCAGCTCTGGTTCTGGGCAATACGAGAAGGAATCTCTCTGTCGGCAATTCACCTAGCCGGAGATAAGAACACGGCGGCAGACGCTCTGAGCAGGCAGAGCATGGTCTCTCACGAGTGGGAGCTGGCTCAGGAAGTCCTTCTGGAGATCTTCACCCTTTGGGGAACCCCTCAAGTGGATCAGTTTGCCACCGCGATGAACCGGAAGTGCGATCAGTACTGCTCAAGGGAATTTCCTCAAAGAGGAGCTCTGGGAGACGCATTCGTAGTGGAGTGGAAGTTTCCACTGCTGTACACGTTTCCCCCAGTCCCTGTGATTCCTCAAGTAATCAGGAGGTTGAGAAAGTTCAGGAAAACCGTGATCCTAATTGCCCCGGATTGGACCAGGAGAACGTGGTACCCGGACCTTTTAGACATGTCCATCTGCCCTCCAATACATCTTCCGCAAAGAGAGCATCTTCTTTCGCAAGAAGAAGGTCGAGTTCTCCATCCAGAGGTCAAGACACCCAACCTTCACGCATGGTTTCTGAGAGGTTGAGATACAAGGATTGGGATCTTCCGCATGACGTAATGGAAATCTTGCTTTCGGCCAGAAGACCAGCAACAAAGTCTTTGTACCGATTTCGCTGGAACAGCTTTAGTAACTGGTGCAAAGACAAGGATGTGGACCCTTTTCAGTGTGGCACCCCGATGGTACTCTCTTTTCTACTACATCTAGCTAATCTGGGGCTCCAGATAGGAACAATCAAAGGATACCTTGCTGCGCTGTCCATTTTCAAGCGCTCCTCGGAAGAGGTTTCATATTTCAAAATACCGTTAATAATTCAATTCTTAAAGGGGCTTACTAATGTATACCCTCCAGTACCTTTTCATGTACCAACTTGGGACTTAAATTTAGTATTAAAATTCTTGACTTGCATACCTTTTGAGCCTCTGCACTCATGTCCATTGAGGCTTTTGACTCGAAAAACTGTCCTCCTTGTGGCCCTATCATCAGCCCGCAGGGTTAGCGAACTTCAGGCTCTCTCATGCAAACCACCATATACTATTTTTTATAAAGATTAGGTAGTCCTTCGTTCTTGCCAAAAGTAGTCTCGGACTTCCATTTGTCACAAAAAATAGTACTACCAACTTGTTATCCTTCTCCTCATCTGGGCAAAGAAGAGGAGAGATTACACAGATTAGATCCCAAGAGGGCTCTTAGTTTTTACATCTCAAGGATGGCTACATTTAGACAAGATGACCAACTGTTTGTGGGTTATACTGGTCATAAATTAGGCTTATCTGTAACAAAACAGACCATTTCCCGCTGGATCATATTAGCCATAGTTGAATGCTACAGATTAGCGGGAAAAGAACCACCAGATTGGCTTCGTGTCCATTCTCCAAGGGGAATGGCTACTTCTGCGGCTCTAAAGAGGGGAGTCCCGGCAGCAGATATTTGTGCAGCTGCAACCTGGAAAACAATGCATGCTTTTGTTAAACATTATTGTTTGGAGACTGCCTCCTCTAACGAGGGTTTCTTTGCAAAGGCAGTTCTGCATTCTGTCCACGAAAACTGAAATTAGTGCTCCTACCTCCAAAAATGGATACTGCTATGGGAGCCTATCACAAGATGAGGAATACGTGGGAGGACACAATCCATTCAAAGAACAAGTTACTTACCAACTGTAACGTTCTTTCGACTGGATGTTCCTCCCACGTATTCCTCATCGACCCTCCCATCCTACCCCACAGTACAGTTTACATTTCATTTTCTTACACTTTCCTCTCACGAAGCATGTATCGGTCATGGGACACGCCTGGGTGTTCCTCCTATATATATATATTTCATCGAAAAACCAGAACTGAAGCAACGGGCGCGGCTCGAGCTATTTATACCATCGGTGATGTCAACAGAGTAAGGAGTACGTCGAGAGACAATCGACGCCACGACCTCGAGCACAGCGCCCTCTGCCGAGAAAACATTTTTCCGAAGCAGCGAAGCTGGAGATAACGATTTATCAGAAGATGAGGAATACGTGGGAGGAACATCCAGGCGAAAGAACGTTACAGTTGGTAAGTAACTTGTTCTTCTCTTACATCTTTTTATTTACTTATTTGTAATACCTGACTTTTTATTTTAATTTTTTATCCCTTGTACCCTGTGCAGGTGCTTTATTTCCAGGCTTCTAATTTCATGTTTCAGTTCGAAAAGGTTAATTTGGTTAACATCGACAAAATGTTCCACTGTTAACTCTTCCTCTTTTTTGGCGATTCTCTAGAGTACAGGTGAAAGTTTATCTACAATCTCATATGGGCCAAACCACGATGCAGGTATTTTGGAGTGTTTATGTTTACCTTTCCAAAACTAACTTGTATACCTGATTTCCTATCTCATATTCTCTCACAGACATTTTCCTATCATAGTACGCTTTTGCACTGTCAGCAGCTTTTTCCAGATGTTGCTTCACAAATGCAAAAGCATATTGCAAGCGCATTCTCAGTTTTCCACAAATTCATGGATTGTGAATGCAGTTACAAGGACCTGTTCATTTGTTCTGTAAAGAAGGTGTTGTGGGAAAACCATTTTCTTACCTGTTAAAATCTCATGTGGGCTCGAATGTGACGATCTAGAGGGTGTTGACCTGATATGCATTAACACCAGAGGGGTCGCAAATCACAACTGGATTCTGCCTCAGCTACAAACTTTTTTAACATGTCAACCATGGATCTATTACACCATTTTACCCCCCTTAAAGAGAAGGGCCAGTATGAAATGTGCAACTTCCTTCAATTGCACTCACCTCCATTACTGGTTCTTACCCAAGAAAATTATGTTTAATTGTTTGTGCCCCAAACTGCAAGCGACTTCTGCCTAGTTGCCAAGACTGGAGAATTCTTTATCTTGTTCACTCCATGTGTCAGTCTGGAATTCACCAAGTCCTTCCCCAGCCTTTCTGCCTGTCAGCGAAAGCTGCATGCTTCTCGCAGGGACAGGTAGTGCTTGAGCAAGAGACAGCCTTCTGAGAAGATTGGACCAGCCAGAGGGCGGGCTGGCCTCTTGCCAGCCTTTTTATGTTCTCGCCCTGTGCCTGCCCATGTAAATATGTTGCACCTATATGAAATGAAAAAGTGCCAGCCTTTTTCTGTGATGCAACACGCAAATCGTAACCACCTACCTATAAATTAAGCCAACCCTCACAAAATTTCTCACCATGTTGATCCTGACTGCTTAAAATGGTAGCAATGGATGCAAGAGTTACATTTCCCTGCACTGTTCTTTCCTGTTTTGCAAATTGACAATGGAGCTAGTTTACAGATTGCCCCACATCCAATTCCTGTGACGTCTTCACTGCACAACCATTTTTTCCACATTGATTTGCTTGCATTTTAAATTAACTTTGTACAGCACAAATGCATTGATATTCAGTCAGCAATCTGCACCAAAGTCTGTATGCAATGGGCCTCATCACGAGTTTGGCGGTAACCCTTAAATCCGGCGGTAGATCTGTTACCGCCGGATTTAATGGTTTGCAAAATCAGGGCTTCGGCGAATTTCTCCCCAGCTCTGAGCTGGCAGGAAATCCGCCGGCGGTATGAGCGCAAAATTTCCCCATTGAGCCCAATAGGGAATGGGGCATTCCCGAATGGGCTCAGTAGGGAATGGGGATTTCCAATTGCGCCAAACCCGGGATCCGGCGCTTATAGCGCCAGTGGGTTTGGAGGTAGGGCAGATAGCGCCAGCGCTATTAGCGCCGGCGTTACCGCCCAACTCGTGATGAGGCCCAATATCATGGACTGATTTGCCTTGAGTAGTAATAGGGAATATATTTAGTGATTAGAGGATAGAAATTAGGGGTTAATAATTGTTCATTTTTTATGTTCATTGCAATTCAGTCCATAACTGTGATGTAGAGTGCAAAGTGTCATGTTGTGAACTATCAAATTTAAATTCATTTTTGGCTGACATGTATTTTGCGCATCCACAATACAGACATATACTAAATTCAGCCTGAGCCTCACACATGAGTCTCACATTCTTGCCCACTAATTGGAGCAATTTTCATACCTGACCAACATGTGGAGCCCTAGCTAAAATGTGAGTCATCGTTGAAATTCAGAGTCACCTCTCCCGAAAGAACCACAGTCCTTTTTGTATTGAGTTTGTTTGTACATTTTTCTTATTTTGTTTCTCCACAGTCTCCCATGTAAAAAAAAAATCAGGAAACACTGCCAAAATAAATAAGACTACCAAATACCTACCGGGTCACTGACCATAGCTTTTGGCCAAGGCCAGCGATTATGAAACCCTAATGTCACTATACCTTTACAAATCCCTTTAAAAAGGAGATAAAACACAAACACCCCAAAATCTATAACCGTGGGCATGGAACTACTCATGTTCATGGCTATCTTTAGTCCTTTACAACTGTGTTTATTGGGAAAATCTAACATCTGAAGAAAAAAAATGTCCTTGCCCCAAAACCCAAAACAAGTGTCCCCCCACTCACTACCAGCTGCCCATACGGCTATCAAGGTTTCCTCACTTCCCCTAAAATCTCCCATTGCCCCCTTGACACACACTGTTTCCATGATACAGTTTCCTTCCAAATATCACTATTCGAGGCAATAGCCGTAGCTACAGAAAGCTTTGTTTTGCAAACTCAGTTCCTGGAGTTTCTAAAATTTGCAATTATGCTAACATGCAAATAGCTTTTCAACGGCTTTTCTTTCCCCGTTCTCCTGGGCTATAGCCATGGTTATCCCTTGCATCAAAAGAAAAACAAGATAATGGTGGTTTCATTTCTAAAAACCCACATTTTTGATAATTTACCAAAAATATATCTATATATTTTTGAGAAGGAGGCACCCCCTTCTCTGTCAAATATTTACATAACTACTGCATGGAATAACTCCAAATCAAGCATATATTGTGAGTTACTGCCTTGTGCCCAAGTTGTTTCAGAGCTGGTCCATATCCGTCCAGCGGGCAATTCGTGAACTTTGGCAAACTTTTACCTTGTTTTTCTGTGGGAAAATGAATGGGAAGTAGAATGCAACTCAGGAAATGCATGTTTTTGCCTTCTTAATAACCTTTTTGATTTTCTAACAGATCTTTATAAACATTTGAAGGCTAGGGGGGGCATGAGTCCCTAATCACTTTCAACATTTCAGCCAAATCCATTTCTAGAATCAAAAGTTATTAACAATAGACTTTTAAGGGGTCCTATGGGAGGCCGACTCATCACCGCCCTATAAAAAAGAAAATATATATATATATATATATATTCAGTAAAAAAAACTTTGTTAAAGGGACGTTATGGTTAAGTTGTGCTACTAAAAACCTATGAAATTCAGTGAAGGGACATTATGGTTCAAAGTAAAACCGAAAAACCCCTGAAATTCGGCAGTTATGGTAAGATAAGCAACCATAATTCGTGCCGCCACCGTGCACTGCTAACACTAACACCCAGGACATCAAAGATGACATCACAAATGTAGCACACCCTGTCCACGAACAGCCGCGGTGTCCGCGGACGGCGTCCACTTTACTCTCTGTGCCATTCCCTCATTGCATACAGCTAAGCAATCACACAATACGAATAACGTCCTCAGAACACACCCATTTTGTGAATTTTCGAACATTTCATGGCAATTATCATTTCATTTTTCAACATATTAACATTACAAATACTATACTTACATCTTGTACTCTGCACACAACGCTATGTTTCTCCATTAGTAACTCAGTATACTAGATAGAATCCCATAATACAATGCTATTTATATCAATGCATCGTTCAAAGCACTAGTAACGGCATGATATTTATTGCAATATCCTTGACACTTTTTTCGCAACATTATAATAAAAATCCCTAGTACACAAATTCCATGAAAAGTACATACACATGTGATGTCATCAGTGATTTCATCAATGACATTTGCAATGTCATCTTTGATGTCCTGGGTGTTAGTCTTAGCAGTGCACGGTGGTGGCACAAGTTATTTTTCATAGCTTACCATAACTTGCGATTTTCAGGGGTCTTTCAGCTGTACTTAAAACCATAACGTCCTTTAAACAAACTTTTTTTAATATCACCCAAACAATATACAAACATGGCGTGCAAAAACCAACTTCTACAGATGGCTTTACACAGAATGTTGCAAAGTAAGAATTTATGCTCGTTCACAGTGAAGGTCAGCTGCTTCCATTTTTTCTCGGGCCCCGGAGAGGCTCACAAACCGGACTATAAGGTTGTGTTGTGTTTTGACCTTGACAGACAGAGATTGTGATGAAAGACTTCTCTTGAAGCAGTGTTGCTAAAACGTAAGAGAAGATAAGGATGAAATTTTTGAAACGAAACCACTTTTATATAATATATAAATATGCGAAAGATCGTTGGCACACGCGGAGTCGTATTTTGGGACCGCACCACTCATAGACAATGGAAATTGTAATTGTACTGTAAGTAACCCTTTAGATTATTGTATACCAAATATAATTACAATAGCGTAGCATTAAAGACCGCTCAAGTTGAACTTGTTCGTTGAAAGTGGCATAATGTTTTCTACCGCACACTATCACCGGCAAATTGATCCCCTGTTGTTTAGAGGGCTCTGAAAAAGGCAGACGACACAGGGTGGGTTAATATAAATAATTTAACCGCTCTATAGGCGGTCAAGCGCTCTACTCGCTGTGCCACTTCACTGTAGCCTGTCAAGTGGCACAGCGAGTACAACGCTCGCTTTGACATCCGTGCACAGCTTGCTAACGCAAGTTCGAATCCCGGCAAGGCCAAACTCAGCCTTTCATCCTTCAGTGGTCGATAAATGAGCACCACACACAGTGGTTAATAATAAGCACCGCTTAGATACCTCACGGTTCTTAGCGCTATAAGAATGGGAAAATATTATTATTTTATTATTAACATACTCCGTTGCACTATCTTCGATAGCAAATAGTTTCACGCCCTAATACATAAAATGATGATTTTTAATGAAGATCGGCTGGTGGAGTTTTTTAAAACAGGTATGTGACCCCATTTTGCCTATGTCACGATTTACAGACTCCAGTGGATGGGCTCTTCAACTGCCAGGTGCAGGTCCAAATATGCAACTTCATGACCCTCACCATTTTATGGGACAATCGTCAAGGACCAATATGCCCTTCCTCAGTACTAGCGGCTACAAACAACATACCAACCAATAGGGTGGTTTAATGGCTCGTTTTTGGAGCAACCTTCCGATTATCAGAGCGACCATTTACTGCTTTTATCATAAACCATCAGCCTATCTACGGCAAAGGAACAACGCGTGGCTCCAAATAAACTTTTGCTGATCGACAGCAGAGACAATAGCAAATCGCTGAATATTCACTAAACATTTCATGTGAAATAAATGTACTTTACCAAATGTACAATCCTGCTGTTTACTTTTAAACCACAGTTTCATATTGTGAATTGTGGCGCACTAAGTTGTAAGCTGATCTAACACCCTCTGTACCGCAAAGGAACATCGCGTGCCTCAACATGAACTTTTGCGGATCGACAACAAAGACAAATGCAAATTGCTGAATATTCTCTAAACATTTGATGTCAAATAAATGTACTTTACAAAATGTACAATCTTGCTGTTTGCTTTTAAATCACTGTTTCATATTCCGAATAGTGGCGCGCTGTGTTGTGACATAATATGTGTTGTCTTCCGGGTTCTGTGTAAAGTCACTTAGGACTGGAGAGGACTGGGCGCGTTTGATGACGCACCCTGTAACGTCACAGAGAGAGGTGGGGAATATGAATGCTTTGATAATATCAGGCTTAGGGGCGGGAGATATGATTTAGTGTCGCAAAAGCAAGTCAGCCAGGTCAATAGCGCCAATCATAGGATTATCACATAATGTCGGCGCACACCAGCCGGATTTATCGTTTCTTTAGTGGACAAAAAGTCGGTTGACGCCCATAGGAAATTGTACTATTAGTGGACAAAAGGAGTGATCTTAAAACACTTTCACCCTGACAACGAACAATGCAAACAACGTTCTCAGAACACCCCCATTTTGTGTAATTGCAACCATTTCGGGACACCGCGAGTGTTCTTAGAACACATTCAACTAGACAGATTACAATACGGACAGCGTCCTGAGGACACCCCCCGTTTGTGTATTTACGAACAATTAAGTACACCGCGAGTGTTCATAGCTCATTTTTACCTTCCTTGCGAACAAAAATGACACATACTCCGTCCTCTAAACACACCACCATTTAGTTTATTTACAAAATGTCAAAACAGCCGTGTTCTCCGCGGACAAATCGGACGCAACAAAAATGTCTAGCACATAAAAAAACAAAACATTGAACCTATCTCATACTCCCCCACCCTCCCCAAACACTGTTACACACCAACACAGGGCACTAAATACAATTTTTTATCCACATTTCACTGCACTGTACGCGGTCGACGGCGAATACAAGATGGCGGGTGCCACAGAAAATCTGACGCGCTCCACGCCCCTCGCCGTCCAATCAGCGAACACGTCACATGTCCGCGGACATGACGCAAGGCCATGGGCCAATCAGGGTGTTGTCCGCGGAGCGAACAGGGAAGTCCGTCCGCGAAGCGAAGACATATATCACTATTTTTTTTGCCTTACATTTTGGTCATTTTTAAAAAAACTACAGGACGGATTTACACCAAATTTGCAAGAGCATGCTTTCGGGACCAGGCCGCCGCTCCTGCCGCAAATTTGGTGTAAATCCGTCCAGCGGTCCGGGCTGTAGCCGTGCACAAAGTTTTTTCCCATTCAGTCTATGGGATAAAAAAAGTTTTGGGACCCCCCCTATAACTTTTCCCCCCCTGGACGAATCCTCACCAAACTTTGCAAAAAAATTCGGAGTGGGCCATATATAGTATATATATATATATATATATATATATATATATATATATATATATATATATATATTACATGGCCATGGTAGTGGCCATGTAATTATGGTTAAGTTGCTGTTTCCATAGGAAGAGCACTTCTTGGGCGGCCTATAACTTCGCTCCCCCTGGACGAATCCTCACCAAACTTTGTAAAAGTATATGGCCCACTCTGAAGTATTTTGCAAAGTTTGGTGAGGATTCATCCGGGGGGGGCAAAGTTATAGTGGGGGTCCCAAAACTTCTTTTTTTCCCATAGACTGAATGGGGAAAAAACTTTGCTCGCGCCTACAGCCCAAACCGCTGGACGGATTTTCACAAAATGTCCGCGGTTGAAGGTGCATGCAGAAACCTGTGGAGTAGCTGTAGATCTTGGATTCCACATGTGGAAGTACACTGGCATGGAGTACGTGGCATGAGGCGGTTGGACTTGTTACCTCTCTGTGCTACTTTGGAGACAGAGCAACATCCATATATAATTATAATTAATTGTGGAGGGAACAGTTTAGGACATGTGTCTGGAATTTCTTTGCAATTTGCAATGAAAGAAGGACTTGGGAAGGTCATGGACATGTTTCCAAATTCTCAAGTAATTTTTTCACGGATTGCGCAGAGACAAATGTGGCTTCGTTCTTCTTCATTTGGTCCACAATGGAGAAAGCAAGGCACAATGTCAACAAGGCTGTTTGTGCCTTTCTAAGAGATTTTGGTATGTCCTCTTTTCACAATGAAAATATTATGTTTCGTAGTACATACATTTTTCGCAGAGATGGAGTACAACGAACTTATGCTGGCTATCAGATTTTTCTAAGAAACATACAAAATGCATTGCAACCTTTTTTAGAATTACAGCATCCATTTTGAAGTAGGTGTTGAGTATTTATGATTTTTGAAACACAAACACCTCCCAAAAGCTCTTTTCAGAGCCACCACTTCCTCCCAGAGAAAATTGTAGTGCTTATGATAGGGTAGCACCCCAAAATTTTAGATGTCTGCGGACTGTCCGCAGACTTCTAAAAAATACAAAGGGCCCTGCTTCATTTATTTTCACTTTTTTTTTTAACTGTGAAAGGCGGCTCTGAAAAGAGCCTTATTTTTTTATTTTTGTTATTTTATATTTTTTTTGTTTTTTTTATACACGACACACTAGGAGAGGAGGGGAAAGGAGGGTAAAGTGGGGACACCAACCACGGGGATAAGAAAGGGCGAGCTGAGAGAGGAAGATGCAGAGTGGGTTTTAATTGGGTAGTGAGCAGGTCTTCTTGTGCTCTGAGACGATAGTCTCAAAAGCACTATGAAGTCGCTCCCCCTTGCAGAGTACTGTGTTGCAGTACATACACACAAATGTGACCCTCGAAACGTAAGGGTCATCAGCATTATGTATGGCCTGTGAGGCAGCTAGAGGAAGACACTGTCCCACAGAGGTGTTCCTTGTGGTGACAGGATCGGAAACGGAGGATGAAGTAGAGGAAATCAACCTACTACGCTCCTCGCAAGTTCCAATCCTGCGAATGGGCCCAGGGTGAAATGACCTGAGGTGTCGCTTCATGGTTGTGGTCCCAAAGCTGTACGAACCATGCCTCCCGCGAGTGAGTACCATTTTGCACTCTATGCAGGTGACTCGGTTCTCACGAGCCTTAGGACCATTCCCATGAATGGTAAATAACCGCCACACCCAAGATTCATGCCTAGAGCGGGTAGTAGGAATTTCCACTACCTCATTCTCGTCATCCTCTTCTTCCTCCTCTGCATCATGACTCCTGTTCCCCTCTTTAGGCCCTTGGTGAGGTGGTGGTCGTGAAGGGGGTGGGGGTGGTGCTGAAGCAGGTGCAGCACCAGGTGGCAGTAGTTCGGCCATGGATGCCATCTCGATGATGGTGTAATCTGCAGGTGGCAGCAAAAATCGCTGTGTTCTGAAGAAGAGCCAGAAACACAATGAGAATAAGCTCTAGGGTGTGGTCTTTTATAGGGGTGCTTGTATGCGGTTCACGGACATGCACGCTGTCCGCGGACAGATCGAACACAATAAAAGGTTCAAAAGGTTTCAAAAAGTATGTAGAAACTCAGGATTAGTATGTGCTACTTGTGCTATGGTGAGTTTTTATTGAGAAATATTGTGGATTACTTGAAAATGTACTTTTAAATAGTTTGGGGACATGAACAGTGTCCGCATTCAGAACACGCGATCAGCGTGGGCGTGGTCACATGATCGCTCCGTGAACATGTTCACAAAGGAAGCGGCTGTGCGTAGGACACCAAATGCAGGGACATTGATTTGCGCATGAGTGTTGAGGTCCTACGGACATGTTCGGGCCCTGAAGTAATTAAAAGTGCATCACACGTCAAACGAACAGTTACGGACAACCGTTTGTTCTTAGAACAGTTTAACTTCCTTGCGAACAATACGGACAGACATAGCGTCCTCAGGACACCTCCATTTTCGTTTATTTACGAACATTTCAGGACACCGCTTGTGTTCTTAGAACACTTTCAAGTTGGTAGCTGTGATGCTGGAAATGCATCAGAGGGACAGGGCCTCTGAATCCTTGTCCTTTACGACTTTTTATCGTGTGTTCTGTCATGTTTTCTGCCCAGGAGTCCATGTGGGACTCCTGGCAGTGCAGCTCTCTCTTTTGGTTTGGTGAACAGACCCATGGGATACCCTTATGGCACCCATGGGTAGGGGTACAACCCTGTGCCCCTAGTGTATGTTTTTGCGCACCTGTGGGTGGCCCACAGAGCAGGGTATGGGCTGGTGGCAGCTCCATGCTGAATTTGACAGGTGCTCTGGGTGTCCTCCATTTTGGGATACCCAGGCCCTTCCATTGGGATCAGTTGATTCCTGATAGGAAACAAGATGGCCCCTGTGGCCTCTTGCTTTCTATTGCCTGTTACCTTGTTTCCCAAAGTCCTGGGAAGCCCTGACTCTGTCCCTTCCCCCTGACTGGCTGTTGGGTGGAAGTTCCATATATGGTGTTGTTGTGAAGGCCCAGCTAGACTGACTGGAGCCTTCCCAGTGACTGTATGTTGTGGGTACCTCCTGTGGGTGGGACCTGGGTGAATGGAGTGTGTGACCAATATACACTCCTTGTTGTGGTTGTCTGGTTTCTGGCATGAGAGACAAAGACTGAGACAGCCCTTCCCGAAACTGGCCTGAATGCAGTGTGTAGTGTTGAATGGCTGGGTACTTGTCCCAATCCACATTCCTTGTTGTGAGTGTCTGAAAGGGAGGAGTGTGGCCTGAATGCACTGTGTGCCTGATTGGCTGACTGACTGCATGAATGCCCTTCTGTATGATTGGCTGCTGAGTGTGTGCCAGCAGTGTGGATGAGAGACAGAATAGTATATCTGGGGACCTCTCACCACTGGTAATTGGTTCAGAAAGGTTCTTCAGAAAGGTTCAGAAAGGTTCAGAAGCGTTCAGAAGCATTCAGAAGCTGAGTCTCCACTCTAAGAGTAACTGGAACTGCTGATCCTCGACGCCCAGCTGGAAGAAGAAGACTTGCTGTTGCACTTGCTTCGACCGATCTGAAAGCTGCCGAATTCGTCGAGGACTGACCCGAGAGAGGACCTGGTAAGGCGCCCTCTTCCCGTGCTCCGAGGGATCATCGAGCACCGCTACATCTTCGCGAAAGTGCCCTGGAAGTCAGACCCTCGAAAGGTTGCCGACCCGAGACGGGACCGCCGAGGAGATCGAAGTGAAGCACCCGAACATCGCCGCCGTCGAAGTCCATTGCCTTCGACCAGGGTTCGCAGGTCTGTATAACCGGTGGAGGCCCGTCGAAGTTGTGTTGCCCAGCCGTGAGAACCACTTGACGCCGTGCCGCCGACTACCGGAGCCGCCCGCTCCTTTCCCTAAGAACATTTGAATCGAAGGACTACCTCGTCCGCACCGTCGACCGCTTTATCCTGCCGGAGAAAGTCGAGGACGACCAACGTGCCGAGGAGAAACCTATCGCTGGGTTTCCCGCCACCCGAAGACCACAAAGACTCGAACGACTCGACGCCCTTGCTGGGCCTCCGTCTCCACAATCTTTGCGGTCCAGAACTATTGTCACCGAGGTGCCCCGCACGCCTCTGCCTTGCAGGACGCCGATGCTCCCACGCCGACGAGCACTGCTCGGACGAAGCTGCCGCCTCATCGACGCCGTTCTACCCTGTTTGTCGACGGACGTTCGACGCCCCGTGTCTCCCGCTTGAAAGGGAAGGCATTCAAGAAGGGCCGTCGATTCCCCGCCGCCGAACGCCGAGTTCCTCGACGATCCGTGACTCCCGCTTGAAAGGGGGTCGCTCAAGAAGGATCTGTCGACGCCTCTTCGAAGAACTCTACTCCACCAGGTACATTGGGGGGGTGAAAACATTATAGGAGGGAATAACACTTGCAGAACAATATATGGACTGGGCTTGTTCTATATCTTTATTTTACAGGTTGCCCAGGTGGGGGGATCTCCACACAGAACTGTGTCTAGTGATAGGGGCCAGCATTCTGCCTATTGCTCAACCATCTTATTTTCTCTCCTCTCTCTATTGCTGGTTTCACTCTATTGATCTGTGTGACAGTGTTACAGTATTGTTGATGCACTTTAATAAGATCTAATACAAAGGGTGGTACCACTTTAGAATTGTATATATTTGCCATTGTTGATTTTCCTAAGTACAAAGTGAGTTATTATGATAAGTGTACATAACCTTGAATATTGATTATAGAAAGACTGTGTTCTAACCAATACAGTGTGTGGACATTCCTTTGTGGGGGCTTGGGGACTACACTGTACTTAAGAACCAACCTGCATCATCTCCTGAGAAGCTAGGCCTTGATTGCTCGTCCATTGCTACCGTACTAGAGAATCTTGGCTGGGGTCTTCTGTGCCTCTCTTCTACCATATAGAGAGCAGAAGTACAGACAGCCCCCACCGGTCCTATACAGCTGGTGGCAGCGGTGGGATGCTTATGGTTTTAAGAATCAGTGTATAACCGTGCCACTTACAAAATATCTGCACTTTATTAAATTAAGGTTTAGTTGTGTACAAGATAACTGTATTACAAACAATGGAGTCTACTGCAAATGGCAAATTGACTCGGATGAGCTTGGAGGCTCTCCAGAGTGCTTGTGAAGCCAGGGAGTTAGACTTTTTGGATAAGTCTAGGGCTGAGCTGATAGCTGCCCTGGTGGACTACCAGACTGATGGTGAAACTCTTGATGAGGGGGGGAATGCAACCAATGAGGACTCTGCCCCTGGGGTTTCTGCTGAATCTGTTTCTGGGAATGCCACCATTCCTGCTGCCTCTGTTCCTAACCCCAGCAATTCCTTGGAGCTTGAGTTATTAAGGATGAAATTGGCCTTTGAATACCGCAAGTTGGAAATAGATGCTGAACTTAAGAAAGAGGAGTTGGCTCAACAAGTGGAGCTCAAGAATAGGGATCTTGAACTCAGAAATAAGGACCTTGAACTCAAGAGCCAGGACACTGAATGTCAGAGAATCAAGCTAGAGAAAGCTAGAGTGGAGACTTCAGCTAAAACCAGTGAGAGTGTCAGGTCCCCAGCCACCAAGTTTTTGAAAGATTTGGTTGGTGTATTTGTGGAGGGTTCAGATATCCTCCAATGGATTGAAGCGTTTGAAATGGCTTGTGCGATTCATGATGTTGATAAAAGAGATTGGGCTAAGTGTTTGTTAAGCAGAGTGCCTCAAACTGGATATGACTCTATTCTGAAGCTGAGTGTGGAATAAAGGGGTCAGTATGAGTGTATGAAGTCTGCTTTGATTGCCAAGTTTGGCAAGACACCTACCCAATACCTTAGAAGGTTCAGGGATTTTAAGAAAAGAGAGAATGTGTCTTGGGTTGACTGGGTGAGTGCTGCGCACATGAACATGATGGGGTGGATCGATGGATACAAGGTTAAGACTTTTGTTGAATTGTCCCACCTCTTGTTCTTTGAGCATTTTTCTGAAGCCTGTTCACCAGAGCTGCGTCAGTATGTGGCTGACCAGAACATTTTGGACCCCTTTAAGCTGGCTAGGTTGGCTGACAAGTGGGTCTCCCACCGGGTGTCCGCTAAGGACTCCAGTGGGAAGGACAAGGACAAAGAAAAGGGGGCCTCTCAGAAAGCTGAGGAGTCCCACAAGCAGTCACAGTCGGGTAAACCTAAACCTTCCTCTCCCAAGACCCAAAATCTAGTAGGGATAAGTCATCTGTGGGTGGGAATAAGAGTAGTGGTCCACCTGCTGCAAAGCAGGCTCCCAGTGGTTCCAGTACCGTACCCCACACTCCTGGCGCTTGTTGGGACTGTGGGGCTCTGGATCACAAAAGGGGTGACCTCAAGTGTAAAGGTAAGGCACTTGGAGTACAGGCTGTTAGCCTGACCTACCTTTACCCCGTGTCTGAGGTGGAGGCCACTGTCCTCCCCTCCTCTACCGGGATCACATTTGGTGCTCCAGTAGAGATTTCCTTAGTGTCCCTTGGGGCCTGGGACCAGTATGCAGAAGTACTGGCGACTATCCCACAGAACACCCGTAGGTTTTTGAGAAGTGTCCTCTTGAATGGCCAGCCTTCTACTGGTTTGAGAGACACCGGGGCAAGCATGACAGTGGTGGACAGGACCCTGCTCAAGCCAGAGGACTATGTAGGTGCTCCTCTGAGAACTACCAGGTTAGCTGGTGGGCCTCCCAAAGTATCGCCTGTAGCCTTAGTCACTCTCATGATTGGAGACAAGACAGCAAAGCTTCCTGTCCTGGTTCAGGACAATGTCCCTGCTAACATTCTGTTAGGAAATGATCTAGTAGAGTTGGGGTTGATCACGGATGGTCTTCCCATGACTGCTGCTGCAGTCACTAGGTCACAGGTGACACCGGGTCTGGCTGTGAGTCAGGTACCCGAGCCAAAGGCGAGGCCTAAGGCAAGAAGAAGGAAGACCAAGAAGGCCACCTCTGTGGAGGGAACACCTTCTCTTCCTGCTGTTCCGACAGCACCCATTGGGATCCATGCTCCGGACGGGCTGGGTCCAGTGGAAAACCCAAACTCAACTCCTGTGGGAGAAGAGACAGAAGACTCTCCTGTGGGAGAGGTTCTCAACCCAGAGGATCATCCCGACCTTCAATGCTTGTTAGCTGAAGGGGGACCCTCCCGGGCAGACTTCTGTAAGGGACAGAGAGAGTGCCACTCTCTCGAGGGACTGAGGAAACAGGCCCTGTCCCAGGCACAAGGAGAAGTGCCTAGGACATTCCGGATTTATTGGGAGGGCAAGCTCCTTGTTAGTGAGCCCACTAAGCCTGAACCTGGTGCCCTCAAGAGGTTGGTGGTACCCCAGGTTTACAGGCCCTTCCTACTGCAGTTGGCGCATGAGGTGCCCTTGGCTGGTCATCTAGGGACCAAGAAGACTAAGCAGAGGCTCTCTGCCCATTTCTACTGGCCACGGATGGGAGTAGAGATGGAGTCCCACTGCAAGACCTGCCAAACTTGTCAGTTGTCTGGCAAGACTGGAGGCAGTGTCATTGCCCCACTGCAGCCATTGCCAGTGGTTGGCACACCATTTGAGAGGGTGGGCATTGACATCGTCAGTCCCCTTGACCCTCCCACTTCAGGTGGGCATCGGTTATTCCTGGTCTTGGTAGATCATGCCACCAGGTACCCTGAGGCAATACCCCTTCGAACTGTTACTGCCAAGGTGGTTGCCAGGGCTCTCCTGGGCATTTTCACCCGTGTTGGATTCCCCAAGAGGTTGTCTCTGACAGAGGATCCAACTTCATGTCTAGTTACATGAAAACCATGTGGAAAGAGTGCGGGGTAACCTACAAGTTCTCCACCTCTTACCACCCTCAGACCAATGGTCTGGTCGAGAGATTTAATAAAACTCTCAAGGGCATGCTAGGGGCTTTGGAAGAACCCCTAAGGAGGAAATGGGATCTCCTCCTGCCATGCCTGCTGTTTGCTTACAGAGAGGTACCTCAAGAGGGTGTTGGTTTCAGCCCCTTTGAGTTACTCTTTGGACATCCCGTGAGGGGGCCCCTCGCCTTGATCAGAGAAGGCTTGGAAGCCACCCCTCCAGGTCCCGCCAAGCAAGTGGGGGACTATGTGTTAGGCCTCAGACGGAGGATGACACGGATGATGGGTCAGGCAACAGCAAATCTCAAGGCCAGCCAGGAATTGAATAAGTACTGGCATGACCTTAAAGCCTTGCAAGTGGATTGGACTCCGGGACAGGAAATCCTTGTGATGGAGCCTACCAAGCCTAGAGCTTTGGCAGACAAGTGGACTGGACCCTTCAGGATCATCTCCAAGATGGGCGAAGTTAATTATCTGGTTGACATGGGAGCCTCTGGGGTAGCCCCTCAGGTATTCCATGTCAACAGGCTCAAGCCTTTCCACCGGCGAGCAGAAGTCTCATGTCTCTTGCTAGCTTCAGGGCAAGAAGAAGATGAGAGTGAGCCCCTTCCTGATTTGCTGCATAGCAACCCTCAGGATGGCTCAGTGGAGGGAGTACATTTCTCTCCGGATTTGACAACAGAGCAACAGAGGGCCTGCAGGGCTTTGCTCCAACAGTATGCCTCTCTGTTTTCACTGACGCCAGGCCTTACACCGTGGTGTAGGCATGAAATTGACACTGGTGACAGTGTGCCTGTCAAAAGCAGGTGCTACCGTATGTCGGATACCGTCAAGAACCACATCCAGGCTGAGGTCGCCAAGATGTTGGATCTGGGTGTTATTGAACCCTCAACCAGTCCCTGGTCCAGTCCAGTGGTCCTTGTCCCAAAGGCAAGTTCCCAGGCGGGTACCAAGGATTGGAGGTTCTGTGTGGACTACCGAGGAGTCAATGCCGTCACCAAAACTGACGCGCACCCATTGCCCAGGGCTGATGAGCTCGTGGACACCATAGGTGCTGCCAAATTTGTGAGCACCTTTGACCTTACCTCAGGCTATTGGCAAATAGCTCTGACGGACCATGCCAAGGAAAAGACGGCCTTCTCAACACCTGAGGGACTCTACCAGTTTAGGGTCATGCCTTTTGGGTTGAAGAATGCCCCTGCCACCTTCCAGAGATTGGTCAACCATGCCCTCAGTGGGCTGGAAGCCTTTTGTGTGGCTTACTTAGACGACATTGCCATCTACAGTTCCACCTGGGAAGAGCATTTGACACATCTGGATAAGGTGTTGCAGGCCTTGAAAAGGGCTAACCTCACTATCAAGGCCACCAAGTGCCAGATAGCTCAGGGGAAAGTTACCTATCTTGGTCATGAGGTAGGAGGGGGTCAAATCCAACCTCTCTCCAGTAAAGTACAGGATGTACAAAACTGGGAGACTCCCACTACTCAAACGCAGGTGAGAGCCTTTTTGGGCCTCACTGGGTACTATCGCAATTTCATGGCAGACTATGGAACCATAGCTGCAACCCTGACAGCTCTAACTTCACCCAAACAGCCTAGGAAGGTTAATTGGACCGAAGACTGTCAGAGGGCTTTTGATGGCTTGAAAGAAAGTCTGTGTAGGGCACCTGTGTTTTGTGCGCCTGACTACAGCCGACCCTTTATCGTCCAGACGGATGCCTGCGACACCGGAATTGGAGCTGTCTTGTCCCAGTTAGATGACAAAGGGAGAGAACATCCTATCATATTCATCAGTAGACAACTCAAGGGTAGAGAACTTAGGTGGGCTACTGTTGAAAAGGAGTGTTTTAGCATAGTTTGGGGCCTTAGGCGTTTTAGGCCCTACCTTACGGGGTCTACCTTCAAGGTCCAAACAGATCATAAGCCCCTGAAGTGGCTTATGCAGATGAAGGGTGAGAATCCGAAATTGCTCAGGTGGTCCATTAGCCTGCAAGGGCTAGACTTCACCATAGAGCACAGACCAGGGAAGAGTCACGATAATGCAGATGGCCTTTCCAGAAGGTATGTTGACCGTCTGGATGAGGGTGTCTACCCCGTGGGAGATTAGACACCCTCCACCTCAGTCTGGGGGGGCGACTGTGATGCTGGAAATGCATCAGAGGGACAGGGCCTCTGAATCCGTGTCCTTTACTACTTTTTATCGTGTGTTCTGTCATGTTTTCTGTCCAGGAGTCCATGTGGGACTCCTGGCAGTGCAGCTCTCTCTTTTGGTTTGGTGAACAGACCCATGGGATACCCTTATGGCACCCATGGGTAGGGGTACAACCCTGTGCCCCTAGTGTATGTTTTTGGGCACCTGTGGGTGGCCCACAGAGCAGGGTATGGGCTGGTGGCAGCTCCATGCTGAATTTGACAGGTGCTCTGGGTGTCCTCGATTTTGGGATACCCAGGCCCTGCCATTGGGATCAGTCAATTCCTGATAGGAAACAAGATGGCCCCTGTGGCCTCTTGCTTTCTATTGCCTGTTACCTTGTTTCCCAAAGTCCTGGGAAGCCCTGACTCTGTCCCTTCCCCCTGACTGGCTGTTGGGTGGAAGTTCCATATATGGTGTTGTTGTGAAGGCCCAGCTAGACTGACTGGAGCCTTCCCAGTGACTGTATGTTGTGGGTACCTCCTGTGGGTGGGACCTGGGTGAATGGAGTGTGTGACCAATATACACTCCTTGTTGTGGTTGTCTGGTTTCTGGCATGAGAGACAAAGACTGAGACAGCCCTTCCCGAAACTGGCCTGAATGCAGTGTGTAGTGTTGAATGGCTGGGTACTTGTCCCAATCCACATTCCTTGTTGTGAGTGTCTGAAAGGGAGGAGTGTGGCCTGAATGCACTGTGTGCCTGATTGGCTGACTGACTGCATGAATGCCCTTTTGTATGATTGGCTGCTGAGTGTGTGCCAGCAGTGTGGATGAGAGACAGAATAGTATATCTGGGGACCTCTCACCACTGGTAATTGGTTCAGAAAGGTTCAGAAAGGTTCAGAAAGGTTCAGAAGCGTTCAGAAGCGTTCAGAAGCTGGGTCTCCACTCTAAGAGTAACTGGAACTGCTGATCCTCGACGCCCAGCTGGAAGAAGAAGACTTGCTGTTGCACTTGCTTCGACCGATCTGAAAGCTGCCGAATTCATCGAGGACTGACCCAAGAGAGGACCTGGTAAGGCGCCCTCTTCCCGTGCTCCGAGGGATCATCGAGCACCGCTACATCTTCGCCGAAGCGACCTGGAAGTCAGACCCTCGAAAAGCTGCCGACCCGAGACGGGACCGCCAAGGAGATCGAAGTGAAGCACCCGGACATCGCCGCCGTCGAAGTCCATTGCCGTCGACCAGGGTTCGCAGGTCTGTGTAACCGCTGGAGGTCCGTCGAAGTTGTATTGTCCAGCCGTGGGAACCACTTGATGCCGTGCCGCCGACGATCAGAGCCGCCCGCTCCTTTCCCTAAGAACATTCGAATCGAAGGACTCCCTCGTCCGCACCGTCGACCGCTTTATCCTGCCGGAGAACGTCGAGGACGACCAACGCGCCGAGGAGAAACCTACCAGTGGGTTTCCCGCCACCCGAAGACCACAAAGACTCGAACGACTCGACGCCCTTGCTGGGCCTCCGTCTCCACAATCTTTGTGGTCCAGAACTATTGTCACCGAGGTGCCCCGCACGCCTCTGCCTTGCAGGATGCCGACGCTCCGACGCCGACGAGCACTGCTCGGACGAAGCTGCCGCCTCATCGACGCCGTTCTACCCTGTTTTTCGACGGACGTTCGACGCCCCGTGTCTCCCGCTTGAAAGGGAAGGCATTCAAGAAGGGCCGTCGATTCCCCGCCGCCGAACGCCGAGTTCCTCGACGCTTCTCGACGCCGCTCGACGATCCGTGACTCCCGCTTGAAAGGGGGTCGCTCAAGAAGGATCTGTCGACGCCTCTTCGAAGAACTCGACTCCACCAGGTACATTGGGGGGGTAAAAACATTATAGGAGGGAATAAGACTTGCAGAACAATATATGGACTGGGCTTGTGCTATATCTTTATTTTACAGGTTGCCCGGTGGGGGGATCTCCACACAGAACTGTGTCTAGTGATAGGGGCCAGCATTCTGCCTATTGCTCAACCATCTTATTTTCTCTCCTCTCTCTATTGCTGGTTTCACTCTATTGATCTGTGTGACATTGTTACAGTATTGTTGATGCACTTTAATAAGATCTAATACAAAGGGTGATACCACTTTAGAATTGTATATATTTGCCATTGTTGATTTTCCTAAGTACAAAGTGAGTTATTATGATAAGTGTACATAACCTTGAATATTGATTATAGAAAGACTGTGTTCTAACCAATACAGTGTGTGGACATTCCTTTGTGGGGGCTTGGGGACTACACTGTACTTAAGAACCAGCCTGCATCACCTCCTGAGAAGCTAGGCCTTGATTGCTCGTCCATTGCTACCGTACTAGAGAATCTTGGCTGGGGTCTTCTGTGCCTCTCTTCTACCATATAGAGAGCAGAAGTACAGACAACCCCCACCGGTCCTTTACAGTAGCGAACACTACGGACAGGTATAGTGTTCTTCAGGACACATCCATTTTCGTTTATTTACGAACATTTCAGGACACCACATGTGTTCTAAGAAAAGTTTCAAGTTGGTAGCGAACAATAACGACAGATATAGCGTTTTTCAGGACACCCCCATTTTCATTTCTTGAAGAACATTTCAGGACACTGCGTGTGTTCTAGAACAGTTTCAACTTGCTAGCGAACATTACGGACAGGTCTAGTATTCTTCAGAACACCTCCATTTTCATTTATTTATGAACATTTCAGGACAACACTTGTGTTCTTAGAACAGTTTTAACTTGCTAGCGAACACTACGGACAGGTATAGTGTTCTTCAGGACACCTCCATTTTTGTTTATTTAAGAACATTTCAGGACACCGCGTTTGTTCTAGAATAGTTTCAACTTGCTAGAAAACAGTGCGGACAGGTATAGTGTTCTTCAGGACACCTCCATTTTCATGTATTTACAAACATTTCAGAACAACTGCGCTGTCCTTGGACACCTAAATTGTTTTTTTTTAAACTGAAACTAATTACAACACAATATAAAAATGTAAGTTTATTTAACTTATATTAACAATTTATGACAGAGAAGGTGAGGCAGAAACAGAATCAAAAACAGGAGAATTAGCGGTTTCAACATGATTGGTATCAGGTGAAGAAGGGATGGAAGTCTCATCAAAACGTTTTGGGTTATGGAGAGGGTTTGGGGATAATTGACTGGGATATGGTGAGGGGGGACAAGTACATGTGGGACAATGTATGAGGTTTTTCTTTTTTAAATGATCCTCAACAAAAGTTTTTAAATTATTAAAATTGGTCAACAATAAATCAATTTATTCTTGTATTCTTTCAAGAGTGTTATCTGTAACAGTTTCTTCAGAGGTATTTTCTATTTTGGTATGCTCTGTACAAAAAAATATATATGTTAAATATATATAAAATAATAATAATTAAATGGTTTATATTGTAAAGTGTGTACCATTAGCTTCACTATCTTCTGACATTTTGTCATGTGGAAAGTGTTCCTCTAGCCATTCCAGAGTACGAGACATTTCTGTGAGAAAAAAAAAAGATAATATTTTTTTTTAAAATGAAGTACACTTACTATTTCAGGTAATATATGTTTTGAGTACTCTGTAGGTCTGGTCTTGCTCTTAGTTGTGGATTGTCTTTGAGATAATTATTTGGAAGCCAATTTATCTTCATTTGGTATATTCCATTTTAGAACATATTGTATTTAAATGAATGGTTAGTGTGTTACATATATGGGTTACATTTCTTATGTATTACTACATATAATATGTATGTGTGCTACTTTGTGAATTTTTTAAATGTTACTATGTTATAATATAACAATTAAACATACCCCCCCAGACTTTTTAGGTAGTGGTACTGTTGTCCGAACATGTCCACGGACATCAAAAAAGTTCGGGGACATCAAATTCAGTAGAAGGGGTTCAGTATGTTCTATATTACATGTACATAAAGTCAAAGTTATTATTGTTAAGCATTGTTACTAAAACCCTAGGAAATTCAGTGAAAAAACATTGTTAAGGGGACCTTATGGTTAAGTTGTGCTACTAAAAACCTATGACATTCAGTGAAAAAAACTTTGTTAAAGGGACGTTATGGTGAAGTTGCGCTACTAAAAACCTATGAAATTCAGTGAAAAAAACTTGTTAAAGGGACGTTATGGTTCCAAGTAAAACCAAAAAAAAACTGAAATTCGCCAGTTATGGTAAGCTAAGCAACCATAACTCGCGCCACCACCGTGCACTGCCAAGACTAACACCCACGACATCAAAGATGACATCACAAATGTCATTGATGACAACACTGATGACATCACATGTCTGGCTCACTCTTTTAAATGTTATTTTATTTGTAGATATATCCTTCAAGTAGGTTCTTACAGTAATTCCCTTAGAGTCCAGTCACATCATATGAAACATATACATAGGGCAAGACAAAAGCTTGAAAGACAACAATCCTTTTTGTGCATAAAGATAATCAATAGACTTATCAGCACTTTATGATAGTTCTGTTGTTTTTTTATGGCTGTACTTTCCCTGTATATGGTCATATGTGTATACATTGTACTCACACTACTTTCCTTAGGGTCCAATCACATCAAGTGATACATACACATAGGGTAAATAGCAGCTTTGAAACAGAGCAATCATTTATTTGCATGAAAATAATCAGTTAGGTTATTAATTGTTTCTGCTAGTACTTGTGCTTTTTTGCTAACTTCACTTTCCCTGTATATACCCATATTAGTATCTGTTCTTGTCTCTTTGTGTTTGGTCTATAGTAATGTAATTATGTAATACAGGGTTTTATTAGCTACTTATTACATATTTCACAGTACACAAAAATCTATTAAGAAAACAATTATCATTTCATTATTCAACATATTAACATTACGAATATTATACCTTCATCTTGTACGCTGCACACAATGCTATGTTTCTGCATGAGTAGCTTAGTATACTAGATAGAACCCCATAATAGAATGCTATTTATATCAATGCATCGTTCAATGCACTAATTCGGGTATGATATTTATTGCAATGATCTTTGACACTTTTTTCGCAACATTATAATAAGAATCCCTTGTACACATATTTCATGAAAAGTATATACACATGTGATGTCATTAGTGATGTCATCAATGACATTTGTGATGTCATCTTTGATGTCGTGGGTGTTAGTCTTAGCAGTGCACAGTGGTGGCGCGAGTTATGGTTGCTTAGCTTACCATGACTGGCGAATTTCGGAGGTTTTTCGGTTATACTTGGAACCATAACGTCCCTTTAACAAGTTTTTTCACTGAATTTCATAGGTTTTTAGTAGCGGAACTTAACCATAACGTCCCTTTAACAAAGTTTTTTTCACTGAATATATATATATATTACATGGCCACAGTAGTGGCCATGTAGTTATGGTTAAGTTGCTGTTTCCATAGGAAGAGCACTTTTTGGGCGGCCTATAACTTGGCTCCCCCTGGACGAATCCTCACCAATCCTTGCAAAAAAAAGTATGTAGCCCACTCTGAAAATGTTTTGCAAAGTTTGGTGAGGATTCGTCCAGGGGGGGGCAAAGTTATAAGGGGGGTCCCAAAACTTTTTTTTTCCCATAGACTGAATGGGGAAAAAACTTTGCTTGCGCCTACAGCCCAAACCGCCGGACGGATTTTCACCAAATTTGGACCAGGAGTAGCGGCATGGTCCTGAATGTGTGCTTTTGCAAATTTGGTGAAAATCCGTCCAGTATTTTTTTTTTTAAATGACCAAAAAGTAGGTCAAAACAAATTAGTGATATCTGTGTTCGGTCCGCGGACACACTTCCCTGTTCGCTCCGCGGACATTGTCCTGATTGGCCAATCAGCTTACGTCATGACTGCGGACATGCAACGTGTTCACTGATTGGACGGCATAGAGCGTGAAGCGTGCCAGATTTACGGTAGTGCCCGCCATCTTGGATTTGCCGACGTCCGCGGACAGCGCAGTGAAACTTGGTTGAAAAATTGTATTTAGTAGAGTGTGTTGGTGTGTAAGAGTGTTTGGGGAGGGTGGAAGAGTATGCGATGGGTTAAATGTGGTAGACCCTCTTGTTGTGTTTGATTTGTCTGCGGACAACTTGGCTGTTCTGAAATGTTCTAAATAAACTAAATGGGCGTGTTCTGAGGACGCAATATGTGTCCGTGTTGTTCGCAAGCAAGCTGAAACCGTTCTATGAACACTAGCAGTGTTCTGAAATGTTCGTAAATAAACAAAATGGGGGTTTCCTGAGGACGCTGTCCATATTGTTTGCTGGCAAGTGGAAAGTGGTCTAAGAACACTCATTATGTCCGCAGACATTAAAAACTCCCATAAGGCATAGTTAGAATTTTGACTTTATGGGTGTGATATGCTGCGGTGGTTGTGGCCAGGCCATAGAGTCTTGGGAGCATGGCCATATGTCCATGCACACAAGACTCTATGCCCTGGCCTCAACCACCGCAGCATATCACACTCATAGTGGCTTATAACTTTGGGATCCAAAAACAAATTTATAAGGAACAAAGTTATAAGCCACTATGGGTGTGATATACTGCGATGGTTGTACGTATTTTAATATACTTACTGTTTGGTTTAATAACTGGAGTACATGTATTTCTTGTTCATTTCTGTGATAAAAGAAAAGATCATGTTATTATTGGTATTTTGTAACGACTTATAACATTGAATAAACAACATTTTTTTTACCCTCATATTTAGTACATTACAAACCAGTGTATTGTGCAATTTGCTCAGTTTCTGTGTTTGTTGCTAAAATCATTGGGTCTGTGGGAGAAAATAAAATCCATGTTGGATTAAAAAAAAAACTTTTTTTGTTATGCTACAGTCTATTTGTTTGTGTTCAGTGTTCACTTGTTGTTTCTGGCTAATGCTCTATATATTGGCTTGTTGCAGATTTTTGGAGCAGTTACATATCATTTATTTGTTTGGATATTGTAAAATTTTGTAGCAGTTAGATACCAATTGGCCTATTCTAACTGTCTATTTTTGGATATAATTTAGTGGTATTGAATAATTAGTTTGGATATTGTAAAATTTTGGGGTGGTTAGATACCAATTGGTGTATACTAACTATCTATTTTTGGATAGAATTTAGTGGTATTCATTTATCTGATTACTTGTTGTAGAATCTTTGGGCAGTTGTTTCCTGTTGGAATATTCTAGCAGTTTATAATTGTTTACTACAAGTTTAGTTAAGGTTTAAGTACAGTTTAGTTAATAAATTTTGGTTTTAAGAACATTAAATAAGCGTTTGAAAGATTTGCGGTAATCTCGGCTTTAGAGTAATGGTACTATCATTACATTCAAACCATCCACATTTCTTTTTTATATATGCAGTGTAGTGACCTGAATTGGTTGTGGCTCCTGCGTGGTAGATTATACCTATTGTAGTGAAGGTTTTCTTACCAAGTGATACTTGACCATGTGTGAATCCAGTCAGCTTGCAGTTGTTTTTGGTACCATCTGCATTGTAACGTAGAAGCATTAGTATTACGTATTTACTATGTGTTTGTATTAATAAGGTGGAGCGATTATCCGAATTGCAGGTAGTACATAATCTACCATGGTTTGCATTTTGTACAAGTTGCTGAAATGGAATGGATTCACAATTAGGTATTGATATATATACAAAGCGTTCATTGGGGATTTGTTCTTATGTCACATTGTTGCAGAGAGTGCATGTATGTCTCCACATGTATGACATCTGGAAGATTTCATGTATAGGTATGTTTTTATTTTCCAGTACTTGTAGTAAGCACATTAGAAATTCTTGTGGATCTTCCTGTGAGTTTATAGTGAATTTAACCATTCCAGCACAGTAGTCCAATTGTTGTCTTTTCCATAAACACTATACGTGTTGTCAGGATTGTTTGTTGCGTTTCTATAAAGTACTAACATTTGCAGACAAAATTGGTCTGTACCGTGTAAGTAAATGTTGTCAACAATTGGTGGCAATTGAAATAGAATATTCATTGCTACATTTGCGTAGCAACTTACTCCAACTATATTTGAGAGTTTAAATGGACCAGGTAGTTCTGTATCTGATTGATTTTTTTTTGTTTGTCTTCCTTCTTTGACAAAGTACCTGGTTTACTTTCCCTAATTGGTTCTTTTATGTTTGTGGTACTTGATGAAGTTTTAGTTTCTTTTACTTTCTTTGGAGGATTTGCAGTGACATCCTGTTGCATTTCTGTTTGATTTAGTTTTCTTTTACAACATTTTACTTTTTGTGGAACAAAATATGTGTTTAGTTGGGGGTGTATAGTGAGCGAAGTCTATTGTATTCTAAAATGCAAGGAATATCAGCGTTTACTTTACTTGCATCAAAGTTGATTAGAAATAGACCGTGAAGTGCACATAAGCGTGATAGTGCTAAGTAGCTCATGCCTTCTTTAAAGACTATGTTACCAATGTCTATTATTGCTTTGTCTAGGGTAAGACCTTGTGATTTATGAATGGTGACTGCGTATGCAAGAGTTAGAGAAAATTGTTCTCTGCGTACATACATGTCTTTGAAGAGAAGGAATCGAGCTGTTGAGCGTCCTATCCTTTTTACTTCTGAAAATTTGTCAAAGAGAATATTGACAAACTGAATTTTGTTGTCACGTGGGTATGTTTGAAAGCCAACAACTGTACCCAGTGCTCCATTAACTAGTCCTTGGTCCACGTCAAGGTTACGTTTAAGCATTACTCTGCAATTTAAGGATCATTTTAATATCTTTTCCAACCCAGCTGTGTTGGAGATTGAATTTTCTGAACTATTTAGAGGGCAATTCATAGAAATTCGCACAAAAGTGGCACATGCGGCTGGCGCACAGTGTCCTCGTGCGATACACTGCGCCAGCCGCGTGCGAAAAAATCCTTTTCATCGCACAGCGTATTCATGGATTTTACCCTCCTTATACCAGCCGCGGCGCAGAGTGGCGCAGCGACCCTGCAGCAGCGCCAGTTACGCCCCCAAGAACGCCCTCGCGCAAGGAAAAGCCTTCAAAATTCACAAATCATCGCAAAGGGCTGCGCTAACCCTGGACCGGTTCACAGGGCTGCCAAACAGCAAACGCCAAGCGGGGAACATGTATTTCAGTGGTTTGTGGGAAGTTTCACATGCGATTGTCCTGGGTACGTGTACAACAGGGGTGCGTGGGAAGTAACACACGTGATTCCATCAGGCACGTGTATTCCAGGGGTGCGCGGGAGATATCACACGCAAAAACAGCAGGGTACGTGCATTTCAGGGGTGCGCGGGAAGTATCACACGCGATTCCATCAGGGTACGTGGCAGCAGGGTATGTGTATTCCAGGGGTGGGCGGGAAGTATCACACGCAAAAGCAGCAGGGTACGTGTATTTCAGGGGTGCGCAGGAAGTATCACACGCGATTCCATCAGGGTACGTGTATTCCAGGGGTGTGCGGGGAGCACCACACGTGAATTGCACGTGTGGGTCCTTCCAGGTGTTCCCTCTACACCCTCCACGGCCCCTGCAGGCGGCCCACACCACAGGGGCCTACCCTGCACATGTCCCGCAGGCAGCCCATCCACCATGTCCATGCCCCCCAGCCAACCCACATGTCACCTTGCACTACTGCCGACCAACGCATGTCCCCCTGCACACCCAGCCCCCAGGGGCACCCTCCACCAAGCCCCCACTCATGTCTCCCATCATCCGCACCCCCCAGCAGTGCAGGGCACCCTCACCAGGCACCCACTCATGTCCAACTCATGTCTCCCTGCACCCCCACCCCCCAGCATCCAGGGGCACCCTCCACCATGACCCCACTCATGTCTCCCACCACCCCCAACCCCCAGCATCCAGGGGCACCCTCCACCAGGCCCCCACTCATGTCTCCCATCACCCCCATACCCCCAGCAGTGCAGGGCGCCCTCCACCAGGCCCCCACTCATGTCTCCCACCATCCCCACCCCCCAGCAGTGAAGGGGCACCCTCCACCAGGCCCCCACTCATGTCCAACCCATGTCTCCCTGCACCCTGACCCCCCAGCAGTGCAGGGGCAGCCTCCACCAGGCCCCACTCATGTCTCCCACCACCCCCACCCCCCAGCAGTGCAGGACACCCTCCACCAGGCCCCCACTCATGTCTCCCACCACCCCCACCCCCCCAGCAGTGCAGGGCACCCTCCACCAGGCCCCCACTCATGTCCAACTCATGTCTCCCTGCACCCCCACCTCCCAGCATCCAGGGACACCCTGCACCAGGCCCCCACTCATGTCCCCCAGCACCCCCACCCACCAGCATCCAGGGGCAGCCTCCACCAGGCCCCCACTCATGTCTCCCACCACCCCCACCCTCCAGCAGTGCAGGGGCAGCCTCTACCAGGCCCCCACTCATGTCTCCCACCACCCCCCCAGCAGTGCAGGGCACCCTCCACCAGGCCCCCACTCATGTCCAACTCATGCCTCCCTGCAACCCCACCCCCCAGCATCCAGGGGCACTCGCCACCATGCCCCCACTCATGTCCCCCACCACCCCCACCCCCAGCAGTGCAGGGGCAGACTCCACCAGGCCCCCACTCATGTCTCCCACCACCCACCAGCATCCAGGGGCGGCCTCCACCAGGCCCCCACTCATGTCTCCCACCACCCCCATCCCCAGCAGTGCAGGGGCAGCCTCCACCAGGCCCCCACTCATATCTCCCATCACCCCCACCCCCAGCAGTGCAGGGGCATCCTCCACCAGCCCCCCCACTCATGTCTCCCACCGCCCCCACCCTCCAGCATCCAGGGGCACCCTCCACCAGGCCCCCACTCATGTCCCCCAGCACCCCCACCCACCAGCATCCAGGGGCAGCCTCCACCAGGCCCCCACTCATGTCCCCCAGCACCCCCACCCACCAGCATCCAGGGGCAGCCTCCACCAGGCCCCCACTCATGTCTCCCACCATCCCCACCCCCCAGCAGTGCAGGGGCAGCCTCCACCAGGCCACCACTCATGTCTCCCATCAACCCCACCCCCCAGCAGTGCAGGGGCACCCTCCACTAGGCCCCTACTCATGTCCCCCACCACCCCCACCACCCCCACCCCCCAGAAGTGCAGGGGCAGCCTCCACCAGGCCCCCATTCATGTCTCCCACCAACCCCACCTCCCAGCATCCAGGGGCACCCTCCACCAGGCCCCCACTCATGTCTCCCATCACCCCCAACCCCCAGCAGTGCAGGGCACCCTCCACCAGGCCCCCATTCATGTCCAACTCATGTCTCCCATCACCCCCACCCCCCAGCAGTGCAGGGGCAGCCTCCACTAGGCCCCCACTCATGTCTCACACCACCCCCACCACCCAGCATCCAGGGGCACCCTCCACCAGGCCCCCACTCATGTCTCTCATCACCCCCACCCCCCAGCAGTGCAGGGCACCCTCCACCAGGCCCCCACTCATGTCTCCCACCACCCCCCAGCAGTGCAGGGGCAGCCTCCACCAGGCCCCCACTCATGTCCCCCAGCACCCCCACCCACCAGCAGTGCAGGGGCAGCCTCCACCAGGCCCCCACTCATGTCCCCCAGCACCCCCACCCCCCAGCAGTGCAGGGGCAGCCTCCACCAGGCCCCCACTCATGTCTCCCACCACCCCCACCCACCAGCATCCAGGGGCAGCCTCCACCAGGCCCCCACTCATGTCTCCCACCCCCCCAATCCCCCAGCAGTGCAGGGGCAGCCTCCACCAGGCCCCCACTAATGTCTCACCACACCCCCCAGCATCCAGGGGCACCCTCCACTAGGCCCGCACTCATGTCTCCCACTGCCCCCACCCCCCAGCAGTGCAGGGCACCCTCCACCAGGCCCCCACTCATGTCCAACTCATGTCTCCCATCACCCCCACCCCCCAGCATCCAGGGGCACCCTCCACCAGGCCCCCACTCATATCTCCCATCACCCCCACCCCCCAGCAGTGCAGGGCACCCTCCACCAGGCACCCACTCATGTCCAACTCATGTATCCCTGCACCCCCACCCCCATCATCCAGGGGCACCCTCCACCAGGCCCCCACTCATGTCTCCCATCAGCCCCACCCCCCCAGCAGTGCAGGGCACCCTCCACCAGGCCCCCACTCATGTCCAACTCATGTATCCCTGCCCCCACCAGGCCCCCACCCATGTCCAACTCATGTCTCCCATCACCCCCACCCCCCAGCATCCAGGGGCACCCTCCACCAGGCCCCCACTCATGTCTCCCATCAGCCCCACCCCCAAGCATCCAGGGGCACCCTCCACCAGGCCCCCACTCATGTCCCCCAGCACCCCCACCCACCAGCATCCAGGGGCACCCTCCACCAGGCCCCCACCCATGTCTCCCACCACCCCCACACCCCAGCAGTGCAGGGGCAGCCTCCACCAGGCCCCCACTCATGTCCAACTCATGTATCCCTGCACCCCCACCCCCAAGCATCCAGGGGCACCCTCCACCAGGCCCCCACTCATGTCCCCCAGCACCCCCACCCACCAGCATCCAGGGGCACCCTCCACCAGGCCCCCACTCATGTCTCTCACCACCCCCACACCCCAGCATCCAGGGGCACCCTCCGCCAGGCCCCCACTCATGTTTCCCATCACCCCCACCCCCCAGCAGTGCAGGGGCAGCCTCCACCAGGCCCCCACTCATGTCCCCCAGCCAACATGTCATCACAATCTATATCCCTGGCCCTTATGGTCAGCCTCCAAATGCCAAACACCCACCTGAGTATTGCATCCACCCACTTAGAACCCCAATTGGAAGTTTGGAAAAGAACACATGTCCCTCACATACACCCAATGGGTGTCAGTGAATGTCAAAACCCATATCATGATATGCATGAAACCAATGAGATGATACTACACATTGAAGTTTGAAGAAAAAATATGTATTAAAAGCAACATAAATTGAATCAAAAATAAACAAACAATAATGGAAATTTAAAAAAAATAAACCAGCAGGTCCGTGAAATAATGCAAAACCACAAATCATAATCCAAAGGAAAGGTGTCCAAAGTCACAGTCCACAAAAGTAAATCCAATGGAAAATTAAAATTGAAAACCATTGCTCCATGGGTAAATCATAAAAAAAAATGAAAATCCAAAAGTCAACTATATACAGATAAACAATCCAGGGTCCATGATCCCAACCGAAGAAACCTATCTTAAACACTACCAAAAAAAAAAAATATATACAAAAATGTTGCCCATTGTCCAAAAGGTCCAAAAAAAATGAAAAACCAAAGGAAACTTAACACTAACTACAGAACTATTTACAAGGGCAGCGGGCTAGTCCGACGGCTCAGTTCGTGATGTTCCGGGCCAGGGCATCATCAAACTCCTGCTCAATGTCCCGGAGGCGGTCCTCCTTCATGGCCCTGAGGGTCCGCAAGGCCGTTCCACATGTTCACCCCAAACTCCCTGCGGATTGCCTCGAGGCACTCGGCCCGCCTCAGGGCCCTCCGCATGGAGTTCTCCGCCCTGACCATCATGAGCCGTGCCTCTTCCGCCCGCTGCCGCTCCGCATCTATGGCGTGGCCCAACCGCTGCCACATGGACGACACTTCCCATCCTGGGTCCTCCTGCCCTCCAGCCGATGCCTGCCCCTCCGATGTCGAAGGCCCCGAGCCATCATGGCTCCCACCACGTTGCTGCTGCTGCTGTGCCTCTGCCCGTGCACTGCCTCCTGCTGCCTGCACATACTCCGCTGGCTGGGGTGCAGTCGTTGATGTGGCCACCCCTGCTGACGTCCTACTCCCGACTGTGGCAGGGATGCCTCCTCCACCAGCCTGGCCGCACCGTCAGAGGCAGCTCCACAGGGCACCCAGGTGACTAATGGGTGGGAAGATGGCACGGAGGTTGACTGGCGTATAGGGGGTTCAGTTGAGGAGAGGGTCGTAGCAAGCCCCATGAAACGGAGGAATCCGGCCTGGGTGACCTGTCCCAGTAGGCCGACGCGGTCAACGAGCCATTCGAGATGACGTGCAGTCTCCTCATGAAAAGACTGCAGGTCACCTCGCATGGCCCGTTGACGCAACGCCACACCAGTCAGGACAGGCTCAACCCAGACCCGGATAGCCACGTCCGCAGGCAGAGGAAGGCCAGTTGTCGTGAGCTCATCCCCTGCCTGAAAACGGGTCTGGATGTAGACATCCCTGCTGGTGCAAGATGATGCAGTGACAGGATCAGGAACAGGATTGCACACAGGCACCTCCGCTGCGACCTGCGCTGCCTCCTGTCCCTGGTCCTGCACTGCACCACTAGCTCCAGTGGAATCCCCATCTCCAGACCCCGTCTCTGTTGCTTGCACGGCCTCCTCCTCCACCAAACCCCCCACCAACCTGGATGACTCCGTGCCATCTTCCCCCGTTGGGCCCTGTGTGGTCCCAGCTGCCCCTTCTGCTGCTGAGGAGTCCAACTCCAACCTCTGCCTCTTGGACCTCCCCCCGGCAGCTGCGGCCTGGGACACGGCACCGGACTCCTCACTCCCCGACGAGATCACAACCTGGGAGGGGAGCCGGGCCTTGCGTCTCCGGCTGGCGGTGCGATCCCCGCCGCTGTGCTCCACAGCACCTTCTCCGCCCTCTTCATCAGTTGACGCTGCAGACAGGGAGAAATAAAACACAGGCATCAGGGCACTGCACAATGGACACATACACACATGACAGTTGCACATGAGTGGCATTGGCAAACCTCAGACATGGCATCACAATTGGCAACATACGTCATTTCAACTTGCACACATGAGCCATACCACAGCCACATCGCAACTGCCAGCACCATCCATACACATACAACAGCATGAGCAGGCAAGGGTGAGCCAGACTTCACATGCAACACAGGGAGTGCACTACACATGCACGCACACCACCTCACTTGCATGCATGTGTACACCTCAGCCAACTGTCGCAGTGTTCAGATGGGCATCCATGTCACATCTGCCAATCAGGCTTCCACATCCCGCTGTCACATGCATCCATGTTACATCACTGTTGCACCCTTGTCAAATACACACACATGCACATGTACACAGTGCTGATACTTGCAGCTGAAAACAACATACATGCGTGACATCACTAACATGCTTACTTACATACACATTCATCCAAACATGTGTGCCCACACAACTGCATTTGGCATGCAAGCCTACACACACAAGCACCATCCATGCCTCACACATGACAGCCCTCGCATGTCTTAGCCTCACGGCCCTGTACACCCCCACCCATACTCAGCCCCATACAAACAGATGTGCAACCGGCACACTACTGGCACATCACCACAGGCACAGCTTACAATCATGATGCATGTACACTTACCGCTCGACTCCAGACGGGTCTGCCTCTCAAGGATCTGGACGTGGAGCACTGGGGATATGCGTTCCAGGACCCTCATCTGATCTTCCGACGAGTGGCCCCGGCGCCCCTTAGCATCCACTGCCTTCAAGAGGCGCCGGGCCTTGTTCAGGGTCCTGGACCTGAAGTCCTCCCAGCGCTTCTTGACATGTTGTAAGTCGCAGACTGCCACCCCCTCCGCGTTGATGGCAGTCACGATGTCCGTCCAGATCCAAGTCCGTCCTTCCTTATCGGCGCGCACACTTCCGAAGAGGGCATCATACTGCCACAGGACTTGCTCCACCAGGACACCAACTTCCCTGGCACTGAAGCTGGTGCCCCTCTGCCTCTCTGGCTGGGGGTTGTCAGTGGTGCCAGATGTTGCAGTGCCCGACATGACAACCCCAGAGGCAGGAGTGGGTGAGCAACTGGGTCCTGGGGCTGGGCTGTGGAGCGATGGAATCCCAGTCGGGAGTCTTGGGTTCCAGCAGGGGTGGTCACAGCAACAGCACCCCTGGCTGATGTGCAGGCAGAAAATGGCAGGGCATGTGGGCAGCAGGCAGTCAGGCAGCAGCAGATGGCAGGTGGGAGCGTGCTCGGGGCTCTGGGGGGCAGTAAATCGGCTTTCTGGGCAGGAGCGTGGTCTTCCGTGTGCTTACGCGTGGCCAGCTTGATAAGGAGTGATTTGGCACGTGAAAATCCTGCACGTCTGCGTGTAATTCGAGGAAAGGCCCTTAGCGCGTAAGTGCGTCTGCACGCATACGCGATTTCATTGGCCCAAAGGCCCCCATGCGCAGCTATGACATCACGCACATGGCCGTAGAGAATGGCGCATGTCAAAAAAAAGATACACGTCCGAGTGTCAAAGCGTGTAATTGGTGGAAATGGCCTCATCGCATATGCACGTCTGTGACGTGTGTATAAAAGGTACGTGTAGAACGCCATTTCCTTGTATGTGCTTTTCGTGGAGAGCGAGTGGGTGAAATCTGTACTTCTTGTCGGTTCACACGTGATTTACTTCACGGCGTTTCAAGTTCGTACTCCCTTTTACCTCTGACAGCTTTTTCTCTTTTCCTCTTTTTCCTGAGCCTGTTTCTTCAAACAGCGTTCCCTTCTACCTTTGTCCTGTCTCCTCAGACAGCGTACAAATCTTCTTTTGGCCGGGGTGTTGCCAACGCGCACACGCGCATATTTTTCACGCTTTTGTTCCTGGCAGACGGTGAGTTGCACACATATTTAACATCTGTGCTTGCCCCGTGTGTCGCATACCCCTTCAGAGGTCATCCTAGGCTGCGTGTGACACGCATACGTTCATTCTTATTTTTCTGGGTGCCACAGCGTAGTGCAGGTTTATTTTTCCACACACGTGGTCTAGGAGGGGTTGCATGCACCTTACTTCCCTTTTTTGGGGTGCCTGTGCGTTGCGTGACCCGTCATCTTTCCCCAGGGGTGACAAACAGCCTTGCTAGAGCACTAGGGTACGATTACCATCTGGTACCCAACCCCTTTGACTCGCAATTGCCCAGGACAATAGTTCACATCGACTCCCATACGCACAATAACATCAGTACCATGGCTTGGAGGCGAACAAGCCGTAAGGGTGGCAAAGGTGGCCGAGCCCCAAGTGGCGGCCGTGGTGGATCCGGTAGGGGACGTGGCCGTGACTTGCAGGGTGCCCCTAGCCCCCCATGTGTGGAGGAGCAGTCAGGGACACCCATGCCCCCCCCTGGTTGAGGGTAACATGGCTGACACCATCCATGCTCAGCCCTTGTTGGACCAGCCCACTGTGGAACCAGACCTGGCACAGGGTGACTCCATATCTGACTTCCAGGTCAGCAGGTCTAGGCCACGTGCGCCGGTGCACGCTGGTGTCATCAGGCCACGTGGATCAGGGGCAGCTAGGTCATCTGCTGCCCCGCATAGGCAGTCTGGGGAGGCTGCAGGGGCAGCTGCGGCTCCATCCACCCCACCTCTCACACACCCAGCCAGGACAGTGTCGGTCCAAGTCCATCATGCTGACATTCCCCCTGACACCATCACACTTGAGCTAATGCCTGCACCAACTCCCATGCTGAGTGTGCAATCCCACACTCCTAGTACAGAGTCCACCGGGGCTCCTGCCCCTAGTGTCCAGAGCGGCGTAGGACACTCAGGATCACCACCACCTTCCAAGCGGAAGAGGAAGAGTGCTCGTCCAGTAGAGGCTGATGCCCCAGACACGGCTACACAGTCCGGCCCGTCAAGGAAGCCCAGCTTCAATAAGGCCGAACTGAATGCACTTGTAGAGTATGTGTCCGCACATGACCGCGAAATGGTGATTGTTGCAGGATCCAAGACCACACCTGCACAACGTCAGGCACACTGGCAGACCATCGCGGACATCATAAGTGCCCTTGGAATCATGAGGCGCACAGCTACTGAATGCTACAAGCGCTGGAATGACCTGAAGCGCAGGGCAAAGAATAAGCTGGCCTCAAGTCATGCCGCACCTCTAGTGACTGGAGGTGGGTCTCCAGCAGAGGACATAGAACTCACTCCACATGAGCAGGTTGCTGGGACCTACGTCACGGAGGAACAGATCCAAGGCGTGGGAGAACTGGCAGATTACGAGGCATTGTCCGGTGAGTGCACATGCATGTGTGTGTCATTCATGTGCATGGTGTGTGTGGGAGGGCTTCTGTTTGGGTGCCAGGTGAGGGTGTGTGTGCCTCAGTGGTAGGGTCACCCATGTGCCTCATCCAATACATTCTGCGCACCAGCATTTGGCTATAGCAGTATCCGTTCTGCCAACATTAGACATCCAGCCCAACACCACGCCAGTTGCCCTTGAAGTGTCATCTTGCCACAACATTGTTGCTTATTTTCCTCTGTTTATTCAGGCAGATTGTTTGCATACCACCACTTTTACTCAGCATTTCTCAGTCCTATTGTCACATGTCTGACATGGCTATGGTACAGTGGACTGGCTTTGTTTCCTGGACATGATTTGTTTAGACATGTCCCTGTGCGATAGGACCATTTTGGACTGGCAGCTCCAGGTTAAACATTTCAACCATTTCAATGAAAAAATCAATTTCATGAGCAAACTGGACTGAATGAACAATTGGTGCCCTCCTCTCCCTCTTCACTTTATGGCTAGGGTACATGCCATCTGTGTGATGGCATGTGTATTTGACCTGCCAAACACTGGTCAATGTGTGATGCCACTGCTAAGCAGCATGCAGCAAATGTGTTCATCTTCCATCTTGGTGTCATCAATGTGTGCCATCTGCCTACCCTTCACACGCAGTGAAGGTGCATGCATGGGAGGGTTTTAGTCATGTGGGACATGTGTCAATCAAGTACTGTTTCTGTAGCCTCTCAGCCCTAATTGTGTGCCATAGTGCTAATGCCTGTTTCCATTTGTTTTCTTTTATGTCTTTGCAGGGGATGATGCACTTAATACTGCTGGGGTTGTGGAGATGGTGCAGACCCAGGAGGGGTCTGAGGCCCGACCGATCACCAGTGAGGGACGTGGTGTGGTGGTGGGTGAGAGCCCACAACTGCTGCTGGTCGTGCTCTCAAGGGGTGTCTCTGGCTGCACCTCCCCCGAGCTGTATTCAGGTGTCGATTCGGATGATGAGACCTATGTGCCGTCGCAGGTGAGTGTTCCTGGGAGGGATTCTGTTCTGTCCGACCCACCTGCACCAGGGTTAGAACCCTCAATGGGGATGTCAGTGTTGGCAGGTACGCCTTTGGTGGTTACGGATGCAGGGTCACACTCCGCAACATCTGATCCTGTTCCTGGGCCAGCAGATCAGAGGGGGAATGCAGTCCTGCAGCCTCAGGCAGTGCTGGCACAGCAAGGCGCAGTTCGCCTTGCCCCAGACAGGTGCGGTGCCCGCCGACGTGGTGGCCGTACGCCACCTGGCAATACCGCATGGGAGCAATCCATATACGGTATGGCAACCCAACAGGCAGCATCATCAGAGATGATGGCTCAGGCCATGGATAGGGTGGGCACTTCCATTGTCCCCCCTGAAAGGCTGATGGAGCGACTACAGCAGGCAACAGACTCCATCTGCCAGTCACACAGGGAGGACATGTTGGCGTCCGACAGGGACTGGCGGGCGGCACTGGCAACTCTGCGGGAAGCCATTTCCATAGAGTCCCAGGGCCACAGGGAAGCCCTGAGGGTGGAACTCCTTCACCTCAGGACGACTCTTGTTGAGCTTGAGGCTTCAACAAACAGAAGGACAGAACAGCAGCTGGAGCGTCTCACACATACGCTCTCAGCTGATATGCAGGCAACTAGGGCGGAGGTCCAGGCACCCTGTTAGTTGTTGCATGGTGACCTACGCACAATTATCCTCCAGAACGAGACCTACCACACCCGCATGCTTGCTGCCATGGAGGAACAGACTAGGGCTTTGTGTGGGCTGCCTCCCATAGTGCCACCTACTCCTGATGCAGCTGCAGAGGATGAGGAGAGTGACAGCAGTGATTCTCTCACAATAGGGTAGCCGTGTAGGCCATGATCCCATGGAGGTGTTTTTTTTTGCAAGATCCACACAGGTGGGTTTTGGTGTGCACCATGTCCTCGGACCTCCTGGGTGGCCTCCCCCACCCCCCCGGGCCCATTAATGGCCATTTTTGATTTTTTTTTTTTTTTTTTTGGACAGTGTGTTGCCTTGTGTGGCGCCTGTGGGCATACGCTATATTGTGGCTGTGCACATGCAGGCTTGTCATGAATTTGATTCAGATGCTTGGGTTTGTGTGACACACACCCCTCCTGCTTCCCGTTTCCATGGGCTTGCAAAGGGTGTGCCCAAGTGACATTGACGTACATGGTGACGTTGGACTCCCATTCGATGTGTGGGCAGCCTGTAGTCAATACTGTGTATACATTCATAGTGCATATTGTTGTTGTATTGTGCACTGCATGGTGTAGTGATATGTGCCTCTGCATCCATCTCATCCTCCTAATTTGCAGGTCCATTTCTCATGTCTTCACAAGGCGGTCCACCTTGGAACTGGAGTCCATGTTGTAAGCAGTGCACCTACACTCTTGCGTGGCGCTAACACTGTATACTTGGAAGTGTTCGAAGTGCTGGCATCATCAGGTAGTGAGGCTACCAATTTTTTAAGTCTGTAATGTCATGTTTAAGGTAAGTTGGAGGTTGTGTAGGTGATTGGTATTCTTGATAAGTATTTGGTAATGTGTGTTGTAGGTCCTGCATTACTGTGAGCATTTCATGTGTGGCCATGTTTCCATTAGGGACACTGTAGTTGGTGACACTTGGGGCATGTTGTGGGGATTAATATATTTGCTCTCACATTGCATGACATGCCATGGTGTGTTGTGTGGCCGTGCCGGGGAGGGGTTGGGTGACATGGCACTGTTCTCATGTGGTATTTTGCAAGTGGGTATTCATTTCTGCAGCATGGAAGTGTGTCTTTTGATGACACTGCATTGGTGGTGTTTGTGTAGGTAGGGATGCACACATTGTGACACTTCAAAATGAACAATCTCACGCTGCTATGGTTCTGACAGTTGACTGTGCCTTTGTTCATCATAATTGTCAGGTCGAGTCATCATTGCTTATCAGATGGTATGTGCCAGGGCTGTGTGCACTCCACAGGGGTGTGATTTCTATGTGAAGTAATTAGCCACCATCTGCGTACGGGCTGCCTCACCTTATGCCCTTTCCCCTCCCATGCGCAGCGGGCGTGCATGTGGTTGGGGATGTGGGGGCACCACCATGTCCACAGCCAGGCCCCGGCGTGTTGCAACATTGTGCAGGACACATGCTGCCACTATGATCCTGCACACTACTGGGGGCGTATATAACAGCTGCCCGCCAGAACGGTCAAGGGAGCGAAAGCGTGACTTGAGCACTCTGAATGTGCGCTCCACTATGCAATATGGGCTGTGTTGTATCTTACCCCGGGAGGCGTCAAGGGGTTCCGAATTGGCGTCATCATGTGGGTGCTCAGAGAGTAGGCACTGTCCCCTGGTGAGGAGGTGATGGGTATCATTAGTGGGGTAGTGACATAACTCTGCATCTGACATGCACGCATGTGCATTGGCATTCATACTCACCAAGCAGCCATGTATCGCCATGCCGCCCAGCTTCTAGGTCCCGGCTTAGGGTAGACATTCGGTAAATGAAGCTGTCGTGGGTGGACCCTGGATAGTTGGCATATACTGAGGTGATGATTCCCTTGGCATTACATACTACCTGCACGTTGATGGAATGCCGGTGCTTGCGGTTCCTATAGATGTGCTCAGATGCCCTGGGGGGACGTAGTGCCACATGGGTGCAGTCAATGGTACCTAGCACTTTGGGGAATTGTGCCACACCATAGAAATCCTGGGCGGCAGCCTGCCTTTCTGCAGGTGTCCTGGGCAGGTATATGTGCCTACGGACTGATGGGCGTGCAGTGATGATGTTCAAGACCTGGTATAGGCAGCGTGACTGCGTGGCCTGTGACACCCCACCCACTATGGCACTTGTCCGCTGAAATGATCCTGTGGCCAAGAAGTGCAGTACATTGAGGACCTTCTCCAGGGGGCTGAGTGCTTGGGAGCACAGGGTGGGTGATGTGAGGTCATCCTCTCACTCACTGACCAGGTCCAGTGTGGTGGAAACCTGTACCTCCCATACACCTGGTCATCAGGCATCCCAAAAAGGCTGGTTCTGGGAGTGAACATTCAGGCCCTCACTATCCTCCTCCTCCTCCTTTGGTAACCCACGGCCACTGCTGCTAGGAACGGTATATTTATCCTGGCGTCTGAGCTTGTTTGTTGCTTGTGCGCACTTTTATGCTGCGCGGGTCGACATACGCCTGCTTCATGCTGGCGTACGTGTTTCAGGATTGGACCATTTATTTTTCGGCGCGTTGTAGGCGAACGTGTGAATCTTCCCGCCCACCCCAGGAATACATGTAGCACGCTCTCCCAGGCCCATTCGTGAGTAAATATTCCCGCCCACCCCTGGAATACACGTACCCCACTCTCACAGGCCCAGTCGCGTGTGGAAGTTCACACGCACACCGAAATACACATACCCTGCAAAATCGCGTTGTGAAATTTCACACGCACCACGAAATACACGTACCAAGGGCAATCGCGTGTGGAACTTACCGCGAACCCCGTAATACACATAGCCTGCTGTTATCGCGTGTGGAAGTTCACGCGGACACATTATACACGTACCCTGATGGTATCGCATGGGAGACTACCTGCGCACCCCAGAAATACACGTACCCAGGCAAATCGCATGGCTAGGGGGTGGGGGTGGTGGGAGACATGTGTGGGGGCCTGGTGGAGGCTGCCCTGCACTGCTGGTGGGTGGGGGTACTGGGGGACATGAGTGGGGGCCTGGTGGAGGCTGCCCCTGCACTGCTGGGGGGTGGGGGTGGTGGGAGACATGAGTGGGGGCCTGGTGGAGGCTGCCCCTGCACCGCTGGTGGGTGGGGGTGCTGGGGGACATGAGTGGGGGCCTGGTGGAGGCTGCCCCTGGATGCTTGTGGGTGGGGGTGCTAGGGGACATGAGTGGGGGCCTGGTGGAGGCTGCCCCTGCACTGCTGAGGGGTGGGGGTGGTGGGAGACATGAGTGGGGGCCTGGTGGAGGCTGCCCCTGGATGCTGGGGGGTGGGGGTGCTGGGGGACATGAGTGGGGGCCTGGTGGAGGCTGCCCCTGCACTGCTGGTGGGTGGGGGTACTGGGGGACATGAGTGGGGGCCTGGTGGAGGCTACTCCTGCACTGCTGGGGGGTGGGGGTGGTGGGAGACATGAGTGGGGGCCTGGTGGAGGGTGCTCCTGGATGCTGGGGGGTGGGGGTGTGGGAGACATGAGGGGGGCCTGGTGGAGGCTGCCCCTGCACTGCTGAGGGGTGGGGGTGATGGGAGACATGAGTGGGGGCCTGGTGGAGGGTGCCACTGGATGCTGGGGGGTGGGGGTGCAGGAGGACATGAGTGGGGGCCTGGTGGAGGGTGCCCCAGGATGCTGGTGGGTGGGGGTGCTGGGGGACATGAGTTGGACATGAGTGGGGGCCTGGTGGAGGCTGCCCCTGCACTGCTGGGGGGTGGTGGTGGTGGGAGACATGAGTGGGGGCCTGGTGGAGGGTGCCCCTGGATGCTGGGGGGTGGGGGTGCAGGGGGACATGTGTGGGGGCCTGGTGGAGGGTGCCCTGCACTGCTGGGGGGTAGGGGTGGTGGGAGACATGAGTGGGGGCCTGGTGGAGGGTGCCCCTGGATGCTGGGGGGTGGGGGTGGTGGGGGACATGATTTGGACATGAGTGGGGGCCTGGTGGAGGCTGCCCCTGCACTGCTGGTGGGTGGGGGTGCTGGGGGACATGAGTGGGGGCCTGGTGGAGGGTGCCCCTATTATGCTGGGGGGTGGGGGTGGTGGGAGACATGACTGGGGGCCTGGTGGAGGGTGCCCCTGGATGCTGGTGGGTGGGGGTGCTGGGGGACATGAGTTAGACATGTGTGGGGGCCTGGTAGAGGGTTCCCTGCACTGCTGGGGGTGGGGGTGGTGGGAGACATGAGTGGGGGCCTGGTGGATGCTGCCCCTGCACTGCTGGGGGGTGGGGGTGATGGGAGACATGCGTGGGGGACTGGCGGAGGGTGCCCCTGGATGCTGGGGGGTGGGGGTGCATGGGGACATGTGTGGGGGTTCTGGTGGAGGGTGCCCTGCACTGCTGGGGGGTGGGAGTGGTGGGAGACATGAGTGGGGGCCTGGTGGAGGGTGCCCCTGGATGCTGGGGGGTGGGGATTGTGGGGGACATGAGTTGGACATGGGTGGGGGCCTGGCGGAGGCTGCCCCTGCACTGCTGGTGGGTGGGGGTGCTGGGGGACATGAGTGGGGGCCTGGTGGAGGGTGCCCCTGGATGCTCGGGGGTAGGGGTGCAGGGGGACATGTGTGGGGGCCTGATGGAGGGAGCCCTGCACTGCTGGGGGGTGGGGGGGTGGGAGACATGAGTGGGGGCCTGGTGCAGGGTGCCCCTGGATGCTGGGGGGACGGGGTGGTGTGGGACATGAGTTGGACATGAGTGGGGGCCTGGTGGAGGCTTCCCCTGCACTGCTGGGGGGTGGGGTGGTGGGAGACATGAGTGGGGGCCTGGTGGAGGCTGCCCCTGCACCTCTGGTGGGTGGGGGTGCTGGGTGACATGAGTGGGGGCCTGGTGCAGGGTGCCCCTGGATGCTGGGGGGACGGGGTGGTGTGGGACATGAGTTGGACATGAGTGGGGGCCTGGTGGAGGCTTCCCCTGCACTGCTGGGGGGTGGGGTGGTGGGAGACATGAGTGGGGGCCTGGTGGAGGCTGCCCCTGCACCTCTGGTGGGTGGGGGTGCTGGGTGACATGAGTGGGGGCCTGGTGGAGGCTGCCCCTGGATGCTTGTGGGTGGGGGTGCTGGGGGACATGAGTGGGGGCCTGGTGGAGGCTGCCCCTGCACTGCTGAGGGGTGGGGGTGGTGGGAGACATGAGTGAGGCTGCCCCTGGATGCTGGGGGGTGGGGGTGCTGGGGGACATGAGTGGGGGCCTGGTGGAGGCTGCCCCTGCACTGCTGGTGGGTGGGGGTACTGGGGGACATGAGTGGGGGCCTGGTGGAGGATACTCCTGCACTGCTGGGGGGTGGGGGTGGTGGGAGACATGAGTGGGGGCCTGGTGGAGGGTGCTCCTGGATGCTGGGGGGTGGGGGTGTGGGAGACATGAGGGGGGCCTGGTGGAGGCTGCCCCTGCACTGCTGATGGGTGGGGGTGATGGGAGACATGAGTGGGGGCCTGGTGGAGGGTGCCACTGGATGCTGGGGGGTGGGGGTGCAGGAGGACATGAGTGGGGGCCTGGTGGAGGGTGCCCCTGGATGCTGGGGGGTGGTGGTGGTGGGAGACATGAGTGGGGGCCTGGTGGAGGGTGCCCCAGGATGCTGGTGGGTGGGGGTGCTGGGGGACATGAGTTGGACATGAGTGGGGGCCTGGTGGAGGCTGCCCCTGCACTGCTGGGGGGTGGGGGTGGTGGGAGACATGAGTGGGGGCCTGGTGGAGGGTGCCCCTGGATGCTGGGGGGTGGGGGTGCAGAGGGACATGTGTGGGGGCCTGGTGGAGGGTGCCCTGCACTGCTGGGGGGTAGGGGTGGTGGGAGACATGAGTGGGGGCCTGGTGGAGGGTGCCCCTGGATGCTGGGGGGTGGGGGTGGTGGGGGATATGAGTTGGACATGAGTGGGGGCCTGGTGGAGGCTGCCCCTGCACTGCTGGTGGGTGGGGGTGCTGGGGGACATGAGTGGGGACCTGGTGGAGGGTGCCCCTGTTATGCTGGGGGGTGGGGGTGGTGGGAGACATGAGTGGGGGCCTGGTGGAGGGTGCCCCTGGATGCTGGTGGTGGGGGTGCTGGGGGACATGAGTTGGACATGTGTGGGGGCCTGGTAGAGGGTTCCCTGCACTGCTGGGGGGTGGGGGTGGTGGGAGACATGAGTGGGGGCCTGGTGGATGCTGCCCCTGCACTGCTGGGGGGTGGGGGTGAAGGGAGACATGAGTGGGGGCCTGGTGGAGGGTGCCCCTGGATGCTGGGGGGTGGGGGTGCATGGGGACATGTGTGGGGGTTCTGGTGGAGGGTGCCCTGCACTGCTGGGGGGTGGGAGTGGTGGGAGACATGAGTGGGGGCCTGGTGGAGGGTGCCCCTGGATGCTGGGGGGTGGGGATTGTGGGGGACATGAGTTGGACATGGGTGGGGGCCTGGTGGAGGCTGCCCCTGCACTGCTGGTGGGTGGGGGTGCTGGGGGACATGAGTGGGGGCCTGGTGGAGGCTGCCCCTGCACTGCTGGGGGTTGGGGTGGTGGGAGACATCAGTGGGGACCTGGTGGAGGGTGCCCCTGGATGCTCGGGGGTGGGGGTGCAGGGGGACATGTGTGGGGGCCTGATGGAGGGAGCCCTGCACTGCTGGGGGGTGGGGGGGTGGGAGACATGAGTGGGGGCCTGGTGCAGGGTGCCCCTGGATGCTGGGGGGACGGGGTGGTGTGGGACATGAGTTGGACATGAGTGGGGGCCTGGTGGAGGCTGCCCCTGCACTGCTGGTGGGTGGGGGTGCTGGGGGACATGAGTGGGGCCTGGTGGAGGCTGTCCCTGCACTGCTGGCGGTGGGGATGGTGGGAGACATGAGTGGGGGCCTGGTGGAGGCTGCCCCTGGATGCTGGGGGGTGGGGGTGGTGGGAGACATGAGTGGGGGCCTGGTGGAGGGTGCCCCTGGATGCTGGTGGTGGGGGTGCTGGGGGACATGAGTTGGACATGTGTGGGGGCCTGGTAGAGGGTTCCCTGCACTGCTGGGGGGTGGGGGTGGTGGGAGACATAAGTGGGGGCCTGGTGGATGCTGCCCCTGCACTGCTGGGGGGTGGGGGTGAAGGGAGACATGAGTGGGGGCCTAGTGGAGGGTGCCCCTGGATGCTGGGGGGTGGGGGTGCATGGGGACATGTGTGGGGGTTCTGGTGGAGGGTGCCCTGCACTGCTGGGGGGTGGGAGTGGTGGGAGACATGAGTGGGGGCCTGGTGGAGGGTGCCCCTGGATGCTGGGGGGTGGGGATTGTGGGGGACATGCGTTGGACATGGGTGGGGGCCTGGTGGAGGCTGCCCCTGCACTGCTGGTGGGTGGGGGTGCTGGGGGACATGAGTGGGGGCCTGGTGGAGGCTGCCCCTGCACTGCTGGGGGTTGGGGTGGTGGGAGACATCAGTGGGGACCTGGTGGAGGGTGCCCCTCGATGCTCGGGGGTTGGGGGTGCAGGGGGACATGTGTGGGGGCCTGATGGAGGGAGCCCTGCACTGCTGGGGGTTAGGGGGGTGGGAGACATGAGTGGGGGCCTGGTGCAGGGTGCCCCTGGATGCTGGGGGGACGGGTGGTGTGGGACATGAGTTGGACATGAGTGGGGGCCTGGTGGAGGCTGCCCCTGCACTGCTGGTGGGTGGGGGTGCTGGGGGACATGAGTGGGGCCTGGTGGAGGCTGCCCCTGCACTGCTGGCGGTGGGGATGGTGGGAGACATGAGTGGGGGCCTGGTGGAGGCTGCCCCTGGATGCTGGGGGGTGGGGGTGCTGGGGGACATGAGTGGGGGCCTGGTGGAGGCTGCCCCTGCACTGCTGGTGGGTGGGGGTGCTGGGAGACATGAGTCAGGGCCTGGTGGAGGCTGCCTGTGCACTGCTGGGAGTTGGGGGTGCTGGGGGACATGAGTGTGGGCCTGGTGGAGGGTGCCCCTGGATGCTGGGGGGTGGGGGTGATGGGTGACATGATTGGGGGCCTGATGGAGGGTGCCCCTGGATGCTGGGGTGTGGGGGTGCTGGGAGACATGAGTGGGGGCCTGGTGGAGGGTGCCCCTGGATGTTGGTGGGTGGGGGTGCTGGGGACATGAGTTGGACATGAGTGGGGGCCTGGTGGAGGCTGCCCTTGCACTGCTGGGGGGTGGGGGTGGTGGGAGACATGTGTGGGGGCCTGTTGGAGGGTGCCCTGCACTGCTGTGGGTGGGGGTGCAGGGGGACATGAGTGGGGGCGTGGTGGAGGGTGCCCCTGGATGCTGGGGGGTGGGCGTGCAGGGGGACATGTGTGGAGGCCTGGTGGAGGGTGCCCTGCACTGCTGGGGGGTGGGGGTGGTGAGAGACATGTGTGGGGGCCTGGTGGAGGGTGCCTTGCACTGCTGGTGGGTGGGGGTGCTGGGGGGCATGAGTGGGGGCCTGGTGGAGGCTGCCCCTGCACTGCTGGGGGCTGGGGGTGGTGGGAGACATGTGTGGGGGCCTGTTGGAGGGTGCCCTGCACTGCTGTGGGTGGGGGTGCAGGGGGACATGTGTGGGGGCCTGGTGGAAGGTGCCCTGCACTGCTGGGCGGTGGGGGTGGTGGGAGACATGTGTGGGGGCCTGGTGGAGGGTGCCCCTGGATGCTGGGGGGTGGGGGCGCCGGGGGACATGAGTGGGGGCCTGGTGGAGGGTGCCCCTGGATGCTAGGGGGTGGGGGTGCAGGGGGACATGTGCGGGGGCCTGGTGGAGGGTGCCCCTGGGGGGTGGGGGTGGTGGTGGGAGACAAGAGTGGGGGCCTGGTGGAGGGGGCCCTGCACTGCTGGGGGGTGGGGGTGATGGGTGACATGAGTGGGGGCCTGGTGGAGGGTGCCCCTGGATGATGGGGGGTGGGGGTGGTGGGAGACATGAGTGGGGGCCTGGTGGAGGGTGCCCTGCACTGCTGGGGGATGGGGCTGATGGGTGACATGAGTGGGGGCCTGGTGGAGGGTGCCCCTGTACTGCTGGTGGGTGGGGGTGGTGGGAGACATGTGTGGGGGCCTGGTGGAGGGTGCCCTGCACTGCTGGTGGGTGGGGGTGCTGGGGGACATGAGTGGGGGTCTGGTGGAGGGTGCCCCTGGATGCTGGGGGGTGGGGGTGCTGGGAGACATGTGTTGGTGATCAGTAGTGCAAGGTGACATGTGGGTTGGCTGGGGGGCATGGCCATGCTTGATGGGTTACAATAGCAAAACAAAAGAGTTGATGGCTGGAAGGTTAAGAATAAATCTTGACCTCTGGCATTGCTCTGGGCAACCCTCCAGACCATCGTTCTTCGCCTGCCAAGCCATTACAAAAGGGGAAAAACCATATGCAAATCAGGATTGGTCCCACCCCCAAAGGGGTAGTCCAGCCCGAACTGCTAGGTCACATCCCTTTTGCACGAGACCACAAGCATCCCCAGACATGTTTCAGCCTTGTTGGGCGTCATCAGTGAGGAGTAGCTTGGGTCTCTAGGCCCAGCAGGCAAGGGACCCACGTCTGGGCATACCATTCCCACTCAGGGTGACAATAGCAAAACAAAAGAGTTGATGGCTGGAAGGTTTAGAATAAATCTTGACCTCTGGCATTGCTCTGGGCAACCCTCCAGACCATCGTTCTTTGCCTGCCAAGCCATTACAAAAGGGGAAAAACCATATGCAAATCAGGCTTGGTCCCACCCCCAAAGGGGTAGTCCAGCCCGAACTGCTAGGTCACATCCCTTTTGCACGAGACCACAAGCATCCCCAGACATGTTTCAGCCTTGTTGGGCGTCATCAGTGAGGAGTAGCTTGGGTCTTTAGGCCCAGCAGGCAAGGGACCCACGTCTGGGCATACCCTTCCCACTCGGGGTGACAATAGCAAAACAAAAGAGTTGATGGCTGGAAGGTTTAGAATAAATCTTGACCTCTGGCATTGCTCTGGGCAACCCTCCAGACCATCGTTCTTCGCCTGCCAAGCCATTACAAAAGGGGAAAAACCATATGCAAATCAGGCTTGGTCCCACCCCCAAAGGGGTAGTCCAGCCCGAACTGCTAGGTCACATCCCTTTTGCACGAGACCACAAGCATCCCCAGACATGTTTCAGCCTTGTTGGGTGTCATCAGTGAGGAGTAGCTTGGGTCTCTAGGCCCAGCAGGCAAGGGACCCACGTCTGGGCATACCCTTCCCACTCAGGGAGACAATAGCAAAACAAAAGAGTTGATGGCTGGAAGGTTTAGAATAAATCTTGACCTCTGGCATTGCTCTGGGCAACCCTCCAGACCATCGTTCTTCGCCTGCCAAGCCATTACAAAAGGGGAAAAACCATATGCAAATCAGGCTTGGTCCCACCCCCAAAGGGGTAGTCCAGCCCGAACTGCTAGGTCACATCCCTTTTGCACGAGACCACAAGCATCCCCAGACATGTTTCAGCCTTGTTGGGCGTCATCAGTGAGGAGTAGCTTGGGTCTCTAGGCCCAGCAGGCAAGGGACCCACGTCTGGGCATACCCTTCCCACTCGGGGTGACAATAGCAAAACAAAAGAGTTGATGGCTGGAAGGTTTAGAATAAATCTTGACCTCTGGCATTGCTCTGGGCAACCCTCCAGACCATCGTTCTTCGCCTGCCAAGCCATTACAAAAGGGGAAAAACCATATGCAAATCAGGCTTGGTCCCACCCCCAAAGGGGTAGTCCAGCCCGAACTGCTAGGTCACATCCCTTTTGCACGAGACCACAAGCATCCCCAGACATGTTTCAGCCTTGTTGGGCGTCATCAGTGAGGAGTAGCTTGGGTCTCTAGGCCCAGCAGGCAAGGGACCCACGTCTGGGCATACCCTTCCCACTCAGGGTGACAATAGCAAAACAAAAGAGTTGATGGCTGGAAGGTTTAGAATAAATCTTGACCTCTGGCATTGCTCTGGGCAACCCTCCCAGGGGGTTGCCTGTGGGACATGAGCAGGGGTGCAGGGTAGTCCCCTGTGGTGTGGGCTGCCTGCAGGGGCCGTGGAGGGTGTAGAGGGAACACCTGGGAGGACCCACAAGGCCAAATCACGTGTAGCATTCCCCGGCACCACCGAAATACACGTACCATGCTGAAATCGCATGTGAATCTTCCCGCGCACCTCGGAATACACGTACTCAGGCCAATCGCGTGTGGAAATTCCCGCGCACCCAGAAACACATGCACACGCTATTTTTCACACAGCGGGTGTCCGTGTTTGTCGGTACCCCTTTGCACCTCATTTGTCCTAGAGGGCCACTGTATGGACCATTCATCATGGCTGTATATGGGTGCTTTTTGTTAGTGCACATTTTGGCGCACATTTATTTCAGGCGCAGGGACGCTACCGCCCTCTTTCTTGTGGCGTACTTGTTTGGCCCTGTGCGCATCTTTCACCGTGCGATGGTTTGCCCTATTCGATTCCATGAATACGGGTTGTAGGCGAGCGTGTGGGCGTTCCACGCACTTGCCTCCTGTACTTCCCCCGTGACGCCCATGTTTTCATGCGTTGTTCCCCATTGCGAGTTTTACGCCCCGTGTTCTGCCTACTTTTGTGATGTGCGCCGCGCTATGTGCGATTTCGCAGTGGTTGTGGCGCACGCTGTTGGATGACCTGTGCGCCGGCGTGTGCGGCGCACTTTTTCAGCGCACATCCAATGTTTTTCTCGCGCACGCACTTCCATGAATTGATGTGCGCTGGTTTCCCTGCGATTTTTGCACTTGCACTGCGATTTTCGCACTTTTACTGCGAATCGCACGTTTTGGCACCTCTGCGCGGGAATTTTCGGCGCACATTAATTCCATGAATCGACCCCTTAGTCTTGTTGTGGCTTGCTCACACATGGGTAGTCTCATACCATGTGCATCTTGTTTGTCTGTGGCACTAATTTCCATTATTGGTTGCATTTCTTTATTTAACATTATTTCATTGAATTTGAAACAGCTTGCAAGAGTTGGCATTAAGGCCATACAATTGACATTTGTATGGGCTAATTGTTCCATAACATCTGTAGCACATGCATTATAGCCATAAAGTGCATGAATGTGCCAGGTTTTCAATATTGCTTGTGCTTCTTTCGATAGTATACCAACTCTAATACTTTTCAAGATGTTGGCATAAGTGAGATCTGCAGATTGCCGCATGTTTTCTGTTAATTCTCTGTATTGGAAATGTTGCCAAAGGTTGACATTTCCATTGCTACCAACAGTTTTACGGCAGAGTTTGGGTCCTAATGTTTTAAAAATAGGCTCGCCTTTTACTGGTGTAAATTGAAGAAGATCTCCGAAAACAATAATGTGTTTTCCTGCAAAGAGCTCTTCGTAGTTTTTTTTTTAGTACTTCTTGTAATCTGACGTGAATCAAAGCCAACATTAGGTTGGGCACCATGCTCACTTCATCTATTAGTAGCATTTTCATTTGTTTGAATGCTCTGCGTAGTTCCATTGCAACTTCTGTAGAAAGTTTGTAATAATCTAATTTGTTTTGGTGTTCTACTGGCAGGAGTAGTAATCGGTGTAAAGTGACACCGCCTATGTTGTAGGCAGCTAAACCTGTGGGGGCAGTGACAACAGCTGACAGTTTGTTGTTTGTCAATTGTTGAAGGAACTTACTGATGATTTTGATTAGGAATGTTTTGCCAGAACCAGCTTCACCACTGACGTACAGTAGTATAGGTTTGTAATTTTGTCAGGTGCATTCTTTGTTTTCATGTTGCACAGCATGTGCAATTTCTTTTGTTACTTCTTGAAAAATGCTACGTTGCTCATCGTTTAGTTTTGATTGTAGTATAGTTAAGTCTTCTTTATCTTCATACTGAGACGTGGTGTTTTCTACTTCTGTTATAGCTAATTCTGCCTCATTTGTTATTAAAGGGTCTTCCAGTGGTTCTTGGCTTCCTGTTACAGAATGTTGACTACTGTCAGGAGTGTCCTTATCTAGTTGGGCCTGCAGTTCTTCTTCGTGTTGCTGTTCATTGTGCAACATTGTTTTGTACTGTGTAAAGTTTACATCAGTTAAAGTGCTTTCATTTGCTTTGAAAGTGTCTTCATATAAGTCATAGTTATCTAGTATTTCTTCTTCTTTTCTCCATGGTTTAAAGAGTTGTAGCAGGGACATGTAATATAGTTCTTTATGTTGAGGATTCTTTAATGACAATTTGATATGATTAATAAAATTTGGTTTTGTGAGTTTTACCAAGCTGCCATCACAGTTTGTCACTCTGTATTTATCTTTTTTTTTTCATCAGGTTTAATATTATTTTTGCATGTGAAGTTTTGGGCTAAGTGGTATAGACACATGGGCCCTCATTACAACCCCGGCGCTAAACCATGGAGCTATTAGCACCATGGTTGGTGCTGGTGTTGTAACGAGTCTGCCATGGTGGAATGGGGAAATACCGCCCATTTCCAAGGTTGGCGGGGCGGTAATTCCCCATGCCGCCATGGCCCTTCCCCATTCCCATTTTTGACCCATAGGGCTCATTGGGACTGGGGAAGGTGCTAATTAAGGCACAGTAAATTACGGTGCCGTAATGAGCTCCTAGGTCCCTTTGCGGGTTGTTTTTTTTTAAAGTGCAACCCACAAAGGGACCTCGTAATCAGGTGTTAACGGTTTAACGGCGCCGACACCTTTTACAGCGCCGTTAACCCCTTAACGCCTGGGTTGTAATGAGGCCCATGGTTTCCAAAGTATAACTTCTGTTTGGGTAGTATGTGTCCAATAAATAGTTTTTTTAAATGTCTTAGCTGTTGGGATCGTGTTTGGGTATTGTTTCTATATCTTCGTATGATTTTAGAACTCTTTTTCTAGCTTTAGCAGGACCAAGACTTAGCCATACTATAGTTTCAGATTTACCATACAATGCAGTACCAGTTAAACAATCTGCTGCTTCATAGGATCCACATTCTCTATGGGAGAGCATTTTTATGCCCAAGCTGTATAATTTCTGCAACTCTGTTTTATCTGATGACAGGTCATTCCAGAGGTCTTGGAGCTCTGTTTTTTCTGCTTTGGTTAAGTATGCTGTAACATATCATGCAACTGCAGTGGAAATTTCTGCAATGTACTGCACATCTATGTTTGCATTCCATAAGTGGGCAATGATTGCATTGTAATCATTGATATATTTTTCTTCTTCTGTTTTTTTTTTATGTAATATGTATTTGTAGGTACACTATGTCTAACTGAAGACATGAGGTTGTTCACTTGACCTGTATTTGTAACTGGTCTAGGGAAACCAAAGCGGCATTTGCTGTAGTATTTCCCTTTGTTTTTGTATTTGCAACGACAATATTTGCCACATTTGTGTCTTTGAAATTGTAGAATTTGTGCACGAAGATCACTATTTGTGGCTTCTGATGGAATTTCACAAGTGACATATTTTTCAATAAACTGTAAAACAGTGGCATCACTGTCTTGACCAAATTTAGGAGCATCTTTAATCCATAAAAGCGTGTGGATATGTGGTGCTCCTCTGGCTTGGTATTCTTTTCTCCAAAAGAAGTGTTGCACTTCTCCAAGGGGAGGAACAGTTTTATTTCAAATAAAGTATAGCATAGCAATGAAGCGATGGTGAAAATATCTTGAAATCACATATAATAGGATCCAGAGAACAAAGTTCTCAAGGTGTTAGTATATCTATGTTTGTTTTGTTTTTGTTTGATATGCGTAGGAAATCATGTAAATCTTCCCATGCATATTCTGCACAACTTAATGTAACAAACCAAGTGTGTGGGCCAAGGTTTCTGATCATTCAATGTACATCTCCATGACGTCAAAACCAGTACTCTTTAGTACCACACACATTTGCTAATAGATTTGTAATATTTGATTGTAAAACCTCATCTTTTTGTTGCACTTTTTGTAATTATTGTGTAGCTGACATATTTTGAAAGTGGGATCCTGATTTTAATGTGTGTGCAACTCCGTAACATAAAGTTGCTAGTTCACTTGCAAAGAGTAGGTGGAATATGTATTCCACATTTTGTGTAAATCTGGGATCTTCAGAATACATCCGTAATCAGCGGTATTCTGATGCAGATATTTGAATAGGCCTATCATCGTACCTTCCTCCTTTGCCAGTAGGAAAGAGTAGAGGAAAAGCACGTGCTTCTATACTTTTTTCCCATATGCTGATTGGTGATTCTTTTGTTTGACGCATTTGGTATGTAATGGATGAATTGTATAATGCTCTAAAGTATTTGATATTGAAGTAGGATCTAGGAGCTCAAGTTGACCAGCTTCTTGTGTCTCTTGAATTATTCAGTTGTATCCTTCAAGTTTTCTTCAATATTCATTTCTGTGTAGTATTCATTATTTTCTTTAAGATATTGCAAGGCTTGTCTAACTTTATGTAAATCTACCAGCTATTGCCATATTTTTTTGTCTTTTGTAGGTACTCCATTTACTAAGATAATTAAATATTGATGCATTGGACGTTGCACTCCTAGAGTGTGCCCATTTTCTTTTAGATCTAATGGTAAACACATTACTTTTCCACGAATACCTTTCACTAATTCAGAGGGAGGTCATTTTGCTGTTTTTGGTTCAAGGCGTTTTATTGCTTGAAATGGGTGTACTGTTTGAATTATGATGCTCTCGAAATAAATTACGTTGTTGTAGGGGTTTTGGTAGTGGATATAATTCCAAATTATTTATGATAGCACGTGAAGGAGTTTGGTTGTTGTCAAGTTTTGTAGTGCAGTAACTGCAAAGTATTAAGGGCTCAGTTATTTCGTATTTGTTTTCTGCTATAGGATAGAGAGCTAATTCAAACCATTTAGAATCTTCATTGTCTTCTATTTTGTATGATAGGTCTACAGTTTTTGTGTTACTTTTATAAACAGTTCTGCGGCAACATACACACACATGATTTGGTACTCCAGCTGATGTACTTTTAAATGTTAGTATTTCTTTTTTGTATGTGTGTAGTAAAAGGTTGCCATGCGTAGAATTTTTGCTAATTTGGTTTAAAGCTATTTAATTTTGTAAGTGGCTTTCACTTCCAAAATATTTTTTCTGGATATAGTCGATTTCTTCAAGTAGGTATTTTGCTGTACCATGTGGAAGAAGGTTCTTTAAATTGGCTAGTGCTAAAGCAGGACTTTTAGCATCGTACAGTTTATAGACAAAATTTCTTATAGTTGAATGATGTGTTGATATCCTTTTGATATCATGGAAGGTGGTTTTGCAAATAGGTCCTGTAATGCAGGCCAATGAATGTCCTTGTAGTCCTTTGTACTTGCGCACTGGACAGGTATCCATATTTTGCAGTTGTTTAATTTTGATTTTGTCTTTGCCTTTCACATATTGATTGAGGAATTGGCGTAAAGACTTGAAAAATATTTTGAGAATGGTACACATTGACGTGCATGGCCATTTGTACACTAGACGTTCTGAATCAGTTGAATGGAGAGGTAATTCTAAGTTTCCAGGGCATATTTTTGTAAGCAGTACTACTTGTTCCATTATGGTATTATTAACTTTTTCATAACCTCGACCACTGCTATGTATGGCAATTGTATTTGTTTGCTTTTGTTTGTATGCTTCTTCATTAAAGTATGGTTCTGTGCTTGTAGTGTGGCTCCATTCACCTCCACAGATATTTAAAAAGTTCTTTCTGTTGACATTTCGTTTATTGAGAAGTCTTTTTTGTAATTTAGTCATTAGTTTTGTTAGTGGTTTCATTTTGTTTAACACTAAAATAAATAACTTTCTTTTGTGAAGAATTGCACTGTCTATCAACGCTTCTAAGATTAATTTCCTACGATAGGTTTTAAGGGTTGAACCTGGTTTCTCTCCTGTTTTTATAAGATTTTGAAGGACTCTGTGACGGAACATTTTGGCTAAAATACTTTTCTTGGTATGTTTACTTTGCACTATATCAAGATTTATAGAAGCAGTTGTATCTGTAGTGATAGCTGATTTTTTGTTAATTGTTTTCTGGTTTGTTTTACATTTTGATAGAGGACGCAAAGTTTCTGTACTTGAAACTTCTTTTGTTTCACTAAATGACTGTATTAGCTGTTTTGTTTCAACCTTTCTTATACATTCTGCTAGAGAAGGATGCTTATGTTGGACACTTCTATTTTCATTTGTTCTGCTTCTGCATTGCTTTCTACAGACATGATTTTTGGTAGGCATTCTTTAGGGTATGTTGAAAAAAATAAAGAAGGTATGGGTTGAGGTGTTCTGCAAAGTATGTGTGCTGTGTGCATGAGTGTTTGAGTAAGATGATAAAGATGTATGTAATAGTGTGTGATTGTGCATTGGGCAACTATCACTACCACTGGCATGGATCGGTATTCGTGAATTAATGTGTTACTAAACTGGGGTTCATATGACAGAAATAAGTAAGCTAGTGGTGTGGAGAAGTACAAATAGTAAATCTAATGCTATACAATTAAAACAGTTGTTTGTTCTATAACATCAAAATTCTAGCGGCTGAGTTGGGTAATTTGTGTGTCGAAAAATAGGAATTTGTGGGCCATTCTGGCTATAAATCGTTGTTTAAGAAGGGATTTTTGTACAGAATTGTACACAATCTCTATTTTTAGGCAAAGAAATAGCATGAATTAACCTTACAGTGTGTTTGAGTAATAATACAAATATTATGCTGGTATTCAACTTACTTTTTTTCAAAATGAGCAGGTTACTTCTTAGTTGTTCTTTGTACTTCAAATTCGGCGCTTCTTTTCAGGAGAATGGTCTTCACTGCAATTGTAAAAGAAAAAAATTGGTAATTGTGTTTGTATATAGCACTGTTTTTAATTTATACATTGATTTTTTTAATTGACATCCTCAATGCCTTCCTCAAAACCATTAAATATCTTATTCGCATAAAATACGTCGCACAAGTTGAATACATATCATATGTTATTAATGAATAAACTGTATTGCAATGACTAACTGTAGCAAACAAAGGGGCCGATTCATGGAACAAAAGTGCGCCGAAAATCCATGCGCAAGCAGGCGCAAGGAAGCGCAAGTGCGAGAAACGCAGCGCATGCGCTCGTGTGCGATTCAAGGAAGATGCTGCGCGTGTTTCCCGTTGTCCGTCTGCCCAATCCAGCCATGGCGCACGCAGGCATACACGGCGTGCGCTACGTGCACAGCAAAACCGCACATAGCGCAACGCACACAACCAAAGTGGGCGGAACAGTGGGCGTAACACGCGGAATGGGGAATAACGCGTGAAAAAGAAGGCGTAACTGGGGAAGTACTGCAGGGAACTACACGGAATGCACACACGCACGCGAACAACCCGTATTCATGGATCCGAATATGGGAAACCCGCGCACGGCAAAAGACGCACACAGGCGTCAACGCGTCCGCCACACGAAGGCAGGCGGAAGCATCCCCGCGCACAGTATAAAAGTGCGTGGAAACAACAAACACGTATATACAGCTACGATGAATGCCCCATTTGTCGCAGCACTCATCGTGGGAGGAGGAGAATAGCCAGGGCCTGCATTTTCTCCCCCCGGACTAGCCTTTACGGGATGCCTGATGACCAGGTCTATGGCAGGTATAGGTTTCCACCCCACATCATCCTAGACCTGGTCAGGGAGTGGGAAGATGACCTTACATCCCCCTTACATCCCCCACCCTTTGCTCCCAAGCATTGAGCCCCTTGGAGAAGGTGCTCAATGTCCTGCATTTTTTGGCCACTGGGTCATTTCAGCGGACTACTGCCATAGTGGGGGGGTCTCACAGGCCACACAGTCACGCTGCCTACACCAGGTACTGGCAATCATGACAGCGCGCCCCTCAGTCCGCAGGCACATATACATGCCCAGAACACCCGCAGAAAGGCAGGCCGTTGTCCTGGATTTTTTCAGGGTGGCACACTTCCCCAAAGTGCTCGGTGCCATAGATTGCACCCATGTGGCCCTACGTCCACCTAGGGCCACTGAGCACATCTACAGAAACCGCAAGCACTGGCATTCCATCAATGTACAGGTGGTATGCGATGCAAAGGGAATCATCACCTCTGTCTATGCAAACTACCCTGGCTCCACCCATGACAGTTTCATATACAGAATGTCTGCCCTGAGCCGGGCCCTGGAAGCTGGGCAGCATGGCGACACCTGGCTCCTAGGTGAGTACAAATTCCCTTGCACATGCATGCATGTCACACACACACACACACAAATAAACAAACCACAATAATCACAACCATTTACACCTCCCCAGGGGACAGTGCCTACCCTCTGAGCAACCACATGATGACGCCAATCCGGAACCCCACCACACCACCCCAGGTAAGATACAACACCACCCATATTGCAACCAGGGCCATAGTGGAGCGCACATTTGGAGTGCTCAAGTCACGTTTCCGCTACCTTGACCGCTCTGGCGGGCAGCTACTCTATGCACCACCAGTAGTGTGCAGTATCATTGTGGCCGCATGTGTCCTGCACAATGTTGCAACACGGCAGGGCGTCCCGGTGGACATGGTGGTGCCCCCACATCCCCAACCACAGGCACAGGCGATGCCCATGGGAGGGGACAGGGCACGTGGCGAGGAAGCCCGGACCCAGCTTGTGGCCACATTTTTCACCTAAACTCCCACCCCTGCGGAGTGCACACAGGCCTGGCACATACCAGGTGACAATCGATGATGACAAAGAGACAGTCAACTGTCACAACCCTACCACCCTGAGATAGTTGCCATGGAAGTGCCACATTGTCTGCATCCCTAGCTACTTAAACACAAGCTCTCCTGTGTGACCAAAAGGCACACATATGATATGACATGATATGGCCTATACATAAGTATTTCAAGGTGCGATGAGGCAGGGAGGGGGGAACAAGGGAAGACAGACAACAGCACTACTAGGCCAGGTGTCATTTAGATTGTGCAAGTGCAGGGGTAGGGGGAAGGGAAAAGTGCAAGGGGAAGGGTGGGGGGGAGTGCATTACAGGGGAAGTAGACTAAAAAGCAAATACATAGGCCAGCTGGTGGCAACTGCAAAGGTAAGTGCAGACAAGTGCTAGGAAGGGGGGGCTGTAGTGATAGAGAGACAGTACCGCAGTGCAGGGGTTGCCAGGGAGGCAGTGCAAGTGGAGAGTGGCTGGGCCAGGGACCGAGGTCGGTGAGAGTGGCCCAGTTGCAGATCCAGTGCAGTTCCAGTGAAGAATTTTGCAAGGGAGAGGCAGAGAGAAAGCAGAAGCAAAGAGGAAGGTCTTGAGGTGCTCCCCGAACCGGAGATGGTTCCCCTCAAGTTCCAGTGAGGAAGGAAGACTGTTCCAGAGGGAGGGCCCTGCTGCGGAGAGAGATCTACCCCCAGCTAGTTGCTCTGAGAAGCGGATGACCCTGACATGCAAGGTGTGCATCACACACACCTGCAAAATAGGCCATGGCCATCACTGTTATGTCACTCAAACCCTCCCAAACCACAACATGACATGGCAAGCAATACCCATACACCAACACAGTAACAATAAGGTACACATTGCCATGTCCAAAATGTACAGTGGCATCAGACAATGATGCCTGACCTGGAATCAGATGAAATGACAGACCAACAACCTCCCACCCAAAAGAAGAAATTTCCAAATGCATTACAAGAGTAGTAGACGTAACATAACAATGAATGCCTGTCTACATGCACATTGTGCATTGCAAAATCAACACTGCAGCTTCTGTGTGCTGTGTCCTACTCCTGCAACACACTGCTCAGCGCACAGCACAGTGAACAGCCATTGTGTGTGATGCACACCCTGAGCATCACATCTAAGCGACAGACCACATCAAAAAGCAAATTAGGCATGTACAGGATCCATAATTGGTCACAGAACATGTGCTGCAGGGACACAGTGGGCTCCAGAAGGCAAACAGTGTACACATGGATATGCAAGGGTGGGAGTACATGTAGTGCATCAGAGTGCAAGTGTGTGGGTCAGCAAGGACATGCACTCAACATATGCATGTGCAATCAAGTGACCATCAGTGTTCTCTACACATCACATGTGAACATTCACCATGTGTACACCCCAGCATGTCAAACCATAACTATCCCCTCGCACCTGAAAGGTAAACACAACACATGAACAGGCATTGATCAGCAGAACACAACATGTACATAGGATACCACCATTACAATGTCAGGGTTCCCATCACACTGCAGGGCAAGGGACTATCAACAACAACCCCCGCCCCTCCCTCACAAATGACCATGACCCACTGAACAACTGCACCTGGGTCATGGAGCCTTCAACCCTCAATTCCACCTGGCCACAGGATCACATTTACCCTTCGTCACCATCTCCCACTTTGTGTGTAAAAAGGTGCCTGCACCCTCAGAATCCACACTCATTTCCAAAATCACAAAATCCAAGGCATAAAAATGAACCAGAACACCCTCCAGTAGAGGACTTGACGTAGCAGTACCTCACAAAGGCCAACTACTACCTCAAAGATGCAACAACCAAGGTAGCAGAGTAAAACAATGTCACAACAGGATGTGAACCATGTGTGGTACATAACATAGGATGATGCACAATGAACGGATGTGTACTGTCACAGGTCCCGTGTACAGGCGCGGGAGTGTCACGAAACAACCACCCCCACTGTGTCCCGGGTGCCTGCAAGGTCAAACTCACACAGGCCCCTGAGACCCTGGTGGAGAAGGAGGTTCAGGGATATGCAGTCGGGACAGGTGTTGGCACACTGGATAACTGGAATGAGTGGCAGGAGAAGGGAGGAGGAATGACACATGAAAGTAGGGAATGCACGAAAATGTACTACCTGCATGAACACATACACAATCCAAACAAACTTGGACATCATTGTCATGGCCTTCTGTAGTCCAGGCTTAGGAGTGGTACGAACCAACCACCGCCTCTAGGGTTTTGGCGCCTGCAAGTTCGGGGCTTACACAGGCATCCGCAACCCCAGCGGGGAAAGAGGGTTAGGGAACGTTGCTTGGATAGGTACGGGAAGCAGAAACACTGGGTAGAGGGTACAGGGTTCAAAATTGCATAGGATTCCGAGTGAATAGAGGGAAAAAAACATACCAAATTGAATCACACATACATCCATGCATTAGTGCACCCCCCAGCAAGCCTTTGCAGAGCAGTTTGAAATAAAAACAACAAGACACTTAGCTCTGGTTTTGAGTGCTGGCCTCCTGCCTGCGCACTCTCAGGTCCGGTCACAGGAGCACTGCAATGCTGCAAAGAGAGCCACAGTCAACAACCTGTATGTGCCAATTACACAAAAACACACCACCAAACATGCCCCATAGCAACAAACTACTCTACAAACAGACAATCTGGTGTAGATGCTTCGTACCCATATATAACATTACCCCTGTGACGGGTCATACACAGTCAATGCAATAAGTCAGCCGCCGGTGTGTGCGTGGCAAATGGAACACCAATGTGTCACAATTCACACAACATGCAATGTTCCCTGGCTAAGCAGACAGACCCATATAGCAAGCCATGACTTCAGAGCAAGGTGCGTGCTGCTCAACATCCACATGCGATGATGCTGAGCCAAAAAAAAAACCTCCATGGGCTCAACGCCTTGCACAGCCCGACCTATGTGAGAGATAGATGGTCGTCCGAGTCTGGCTCATCCTGGAAAGGAGGACGTGGCACAGTAGCCTGGCCACGCCTAGCTGCAGCTTGCCCCTCATCGGCAGCAAGTCTGCCGGATTGGTGACCCTGGTTCTGTGTGGCGATGTGACGTAGGTCTGCATGCAGAACCTCACGTGATACACGTGCTTCCTCTTGCAAGGTAGCACGTGTAACACGGAGTTCCTCCTGCAAGGCCTGGCTGGACAACCGCTGCACCTCCTGGCAAGCCTGTAGCTCAGCCGAGATGGTACGCTCAAGCTGTGCAAACCTCTCCTTTGCCTGCTGCCTCTGGGACATCATAAGGACACCCAGAGTGGATCTGAGGGAAGCATACTCCTCCCTCAGGGCATCCATGTGCGCCTCTGCGTGAGCAGCAATTGCTTGATGCAGAGACGACATTTCAGCCTGGCGTGCCCTGTCCGAGGCCGCCATGCCCAGCCTGAGCGAGCAGGCCGTGGACCGTGCCGTCTGCTGCTGGAGAAGCACCTGCCTAGCAGGGGGGAGCACAGATCGGGCCACACGCTCCATGCTCTCAGAGATGTTCTCCATTGCTGCCCCCTGCCGTTCTGAATTGGCAGTCATGTCTTGCTCCCACTCAGTATACTGTGGTTGCGCGCGGCGACCGCGTTGCCGGGCTTGACCCCTGCGGGACCCAAGGACTTGGGGGCCCTCACTGTGTTGGCACTGCCTGCGGCTGCACGACTACATGCCCCCGTCGACGTGATGTCCCAGGCACATCAGTGACTGGTGTGGAGGGTGACCCTGCGTCCCGATCCACCACGGGCGGAGGAACCGAGAATGTCTGATCCCTCAGTGCCGGTGTCGCAGACAGAGGAGTGTCCACATCAGAATCACTTAACCCTGACACATGGACTTGATGCTCATCCAACTCAACATGGACGTCAGAGTCGTCATCAAGGCTGGACTCATAGGCAGCCAGAGACAAGATGGACTGTAGCACTTGGGTGTTTTTCGTGGCCTACCACCCCACGACCCACACTAGTGCCGGGTTGATGTAGTGGTAACAACCTTGTGTCTGGCATGACAACACCATCCTCCGCCTCCATTGCGTCATCACCTGAAAAATAGAGAGAAAAAAGGTCACTACACATGTCAGAAGCACACAACACACACACACACACACCGACAGCAAACGCATCAGGCAGACATGTGACACACAACATATATCCTGGCATGCATGCTGGGTCAACTTTGAATTGCTTCTGTGATCAGACCTGTTGAAAGGTGGCAGTTTCCATGGAAGTGGGTCTATGCAGTGCAGAAAATGTGTACGCCACTCACTACCTACATGTACAAGGACTCCATGGTGTGTGCCAGGAAATGTGAAGGCAGTGCAATGTCAAATGCAGACATAACATGCATTGTGCATTCAATGTGTACCATATCTAGAAGCCAAGCACCCCTCCACCCCAGTACCAAAGCAGGGATGCCTAGCATGGTATCAAAAGGATGACCATACACCTGTGTATTGACAGGCAGTGTTGACTGGCATCAACAGCTTAATGTGATTCAAGTGACAACACTGCAAATGATGATGGGACAGTAAGCAGGACACATGATGAAAACTCTGGATTCCGCCTATGTGTGCAGAAGACACAACAACAGTTGGACAGAGTCATTGGCCATCGAACAGGCTGAGGCCTGTGAGCCACACAGATTCTCAGACCCTAAACATGTGTGCAACGCAGGACTGAGCCACAGTTCACATGGGAAGGCTGATGAGATGGCAGGCAATGTATGTAACCAAGGACTTGTATTACAGTGATCATCCAGTCAAGGACACATAGGGGCATGCGTGCAATGCACATGGAGCATGAATGGGCACGCATGTCCCTGCGGGACATCTGACCTATGCACAGTACAAGTGAGATACCCTGCATCAAGTACTAAGGCTGTACCACACGGCATATGTTTGGCAGATTCTACGCTGGAAGTTAGCATCAACACAGGACGCATGAACAAGAAAGTAAACATTGGCAAGATTGAAGAACACCAGTGCAAAGGTGGAACTGGGGTGCAGAGTGGCGGAGGAGGGGCAAGGGAGCATGCCTACATGGAGTCCCCGCATGCAGGCAGAGGAGACATGCATGACGGAAGCATTGCATTACTTATACATCAGAACCATGTACACGTCACATGTAGCGGCAATCATGCACAACACATCCCACAAGTGAAACACACACGTCCTCAACAAACACGCATCAACACTCACTGGACTGGGTATCAAAGACCAGCATCTCTCCCACTCCTTCGACCAATTCAGGTGGTATGAACTCCGCAACGAGTGCCTCATACGGAGTGAGCTCTTCCTCCTCTGGTGCAGGCCCACCGCCAGTCACCAGAGTCAAGTTGTAATTAGAGGCACGCTTAGCCTTAGTGCTGCGTTTGATGTCATTCCAACACTTTTTGCACTCTTGCGCCGTGCGCACCTCATGGCCAAATGAACTGACATGTTCCGCAACATGCTTCCAGTGGGTGTCAGGTTGGGCAGCCGTAGTCTGACTATTGGCACCCACTAGCATGTCACGGCTGTGGCCCCGCATGTAGTCCCCGAGGAAGTCCAGTTCCTGCTTACAGAAAGGCTTCATCCTCGACGTGCAGTAGGTCGTGGCTGTGTGTGGGGTCCCAGCCTGTGCTGCAGGTGCAACCTTCCTCCTCTTGAACTGTGGCGCAGACCCTGGCTGGCTAATGCCGACCTGACCAGTATGGCCAGTGGGTTCTGTGGACTGAGCCAAGGGAGTGGCAGGTGGAGGGATGACCAAAGGCCTGACTTGTGTCAGTGGCAGCTGGGTGCCCACTAATGGACCCTGCGCAGCAACATCAGCTGTGGCAGGGTCATTGACCGCAACGGTCCTGGTTGGCAGACTCACAACCGGGGTGCTGTTGGGTGCATCTGCCCCTGCACTTGCCAACACCCGGCTGTTCGGGGCAGCAGATGACATGACTGCCCCAGGGACACGTGTCTTGGTCTGAGCAGCCCGGCCTGCCCCTATGGTTTCCCTCCTGGCCTGTTGCAGATCTACCAAGGGCTCCTCAAGTGCCAACGCAGCCAGCGCTGGCAGACCCTGAGCCTGGGTGGCGGTGTCCACAGCTGCACCTGCAGCTACCACTACCCTTGGGCCCATGGCAGTCGATGGAACGGACTTCCGGGTCACACGGGCGCCAGGGCCAGATGCAGAAGCTGCAACCCCCGGAACCACAGGGGGTGGTGGCATGACTGCACCGACACATGGCACAACATTGTGCTCAACTGGGCGCACCCCTGCCTCTTCCCCCTCTGTGGCCGCCCTGGACACCCTGGAGTCCCCCTACTCCCTGGTCACCACGGCCATGTCCCCGACCACGCCCGCCACGAGGAGGACGCCCAGCTGAGGCGCCCCTCACCTTTAGTGGCCTCCCAACCATGGCACAGATGTAGTAGTGCCGGCACAGATGGAGTGGTGCCAATGGGAGGTGTACACCACAATTGACCTGGGCAATTGGGGTGAAGGGGGTGGGAAGCAAGATGTTAACAGCCCCCCTGCACCTGCAAGGCTGTATGTGACCCCGGTGATGTAGTGACGGGTCACGCAATGCTCAGGCACCCCAAAACTGCAGTAGAACCGTGCACGCAACCCTGCAGCCTATGTGTGTGGATTCAACCTCCCGCAGTACGCGGTGGCACCCAGTAACACGAATAACGCGTACGCGTGGGACACGCAGGCTACTATGACATCGAAAATGGGTGCGATACACAGGGGCACCCGCAGTGGGAAAATGAGCGTGTGCGACTCACCGTCTGACTAGCGCGATGCTGAAAAACACGCGTAGCCAATACCCCCACCAAAAGAAGAGATACGTCCTTGATAGCTGTGAAGTTGTGATGATGCACGAAACAACAGGAAGCAGCAACACACGTCGGTCTCCACGAAAGGCACGTACAGCGAACTGCTGGGCCCGCTCACCTTTAGCCCGTGCTGAGGGAAACGCACGCGTCATGTCACTTACGTGCATGGGCCCTTTCCTCGTATTGCACGCGGACGTGCAGTTTTTCACGCGCGCTGAAACGCCCATGCATGCCTGCGCGCGTCACGTCACAGAGGCGCTTGCGCTTGAAGGGACTTCTGTCCAATGAAATTGCGTATGCGTGCAGACGCGCTTACGCGCTAAGGGCCTTTCCTCGAATTACACGCTGACGTGCAGAATTTTCACGTGCCTAATCACTCCGTATCAAGCTGGCCACGCATAAGCACACGGAAGACCACGCTCCTGCCCAGAAGGCCTAATTACTGCCCCCCATAGCCCCGAGCACGCTCCCACCTGCCATATGCTGCTGCCTGACTGCCTTCTGCCCACATGCCCTACCATTTGCTGCCTGCACATCAGCCAGGGGTGCTGTTGCTGTGACCACCCCTGCTGGAACCCAAGACTCCCGACTGGGATTCCATCGATCCACAGCCCAGCCCCAGGACCCAGTTGCCCACCCACTCCTGCCTCTGGGGTTGTCATGTCGGGCACTGCAATATCTGGCACCACTGACAACCCCCGGCCAGAGAGGCAAAGGGGCACCAGCTTCAGTGCCACTGAAGTTGGTATCCTGGTGGAGCAAGTCCTGGGGCAGTATGATGCCCTCTTCGGAAGTTCCCGCGCCGACAAGGAAGGACGGACTCGGATCTGGACTGACATCGTGACTGCCATCAACGCGGAGGGGGTGGCAGTCCGCGACTTACAACATGTCAAGAAGCGCTGGGAGGATTTCAGGTCCAGGACCCTGAACAAGGCCCGGCACCTCTTGAAGGCAGCGGATGCTAAGGGGCACCGGGGCCACTTGTTGGAAGATCAGATGAGGGTCCTGGAACGCATATGCCCAGCGCTCCACGTCCAAGTCCTTGAGAGGCAGACCCGTCTGGAGTCGAGCGGTAAGTGTACATGCATCCTGATTGTGAGCTGTGCGTGTGGTGATGTTTCAGTAGTGTGCAGGTTGCACATATGTTTGTATGGGGTCGAGTATGGGTGGGGGTGTACAGGGCCGTGAGGATAACACTTGCGAGGGCTGTAATGTGTGAGAAATGGATGGTGCTTGTGTGTGTAGGCTTGCATGCCAAATGCAGTTGTGTGGGCACACATGTTTGGATGAATGTGTATGTAAGTAGACATGTTCGTGATGTCACGCATGTATGTTGTTTTCAGCTGCATGTATCAGCACTGTGTACATGTGCATTTGTGTGTATTTGACAAGGGTGCAACAGTGATGCAACATGGATGCATGTGACAGCGGGATGTGGAAGCCTGATTGGCAGATGTGGCATGGATGCCCATCTGAACACTGCGACACTTGGCAGAGGTGTACACATGCATGCAAGTGTGGTGGTGTGTGTACATGTGTAGTGCACTTCCTGTGTTGCATGTGATGTCTGGCTCACCTTTGTCTGCTCATGCTGTTGTATGTGAATGGATGGCAGTTGCGATATGGCTGTGGTATGGCTCATGTGTGCGAGTTGAAATGACATGTGTGTTGGGGATTGTGATGGCATGTCTGAGGTTTGCCAATGCCACTCATGTACAACTGTCATGTGTGCATGTGTCCATTGTACAGTGCCCTGATGCCTGTGTTTTATTTCTCCCTGTCTGCAGCGTCAACTGATGAAGAGGGCGGAGAAGGTGCTGTGGAGCACAGAGGGCGGGGATCCCACCGCCAGCCGGAGACGCAAGGCCCGGCTCCCCTCCCATGTTGTGATCTCGTCAGGGAGTGAGGAGTCCGGTGCCGCGTCCCAGGCCGCAGCTGCTGGGGGGAGGTCCAAGAGGCGGAGGTTGGAGTTGGACTCCTCGGCAGCAGAAGGGGCAGCTGGGACCCCACAGGGCCCAATGGGGGAAGATGGCACGGAGTCATCCAGGTTGGTGGGGGGTTTGGTGGAGGAGGAGGCCGTGCAAGCAACAGAGACGGGGTCTGGAGGTGGGGATCCCACTGGTGCTAGTGGTGCAGTGCAGGACCAGGGACAGGAGGCAGCACAGGCCGCCGCGGAGGTGCCTGTGTGCAATCCTGTCCCTGATCCTGTCCCTGCATCATCTTGCACCAGCAGGGATGCCTACGTTCAGACCCGTTTTCAGGCAGGGGATGAGCTAACGACAACTGGCCTTCCTGCGGACGTGGCTATCCGGGTCCGGGTTGAGCCTGTCCTGACTGGTGTGGCGTTGCGTCAATGGGCCATGCGAGGTGACCTGCAGTCTTTTCATGAGGAGACTGCACGTCATCTCGAATGGCTCGTTGACCACGTCGGCCTACTGGGACAGGTCACCCAGGCCGGATTCCTCCGTTTGATGGGGCTTGCTACGACCACCTCCTCAACTGAACCCCCTATGCGCCAGTCATCCTCCGTGCCATCTTCCCACTCATCAGTCACCTGGGTGCCCTGTGGAGCTGCCTCTGACGGTGCGGCCAGGCTGGTGGACGAGGCATCCCTGCCACAGTCGGGAGTCGGACGTCCAGCAGGGGTGGCCACATCAACGACTGCACCCCAGCCGGCGGAGGATGTGCAGGCAGCAGGAGGCAGTGCACAGGCAGAGGCACAGCAGCAGCAGCAACGTGGTGGGAGCCATGAAGGTTCGGGGCCTTCAACATCGGAGGGGCAGGTATCGGCCGGAGGGCAGGAGGACCCAGGACAGAGAGTGTCTTCCGTGTGGCAGCGGTTGGGCCACGCCATAGATGCGGAGCGGCAGCGGGCGGAAGAGGCACGGCTCACAATGGTCAGGGCGGAGAACTACATGCAGAGGGCCCTGAGGCGGGCCGAGTGCCTCGAGGCAATCCACAGGGGGTTGGAGGTGGACAGGTCGACGGCCCTGTGGATCCTCGGGGCCATGGAGGAGGACCGTCTCTGGGACATTGAGCAGGAGTTTGATGATGCCCTGGCCCGGAACATCCAAAAGTGAGCCGTCAGACTAGCCCGCTGCCCTTGTACATAGTTATGTAGTTAGTGTTAGGTTTCCTTTGTTTTTCAATTAAATTTTGGACCTTTTGGACAATGGGCCACATTTTTGTATATAGTTTTTTTTATTAGTTAGTGTTGTTAGATAGGTTTCATTTCTTTTGTTGGGATAATGGACCCTGGCTTGTTCGTCTGTACATAGTTCACTGTTGGATTTTCTTTTTCTTTCACAAATTACCCATGGAGCAATGGCTTTCAATTATAATTTTCCATTGGATTTTCTTTTGTGGTCTGTGACTTTGGACACCATTCCTTTGGATTATGATTTTTGGTTTTGCTTTTTTTCACGGACATGCATCTTTTCATTTTTGTACATTCCCATTTTTGTTTCTTTATTTTTGATTCAATTTGTGTTTCCTTTAATACATATTTTTTGATCGAACTTCAATGTGTAGTATAATCTCATTGGTTTCATGCATATCATGATATGGGTTTTGAGATTCACTGACACCCATTGGGTGTATGTGAGGGACATGTGTTTGTTTCCAAACTTGCAATTGGTGTTCTGTCGTGTTATTGCCATTTCTGAGTGGGTGGATGCAATACGCGGGTGGGTGTTTTGCATTTGGAGGCTGACCATAGGGACCAGGGATCTAGAATGTGATGACATGTTGGCTGGGGAACATGAGTTGGGGCCTGCTGGCAGGTGCCCCACAGTGCTGGTGGGTGGGGGTGCAGGGGAACATGAGTTGGACATGGGTGGGGGCCTGCTGGCATGTGCCCCTGGTGGCTGGGGGGTGGGGGTGCAGGGGAACATGAGTTGGACATGGCTGGGGGCCTGCTGGCAGGTGCCCCTGGTGGCTGGGGGGTGGGGGTGGTGGGAGACATGGGTGGGGCCTGGTGGAGGCTGCACCTGCACTGCTGGGGGTGGGGGTGCAGGGGAACATGATTTGGCCATGGGTGGGGGCCTGCTGGCAGGTGCCCCTGATGGCTGGGGGGTGGGGGTGCAGGGGAACATGAGTTGGACATGGGTGGGGGCCTGCTGGCAGGTGCCCCACAGTGCTGGGGGTGGGGGTGCAGGGGAACATGAGTTGGACATGGGTGGGGGCCTGCTGGCAGGTGCCCCACAGTCCTGGGGGGTGGGGGTGCAGGGGAACATGAGTTGGACATGGGTGGGGGCCTGCTGGCAGATGCCCCTGGTGGCTGGGGGTGGGGCTGCAGGGGAACATGAGTTGAACATGAGTGGGGGCCTGCTGGCAGGTGCACCACAGTGCTGGGGGGTGGGGGGTGCAGGGGAACATGAGTTGGACATGGGTGGGGGCCTGCTGGCAGGTGCCCCACAGTGCTGTGGGGTGGGGGTGCAGGGGAACATGAGTTGGACATGGGTGGGGGCCTGCTGGCAGGTGCCCCTGGTGGCTGAGGGGTGGGGGTGCAGGGGAACATGAGTTGGACATCGGTGGAGGGCCTGCTGGCAGGTGCCCCTGGTGGCTGGGGGGTGGGGGTGATAGGGGACATGAGTGGGCGCCTGGTGGAGGCTGCCCCTGGTGGCTGGGGGGTGGGGGTGGTGGGAGACATGAGTGGGTGCCTGGTGGAGGCTGCCCCTGCACTGCTGGGAGGTGGGGGTGCAGGGGAACATAAGTTGGGGCCTGGTGGAGGGTGCACCACAGTGCTGGGGGGTGGGGGTGTAGGGGAACATGAGTTGGACATGGGTGGGGGCCTGGTGGAGGCTGCCCCTGGTGGCTGTGGGGTGAGGGTGCAGGGGAACATGAGTTGGACATGGGTGGGGGCCTGCTGGCAGGTGCCCCTGGTGGCTGGGGGGTGGGGGTGATAGGGGACATGAGTGGGGGCCTGGTGGAGGCTGCCCCTGGTGGCTGGGGGGTGGGAGTGATAGGGGACAGGAGTGGGGGCCTGGTGGAGGCTGCCCCTGCACTGCTGGGGGTGGGGGTGGTGGGAGACATGGTTGGGGGCCTGGTGGAGGCTGCCCCTGGTCGCTGGGGGTGCAGGGGGACATGCGTTGGTGGGCAGTAGTGCAAGTTGACATGTGGGTTGGCTGGGGGGCATGGCCATGGTGGATGGGGTGCCTGCAGGACATGTGCAGGGTAGGCCCCTGTGGTTTGGGCCATCTGCAGGGGCCGTGGAGGGTGTAGAGGGAGCACCTGGGAGGACCCACACGTGCAATTCACGTGTGGTGCTCCCCGCGCACCCCTGTAATACACGTACCCAGATGAAATTGTGTGTGATACTTTCCGCGCACCCCTGGAATACACGTACCCTGCTGATATTGCGTGTGAAACTTCCCGCGCACCCCAAGATACACGTAGCCAGGACATTCGCGTATGGAACTTCCCGTGCACCCCTGGAATACACGTACCCTGCTGATATTGCGTGTGGAACTTCCCGCGCACCCCAAGATACACGTAGCCAGGACATTCGCGAGTGGAACTTCCAGCACACCCCTGGAATACACGTACCCTGCTGATATCACGTGTGAAACTTCCCGCGCACCCCATGATACACATAGCCAGGACATTCGCGTGTGGAACTTCCCGCGCACCCCTGGAATACACGTACCCTGCTGATATCGCGTGTGAAACTTCCCGCGCACCCCAAGATACACGTAGCCAGGACATTCACGTGTGGAACTTCCCGCGCACCCCTGGAATACACGTACCCTGCTGATATCACGTGTGAAACTTCCCACGCACCCCGAAATACACGTAGCCAGGACATTCGCGTGTGGAACTTCCCGCGCACCCCTGATATACATGTACCCTGCTGATATCGCATGTGAAACTTCCTGCGCACCTCTGATATACATGTACCCTGCTGATATCGCATGTGAAACTTCCTGCGCACCTCAAGATACACGTAGCCAGGACATTCACTTGTGGAACTTCCAGCACACCCCTGGAATACGCGTACCCTGCTGATATCGCGTGTGGAACTTCCTGCGCACCCCGAAATACACGTAGCCAGGACATTCGCATGTGGAACTTCCCGCGCACCCCATATATACACGTACCCTGCTGAATTCAAGTGTGAAAATTCCCGCGCATCCCTGATGTACACGTACCCTGATGGAATCGCGTGTGGAACTTCAAGCGCACCCCTGAAATACACGTACCCAGCTGAAATGACGTGAAGTACTTCCCACGCACCCCAGTGATACATGTAGCCCGCTTGCCGTGCTGGTACAGGGTTAAGGCAGCCCTTTGCGCTGGATTGGGGATTTTGATGGCTTTTCCCTGCGCAAGAGGCGTTCTTGGGGGCGTAACTGGCGCTGCTACATGGTCGCTGCGCCACTGTGCGCCACGGCTGGTTTTGGTAGCTGGAATCCATGAATAAGCTGTGCGCGGAAATGGGTTTTGGCGCACACGGCTGGCGCAGGGATTCGCACGCGCACACTGTGCGCCAGCCGCGTGCGCCACTTGTGCGCACATTCTATGAATTACCCCCATAATATCTTTAGTATGCCTTGTGAAATTCATAATGTACCAGTGAATACCAATGTTCCTGTAACCAAGCTCTTGCAAGTAATAGTGCCTCTATGTCATGGGCTGCTTGCGCTATATAAATATAAGTAAGTAAATAAATAAATAAATAAATAAATAAAACATGTTCATGTTATTGTACAAGTATTGTTGTTTGAGATTTGAACATAGTGTGTGCATGCAATTTTGTTTGACTATATGCAGTCTATATATTTTATTTAAAACATGTTACTTCAACATGATTTGAATATGTGTGTGTAAAAAAGAAATTAAATAGTATAAAGGTTTGTAAGTGACAGTTGATTTTAGGAGATGGAAAAAAAGACAGTAAGTTAATTTTACAGATTATACAAGGTAAAGGTCAGTTAATCTGTTTATATGAAACTAGAAGAATTGTACATGTACTTTACAGAAAATATGCATACCTGTAGTTTGTATTCATGCATATGGATATGCATGGAGTTGCAAGTAGAAATCTTGGAGACTTGTACAATATTTCCTGTTTCCAATGAAATGACACTTTTACTCAAGAGAGATTCACAGTACATTTGCAGTGCTGATCTATGATGATGCAGTTAGATGTAGAGGTCTTCTATGTGATTGGTAGATCGTCCTGTGACTTCTTAGCAACATCCAATGAGGGAATGGCACAGAGAGTGAAGTGGAAATGGTAGAAGGACTGTCCATGTTACGATATGTCCACGGACATGGTGGTAGTTCACGGACATCGGGTGTTACATCTAGGGAGTTTTGGGTTGGGAAGCAGTGCAAAATAGAATGAGCATAGAAAGGGATTGGTCATGAAAGTTTAGTGGGTGTGTTGTGCCAGTAGAGAGTTTCTCAGATACTCTTTTTGCTGAGAGAAGAACCGATAGCTATGGCTGTGTGTTTCAGAAAACAGATTGTTTGGATTTTCTTGGATACATTGGTTGAAGGTGGATGCAGAAAGCTGTGGATTAGCTGTAGATCTTGGATTTCCACATGTGGAAGTACACGGGCATGGAGTACGTGGAATGAAGTGGTTGGACTTTCTACCTCGCTGTGCTACTTTGGAGAGAGAGCAACATCCAGATATAATTATAATTCATTGTGGAGAGAACAGTTTAGGACATGTGTCTGGAATTTCTTTGCAATTTGCAATAAAAGAAGGACTTGGGAAGGTCATGGACATGTTTCCAAAATCTCGAGTAATTTTTTCACGGATTGCACAGAGACAAATGTGGCTTTGTTCTTCTTCATTTGGTCCACCAATGGAGAAAGCAAGGCGCAATGTCAATAAGGCTGTTTGTGCCTTTCTAAGAGATTCTGGCATGTCCTCTTTTCACAATGAAAATATTATGTTTCGTAGTACATAGTCCATCTAACTTATGCTGGCAATCAGATTTTTCTGAGAAATATACAAAATGCATTGCAACCTTTTTTTGAATTACAACATCCATTTTGTAGTAGGCGTTGAGTATTTATAATTTTTCAAACACAAAAACCACCAAAAGGCTCTTTTAGAGCCACCACTTCCTCCCAGTGAAAATTGCAATGGTTATGATAGGGTAGCACCCCAAAATTTTATATGTCAGCGGACATTTAAAAAATACAAAGGGCCCTGCTTCATTTATTTTCACTTCTATTTTTTAACTGTGAAAAGCGGCTCTGAAAAGAGCCTTATTTTTTTGATTTTTGTTGTTTTATATTTTTTTTGTTTTTTTATACAAGACACACTAGGAGAGGAGGGGAAAGAAGGGTAAGAGGGGGACAACAACCACAGGGATAAGAACGGGCGTGATGAGAGAGGAAGATGTAGATTGGGTTTTATTTGGGTAGTGAGCAGATCTTCTCGTGCTCTGAGATGATAGTCTCAAAAGCACTGCGAAGTCGCTCTCCCCTGCAGAGTACTGCGTCACAATACATACACACAACTGTGACCCTCGAAAGGTAAGGGTCATCAGCATTGTGCATGACCTGTGAGGCAGCTTGAGGAATACGCTGTCCTGCAGGAGTGTTCCTTGTGGTGACAGGATCAGAAACAGAGGATGAAGTAGAGGAAGTCAACCTGCTACGCTCCTCGCAAGGTACAACCCTGCGAATGGCCCCAGTGTGAAAAGACCTTAGGTGTCGCTTCATGGTAGTGGTCCCAAAACTGTACGAACCAAGCCTCCCGCGACTAAGTACCATTTTGCACTAGTTGCAGGTGACTTGGTTCGCACTAGCCTTAGGACCATTCCCAGGAATGGTAAATAACCGCCACACCCAAGACTCACGCCGAGTGCGGGTAGTAGGGAGTTCAACTACCTCATCCTCGTCATCCTCTTCTTCCTCGTCGGCATCCTCACTCCTGTTCCCCTCTTCAGGCCCTTGGGGAGGTGGTGGTGGAGGGGGAGGAGATGATGCTGAGGTAGATGCAGCTCCATGTGGCAGTAGTGCAGCCATGGATGCCATCAGGTTCAATATAGAAATCTGCAGGTGGCAGTAAAATTTGCTGTGCTCTGTAGAATAGCCAGAAACACAATGAGAATAAGCTTTAGGTTGTGGTCTTTCATAGGGGTGCTTGTACGTGGTTCGCAGACATGCGCGATTTCCGCGGACAGATCGAACACAAAAAAAGGTTAAAAAAGTTTCAAAAAGTATGTAGAAACTCGGGATTAGTATGTGGGACTTGTGCTATGGTGAGTTTTTAATGAAAAATATTGTGGATTACTTGAAAATGTACTTTTAAATTGTTCGGGGACACGAACAGTGTCCGCATTCAAAATGCATGATCAGTGTGGGCGCGGTCACATGATCGCTTCACGAACATGTCCGCGAAGGGAGCGGCTGTCCGCAGAACACCAAAGGCATGACATTGGTTTGCGCATGCGCGTTGATGTTTTATGGACACTGTTCGGCTCTTGAAGTAATTAAAAGTGCATCACACGTCAAACAAACAGTTACGGACAGGCGTTTGTTGTTAGAACAGTTTCAACTTGCTTGCGAACAATACAGACAGACATAGCATTCTCAGGACACCTCCATTTTGTTTATTTACGCACATTTGAGGACACCACATGTGTTCTTAGAACAGTTTCAACTTGGTTGCGAACAACATGGACGGGCATAGCGTCCTCAGGACAGCCTGATTTTGTTTATTTACGAACATTTCAGGACACCGCGTTTGTTCTTAGAACAGTTTCAAATTGCATGCAAATATTACGGAGCGGTATAGTGTTCTAAGGACACCCCTATTTTGTTTATTTATGAACATTAGAGGGCACATGATGTGTTCTTAGAACAGTTTCAACCTGGCTACGAACAAAACGTGAGTATTTTAAGGTGTCCGAATCAGACAGGACCTTTTTCTTCCTTTTTTATATATTCACTTTGAGCACAACTTGCATTTGGTGCTATTTGATTCCTGGTGGTGTACAAACTATTCATCAAAATCCCATGGTCACAAATCCTACACCAGACAATCATCTACCCCAACAGATTCTAATAACCAGTCCTGTTTGCAAAAACAACTGATGGGTTGTTCTCTGGTTGCTTTTTAATACAATAAAATTGACACAACTAATTCAATTGGTAGTGTTGAGGGACAGTTTCCTCTCCGACTATCCCTTTTAGATAGGCAGCGCACCGCACACCATCTAGGACAAGGCACCCCTGTTAGGGTCAGGGTGTTCTTCTATTAGGGACAGCCAGGACATTGTTTTCCCACTTGTTCTTTTTGAATTATGTGACAGCACAGTCCATATTCATTTTTTCTCACGAAGAACCGTTTATGTTGTGCTAAAAGACTGTTTGGATAATGGTTAGGGAAGGCAATCTTTCCCTGCATGTTTTGCAATTTACCCTGTTGTTGTAGCATACAATTCACCCACTACACTCCCAAAACACCATAGAAGATGCATTATAAACACATCAAATGTGTGAAGCCAAAGGCTCTCCAATGAGCATATGGGAGAAAAGTGTAGAAGCATGTTTTTTTACTCTACTCTTTCCTACTGGAAAATGAGGCAGATATTATGAAATATCCACACAAATTAGTGCATCAGAATATCGCTCTTTATGAATGTATTCTGAGGACCCCAGATTTAAACAAAATGTAGAATATATTTTCCACTTCCTTTTTTAAAGTTAACTAGTAACTCTATGGGCCTCATTAGGACTCTGGCGGTCCCGTAATGAATGGTGCCGGTACGGGAACGGCACTGTTCATTAGTTGCTGCCCTATTACGAGGACTGCTGCGGGACCCGCCAAGGAATGCCTGGTCAGACTAGGTGTCCTTAGCAGGTCCCGCAAGCAGTCCAGGATGCTAACAATGGGCCCGTCATTAACAAGCCCGTTGTTAGCATCCTCCCCATTCCCATTGAGCTCTATGGGGGTTCAAATGGGAATGGGGATGTACCGGATCAGGGTCCTGCGAAAGGGATTTACCGGGCCCGCCAAGATCAGAATGGCCTGGTGAGCCCCCTTTTGCGGGACCCATACTGGAAACCCGATATGGAGGCAGCCATGGTGCTTTTAGCTGCATGGCTACCTCCATACTCGTAATGAGGTCCGCTGTTATGGAGTTGCACAAGCATTAAAAACAGGCTGCAATTTCTCATACATATCTGCTATCCAACTGCTTCAAAAGATAAAAGACAAAGATGAGGTTTTACAATCAAGTATCAGAAATCTATTGGCAAACTTGTGTGGTATAAAAGAATGCTGGTTCTGATGTCACACTGATGTATGTTGTATGCTAAGGGACTTAGACCCACCCACATGGTTGTTACTTTAAGTTGTGCAGAATATGCATGGGATGACGCAACTTCATACGCATTGCAAACCAAAACAAAGAAGGAATAGATAAAATAATACCGGGAGACCTATGGTCTTTCGACCCAGTTAATGTATCAAGCTATTTTCAACACTGCTTCATTGCCATGCTCACTCTCATGGCCAAATTTGGGAGCATATTTCATCCACAAAAGCATGTGGATGTGTGGTGCTTCTCGGAATTGAAGTTCTTTTCTCCAAAAGAAGTATCCCAATTCTCTGAGTGGAGGGGTAGTTTTATTGCAGATAAAGTGCAGCATGGCAATGAAGTGATGGTGAAAGTACCTTGATTCATTGACCGGGTCAAGAGAACAATGTTCCCTTGGTGTTTTCTATATCTATTCCATCTTTATTTTGGTTGGCACAGCCTAAGAAGTTGTGCATGTCATTCCATGCGTACTCTGCATAACTTAAAGTAACACAAAATGTAGGTGGGCCTAGTTTCATTACTATGCTTTTGTACCATGCATGTTTGCCAAGAGATTTGTGATAATTGACTGCAAAACTCCATCTTTGTCTTTTATCTTTTGAAGCAGTGGGGTAGTGCACATGTTTAAAACATTAGATCCTGTTTTAAATTGCTACTTCACTTTCAAACAGGAGGTGGAGAATATATTCTACATTTTTGTCTGAATCAGGGGTCTTCAAAATGCATTTGTAAAGAGCAATATTCTGATGGAGTATTTTGTGTGGATCTTTCATCCTATCTTCCTCCTTTTCCTGTAGGAAAGAATAGAGGAAAGGAACATGCTTCCATACTTTGTTTCCGATAGGCTCACTGCGGATCCTTTGGCTTCACGCATTTGATATGTTTCCAATGCATCTTCAATGGTGTATTTGGAGTGTAGTGGGTGAATTGTACAGGGGATTAAAATGCTGACTGCTGTAACTGGATCTACACATTCAAATTGGCTAGTTGCTGGTGAATCTTGAATTATTTGCTTTGTTTCTTCTAAGTATTCTTCTATGTGTATATCTTTGTAGTATTCATTGTTCTTTCAGATATTGTAGGGATTGTCTAACTTTGTTTAAGTTGACTAGTTGTTGCCAAATTGTGTTGTCTTTTGTTGGTTTAACATTAACTAGTACAATCAAAGATTGATCTATTGGCTGTTTCTACATTTTCATTGAGATCTAATGGCGAATATACTACTTTGCCAAGGATGCCTTTTAGTAACTCAGATGGAATAAATGTGGCTGATTTTGGTTGAAGGCCTATTATTGCTTGAAATGGGTGTACTGTTTGGATTATAATGCTCTCATATAAGTTAAGTTGTTGGAGAGCCCTTGGAAGTGGGAATATTTCTACGTTTTTAGTGATAGCACATGATGGCATTTGGTTATTGTCAAGCTTTGTATTGCGGTGCATACAAACTATTGAGGGAACAGTTGTTTTCTAATTTGTTTTCTGTTGTTAGACATAAAGCTAATTGGAACCATTGGGATTCCTCATTGTACTCTATTTTGTAGGCCATATTTACTATTTGTGTGTTCTTTTTATAAAAGTTTCTGCTACAACAGACACATACTTGGCCTGGTATTTCAGCAGATTTCTTTTGAAACTTAGCTATTTCTTTTGGTATGAGTTTGTTAGGAGGTTGGAGATTTTGAGGCTTTCACTAATGTTTTCTGAAGCTACTGAACTTTGTAAGTCAACTTCAGTTCCAAAATATTGACTTTGGATGTGCTCTTTTTCTCAAAGGAATTCTTTAGTTGTTCCATTTAGGAGAATGTTATTTAAATTTTGGAGTAGAGCAGGACTTTTTTCATAGTGCATGCTATGTACAAGACAAGATTTAATATAGCGGAATAGTGTATTGCTGACATTTTCATGTGGTAGAAGGTGCTTTTGCAAACAGGTCCTGAAATGCAGGCTAATGAATGTCCTTGCTGGCTAGTGTAGCTGCACACTGGACAGAAGTCTATGGTATGTAAAGTTTTCATTCTATTTTCGTCTTTTATTTTCACATAATGATTGAGGAATTGTCGTAAAGAGCAGAAGGATTGTTGGTGTATGTTACACATTGAGCTGCATGTCCATGTGCACACTGGATGTTTTTTTGGGCGAAAGGAACATTTGGTTGAGTTTATTTTTTCCTACAAAGGTTTCTTTTGCCATATTGGTGTCTCCTAACATTTCACACCCTCTCCCAATACTGTCTATGGCAATTTGCCTTTGTTGGTCTTGTTTATAAGCCTCTTCAATGAATTAATTCACCTTCACAGAAGTTTGAAAAGGCATTTATATTAACATTGTGCATGTTTAGAAGTAATTTTTGTGGTCAATTAGAGCTTCGAAGATTTCGTCGGGAGTCATTTTTAAGGGTAGATCATGTCTTTTAAGCTTTCTTTACAAGAATTTGAAGAATTCTACAGTGGAATATTTTTGTAAAATATTTTTTTTTCAAAGCTTTACTGTGGCAACGTTAGCATTGGTAGATTTAGGGGTCGATTCATGGAGCAAACGTGCGCCAAAAATCCCAGCGCAATCAGGCGCAAGATGGCGCAGGCGTGAGAAACTCAGCGCACGCGCACGCGTGCGATTCAAGGAAGAAGCTGCGCGTGTTTCCTGCTGTCCGTGCGCCAAAACCTGCCATGGCGCACGCGGGCACACACGGCATGCGCTACGCGCACAGCAAAAGCGCACATAGCGCGGCGCACACAACCAAAGTGTGCGGAACAGTGGGCGTAACACGCGAAATGGGGAATAACGCGTGAAAAAGAAGGCGTAACTGGGGAAGTACTGCAGGGAACTACACGGAACGCCCACACGCACGCCAACAACCGGTATTCATGGATTCGAATACGGGAAACCCGCACACAGCAAAAGACGCACACAGGCATCAACACGTCCGCCACACGAAGGCAGGCGGAAGTGTCCCCGAGCACAGTATAAAAGTGCGCGCAAGCAACAAACACGTATATACAGCTACGATGAATGCCCCATTTGTCGCAGCACTGATCGTGGGACACCGCAGGAGGAGGAGAATAGCCAGGGCATGCATTTTCGCACCACGGACAAGCCTTTTTGGGATGCCTGACGACCAGGTCTACGGCAGGTATAGGTTTCCACCCCATATCATCCTAGACCTGGTCAGGGAGTGGGAAGATGACCTTACATCCCCCACCCTTTGCTCCCAAGCATTGAGCCCCTTGGAGAAGGTGCTCAATGTCCTGCATTTTTTGGCCACTGGGTCATTTCAGCGGACTACTGCCATAGTGGGGGGGTCTCACAGGCCACGCAGTCACGCTGCCTACACCAGGTACTGGCAATCATGACAGCACGCCCCTCAGTCTGCAGGCACATATACATGCCCAGAACACCCGCAGAAAGGCAGGCCATTGTCCTGGATTTTTTCAGGGTGGCACACTTCCCCAAAGTGCTTGGTGCCATATATTGCACCCATGTGGCTCTACGTCCACCTAGGGCCACTGAGCACATCTACCGAAACCGCAAGCACTGGCATTCATTCAATGTACAGGTGGTATGCGAGGCAAAGGGAATCATCACCTCTGTCTATGCAAACTACCCTGGCTCCACCCATGACAGTTTCATATACAGAATGTCCGCCCTGAGCCGGGCCCTGGAAGCTGGGCAGCATGGCGACACATGGCTCCTAGGTGAGTACAAATGCCCTTGCACATGCATGCATGTCACACACACACACACAAATACACAAACCCCAATAATCACAACCATTTACACCTCCCCAGGGGACAGTGCCTACCCTCTGAGCAACCACATGATGACGCCAATCCGGAACCCCACCACACCACCCCAGGTAAGATACAACGCCGCCCATATTGCAACCAGGGCCATAGTGGAGTGCACATTCGGAGTGCTCAAGTCACGGTTCCGCTCCCTTGACCGCTCTGGCGGGCAGCTACTCTATGCACCCCCAGTAGTGTGCAGGATCATTGTGGCAGCATGTGTCCTGCACAATGTTGCACACGGCAGGGCGTACCGGTGGACATGGTGGTGCCCCCAAATCCCCAACCACAGGCACAGGCGCTGCCCATGGGAGGGGACAGGGCACATTGCGAGGAAGCCCAGACCCAGATTGTGGCCACATTTTTCACCTAAACTCCCACACCTGCGGAGTGCACACAGGCCTGGCACATACCATGTGACAATCGATGATGACAAAGAGACAGTCAACTGTCACAACCCTACCACCCTGAGATAGTTGCCATGGAAGTGCCACATTGTCTGCATCCCTAGCTACTCAAACACAAGCTATCCTGTGTGACCAAAAGGCACACATATGACATGACATGATATGGCATTTGTAACGTGCCTATACATAAGTATTTCAAGGTGCGATGAGGCAGGGAGGGGGGAACAAGGGAAGACAGACAATGATACTACTAGGCCAGGTGTCATTTATATTGTGCAAGTGCAGGGGTAGGGGGAAGGGAAAAGTGCAAGGGGAAGGGGAAGGGGGGAATGCAGTACAGGGTAAGTAGACTAAAAAACAAATAAATAGGCCAGCTGGTGGCAACTGCAAAGGTAAGTGCAGACAAGTGCTGGGAAGGGGGGGGCTGTAGGGATAGAGAGACAGTCCTGTAGTGCTGGGGTTGCCAGGGAGGCAGTGCAAGTGGAGAGTGGCTGGGCCAGGGACCGAGATCGGTGAGAGTGACCCAGTTGCAGATCCAGTGCAGTTCCAGTGAAGAATTTTGCAAGGGAGAGGCAGAGAGAAAGCAGAAGCAAAGAGGAAGGTCTTGAGTTGCTTCCGGAACCGGAGATGGTTCTCCTCAAGGTCCAGTGAGGCAGGAAGGCTGTTCCAGAGGGAGGCCCCTGCCTCGGAGAGAGATCTACCCCCAGCTAGTTGCTTTGCGAAGCAGATGACCCTGACATGCAAGGTGTGAATCACACATACCTGCAAAACAGGCCATGGCCATCACTGTTATGTCACTCAAACCCTCCCAAACCACAACATGACATGGCAAGCAATACCCATACACCAACACAGTACCAATACGGTACACATTGCCATGTCAAAAATGTACAGTGGCATCAGACAATGATGCCTGACATGGAATCAGATGAAATGACTGACCAACAACCTCCCACCCAAAATAAGTCATTTCCAAATGCATTACAAGAGTTGTAGACGTCACAAAACAATGAATGCCTGTCTACATGCACATTGTGCATTGAAAAATCAACACTTCAGCTTCTGTGTGCTGTGTCCAACTCCTGCAACACACTGCTCAGCGCACAGCACAGTGAACAGCCATTGTGTGTGATGCACACCCTGAGCATCACATCTAAGAGACAGACCACATAAAAAAGCAAATTAGGCATGTACAGGCTCCATAATTGGTCACAGAACATGTGCTGCAGGGACACAGTGGGCAGCAGAAGGCAAACAGTGTACACGGGGATATGCAAGGGTGGTTGTACATGTAGTGCATCATAGTGCAAGTGTGTGGGTCAGTAAGGACATGCACTCAACATATGCATGTGCAATCAAGTGACCATCAGTGTCCTCTACACATCACATGTGAACATTCACCATGTGTACACCCCAGCATGTCAAACCACAACTATCCCCTCACACCTTAAAGGTAAACACAACACATGAACAGGCATTGATCAGCAGAACACAACATGTACATAGGATACCACCATTACAATGTCAGGGTTCCCATCACACTGCAGGGCAAGGCAACTATCAACAACAAACCCCCCCCCCTCACAAATGACCATGACCCACTGAACAACTGCACTTGGGTCATGGAGCCTTCAACCCTCCATTTCACCTGGCCACGGGATCGCTCTTCCCCTTCGTCACCATCTCCCACCTTGTGTGTAAAAAGGTACCTGCACCCTCAGAGTCCACCCTCATTTGCAAAATCACAAAATCCAAGCCAGAAAAACGAACCAGAACACCCTCCAGTAGATGAATTGTACCTCACAAAGGCCAAGTACTACCACAATGATGTAACAACCAAGGTAGCACAGTAAAACAATGTCACAACAGGATGTGAACCATGTGTGTTACACATCATAGAATGAAGCACCATGAAGGGATGTGTACTGTCACAGGTCCCGTGTACAGGCGAGGGAGTGTCACGAAACAACCACCCCCACCGTGTCCCGGGTGCCTGCAAGGTCAAACTCACACAGGCCTCTGAGACCCGGGTGGGGAAGGAGGGTCAGGGATATGCAGTCGGGGCAGGTGTTGGCACACTGGATAACTGGAATGAGTGGCAGGAGAGGGGAGGAGGAATGACACATGAAAGTAGGGAATGCACGAAAATGTACTACCTGCATGAACACATACACAATCCGAACAAATTTGTACATCATTGTCATGGCCTTCTGTAGTCCAGGCTTAGGAGTGGCATGAACCAACCACCCCCTCTAGGGTTTTGGCACCTGCAAGTTTGTGGCTTACACAGGCATCCGCAAACCCAGCGGGGAAAGAGGGTTAGGGAATGTTGCTTGGATAGGTACGGGAAGCAGGAACACCGGGTAGAGGGTACAGGGTTTAAAATTGGATAGGACTCCGGGTGATTAGGGGAAAAAAACATACCAAATTGAATTACACATTCATCCATGCATTAGTGCACCCCCCAGTAAGCCTATGCGGAGCAGTTTGAAAGAAAAACAACAAGACACTTAGCTCTGGTTTTGAGTGCTGGCCTCCTGCCTGCGCACTCTCAGGTCCAGTCACAGGAGCACTGCAATGCTGCAAAGAGAGCCACAGTCAATAATCTGTACGTGCCCATTACACAAAAACACACCACCAAACATGCCTCATAGCAACAAACTACTCTACAAACAGACAATCTGGTGCAGATGCTTCGTACCCATATATAACATTACCCCTGTGATGGGTCATACACAGTCAATGCAGTAAGTCAGCCGCCGGTGGGTGCGTGGCAAATGGAACACCAATGTGTCACAATTCACACAACATGCAATGTTCCCTGGGTAAGCAGACAGACAGATATAGCAAGGCATGACTTCAGAACAAGTCGTGTTCCACCATGACCAAAACAAAGTTGGCAGTGCATATATCAATATGTACATGGAAATGAAATGCACTGCTCCCGAGTATGTCCCTTGCTGTATGTCCCTTTGAGCTGCCCCTTTCCATGTCTCGGAAGGCTACATGGTTGATACAAGTGCCTCAATGGACCTTGGTGTACCGGAGGGTATGTGCCACTGCCCCTGCAGGTGTCCCAGACAACCTTACAATCAACAGCCATCAGTCCTCCAACACATCTGAGCTGCATTGTGTGCTTCAACACCAATATTCACCAAAGCTCACCCTCAGTGCTGTGACTAAGCCTGCATGTGCAACTCGCCTGGTGCAAGCTTTGCTGTGTTGTGGCCCCCCTGTGCTGCTCACCTTGCCTGGAGTTCCTTGGAACACGTCAGCAGTTCTAGGATGTAGGTCTGCAATCCCTGTGCCTCTGCTTGTGCACACATGTGCATGTGGGCACCAACAAACGTGTCCAGAATTCAGACTTCCAATGGGCCATGTCTGCTGGCAAAGGTGCTCTGGAGGCTCATCCCCCTGCAGAAAGGGCATGAAACACATGATTAATGCTTTAAAGTCATCTGTGTGTGTCTCTTCAGGCATCTCATTACTGGACCATGTCAGAGACTTACATCAGAAATCACACCATCAGTCCGTCTTTCACATCAAAAGTATGGAACACACTATCTACGGCATGAATTGCAACAAGCATGTGTACAGTAAAGATAAGAAACATACTACACAATGCATAGCAATGAATGTACACATTAATCATGAAACACCCCATCTGGCAAAAGCTGAACAGTGGACAATAACACCGCAATCATCCCCACTAGGGGTGTCAACACAACTCACACAGCACCAGACATGCCACAGATATGACAGTCCAAAGCCCTTGTGTAATAGGTTGTCACACCGAACCATCCTTGCGAGCCCATGGATAAGGGAGGCAGGAGTGGCATATGTGAGTCAAGGACCCCAAGCAGCAAACACATACACAAGACAAGCCTGAAGGGCCCAGCTGGAACAGACAGTGGATGCCTTCAAAAGCCACAAAGCACTGCACCGTCACATGAAAGCACAATAGACAAGCAATTTTAAACTATATTAACTAATTACACTAACTATGAAAAACCTACATTACCTAATTAAACTAACTATCAAACCTAACTAACTATAGAAACCTATATAACTAAACTAAAAGAAAAATAAAAAATGGCCACATACGACCAGGGGGGGAGGGGAGGCACCCAGAAGGGGGGAGGTACAGGGTGCTCCTCAACACCCACATGCGATGATGCTGAGCCAAAAAAAAACCTCCATGGGCTCAACGCCTGCACAGCCCGACCTATGTGGGAGATAGATGGTCGCCCGAGTCTGGCTCATCCTGGAAAGGAGGACGTGGCACAGTAGCCTGGCCACGCCTAGCCGCAGCTTGCCCCTCGTCAGCAGCAAGTCTGCCGGACGGGTGAGCCTGGTTCTGTGTGGCGATGTAACGTCGGTCTGCATGCAGAACCTCACGTGATACACATGCTTCCTCTTGCAAGGTAGCACGTGTAACACAGAGTTCCTCCTGCAAGGCCTGGCTGGACAACCGCTGCACCTCCCAGCAAGCCTGTAGCTCAGCCGAGATGGTATGCTCAAGCTGTGCAAACCTCTCCTCTGCCCGCTGCCTCTTGGACATCATAAGGCACCCAGAGTGGATTTGAGGGAAGCATACTCCTCCCTCAGGGCATCCATGTGCGCCTCTGCGTGAGCAGCAATTGCTTGACGCAGAGATGACATTTCAGCCTGGTGTGCCCTGTCTGAGGCCGCCATGCCCAAGCTGACCGAGCGGGCCGTGTATCGTGCCGCCTGCTGCTGGAGAAGCACCTGCCTAGCAGGGGGGAGCACAGATTGGACCACATGCTCCATGCTCTCAGCAATGTTCTCCATTGCTGCCCCTGCCGTTCTGAATTGGCAGTCATGTCTTGCTCCCACTCAGTATACTGCGGTTGCGCGCGGCGACCGCGTTGCCGGGCTTGACCCCTGCGGGACCCAAGGACCGGGGTCCTCGCTGTGTTGGCACCGCCCGCGGCTGCACGACTACATGCCCCCATCGACGTGATGTCCCAGGCACATCAGTGACTGGTGTGGAGGGTGACCTTGCGTCCCGATCCACCACAGGCGGAGGAACCAAGACTGTCTGATCCCTCAGTCCAGGTGTCGCAGACAGAGGAGTGTCCACATCAGAATCACTCACCCCTGACACATGGACTTGATGCTCATCCAACTCAACATGGACGTCAGAGTAGTCATCAAGGCTGGACTCATAGGCAGCCAGAGACAAGATGGACTGTAGCACTTGGGGGTTTTTGTGGCCTACCACCCCACGATCCCCACTTGTTCCGGGTTGATGTAGTGGTAACAACCCTGTGTCTGGCATGACAACACCATCCTCCGCCTCCATTGCGTCATCACCTGAAAAATAGAGAGAAAAAAGGTCACTACACAAGTCAGAAGCACACAACACACACACACTGACAACAAACACATCAGGCAGACATGTGACACACAACATATAACCTGGCATGCATGCTGGGTCAACTTTGAATTGCTTCTGTGATCAGACCTGTTGAAAGGTGGCAGTTTCCATGGAAGTGGGTCTATGCAGTGCAGAAAATGTGTACGCCACTCACTACCTACATGTACAAGGACTCCATGGTGTGTGCCAGGAAATGTGAAGGCAGTGCAAGGTCAAATTCAGGCATCACGTGCATTGTGCATTCAATGTGTACCATATCTAGAAGCCAAGCACCCCTCCACCCCAGTACAAAAGCAGGGATGCCTAGCATGGTATCAAAAGGCTGACCATACACCTGTGTATTGACAGGCAGTGTTGACTGACAACAACAGCTTAATGTGATTCAAGTGACAACACTGCAAACGATGATGAGACAGTAAGCAGGACACATCATGAAAACTCTGGAGGCCGCCCACGTGTGAAGAAGACATAACAACAGTTGGACAGAGTCATTTGCCATTGAAAAGGCTGAGGCCTGTGAGCAACACAGATTGTCAGACCCTAAACATGTGTGCAACGCAGTACTGAGCCACAGTTGACATGGGAAGGCTGATGAGATGCCATGCAATGTATGTTACCCAGGACTTGTATTACAGTGATCATCCAGTCAAGGACACATAGGGGCATGCATGCAATGCAGATGGAGCATGAATGGGCACTCATATCCCTGCGGGACATCTGATCTATGCACAGTACAAGTGAGATACCCTGCATCAAGTACTAAGGCTGTACCACACGGCATATGCCTGGCAGATTCTACGCTGGAAGTTAGCATCTACACAGGACGCATGAACAGGAAAGTACACATTGGCAAGATTGAAGCAGACCAGTGCAAAGGTGGAACTGGGGTGCAGAGTGGCGGAGGAGGGGCAAGGGAGCATGTCTACATGGAGTCCCCACATGCAGGCAGAGGAGACATGCATCACGGAAGCATTGCATTACTTACACATTGTTAGGGAGAATTCTCTGTTTAGGCTGAATTTCCTAACCTAGTGAGTCCGCCAGCAGCTTTGCTGGGTTTCGGGAGTTTGTTTTTTCCATCCTGCCAAGAGTGAGACTCTTTTTCTCCCACTCTTGGACATGTATGTGTGTAATTCCTATGAATGTCAATGTGTTCTATGGGCTATGGGGTCTTTTACCCCATAGGGTCTCATATGTTTTTCTATGTGTGTTACACCGCACCCTCCGTGCCGTAGCACTGGGGCGTCCTAGCGGACCCCCACCATAGACTCCATACCCGGGGACTGACTACTGTCTCCCCGGGCATGTAAAGTCACCATTGGCTTTACTAGACCTAAATTTACTAACTACTAACAGAACTAGTACAAACATCTTATTGTGAACGTACCAGTAGGGGTAATTCGATTACTCCTGGATCTGTTACTCGAGGGGGCACTGTCATTGAGTTTTGGCTGGTGGCAGTGGAAACTACTTGTTATGTTCGACCCCGAACATAACCCTATGGGATTCGTCCCATTGTTGGAGATTGATACTTTTTCTCGTTAATCTCTAACGTACCACCGATCTACTTATCTTAAATAAGTTTATCGGATGGTATTTTCTGCCAGAACTCGGTTTATAAAATGGCGTCTGTGTTCGTCTCTGTGACTCCTAAACCAAAGGTCGAGCCCTTTGTCCCACTTTTTGGCGGGCTCTGTACAGAGACCCTGCAAAAGTGGTGCCATTCTGTCTGGGTTACCACAGGGGTGTGGAAGGGGGTTTAGGCACCCTGGACCGAGTTGCCTTGCCAACTCCGGTCACACTATGGAGTGATTGGCCCAAGTGGTGAGCCTCCCCGCTCACGACTTAGCATGTGTTGATTGACAGCTAGGCTGAATGAATGGGGGTTTTCTGCATAAAAGCAGGGCTTTTGGGACTGGATCTTCAGAAGTCGCCACAGGACCTAAGAATCCGACAAGGGTAACGCTGAGCCGACCTGCACGACGACACCTCCGGTGGAGCCCTGCGGAACCGACTCACCACTTCCCGACGACAGAGGAGATCTCCCTGCCGGAGAGTCTCTTCTCCTGGCTGGTGGGAACAACCAGCACCCCTTTGCTTTTTATTCGCCACAGGACGCAGTGGTCGAATTGCCCGTGCAGAGCACCTCAGCAACCGGATAGCCACTACCCCTGTATCGCGACCAAAAGGTGGTGCCTTGTGACGGAGCACTCTGCGGCTGGTCTCTTCCCTGGTGGTGCACCGGACTTCACTTTTCTTCGACGACGAGATCATCTCTACTCTTGGCAAAGACCCGACGTGCATCCACCACCAGTAACAACTGCCCCCGCCGGAGCTGCCCTCAACAACAAGGTACCGTGTCCACCTGGCTTCCCTTTCGATCGGTTCGAGTGAGGTGTCTTAATCCTCTCCTTTCCGTTGGGGTCGCCTCCAAGTTTTCTCACGTATTGTTCTGAACTGGTTCAATCTGCCGATAACAATTTGCTACAAAGACTCAAACGCATTTCCACTAGAGACTTTTTGGGACATATCGCCTTGCCTCTCTCCGAGTGGACCTGGCCTCTGAACTTTATGATCTATTGTGGTCCTTGCCTTCTTGCCTTGCATCTTTCTCCCGTGAAGTATTGAATTGTGTTGATTTTGTAACCTGCCTATTTTTCTCTCCCGTCCTAACTAATATTAGAGTGCCATCTAGGTTGAGGCATACACCTCTGCCTGTAAATAAGTGGTGCCGGTAAAACCTAGACTTGTCGAAATATTGCTAGGGGGATTGATTGTTTCTTCTTCGTAGAGTAATTGTGTTTGATTTGTTTGCCGTGATAGTGCCATAGTGTTTTTGATAGATGTTTCGTTATAAATAAATACCTTAATATCTTTACACTGAGCCTTGTTGCGTGTTTGCTTGTCTTACTGTGAAGAATTGCCCTATCTTGTATACTCCACATACTGCTTAACTCTTCTTGAGAGAAGTCTGACTGCTCAGCCACAGCTACTAACAGTGAAACGGTGTGGTACAGACTGCTACCAAGTGGGTTTACTGCCAAACACCTGTAGTCCTAAATCTTTTGCAGTGGTCCCAGAGGGAACTTCACAGGTTTCCGCCTAACACACATCAAAACCATGTACACGTCACATGTAGTGGCAATCATGCACAACACATCCCACAAGTGAAACACACGTCCTCAACAAACACGCATCAACACTCACTGGACTGGGCATCAAAGTCCAGCATATCTCTCACTCCTTCAACCAATTCAGGTAGTATAAACTCTGCAACGAGTGCCTCATGCAGAGTGAGCTCTTCCTCCTCTGGTGCAGCCCCACCGCCAGTCACCAGAGTCAAGTTGTAATTAGAGGCATGCTTAGCTTTAGTGCTGCGTTTGATGTCATTCCAACGCTTTTTGCACTCTGCGCCGTGCGCACCTCATGGCCGAATGAACTGACATGTTCCGCAACATGCTTCCAGTGGGTGTCACGTTGGGCAGCCCTAGTCTGACTATTGGCACCCACTAGCATGTCACGGCTGTGGCCCCGCACGTAGCCCACGAGGAAGTCCAGTTCCTGCTTGCAGAAAGGCTTCTTCCTCGACGTGCAGGTGGTCGTGGCTGTGTGTGGGCTCCCAGCCTGTGCTGCAGGTGCAACCTTCCTCCTCTTGGACTGTGGCACAGACCCTGGCTGGCTAATGCCGCCATGACCAGTATGGCCAGTGGGTTCGGTGGATTGAGCCAAGGGAGTGGCAGGTGGAGGGACGACCAAAGGCCTGACTTGTGTCAGTGGCAGCTGGGTGCCCTCTAATGGACCCTGCGCAGCAACATCAGCTGTGGCAGGGACATTGACCGCAACGGTCCTGGTTGGCAGACTCACAACCGGGGTGTTGTTGGGTGCATCTGCCCCTGCACTTGCCAACACCCGGCTGTTCGGGGCAGCAGATGACATAACTGCCCCAGGGACACGTGTCTTGGTCTGAGCAGCCCGGCCTGCCCCTATGGTTTCCCTCCTGGCCTGCTGGAAATCTACCAAGGGCTCCTCAAGTGCCAACACAACCTGCGCTGGCAGACCCTGAGCCTGGGTGGCGGTGTCCACAGCTGCACCTGCAGCTACCACTACCCTTGGGCCCATGGCAGTCGATGGAACGGACTGCCGGGTCACAGGGGCGCCAGAGCCAGATGCAAAAGCTGCATCCCCCGGAACCACAGGGGGTGGTGGCATGACTGCACCGACACATGGCACAACATTGTGCTCAAGTGGCGCACCCCTGCCTCTTCCCCCTCTGTGGCCGCCCTGGACACCCTGGATTCCCCCTACTAACTGGTCACCACGGCCACGTCCCCGACCACGCCCGCCACGAGGAGTATGCCCAGCTGAGGCGCCCCTCACCTTTGGTGTCCTCCCAACCATGGCACAGATGTAGTAGTGCCGGTACAGATGGAGTAGTGCCAATGGGAGGTGTACACCACAATTGACCTGGGCAATTGGGGTGAAGGGGGTGGGAAGCAAGATGTTAACAGCCCCCCTCCACCTGCAAGGCTGTATGTGACCCAGGTGATGTAGTGACGGGTCACGCAATGCTCAGGCACCCCAAAACTGCAGTAAAACCGTGCACGCAACCCTGCAGCCTACGTGCGTGGATTCAACCTCCCGCAGTATGCGGTGGCACCCAGTAACACGAATAACGCATATGCGTGGGACACGCAGGCTACTATGACATCGAAAATGGGTGCGATACACAGGGGCACCCGCAGTGGGAAAAATAGCGTGTGCGACTCACCGTCTGACTAGCGCGATGCTGAAAAACATGCGTAGCCAATACCCCCGCCAAAAGAAGAGATACATCCTTGATAGCTGTGAAGTTGTGATGGCGCGCGAAACAACAGGAAGCAGCAACACACGTCGATCTCCACGAAAGGCACATACAGCGAACTGCTGGCCCCGCTCACCTTTAACCCGTGCTGAGGGAAACACCCACGTGCGTCACGTCACTTACGGGCATGGACCTTTTCCTCGGATTACACGCGGACGTGCTATTTTTCACACACGCTGAAACGCCCATGCATGCCTGCGCGCGTCACGTCACAGAGGCGCTTGCGCTTGAAGGGACTTCTGTCCAATGAAATTGCATATGCGTGCAGACGCGCTTACGCACTAAGGGCCTTTCCTCGAATTACAAGCTGATGTGCAGAATTTTCAAGTACCAAATCACTCCGTATCAAGCTGGCCACGCATAAGCACACGGAAGACCACGCTCACGCCCAGAAGGCCGAATTACTGCCCCCCAGAACCCCGAGCACGCTCCCACCTGCCATCTGCTGCTGCCTGACTGCCTGCTGCCCACGTGCCCTGCCATTTGCTGCCTGCACATCAGCCAGGGGTGCTGTTGCTGTGACCACCCCTGCTGGAACCCAAGACTCCCGACTGGGATTCCATCGCTCCACAGCCCAGCCCCAGGACCCAGTTGCCCACCCACTCCTGCCTCTGGGATTGTCATGTCTGGCACTGCAACATCTGGCACCACTGACAACCCCCGGCCAGAGAGGCAGAGGGGCACCAGCTTCAGTGCCAGGGAAGTTGGTGTCCTGGTGGAGCAAGTCCTGGGGCAGTATGATGCCCTCTTCGGAAGTTCCCGTGCCGACAAGGAAGGACGGACTCGGATCTGGACGGACACCATGAATGCCATCAACGCGGAGGGGGTGGCAGTCCGCGACTTCCAACATGTCAAGAAGCGCTGGGAGGACTTCAGGTCCAGGACCCTCAACAAGGCCCGGCGCCTCTTGAAGGCAGCGGATGCTAAGGGGCGCCGGGGCCACTTGTCGGAAGATCAGATGAGGGTCCTGGAACGCATATCCCCAGCGCTCCAAGTCCATGTCCTTGAGAGACAGACCCGTCTGGAGTCGAGCGGTAAGTGTACATGCCACCTGATTGTAAGCTGTGCGTGTGGTGATGTTTCAGTATTGTGCAGGTTGCACATCTGTTTGTATGGGGCCGAGTATGGGTGGGGGTGTACAGGGCCGTGAGGCTAACACATGCGAGGGCTGTCATGTGAGAGACATGGATGGTGCTTGTGTGTGTAGGCTTGCATGCCAAATGCAGTTGTGTGGGCACACATGTTTGGATGAATGTGTATGTAAGTACGGATGTTTGTGATGTCACGCATGTATGTTGTTTTCAGCTACATGCATCAGCACTGTGTACATGTGCATGTGTGTGTATTTGACAAGGGTGCAACAGTGATGCAACATGGATGCATGTGACAGCGGGATGTGGAAGCCTGATTGGCAGATGTGACATTGATGTCCATCTGAAAACTGCGACAGTTGGCAGAGGTGTACACATGCATGCAAGTGTAGTGGTGTGTGTACATGTGTAGTGCACTCCCTGTGTTGCATGTGATGCCTGGCTCACCTTTGCCTGCTCATGCTGTTGTATGTGTATGGATGGTGCTGGCAGTTGCGATATGGCTGTGGTATGCAAGTTGAAATGACATGTGTGTTGGGGATTGTGATGGCATGTCTGAAGTTTGCCAATGCCACTCATGTACAACTGTCATGTGTGTATGTGTCCATTGTACAGTGCCCTGATGCCTGTGTTTTATTTCTCCCTGTCTGCAGCGTCAACTGATGAAGAGGGCGGGGAAGGTGCTGTGGAGCACAGCGGCGGGGATCGCAACGCCAGCCGGAGACGCAAGGCCCGGCTCCCCTCCCAGGTTGTGATCTCGTCAGGGAGTGAGGAGTCCGGTGCTGCGTCCCAGGCCGAAGCTGCCGGGGGGAAGTCCAAGAGGCGGAGGTTGGAGGTGGACTCCTTGGCAGCAGAAGGGGCAGCTGGGACCCCACAGGGCCCAATGGGGGAAGATGGCACGGAGTCATCCAGGTTGGTGGGGGGTTTAGTGGAGGAGGAGGCTGTGCAAGCAACAGAGACGGGGTCTGGAGGTGGGGATTCCACTGGTGCTAGTGGTGCAGTGCAGGACCAGGGACAGGAGGCAGCACAGGCCGCCGCGGAGGTGCCTGTATGCAATCCTGTCCCTGATCCTGTCACTGCATCATCTTGCACCAGCAGGGATGCCTACGTCCAGACCCATTTTCAGGCACGGGATGAGCTCACGACAACTGGCCTTCCTCTGCCTGCGGACGTGGCTATCCTGGTCCGGGTTGAGCCTGTCCTGACTGGTGTGGCGTTGCGTCAACGGGCCATGCGAGGTGACCTGCAGTCTTTTCATGAGGAGACTGCACGTCATCTCGAATGGCTCGTTGACCACATCGGCCTACTGGGACAGGTCACCCAGGCCGGATTCCTCCGTTTGATGGGACTTTCTACGACCCCCTGCTCAACTGAACCCCCTATGCGCCAGTCGTCCTCCGTGCCATCTTCCCACCCATCGTCACCTGGGTGCCCTGTGGAGCTGCCTCTGACGGTTCGGCCAGGTTGGTGGAGGAAGCATCCCTGCCACAGTCGGGAGTCGGACGTCCAGCAGGGGTGGCCACATCAACGACTGCACCCCAGCCAGCGGAGGATGTGCAGGCAGCAGGAGGCAGTGCACGGGCAGAGGCACAGCAGCAGCAGCAACGTGGTGGGAGCCATGATGGCTCGGGGCCTTCGACATCGAAGGGGCAGGCATCGGCCGGAGGGCAGGAGGACCCAGGACGGGAAGTGTCTTCCGTGTGGCAGCGGTTGGGCCACGCCATAGATGCGGAGCGGCAGCGGGCGGTAGAGGCATGGCTCACGATGGTCAGGGCAGAGAACTCCATGCGGAGGGCCCTGAGGCGGGCCGAGTGCCTCGAGGCAATCCGCAGGGGGTTGGAGGTGGACCCGTCGACAGCCCTGTGGACCCTCGGGGCCATGGAGGAGGACCGCCTCCGGGACATTGAGCAGCAGTTTGATGATGCCCTGGCCTGGGACATCCAAAAGTGAGCCGTCGGACTAGCCCGCTGCCCTTGTAAATAGTTCTGTAGTTAGTGTTAGGTTTCCTTTGGTTTTGCATTTTTTTTGGACCTTTTGGACAATGGGCCAAATTTTTGTATATAGTTTTTTTTATTAGGTAGTGTTATTAGATAGGTTTCATTTCTTCTGTTGGGATCATGGACCCTGGATTGTTTATCTGTATATAGTTGACTGTTGGATTTTCATTTTATTTTACGATTCACCCATGGAGCAATGGTTTTCAATTTTAATTTTCCATTGGATTTACTTTTGTGGACTGTGACTTTGGACACCTTTCCTTTGGATTATGATTTGTGGTTTTGCATTATTTCACGGACATGCTGGTTTTTATTTTTTTTTAATTCCCATTTTTGTTTGTTTATTTTTGATTCAATTTATGTTTCTTTTAATACATATTTTTTGTTCAAACTTCAATGTGTAGTATCGTCTCATTGGTTTCATGCATATCATGATATAGGTTTTGAGATTCACTGACACCCATTGGGTGTATGTGAGGGACATGTGTTCATTTCCAAACTTGCAATTGGGGTTCTATCATGTCATTGCCATTTCTAAGTGGGTGGATGCAATACTCAGGTGGGTGTTTGGCATTTGGAGGCTGACCATAAGGGCCAGGGATCTAGATTGTGATGACATGTTGGCTGGGGGACATGTGTGGGGGCCTGGTGGAGGGTGCCCCTCAGTGCTGGGGGGTGGGGGTGCAGGGGGACATGAGTTGGACATGAGTGGGGGCCTGCTGGCAGGTGCCCCACAGTGCTGGGGGTGGGGGTGCAGGGGGACATGAGTTGGGGTCCTGGTGGAGGGTGCCCCAAAGTGCTGGGGGGTGGGGGTGCAGGGGGACATGAGTTGGGGGCCTGCTGGCAGGTGCCACACAGTGCTGGGGGGTGGGGGTGCAGGGGGACATGAGTTGGGGGCCTGGTGGAGGGTGCCCTGCACTGCTGGGGGGTAGAGGTGCGGGGGGACATGAGTTGGACATGAGTAGGGGCCTGCTGGCAGGTGCCCCACAGTGCTGGGGTGTGGGGGTGCAGGGGGACATGAGTTGGGGGCCTGGTGGAGGGTGCCCTGCACTGCTGGGAGGTGGGGGTGCTGGGGGACATGAGTTGGGGGCCTGGTGGAGGGTGCCCCACAGTGCTGGGGGGTGGGGGTGCAGGGGGACATGAGTGGGGGCCTGCTGGCAGGTGCCCCACAGTGCTGGTGGGTGGGGGTGCAGGGGGACATGAGTTGGGGGCCTGAGGGAGGGTGCCCTGCACTGCTAGGGGGTGGGGGTGCAGTAGGACATGAGTTGGACATGAGTGGGGCCTGCTGGCAGGTGCCCCACAGTGCTGGGGGTGGGGGTGCAGGGGAACATGAAGTGGGGTCCTGGTGGAGGGTGCCCTGCACTGCTGGGGGGTGGGGGTGCAGGGGGACATGAGTTGGACATGAGTGGGGGCCTGCTGGCAGGTGCCCCACAGTGCTGGGGGGTGGGGGTGCAGAAGGACATGAGTGGGGGCCTGCTGGCAGGTGCCCCACAGTGCTGGGGGTGGGGGTGCAGGGGGACATGAGGTGGGGGCCTGGTGGAGGGTGCCCTGCACTGCTGGGGGGTGGGGTGCAGGGGGACATGAGTTGGGGGCCTGGTGGAGGGTGCCCCACAGTGCTGGGGGGTGGGGGTGCAGGGGGACATGAGTTGGACATGAGTGGGGGCGGGCCGGCTGGCAGGTGCCCCACGGTGCTGGGGGGTGGGGGTGCAGGGGGACATGAGTTGGACATGAGTTGGGGCCTGCTGGCAGGTGCCCCACAGTGCTGGGGGGTGGGGGTGCAGGGGGACATGAGTTGGGGGCCTGGTGGTGGGTCCCTGCACTGCTGGGGGGTGGGGGTGCAGGGGGACATGAGTTGGGGGCCTGGTGGAGGGTGCCCCACAGTGCTGGGGGGTGGGGGTGCAGGGGGACATGAGTTGGACATGAGTGGGGGCCTGCTGGCAGGTGCTCCACAGTGCTTGGGGGTGGGGGTGCAGGGGGACATGAGTTGGGGGCCTGGTGGAGGGAGCCCTGCACTGCTGGGGGGTGGGGGTGCAAGTGGACATGAGTTGGGGGCCTGGTGGAGGTTGCCCTGCACTGCTGGGGGGTGGGGGTCCTGGGGGACAGGAGTTGGGGGCCTTGTGGAGGGTGCCCCACAGTGCTGGGGGTGGGGGTGCAGGGGGACATGAGTTGGGGGCCTGGTGGAGGGTGCCCTGCACTGCTGGGGGGTGGGGGTGCAGGTGGACATGAGTTGGACATGAGTGGGGGCCTGCCTGCAGGTGCCCCACAGTGCTGGGGGGTGGGGTTGCAGGGGGACATGAGTTGGGGGCCTGGTGGCGGGTGCCCTGCACTTCTGGGGGGTGGGGGTGCAGGGGGACATGAGTTGGGGGCCTGGTGGAGGGTGCCCCACAGTGTTGGGGGGTGGGGGTGCAGGGGGACATGAGTTGGACATGAGTGGGGGCCTGCTGGCAGGTGCCCCACAGTGCTGGGGGTGGGGGTGCAGGGGGACATGAGTTGGGGACCTGCTGGCAGGTGCCACACAGTGCTGGGGAGTGGGGGTGATGGGGGACATGAGTTGGGGGCCTGGTGGAGGATGCCCTGCACTGCTGGGGGGTGGGGGTGCCGGGGGACATGAGTTGGACATGAGTGGGGGCCTGCTGGCAGGTGCCCCACAGTGCTGGGGAGTGGGGGTGCAGGGGGACATGAGTTGGGGGCCTGGTGGAGGGTGCCCTGCACTGCTGGGGGGTGGGGGTGCTGGGGGACATGAGTTGGGGGCCTGGTGGAGGGTGCCCCACAGTGCTGGGGGTGGGGGTGCAGGGGGACATGAGTGAGGGCCTGCTGGCAGGTGCCCCACAGTGCTGGTGGGTGGGGGTGCAGGGGGACATGAGTTGGGGGCCTGGTGGAGGGTGCCCTGCACTGCTGGGGGGTGGGGGTGCAGTGGGACATGAGTTGGACATGAGTGGGGGCCTGCTGGCAGGTGCCCCACAGTGCTGGGGGTGGGGGTGCAGGGGGACATGAGGTGGGGTCCTGGTGGAGGGTGCCCTGCACTGCTTGGGGTGGGGGTGCAGGGGGACATGAGTTGGACATGAGTGGGGGCCTGCTGGCAGGTGCCCCACAGTGCTGGGGGGTGGGGGTGCAGAGGGACATGCGTGGGGGCCTGCTGGCAGGTGCCCCACAGTGCTGGGGGTTGGGGTGCAGGGGGATATGAGTTGGGGGCCTGGTGGAGGGTGCCCTGCACTGCTGGGGTGTGGGGGTGCAGGGGGACATGAGTTGGGGGCCTGGTGGAGGGTGCCCCACAGTGCTGGGGGGTGGGGGTGAGGGGGGACATGAGTTGGACATGAGTGGGGGCCTGCTGGCAGGTGCCCCACAGTGCTGGGGGATGGGGGTGCAGGGGGACATGAGTTGGGGGCCTGGTGGAGGGTGCCCTGCACTGCTGGGGGGTGGGGGTGCTGGGGGACATGAGTTGGGTGCCTGGTGGCAGGTGCCCCACAGTGCTGGTGGGTGGGGGTGCAGGGGGACATGAGTTGGGGGCCTGGTGGAGGGTGCCCTGCACTGCTGGGGGGTGGGGGTGCAGTGGGACATGAGTTGGACATGAGTGGGGGCCTGCTGCCAGGTGCCCCACAGTGCTGGGGGTGGGGGTGCAGGGGGACATGAGGTGGGGTCCTGGTGGAGGGTGCCCTGCACTGCTGGGGGTGGGGGTGCAGGGGGACATGAGTTGGACATGAGTGGGGGCCAGCAGGCAGGTGTCCCACAGTGCTGGGGGGTGGGGGTGCAGAGGGACATGAGTAGGGGCCTGCTGGCAGGTACCCCTCAGTGCTGGGGGTAGGGGTGCAGGGGGACATGAGTTGGGGGCCTGGTGGAGGGTGCCCTGCACTGCTGGGGTGTGGGGGTGCAGGGTGACATGAGTTGGGGGCCTGGTGGAGGTTGCCCTGCACTGCTGAGGGTGGGGGTGCAGGGGGACATGAGTTGGGGGCCTTGCGGAGGGTGCCCCACAGTGCTGGGGGGTGGGCGTGCAGGGGGACATGAGTGGGGGCCTGCTGGCAGGTGGCCCCACAATGCTGGGGGGTGGGGGTGGAGGGGGACATGAGTTGGGGGCCTGGTGGACGGTGCCCTGCACTGCTGGGGGGTGGGGGTGCAGGGGGACATGAGTTGGACATGAGTGGGGGGCTGCCTGCAGGTGCCCCACAGTGCTGGGGGGTGGGGGTGCAGGGGGACATGAGTTGGGGGCCTGGTGGCGGGTGCCCTGCACTGCTGGGGGGTGGGGTGCAGGGGACATGAGTTGGGGACCTGGTGGAGGGTGCCCACAGTGCTGGGGGGTGGGGGTGCAGGGGGACATGAGTTGGACATGAGTGGGGGCCTCCTGGCAGGTGCCCCACAGTGCTGTGGGGTGGGGGTGCAGGGGGACATGAGTTGGGGGCCTGGTGGAGGGTGCCCTGCACTGCTGGGGGGTGGGGGTGCAGGGGGACATGAGTTGGGGTCCTGGTGGAGGGTGCCCCACAGTACTGGGGGGTGGGGTGCAGGGGGACATGAGTTGGACATGAGTGGGGGCCTGCTGGCAGGTGCCCCACAGTGCTGGGGGGTGCGGGTGCAGGGGGACATGAGTTGGGGGCCTGGTGGAGGGTGCCCTGCACTGCTGGGGAGTGGTGGTGCTGGGGGAAATGAGTTGGGGGCCTGGTGGAGGGTGCCCCACAGTGCTGGGGGGTGGGGGTACAGGGGGACATGAGTGGGGGCCTGCTGGCAGGTGCCCCACAGTGCTGGGGGGTGGGGGTGCAGGGGGACATGAGTTGGGGGCCTGGTGGAGGGTGCCCCGCACTGCTGGGGGGTGGGGTGCAGGGGGACATGAGTTGGACATGAGTGGGGGCCTGCTGGCAGGTGCCCCACAGTGCTGGGGGGTGGGGGTGTAGGGGGACATGAGTTGGGGGCCTGGTGGAGGGTGCCCTGCACTGCTTGGGGTGGGGGTGCAGGGGGACATGAGTTGGACATGAGTGGGGGCCTGCTGGCAGGTGCCCCACAGTGCTGGGGGGTGGGGGTGCAGAGGGACATGCGTGGGGGCCTGCTGGCATGTGCCCCACAGTGCTGGGGGTGGGGGTGCAGGGGGATATGAGTTGGGGGCCTGGTGGAGGGTGCCCTGCACTGCTGGGGTGTGGGGGTGCAGGGGGACATGAGTTGGGGGCCTGGTGGAGGGTGCCCCACAGTGCTGGGGGGTGGGGGTGAGAGGGGACATGAGTTGGACATGAGTGGGGGCCTGCTGGCAGGTGCCCCACAGTGCTGGGGGATGGGGGTGCAGGGGGACATGAGTTGGGGGCCTGGTGGAGGGTGCCCTGCACTGCTGGGGGGTGGGGGTGCTGGGGGACATGAGTTGGGTGCCTGGTGGAGTGTGCCCCACAGTGCTGGGGGGTGGGGGTGCAGGGGGACATGAGTGAGGGCCTGCTGGCAGGTGCCCCACAGTGCTGGTGGGTGGGGGTGCAGGGGGACATGAGTTGGGGGCCTGGTGGAGGGTGCCCTGCACTGCTGGGGGGTGGGGGTGCAGTGGGACATGAGTTGGACATGAGTGGGGGCCTGCTGCCAGGTGCCCCACAGTGCTGGGGGTGGGGGTGCAGGGGGACATGAGGTGGGGTCCTGGTGGAGGGTGCCCTGCACTGCTGGGGGTGGGGGTGCAGGGGGACATGAGTTGGACATGAGTGGGGGCCAGCAGGCAGGTGTCCCACAGTGCTGGGGGGTGGGGGTGCAGAGGGACATGAGTAGGGGCCTGCTGGCAGGTGCCCCTCAGTGCTGGGGGTAGGGGTGCAGGGGGACATGAGTTGGGGGCCTGGTGGAGGGTGCCCTGCACTGCTGGGGTGTGGGGGTGCAGGGTGACATGAGTTGGGGGCCTGGTGGAGGTTGCCCTGCACTGCTGAGGGTGGGGGTGCAGGGGGACATGAGTTGGGGGCCTTGCGGAGGGTGCCCCACAGTGCTGGGGGGTGGGCGTGCAGGGGGACATGAGTGGGGGCCTGCTGGCAGGTGCCCCACAATGCTGGGGGGTGGGGGTGGAGGGGGACATGAGTTGGGGGCCTGGTGGACGGTGCCCTGCACTGCTGGGGGGTGGGGGTGCAGGGGGACATGAGTTGGACATGAGTGGGGGCCTGGTGGAGGGTGCCCCACAGTGCTGGGGGGTGGGGGTACAGGGGGACATGAGTGGGGGCCTGCTGGCAGGTGCCCCACAGTGCTGGGGGGTGGGGGTGCAGGGGGACATGAGTTGGGGGCCTGGTGGAGGGTGCCCCGCACTGCTGGGGGGTGGGGTGCAGGGGGACATGAGTTGGACATGAGTGGGGGCCTGCTGGCAGGTGCCCCACAGTGCTGGGGGGTGGGGGTGTAGGGGGACATGAGTTGGGGGCCTGGTGGAGGGTGCCCTGTACTGCTGGGGGGTGGGGGTGCAGGGGGACATGGGTTGGGGGCCTGGTGGAGGGTGCCCCACAGTGCTGGGGGGTAGGGTGCAGGGGGACATGAGTTGGACATGAGTGGGGGCCTGCTGGCAGGTGCCCCACAGTGCTGGGGGGTGGGGGTGCAGGGGGACATGAGTTGGGGGCCTGGTGGAGGTTGCCCTGCACTGCTGGGGGGTGGGGGTGCAAGGGGACATGAGTTGGGGGCCTGGTGGAGGTTGCCCTGCACTGCTAGGGGGTGGGGTTGCTGGGGGACATGATTTGGGAGCCTTGTGGAGGGTGCCCCACAGTGCTGGGGGGTGGGGGTGCAGGGGGACATGAGTGGGGGCCTGCTGGAGGGTGCCCTGCACTGCTGGGGGGTGGGGGTGCAGGTGGACATGAGTTGGACATGAGTGAGGGCCTGCCTCCAGGTGCCCCACAGTGCTGGGGGGTGGGGGTGCAGGGGGACATGAGTTGGGGGCCTGGTGGAGGGTGCCCTGCACTGCTGGGGGGTGGGGGTGCAGGTGGACATGAGTTGGACATGAGTGGGGGCCTGCCTGCAGGTGCCCCACAGTGCTGGGGGGTGGGGGTGCAGGGGGACATGAGTTGGGGGCCTGGTGGAGGGTGCCCTGCACTGCTGGGGGGTGGGGGTGCAGGGGGATATGAGTTGGGGGCCTGGTGGAGGGTGCCCCACAGTGCTGAGTGGTGGGGGTGCAGGGGGACATGAGTTGGACATGAGTGGGGGTCTGCTGGCAGGTGCCCCACAGTGCTGGGGTGTGGGGGTGCAGGGGGACATGAGTTGGGGGCCTGGTGGAGGGTGCCCTGCACTGCTGGGGGGTGGGGGTGCAGGGGGACATGAGTTGGGGTCCTGGTGGAGTGTGCCCCACAGTGCTGGGGGGTGAGGGTGCAGGGGGACATGAGTGGGGGCCTGCTGGCAGGTGCCCCACAGTGCTGGGGTGTGGGGGTGCAGGGGGACATGAGTTGGGGGCCTGGTGGAGCGTGCCCTGCACTGCTGGGGGGTGGGGGTGCTGGGGAACATGAGTTGGGAGCCTGGTGGAGGGTGCCCCACAGCGCTGGGGGGTGGGGGTGCAGGGGGACATGAGTGGGGGCCTGCTGGCAGGTGCCCCACAGTGCGATGGGTGGGGGTGCAGGGGGACATGAGTTGGGGGCCTGGTGGAGGGTGCCCTGCACTGCTGGGGGGTGGGGTGCAGGGGGACATGAGTTGGACATGAGTGGGGGCCTGCTGGCAGGTGCCCCACAGTGCTGGGGGGTGGGGGTGTAGGGGGACATGAGTTGGGGGCCTGGTGGAGGGTGCCCTGCACTGCTGGGGGTGGGGCTGCAGGGGGACATGAGTTGGACATGAGTGGGGGCCTGCTGGCAGGTGCCCCACAGTGCTGGGGGTGGGGGTGCAGGGGGACATGAGTTGGGGGCCTGGTGGAGGATGCCCTGCACTGCTGGGGGGTGGGGGTGCAGGGGTGCATGAGTTGGGGGCCTGGTGGAGGGTGCCCCACAGTCCTGGGGGTGGGGGTGCAGGGGGACATGAGTGGGGGCTTGCTGGCAGGTGCCCCACAGTGCTGGGGGTGGGGGTGCAGGGGGGCATGAGTTGGGGGCCTGGTGGAGGGTGCCCTGCAGTGCTTGGGGGTGGGGGTGCAGGGGGACATGAGTTGGGGGCCTGGTGGAGGGTGCCCCACAGTGCTGGGGGCTGGGGGTCCAGGGGGACATGAGTTGGACATGAGTGGGGGCCTGCTGGCAGGTGCCCCACAGTGCTGGAGGGTGGGGGTGCAGGGGTACATGAGTTGGGGGCCTGGTGGAGGGTGCCCTGCACTGCTGGGGGGTGGGGGTCCAGGGAGACATGTGTGGGGGCCTGGTGGAGGGTGCCCCACAGTGCTGGGGGGTGGGGGTGCAGGGGGACATGAGTTGGGGGCCTGGTGGAGGGTGCCCTGCACTGCTGGGAGGTGGGGGCGCAGGGGGACATGTGTGGGGGCCTGGCGGAGGGTGCCCCACAGTGCTGGGGGGTGGGGGGGCTGGGGGACCTGAGTGGGGGTGCAGGGTAGTCCACCGTGGTGTGGGCTGCCTGCAGGGGCCATGGAGGTTGTGGAGCGAACACCTGGGAGGACCCACACGGCCAATTCACGTGTAGTACTCCACAGAAGCCTTGAAATACACGTACCCTGCTGATATTGCGTGTGAAACTTCCGGCGCACCCCAAAATACATGTACCCAGGACATTCGCGTGTGGAACTCCCAGCGCACCCCTGGAATACACGTACCCAGCTGAAATCACATGTGAAACTTCCCGCGCACCCCTGAAATATACGTACCCTGCTGAATTCGCGTGTGAAACTTCCTGCGCACCCCAGTAATACACGTACCCTGCTGAATTCACGTGTGTAACTTTCCGCGCCCCCCGAAATACACGTACCCAGGACATTCGCATGTGGAACTTCCAGCGCACCCCTGATATACACGTACCGTGATGGAATCGCGTGTAGAACTTTCCGCGCACCCCTGAAATACATGTACCCTGCTGAATTCACGTGTGTAACTTCCAGCGCACCCCGAAATACACGTACCCAGCTGAAATCGCGTGTGAAACTTCCCGCACACCCCTGAAATACACGTACCCTGCTGAATTCACGTGTGAAACTTCCTGCGCACACCTGATGTACACGTACCCTGATGGAATCGCGTGTGGAACTTCCCGCGCACCCCTGAAATACACATGCCCAGCTGAAATAACGTGAGGAACTTCCCGTGCACCCCAGTGATACACGTACTCCGCTTGCCATGCTGGTACAGGGTTAGCGCAGCCCTTTGCGCTGGATTGGGGATTTTGATGGCTTTTCCCTGCACAAGGGGCGTTCTTGGGGGCGTAACTGGCGCTGCTGCAGGGTCGCTGCGCCACTGTGCGCCATGGCTGGTTTTGGTGGCTGGAATACATGAATACACTGTGCGTGGAAATGTATTTTGGCGCACGCGGCTGGCGCAGGGATTCGCACGCGCACACTGTGTGCCAGCCGCTTGCGCCACTTGTGCGCTGAATTCTATGAATTACCCCCTCAGTGTTCTTTTCATTAGTAGGTATGCTTTTGTTTGTACATCTTTTTTACTTTTATTTTTTGCAAGAGTGGCCTTACTTGTTTTAGTGGTTGCTGGTTTAGTTTTGTTGAGTGAGGTTACTAACTGTTTTGTTTCAATGTTTTCTATCCATTGCTTTAGAGATGGATGACTATATGGCTTGCTTTTATTCTTATCTGCTCTATGTTTCGTTATTTTCTACTGCAGTGCTTTTTAGTAGGCATTCTGTTCTGTGTGTTGGGAAAAAATAAATGTTGAGTTTGAAGGTTTTTAATCTATATGCATATATTGTGGATGGGAGTGTAGGTGTGATTGTAGAGATGCATAGAGTGTTGTGTAATTGTGTAGCGGGATGATAGTAGTTGAGAAGGTTGTAAGAGTAAGAGTCTCTACAGGTATGATGGCCTTGCGTTAGTGAGTAAAGGAGTGGTGGTGTGATGGGGCGTGGCTACGAGAGCCATGTAGGAGGACGCGATCTGGATGAGCTCCCGAGATCCTTTAATGATCCGGGCGAAAAAGTGCGTAATGATGGGCCGACGACCGCTGAAAATACACAAGTCGGTGTGTGAATGATTGGGCCATGCATGGTGAACTCCTGGATGGTGCAGGAAGAACGACGGCAGAGATCTGTGCAGAAAAGATAAGGGGCGCCGGAGACGAAAGACACAAAATGGCCGACCAATGTCCGGAACAAAGGAAGGTGCAGGCCGCACGGTGACCTAGCGAAAGGGGCGTACTGAGTGCACACTTGTCATTTGTGCGAAATACAGGTCCTCTGGGTCATGTCGAATAGAACGGTGAGGCCGAAGGTGAAACAGCCCACCTTAGACGACTTCGCTAAGACGTCCCCGGGTCAAGACAATACCAATAGCAGGGACAAGCCGCCTGCAAGCGGCATGACGAATTCGGGCGCTAACCAAGAAGTCCTAGCTGCGATTGCGGACCTAAGGGCGGCCTGGGAATCTAAACTCGAACTAGCCGTAACTGAACTGAAAACGGCACTGGACCTCAAGGTCGGAGAAGTGCAGGAGGATGTTAATCTACTCCGACAGGATGTCAGGGCCTTGGCGGAGCGCACGGAGACCCTTGAGAAGGAAGTTAGTCTGAAAACTGCGGATTGCGCCTCCCATAAGGCCGAATTGCATGCCCTGATACAAACAGTGGGCAACTTGGAGAGCAGAGCGGAGGAGGCGGATGGACGAGCCCGACGAAACAACATCCGCATCGTGGGCCTGCCGGATGGATTGGAGGGCCAAGATCCCACGGAATTCATTGAATCCATGCTACTGCAAGAGCTACTCGGAGGAGCCCTATCCCAAGGATTTGCAGTGGAAAGGGCACATAGAGCTCTAACAAGGAGGCCGCCGCCGGGGAACCCGCCTGGGCCGGTGATAGCCAAAATTCTTAATTACCGAGATCGGGAGAGGATATTGGAACACTTTCGTAAGGGAGGAACGCTTACACGAGGAGTGGCAAACATCACGGCTTACCCGGACTATACCCTGTCTGTGCAGCGTAGCCGCATGAACTTTGGGACGGTAAAGCGGAGATTGAGAGAGGCGGGCCACGAATATATGTTACTGTATCCGGCAAAATTGAAAGTCATTCATAAACACAAAACTTTGTTTTTTGAGACCCCGGAGGATGCCATGGATTGGCTCGATGCGCAAGGATGTCCCCAGGAGTCAGAAGTTCGGACGGAGAAAGAGCACGGAAGAGATAAGTAATGCACAAAGAAGGTGCTACAAGATGGCGCGGCACGTGGGACTTGAATATAGTCGTTTGTGCAGCCTTCAGTAGAGAAGGTCAGACTATTGCACTAAATGTTACAAGCACTGTAGTTATTATTGAATTAACGGGAGCCTTACAGAGCGGTTCTCTTTACCCCACAACAACTTTAGTTAAGTGGCCATAAGGGCGACTTCACCCTACTGAGCTCTGTGCATTGTTTGGTGCTTGCAGGGCTAGATGTGGGGGTGCCTGAGTTCCGAGAATGGAGCTGGGCAGCAGTTGGGGTGTGTGATGTTGGGGAAGGGACGGGTGGGGGGAGGGGAGGGAAGTTGGGAATTTGCCGTGTACATAGTTATGGGGAGTTTGAGCTGGTACGAGAAGCTACAAGCAAAGATGGAGAGCTGTATCTGTATCACATGGGCAAAGGGGAGTCTCTACACGGAAGGCAAGAAGACACTCATGAGCCATGGGGGACCTTAGGATCGTAACATGGAATGTCAGGGGACTGAACAGTTACTTAAAGAGAAACAAAGTCATGATGTACTTAAAAAGACAGAAGATTGATATTGCGGTGTTGCAGGAAACACATTTGACCCAGCAAAAATAGGAACTGGTGGGGAAGAAGTGGAGAGGTACTGTAGTAGGCTCTTCGTATTCTGCCTACGCTAGGGGAGTGCTGGTCTGGGTGGCACCGCACGTTCCGCTCCAACTTACACAAGAGGTGGTGGACACGGAGGGGAGATTGGTCATATTAAAGGCTTTGGTAGAGAATAGAGAGGTGTGCATTATAAATACGTATGCCCCCAACCAAAACACTGCGACGTATTTTAGAACCCTCTGTACTCATCTGGGCGCGTGTATGGGAGGAGCGGTTATCTGGGAAGGGGATTTCAACTGCGTGCTCAACCCAAAGGCAGACAGATCTGATGGGAAGATTGATAGGCCCACCCCAGCGGCCAGGGTATTGCAGACATTACTAGGTGACTTTGGGCTGGCGGATGTCTGGAGAGTGTAACACCTTAATGAAACACAGTACTCGCACTACTCAGCTCCGCAGCACCTGCACACAAGGCTGTATTACTTTTTCGCCACGCCAGATGTAGTGATAGAGACCACCCAAATAGACTATAGAGCGAGGGTCCTGTCGGACCACTCGCCTCTGGTGCTGAGCTGGCAGTACTGCTGCCCCAGGGCGCAGATACCGACATGTCGCCTCCGGGCGGAGGCGCTCCGAGACCCAGTCTTCAGGGAAGATATCAGGGATGCGATCGCACAGTACTTTGAGGTAAACACAGGCACCGTAGATTCAGCGTGCACGCTCTGGGAAGCCTTTAAGGTGGTATTGCGGGGTGCTGCGATTGCTAAGTCAAAAGGCCTACAGGGTGGGGTCCTAACGGAACTAGAGGAAGCGGAAGAGAAACTGGAGCGTGAAAGCAACAGGGCGGGAGGGGATGCGGAACTTGTACTCGAGTTGCAGCAGAGGTGCGCAGAGCTTTGGGAAAGGCTCTGCAACCTTAACTACAAGAAGTATGTCAAGAGGCAACATGCAGGTGGGGATAAAACTGGCCGCTTGTTGGCGTGGTTATATAAGAGCGAAACCCCCAGGCCCCCGATTAGGACAATAACTAGAGAAGACGGGGAGGTGGTTGACACCCAGGAGGGAGTCAACGAGGCATTCTTGGACTATTATAGAACAATATATGAGGACAGAGGAGAGGACAATCGGGAGGAGATTAGAGAAACTCTAAAAGACATGGAGTTACCTAAGATTAGTGATGAAGAAAGGGAGGAGCTGGACGCACCGATTACCTTAGAGGGATTAGAGGAGGTGGTGAAGCAGCTGCCCACCTGCAAGACCCCGGGTGCGGACGGATTCCCTGGCGAGTTTTACAAAACATATTAAGTGGAAGTACTCCCCCCTATGCTAGAGATGCTCAATGAGTCTTTTGAGATGGGTCGGCTACCGGAATCGCTCAGAGAAGCATTAATTGTGCCACTCCCTAAGCCCAACAAGCCAGGGCATAGCTGCAGCTCCTATAGGCCGTTGTCATTGTTGAACCAGGATAGCAAGATCTTGACGGCAGTCCTGGCCAATAGGCTGCGGAGGGTTATTAGCAAACTGATACACCCAGACCAGACAGGTTATGCCCCCAACAGAAATATAACCCACAACCACAGGCGACTCCACCGGGTGATTGAAGAGGGAAACAGGAGCGAGGGGGAAATGGCGGTGGTGTCCCTAGATGCAGTCAAAGCTTTTGACTCAGTGAGGTGGCCATGGTTGCTGGCGGCCCTGGAAGAATATGTGATGGGGCCGGGTTATGTTAGGTGGGTAAAATTACTATACAGTGAACCACTGGCCAGAGTACGCACAGGATCTGTGATATCTGAGAGGTGGCAACTCAGTAGAGGCACCAGACAAGGGTGCCCCTGGTCCCCGATGTTATACATTATAGCCCTGGAGCCCCTGGCAGTGTACCTCAGACAACAATATGATGTGGTCGGTATTGAGGTAGGGGGAGAGAAACACCTAATATCCTTGCATGCTGACGATTTACTACTATATTTGAAATATCCGGAAGAAAATCTTCAGTACATTCTAGAGGTTATGGAAAAGTATGCAGAACTGTTTGGCATAGCAGTAAACCCCCAGAAATCGAGCATGTTCCCATTGGGGAGCTACATAGGAGCCCCTCAGGAATGGTTGCCAGTGTTGTCCGTACCTTGGGCGGCTGATTCCTTCTGCTACCTCGGAATAGATGTATATCATACGGTGGAGGGGGAACACTTGCATAACACCGAGGTGGCTGTAAAAAAAATCCGAACAAGTATGAAGTTTTGGGAGAAGCTGCCGCTGGTGATGATGGGACGGGGGGCGATGCTCAAAATGGTGGTCCTGCCCAGGCTGTTACATTTCTTTAGTAATATACCATACATGATAAGCAAAAAGTTTTTGTCAAACTGAACAGCATGTGCAGGGACTTCCTATGGCATGGCAATCGCAATAGAGTGGCGCTATGGAAGCTACATAACTTCCATGATAGAGGGGGCATTAAGCTGCCGAATTTATAGGCCTATTATGTAGCTAGTCAGTTGCAATATGTAACCAAATGGCTCTCTGATGAAATAACTCCTGAATCTAGGCTGTTTGGGCAGGACTGCACCCCGTTTTACCTAAATGATATTATCTGGGTGCCTAGACTCGAAATGAAAGAACGCTCGGGTATGCTGTTGCTTCGGTGGAAGATGTGGCACACAGTATGCCAATTGATGGAGAACCCGTGCCCGTGTTCCCCACAGGTGCCGCTAGTCGCCTTAGCTGGGGGAGACAACCAACTCAGAACGATAATTAGGACCTATTGGGAATCGGTTGGGCTGGTCACATTGGGAGATGTATGGCAAGAAGGGATTATCAAAGATTTCGTAGAACTGGGAGAAGAGACAGGTTTGCATAGAGGCCAATATGTCACGTATCTTAGGCTAGTGCAGACTATTCGTAAAACCTGGCCTGAGACTGTACTGGCGGAGGAGCCAGATGTCCTAATGGGAACAATATATGACATATCAGAAGGAGGGCACGAGGTCTCTAGACTGTACGAGATGGTGATGACCCGGGTGGGGAAGGATTTGACTCATTTGAGGCTGGACTGGGAAGCGGAGGTGGGGGCACTAATGACCGATGGAATGTGGGAACGCTATAGGATACCACAAGAAGGTGTCCAGAAACGCCAGATTGCAGCAGATACAGTTATACATAACGCATAGAGCCTATATGACCCCGAAGAGAATATCCAAGTTTGTAAACGCAGGAAGACAAGCATGCCCAAAATGCGATGAGGAAGATGCTGATATGACACACATGTTCTGGTCTTGCCCAGTGATTGAAGCCTTTTGGGGGGAAGTGGCACAGAAACTAGCGGAGAAAGGGGTCACGCTCAACATAGATACTGCCTGGGCCTGCCTGTTGGGAGGGTTTCCCAGACCACGGAATACTAAACATCTTGGGAAACTGAGGGACCTGGCATATGTGCTTGCTAAAAGAAGGATTGCCATGGGCTGGAAGCAGAGCCACAAGCCACGGGTTGAGGTATGGTGGCGGGACTTGCAAAAATGGGCGGAGGCTGAAACGGTGGTGTGGCAGGAGGCATGTAGCAAGTGCGGGGAAGAAGAAGTTGGTAACCTGATTGCTTGGAGAATGTTAATAACAGGACTGTTTGGCACAGTAGTGGATTCTGCAGCTTCGGAAGGAAGCGATACCCAGCCACACGCAGCGGATACAGAACGAGAAATGCAAATAAGCTCTTGAGGGAGGGGGGAGTTGGGGAGCAGTAACGTCCGTTAATTGATGTTCACGAGTCTGTTGTAAATAATGCTGCAAGTTTGGTTTGTATTGTTTATTTGTTTTCAAAATAAAAAACTTTAAAAAAAAGGAGTGGTGGTGTGATTGAATAAGTAGGGACATTGTGATATTTGTTTTGAGCAAAACAGTGGTGTTATAATGGTGGTGTTTAGATGGGAATAGAAAGAGTGTGAATGTGGCAATATAATGAGTAAGAGGGAAATAAATGTTGTTGATTCAAAAAGAATACATTAGGGTAAGATACATTGAAAGCACATTATTACAATTAGAAAGATATACATGATGATAGATTCATGTACTTACTTTCTCGGATGTGAAGAGTGTTCTTTTTTTGATAGCTGTCTTTGGCAATCTTCTTCTTTCCTGTAATTGTAAAAGAAGGTTAGAGGGTATATGTGGTTTTGGTGAATTACTTTTAGTAAGCATGGTTGTTATTTATGAAGGCACGAGGAGTTGTTGGGAAAAAGAGTTTATAAAGTTGTGTTATGGTTGGTGTATGAAAGTGTATTAACTATGTTGTTAAAACAATTGCGGTTTGAGTAGTGCTGTTCGGCACATCAGAAGAACCAAGCAAAAATGGGTGTGAGAAAAAGGTTTATATCTAGGATATTGTTGTGCTGCTGATTCTAATCAAAGAATTGCTGTGTTTATGGTGTAATGTGTGCTGTGTTTGTGGTGTAATGTATTTGTAATGTATTGCAGTGTGTTTAAAGAAAATGGAAACTGTGATCTAATGGTAATGCAATGGTGGATCAGTGTTGCAGCAGTGTTTTTTGTCTTATAGTAGAAGTTGTGAAAGAAGAGTACTGTATATGTAATGTGAAGTGCTGTGCATAGATACTTTGGTGGTATACACATAGGTGTGGGCAGGTGGAGAAGGGTGGCAGTGTAAGGGATGTATTGAGTGGGGTTGGAAAGTCTGACATGTATATGGAGCATTTTCATGAAAGTAAAAAAAATGCATCTGTGCAATTATAACATCACTGTTTTTAACTTTGTTAAAGAAAGGCAGATGTAAAAGATGTGTAGCACATTTGTAAGTGGCATGTGGTGTGTGGAAGTCTAATTTATTGACAGTACATGTATACTTGCCAATATGACCCATTCCAATATGCAGGTGCATAAGGAGTTTTGGTTTTTTCTTGACGTTTTTACATTTTGGACATTATTTTCAATGATATTTGTGATGTAATCTTTGATGTCTTGGGTCGTAACAGTGCATGGTGGTGGCATGTGTTATGGTTGCTTACCTTATCATAACCGGTGAATTTCTGTTTTTTTTTTGTTTTACTTGTAACCATAATGTCCCTTTACCAATCATTTTTCACTGAATTTCATAGGTTTTTGTTAGTGCACCTTAACCATAATGCCCATTTATCAAAGTTTTTTCCTTGAATATATATATACATATTATTTTGATAGAAGCACAGCAACAGCTTATGAGTGACCCAGTCCCCACTAGGCTACAGGCAGGACCCAATGGGGTGTGTTGCAGCTAAAGGGAACATGCACAATGAATGCATCCCTCAAAAGTGAGTGGCTTTAGAGTCACTTAGATATCCCTCACAAGTTCTTGGTCTTTGAGAACAAAAATACACAAGGAGATATCAGCCGCAGACCATGGCATGGTATGTTATGTTATGTTACTTGGCATTTATATAGCGCCTTATGTATCATTGGTATGATCTCCAAGCACTGGTAGGTTGAACGCCCTCGGGAACCGTAGTTCAAGTCAGCAGAGAGAGAGAGTCATAAGGTGTGTGGGTGCACCGGATATGTGTGCAGCCGGTGTGGCAGTTGTATGGTAGCTGCTTCTTAGCGGTAGGTGTGGTGGTTGGGAGGTCAAGTATATCTGTTCATTCTGGAGAGTTGACATCCAGACTGATTTGTGGCTGCGTTAGGCCTGAGGAGACGCTGAAGCTAGTGGTGTGTGCTCAGCTAGCTGTGTTTAATTAGGATAATGAGGAGTATGTGGCCGGTGTTAGTATGAGAACAGCTATACAAAATGTGTCATAGTATCGCTGTGTTCTAGTTGAGTTGTGGTGTATACGGGAGAGTAAGCGTAGTGGTGTGATATGGTGGTTATTAGTAAGGTGCTTGAGATCGAGCATTCCATCTGTACCATCTATTCTATCCATTTTATTTACTCTGTCTGTTAATTCCGCTTTGTTTTTACATCCATTTTGTCTGTTTCCTCCATTAAATCTACTGGTCCTTCCATCCATTCCATGCACTAAACCCTTCATCCACATGATCTAGTCCTTTCATTCCATAGACCCATTTCATTATTCCCATCCGTTTAATGTGTTCTAACTGTTCTGTCCTTCCTATTCATTCAATCAGCTTCTACCCACTCCATCTGTTCCATCCACTCAATCCGTTCCATCCTCTCTATCCATTCCATCCACTCCATCAGTTCCATCCACTCCATCCATTCCATCAACTCCATCAGTTCCATCCACTATATCCGTTCCATCCACTCCATCATCCCTTCCATCTGTTTTATCCACTCCATCTGTTCGATCCACTCCATCTGTTCAATCCAGTCCATCTGTTCCATCCACTCCATCTGTTTCATCCACTCCATCTGTTCCATCCATTCCATCTGTTCCATCCACTGCATCTGTTCCACCCACTCCATCTGTTCCATCAACTCCATCAGTTCCATCCACTCCATCTGTTCCATCCACTCCATTTGTTTCATCAACTCCATCTGTTCTATCTACTGTATCTGTTTCATCCACTGCATCTGTTCCATCCACTCGATTCTTTCCATCTGTTCCATTTGTTAAAACTACTCATCCTTTCGATCTATTCGATCTGATCGTTCATCACATCCGTTCAATCCACTCATCTGTTCTACCCGTTCCATCACTACCATCTACTCCGTCTCCGATGCTAATCCTTTGCCATAGTAGTGCTTAGGTTGATGCACACTGCTTCCTCCACTATCTCCTTCTCTCCATCCCGCTCTGCTCTTCACCCTGAGTCCTCTAGGAATGACCTAAATCACTATTCAAGCAACACACATTAGATAATGGAAGGGGCCTCAATAGGTTTTACTGTTGCCAAAAATGGAAATTTCCCAGCTGAGTTAGAGGTGATCAATGCACAGAGAAGCATCCTGGTATCTCAGCATGAAATACAATCAATCACCCATGGGCAAGAGTTTTAAAATACCTATCAGATGATATAACTCATTGTGACAATAGAAGGGAAAGGGTATTCATATAATTTATGCCGCTCTCTGCCCCAACTTTCAGTTCTATGCAGATGACACCCAGCTCATTTCCAGGCTACCTTCGGCCACCTCTTCTCCATCCCTCATCTCTGACTGTCTGTTTGTTATCTAGGAGTGGTGTGCCGCCAATGACCTCTGCCTTAATGCTAGCAAGACTGAGATTCTCCTCGTTAGCACACCCACTCCCTCTTTTCTTGTAGCTCTCTGGCTGGCCTTTCCTGGCCCTTTTCCTGCTCCCACCCGCAAGGCTAAAAACCTCAGGGTCATCTTCGACTCCACATTCTCCTTCTCACCTCACATCTCTGACGTCTCTAAGAAGTCAAACTACCAGCTGCACCTCCTCCGAGGTATTCTTCCTTTCCTCTTCTTCCCCCAGAAGCTCACTGTCTCCAGAGCTCTGGTTCTTTTTAGGCTGGACTATTGCAACAGCCTCTTTCTAAATCTGCCTATTTCTACCCTACGCCCTCTGCAACTCGTCCAGAAGAGGACTGCGAGACTTGTCCTTCGCCTCAAGCCCAGGGATCGTATCTATCAAGGACTGAAATCTCTGCACTGGCTCCTAGTGCCTGCGAGGATTAAGTTAAAAACACTCTGCATCGTCCACAAGGCCTTCTGGTGCCTGGGGCCTCAATACCTTCAACTCTCTCTTCCTAAATATCTTCCATCTCGAGCTCTTCGCTCTTCCGCCTCCAACTCCCTCAGGGTCAGTCGCTTCTACAAGCAACGAGTTGGTGGTAGATCTCTCTCTTCAGCTGGAGCCTCCCTCTGGAACAGTGTCCCTGCCTCCCTGAAACTTGAGGAGAACCATCGGCGGCTCCAGAAGCACCTGAAAACCTTCCTCTTTGCTTCTGCTTTCTCTCCCCCTCTCCCCTGCTGAAGTTATGGCTGACACTGTCAATGCACTGGTTACCTAGCCACCCATCTTATCTCAGGCCCAATCCCTGCCATTGGCATCCCTGTACTGCCTCCGTGGCAACCCCTGCACCCGGGGACTGTTTTCTGTATCCCTAGAGTCCCCCACCAGCACTTATGCCTGCACCACCCCCTGCACTTGCCACCAGCTGGCTGTTCTTTATTTATCTTGTTATTTATTATCCCATGTAATTCACTTTCCCACCCCCTGTCCCCTTGCACTTTTGCTTTTTCCCCCTTCCCTTTCACTTGCGTGATCTGAATGACACCTGGCCTAGTAAGATCGTTGTCTGTCTTCCCTCTGTTCGCCTTCCGTTGCCTCGTCACGCTTTGAAACACTTGTGTATAGGCACGTTATAAATGACATATCATATCATATAGAGTTGCCTTGATTGATCTATTGACTGAAAAATGTATCCTACGTCACATGATATCACTGGATGTGTCTGAGATGGTTCCATGTCATTTCATCGGTATTTCAACACGAAAACTCATCTTATTTATTATTATTTTTTTGGGGGGGTTATCCCCTAACCCCCATACCCTTGACATATTTAACTATCCCCGAACACGCACACCCATCTATATATTTTTTTAAACCCCCCTACAAACAACGATGAGTTTTCGCGTTGAAATATCAACAGAGAAAAACCCATCGTTGAAAGGGGGGCGGTGTACCCTTTGAGATACGATCGGAAAGCACTGATCAATACCTATTTTAAAAGCTATTACAGTGACCTTCTTGGATGATATTAGGTGACTCCAAATAAGTCTTCCTCTCTCTAATGGCCTCCATGCCTTGCTCAAATGCATCCTCTAGCATGCAGCACCATAATTCAATAGAATGCCAACTTATGCACCTGCACGCAGACTTGATTTGCTTGAATCTGTATAATTTAGCTCACATGGGGGGATGTGAGGAGCTCAACACTAAAGGCATATCCTGCTGTGTGCCAATGGCCACATGTACCTTTCACAGTGTAACCTACACGGGCACAATGTACCCATACTGCTAGGATCGCAACAATATTTTAAAGCACCCCTTTGGCCAAACTGAATCCTAAAATCCACCACCTGCAGGCAACACATATTCAAAGCAGCATTCATCCAGTAACTATGCATTCAGTTGATAAAAGAGCTGTTGGGGCCAGTACACATTCAGACACACCCAAATCACTGCAAATCCACAGTAAAGACATTTATACATCAAAGAAAACACTATTGGCATTTACAATTACGTAGATTAGACAGCTGAGCTTTGGCCTATTGGAGATGTCAGTGTTTTTTTAGTATTTCAATTTAGTTAACCATTATGATGCCTGTCAAATCTGTCTTTTCTGTCCTTTGATTTACCCCTTGGTTCTGCCCCTAGCATTGTGCTGCAACTTATTTTTAATCTTTCATTCCGCCCCTTCCTCTCCATGCCTAATCCACATCTTAAAATGTGTTTCTCAGATCCCTCGCCTGTACCATTCTTCCTATACCACTACTCTACATGGACCCCCATACCCCTTCTGTTTGGTTGTTCGGCATCCTTCTCTCTTACTGTTTCTCTATGGCACTATCTCTGCCTGAACTTTATTCCTTGTGCCCTAGGCTATGACGGCTATTGTGTATTGACCTGCTAAATTATCTATCACTCTTTTATCCCACACAACCAACCACATATTTATCCATATCAGAACAGTACTTTTAAACAGCTCAATTAATGCAATACTTACTGCTATCTTTTTCGGTCTCTCTCTTTTGCTTATTTCTAAAAGCCAATGATGTCCAATAAATTATGCAGAACATAGTTATACCCCAATTAACCTCCTTCATAGTTTTAGACTTCACCTGCTAATGTGTGTCTGGTTTCCCACATGCTTGCCCCTGTATAGCCCCTATGGGGTACGCCAGATGTTATTAACACCTCTTACTGTACTAAATTATTTCTTGTAGCGAATTCTGTAAATGTAATGAAAGTATTTATTCTGCTTGTCTTTTAATGGTTAGGGGAGGTTATATTCAATTTGTGTGCAGTCCAATGATTCATCATTTAATTAGTTGCTGTTTATGTTTGTTGGATTGTACTGCTGATTCAAACCAATCTACGCATTTGTGGTCTATGAGATTATTTGTGTGTGTTAAGCATGTGTGTGTTAAGCATGTTAAGACCTTGCTTAAAGGAGACGTGAGGGGGCCCTTAGCGGAACACTGGAAAATATGTCATCAAATGGATGACAAGTTAGGTATTAGATTCATAGTATTGAAAACCTTACAGAGAGATACTAGGGGTGGTGACAGATAGAAACAGCTTCGCAGGTTGCAAGCTAAAATGATATGCAAATATAAAACGGTCCTCTAGGATAAATTCAGATCATAAAAGGGGGGCGTTTCTTTAAATATAGAATGTAACCTATATATTATTTTGAATGAGTGTATGTCTAGGGTTACTATGCCAAATTGTAATTATTTCATTTGGATTGATTAACATTAAGAATAGTCACTATCAAGTTGAATTGACAGAATACATCTTGTACTTGTTTTTTTAACCAGTGTTCAGAGATTGTAAGATCACTATATCAAGAAGGTATCTTTGGAACCCTTCATACGTGGAGTAATCATGACCATAGGTATTGGTGATTTCCAATGGCCACCACCAAGATTTAGCATGGACTTGAGGTGTCCACGGACATGTCCCTAGTTTACAGGCTTTCCAGTAGACACACTATGGGCCTTATTACGAGTTTGGAGGCAGTCATGGAGCTATTAGCTCCATGGCTGCCTCCAAACCGGGTTCCATTACCCGGTTCCTGCAATGGGGACTTACCGGGTCATTCCGATATAGGAGGACCCGGTAAGTTCTCCTTGCAGGAACCATTCCCCATTCCCATTGAGCCCGCATAGGGGAGGGAGGTAACAATGGGTAACAATGGGCACATTACAAGTGTCCCGTTGTTACCTCCCTCTTCCCCCCGCGGGACCCAGAAAAGACGTCTGGTTTTACCAGACATCTGATCCGGGTCCCGCCTATGGGAACCTCATAATCAGCCTTGACGGAATGAAGGGGGCCGGTCCCGTACCGGCCCCCTTCATTCCGTCAGCGCAAGGGTCGTAATGAGGCCCAATGGGTCCTTATTGATTCACAGTCCTTAAATATGATGTTGTAGCTGTTATACTTCCCAGCATATGGGTAGTCTATATGGATAGCTTTTGTATTCAATTGTAGTTTCGGAAAATGTTCCCTGATATTATGTATGTGGGAGATGGAGACAGGACACATAGTAGATCGCAGTCTGTATTGTTACAGATAAGGTATGTGTGTTTCCACGAGTTGAAGGAGGTTGAAAGTTGTTCCACGGGCTGGAATATTGGTCATAGGTGGTCATTACGAGTGCGACAGTAAGAGGTTAATGGCACCGTTAAGGATGCCAGTGCCGTTAACCCCTTACCGCCGCATTGCGAGGTCCCTTAGCGGGTCCCACTAAGGCCGCTGGTAAAACCAGCCGTCCTTAGCAGGAGCCGCTAAGGGACCAGGGAGCTAATAACGGGCCCGTTATTAGCTGCCTCGCCATTCCCATTGAGCCCTATGGGGGATCGAATGGGAATGAGGAAGGGTATTTTGAATGGGGACTTATCGGGTCCTCCAAGGTTGGAATGACCCGGTAAATCCCCATTTAGCTAACCCGGACCCAGACACGAGTTTGGAGGCAGCCACGGTGCTAATAGCATCAAGGCTACCTCCAAACTCGTAATGACCTCCATAGACTAGCTACATGCAACGTTGTAAAGAATCCACAATGCCAACAAAATCGGTCTTTATTGACATGTGGTAATAAAGGACGTCTCCATGTCCCTAAAATGGTGCATGTCAGACTATTCATAACAGTAAAAACAAAATGGCACTCTTGCACCTTGCGTATCGCCAACTTTTTAAGAAGTGGAGTGGAGCAGAGGCTATTGGGAGCTTGAAAGTTAAAGATTGAGGGACTGTGTTGCTTTTTGGTAAAGAGAGATTCTCTTTATTAGTGTTTAGGCATAATTTGCTTTAGATTGAAAATCTAGTGAATTGATCATTTATTAGAAGAATCTTGTTGGTTAGTGTAACTCAGGTTAAGTAACATGAATTAATCAAATTTTACATATGGGAGGACTCTTTCTCATGGATTTCTTAGGAATCAGAAGTGTTGGGATTGGAGCCACACGAGCAAACTTGGTGAATAAGTTGGAATTTTGGGTATCTTGGTGAAAAGCGCAGAGTCATTAGGTAATAAATCTAGATATTATAATAATTAGATAATCATCAAAGTGGTAGAACTTGTGGTGGAAGTTTTTTGGCTACTGTTTTTTAAGAAGTTAATGCGCATTGGTGCAATTAGAAAACGACTATGTGAATAGTGACTTTGGGCCTCATTACCCGGTAGGCGGTGAGCCATGGCTCTATTAGCGCCATGGCTCATGTCGGTAAAATACCGGCACCGCCTTGGCGGAAAGGGGATTTATCGCCCCATTCCAAGGTTGGAGGGGCGGTAAATCCCCTTTCCGCCATTGCCCTTCCCCATTCCCATTTCTGCCCCATAGGGCTCTATGGGAATGGGGAAGGCGCTAATTACAGCACCGCAATTTTGCGGTGCCGTAATTAGCTCCGAGGTCCCTTAGCGGGTTGGATTTTAATGCCTGCAAAAAGCAGGCGTTAAATCCCCCAACCGGCAAAGGGACCTCGTAGTAAGGCGGTAAGGATTTACCGGTACCAGTATTTTACCGGTACCGGTAAATCCTTACCGCCATCCGTGTAATGAGGCCCAGTCGAAACAAACCGTTTTTTTGATTGGGTCTTAAGAATTTGGATCCAATATGGAAGACAACAAATTGGTGGAAACATTGATTCACACTAGGAAATTGGAGGTAAGAAGTTTTGGGGTTAATGGTGTAAACGATTAAGGATCTTTTTAATTTTTTGCCTTAGCTTGGAGCTGTACTTATGAATTGGTGTGAACTAGGGACCATATGGAAGGTGTTATCGTGAAGGCAGTTCAACAGTAATTAATGGTCAATTTGTAATGCCCTAAGCACGTACTGTGGAGACGTCTGGGATAGGTGAGGGTGTTTGGAATGGGTATGATTATATAAATTAGGGGATTATATAATCTCAATAATACATTTTCCAAAAATAACTTATTGAGTGTTGGTGGTGGACACTGGATTGGTGTGATAATATCTCAAGAAGAGTTAATGGGTGACAATGGCCCTCATTCGGAAATAACGGTTCCGGTAAGCTTACTGGCACTATTGTTTCCGGACTGGCAAACTACGAGTCTGTGGGCGGGTGCCGTACTACCCGCCAGGGTTAGACCTGGCGGGCGGAACGGCACCCACCTTCAGAATTTCACGGAATCCCCTTCCCATTTAGTCTTATGGAACTCAAATGGGAATGGGGTACATTTACTGGTGCCTGACTTCCCGGAACACCAGGGTCGTAATACCCTGGTGATTCCGGCAAGTCAGGCGGCGGTAAATCATTACCGGTCTGGCAGATACCTGCCTGTTTTACCGGCACAGTTTCCGCCGGACCCCTAATGAGGGACAATGTTTCTTAGCACTGGCATGTATTGGCGATTATGAATTGTAATGTGCAGTATAACTGGCTGTTCATGTAAAGACTAACAGTAGATTATAAATCTGGGCTCCTGGTGAGGAACCTATTCTGCCCAGGAAGGCTACTTATGAAACAAAAATACACTTGAATAGGTCAAGGAAATTTCACTTTTTGCACTCTCCTTTAGTCATGTGACCATAATGAGTATACACAACACTCAATGTGTGGTACCCTACAAGGGTAACGTCTTGATTTTTTATGATTAGGTAGGTTGTATTAGTCAAAGAAGTACAGGTTTTTCATAACAATCATACAGGGTGACAAAACACAAAAACATAAACACTAATTAGTCCAATTGATTGTGTATCAGAACTGGAATGAATCGTTCACTGCCAAGATCTAGTAGACAGTACAATAGAGGGAACCAATGAACATTTCTAACAAGGTCAACAAAACAAATAACAGAATGTTCTTTCAGAGAACAGTGATAATACACTGTGGTTTAAAAGGTTTGTCTACACCGGTGCGTTTCAGCCGTCTGTGTGGGCTAAATGAGCCTTGTATCTGACACGGCCTTCATCAGGACGGGGGGGCTGTATGAGATGAAAGGTCATAGAGTGCTGTGGACAGGGAAAGGGAGAATTAATCAGGGGAGTTCCCAAGTGAAAAAGTATATCAGATCACTAAATTAATTAACTGTGCCATATGGGAAGTATCATGGAGGAAACATCTTACCTATGGCGGTGATTAGCCCTAGGCACATGTATGGGCGACCGTCTCGGTTCGTAGTGGTCCCGGACTGATCCTAATGTCCAAATAGGGGGGACATACTAAATATATTGCCCTCACGTGCATTGCACGGTTTCAAAAAATAATAGTTGAATATACACTGACAGCTACAACGAGCTTACCTCAAAGTAGAGGCTGTGGTCAGTGCACTCGCTTGGTCTCACGGCAGGATAAATGTCATAGAAGAGGGTATTGTATCAATAAACCGCTCAAAACAGCATTTATGTGCAGTTGGCTTAAAAATTCATCTAGCGCATGCTACATACATATTTAGTTCAATCGCAAAGCTGTGATCGCGGGCCGCGTATAGCTGACAGGGTGCTACAGAGACAAGCACGGATTGCTGAGTCATTCTGTGTGTTCGAGGGACCAGGAAAACATAGCGTTGCTAACGCCGTTGCCAGGTACCAGGACTCTTTATATGGGTGGCCATCTTGGAAAGGCTGCCTGGGTAGTGCCAGGCTATATAACGTAGCTAAAAGCCAGTGCGGGCTCCGAACCGCTCAAAAAGTAATTTCGGCCAGTCGCCTGGTTGATCCCCTAATTATGGTCTAATTTAGACAGAATGTTTGGAATGGTTGCCATAGTAACTGTACTTAGATTGCAAAATGTCGATCGAGTGTGAAAAAACATATGTTGTATAACTAAATAAAGGGGGGAGATCAGCGTGTAGGACAGGGCTATGGCAAGTATGCCAGGGTGCCTATCGTGTATGTCTCTGCTTGGTGTCTGGCAAGTGGGAGACAGCACATTGGGACAAACCGTGGTGTACTGTTGGTTGTAAACTAACATCATGTACACATGAAAATGCATAGGAAAAGTGGAAAACACAATATGGCTTTTGCTGGAAAATAGCAGGAAGGCATATCTTGATACCAAATCCATGATGGACATATAATGGCTTAGAAACGTTATCTAGACACAGGTAATAAGCAAATATTAGCAAATACTAACAGTAGGACATTTTTCTATTTTCATTTTTCCATGTATTATTAATTGATTGCTCCTCTCCCTTGTGGCACATCACTGGCCTGTTTACTGGCCTGTATATGATTCGTTTAGTTTATTTTCTATATAATATAATATGACTTTTGATGTTTTAAGCCCTGATGAAGACCAGTTAATGAGAGTTTGAAACACGTGCTGGCGAGATTGTATTGATGAAACAGAGAATATTTACAAATGGCAACATTTTCTTGATGAACAGATATTAAAGGGACATCTATATAAACTGAATGGACTAATAGACGTGTGGCGCATCGGAGAGATACTGTTTATTTCAGTTCTATTTTAAGGCTTCAATGGGCTTGAAGCCAATTTTCTTGACCCAATGCTACCTAATTGCGTCATTTACTTTATCTTAATGTTTTGTAATTTTTGAGAAATTGAATATAAAAGTGGTGAGCGCAGTGGAGTTGAAACCCCTTCCTTTTTCACACTGGCTCACTCTGTGTTTGATGGGTAACCTTGCAATAAAGGAGCGGTAAACAGAAAATTAAATCTTTGAATGGTAAGATACATGATTTTAACATTTGGAATGCTTTGCCAGTCTTGCGAGTTTATTTCTTTTATGAACATCCACTTCTGATGGATATATGGTGTTAGGCATAGAAGATTTGCTATCTTCATCCAGCTTTCTAAAACAGTCACTTCCAAAAGGCACAGAGCTAAAAGAAATCCCACTGCCAAGAACTTATGTCCCAAGTGAAAAGTCTCTTCCCACATTGCAAACTAAAAAAGGGGAAAAAACGAAATCAAATAATATGTTGACTTTAAGTTTCTGCCAGACAGGTACTTCAATTATTTTTTCAAAGCTACCTTTTGAGAGAAGTTTCTTTTGTACTAAATTTGCTATTGGTTGCAATTGACTATAAGAACCCGCTGTCAATAGTTATTCCAAACCTTAATTAAAGGCTATAAGAAATAATGTAAATCTGTTGCAGGCAGTGTTCCCATCAAACACAGGTACATTTTATAGACAGTCAAATAGGAGTTTTTAATGATTTCGATTTTTTGATCTTGTTGAACAAGACCCAACATTTCTAATATGGATACAGTACAAAAATAGTTCTAACACGAGTATCAGAGGTAAGAACACCCTCCCACCCTTAATGCGGCTCAGCATTCAAGTGTATGGCCCTCTTTCCGAGTATGGTGGTAGTCATGGCGCTATTTGCACCATGACTGCATCCCATACCGGCACCGACTCTGGTTTGGTTCAATGGGGACTTACCGGTCCATTCCAACCTTGGAGGGACCGGTAAGTCCCCATTTACCAAACCATTCCCAATTGTCTCGGGAGGATAGCTCAGCGGCAACTTGCTCCCAACGGAAGCAAGAAGACACGGAGCAACACAGGTTCGATCCCCGGGTCCGCGCTTAGAAACCTCTGGGTATTAAGCGCGTTATAAATAACCCATCATATCATATCATATCATTCCAATTTGAGCCCCCATAGGGCTCAATGGGAATGGGGAGGGCGCAAATACCGGCCCGGCGTATGCCAAGCCCGTTATTTGCGGCCAGGTCCCTTAACGGGTCCCGTCCTTAAAACCTGGTCAGACCAGGCGTTAAGGAAGGGACCCGCAAAGGGACCTCGTAGTAGGGCGGTAAGGGATTACCGGCACCGGTCTCCTTACCGATGCCCGGTATCCCTCACCGCCTCACTCGGAATGAGGGCCAATGTATTGCAACATAAAACAAAAACAACCATTGGCAAGGCGAACAGTTTGGGCTTGCATATTAGTATTAGAAATGCATTGTCCAAGTACTGACATCATATACCCAGGTATACACACCATTTCCCAGGTGTTGCCATTGCATGATCAGGTAGTAGCATTATGGCAGTTCCTGGCAAATGCACAGCACATGCCTACACAAAAAAAAAAAAAAAATTGTTGGCTTTGCCAATGCTTGTTTTCTATCATATAATTATCTCAACACCAATGCCCAGGTAATGCCTGCACATTACTTAACAGATTTTCTACCCTTAAACTGAAGGGGAGAAGTGCCCACAGAAGACATGTGTGTAGTACCAGAAACCTCCCAGCAGAAGCAGAATCCCACCCGTGCCCCTGCATTGGTCCTGGAAACCATTCTCTAACTAGCAGGAGCATGGCTGATAAAAAGGAGAGCCGGCCTGCCACAGTTGTGAATGTGGAAGCCTGGCCCACACTATTGTGCAGGACTGATCTCACAACAGTAAAGCACAGAGTCAATATCGTAGATACCGCGGACTCAGCCATTTGTGATTCAAACAAATATATGAACGAATAAATAAAGGAGGGACAGGGCAGGTGCAAGGATTGTTCCTGACCTTAGGACAATGTCATATTGCTCTGCTGTACCCAGCCTCTAGTTATAGGACTCCATCTACTGATTGTATTGACAAGGCTCTTCTCTTATGAAGCCCTGCAAGACCTTCCAAATATGCTGTTAAAGCCTCAATGAGTTTATTGTGTCAACATTTAATAAATGCTAGATATTAGAAGCTGCCTTTATTTTAATAGCTTGAAACACTGTACAAACATGAACCAGGCAAGATATCAAGATATCAAGATAGTTAACAACAGGTAAACACAAAGATATTGCATACACTTTACTTAATGCCAGCAGTGGTTAAAAGTATAGGGAATGGCATTTTATTTAGTAAAATATCGATATTTTCTGGGAGTAGCTCATCCGAGGCAGAGAAAACATGCACCGAAATCTGAAATTACATTTTAATCCTACAGTTTTCCGCCTTTTTAGCAGAGGCACAACTGTCAATCAGTTATCCGAAGCATTACATAATGTACACAGGTTTCATAAAAAAAGAAAAAAAAAAAACGATGGCAACTTCAAAGGTGCTTTCTTAACTGTTTTTTTTTTTTTTTAAAGTGATCGACACAACAATCAACCGAATTGAATACAATTATTGGTCATTCCCTGGAGACGTTTCTTGGTACTATGCAATTGGTCCTGTGGGTGTCAATAATCTGAGCATGCGTCTTTGTATGGAAATGTATTTTTCAAAACTGCACATATTCCTTCAAGGAGGGAGCCCTCCTTCTGTTTCCCTGTCTGCAATGTGTAACTCTGTTAAACACCTGAATGCGGAGATTTATGTAAAAAGACCAGTGGGCGTTTTTTACAGGTGTAGCAACCTAAATGTTAAAACAATGCAGATGCAATGTTGACACTCTGTAATCTGTCAGCACCTTTTTCAAATTGTGTTTGTAACGGCACATGATTCCTGAGAATACGATGCAGTTACCTACTTACACGATGTTCAAGATATATGCTGGAACTCAATCCTCTATGCAGTAAGCCCATTGTTGAATAAGTATTACAAGGGGCTACATTTGGAAACGTGTTCATGAACATTTTTGCTGTTTGTTTAATATTTTATAAGGGGCTAACATACTATTTCCAAGAATGTGGAAACACGGCAGATTATTGCAAAGTTTACAAAGCCAGCATCTGTGACTTTTGTGAAGGCATTGGGTACGCGTTTGCCAGGAACTGCTGTAATGGTACTACTTGACCATGACATGGCAACAAGTGTGATTTCCTGGGGATATTACAGCAGTGCCTGGCAAATGCCTATCTAATAATGTGCACACTCCAAACTGGTGGCTTTGGCAATGCTTGGATCTCACCAGACTTAAGTGCAAGGAACAGATAGGAATCAAGCCGCTGAAGTCACACTTGATTAAGACATTTTTATTACACCAGTAGCGGGGTTATAGCTACAAATAAGTAATTAGCTCTCAGAAGACTGATTGATGGAGCTATCTTAATGATGTCCCTGGAGGATGTGTTTTGGGACAGCAAGGGCCAGTAGTGGTTAGGACTTGCCATAGGGATTATCATGGCCATGAACAGTTAACGGGTGGGTAAATAACCAAACAGCATCCAACAAACTGTGTATCTCACCTCACATGTCATCACCCTGTAGCTGTACTCCAATGCAGAAGTTAAGGCTTTTCGGTGACACTTTATTGCCACCTAATAGCAAAACTAAAAATGGTGCTGGATGCAAACTGGATGGAAAGGAAAGACATTGCAACACTGGATAGAACGAATCTGACGGGATTGCATCAGTTGCTGCTCAATGATATTCCTTACCACAAAAACAGTTGCCAAAATGAACAGTTTTTATGTCTGGCAATATCTGCAATGTAAAACAGAGGTAGCAAGACATATATGTGTTGGTCACCCACAGATATGTTCAGTGGGCGCATGACTCAATTATAATAATATTAGTAATATGAGGTTTTTATGAAGCAAATCATGCTGAATTCCTCATGCTTTGATGTGCTATAATAATATGGCCGTATAGACAGAGGGAGGGGTTATTATCGTAGGATATTGACCCACCAAAAAGGTACGGCCCGAGTTGAAGTTGGGGAAGGGTCATTATCCTAGCAATAATGACCCCTCCTGAGGTTTGTAATGCTATTAACACATACTGGTAATAGCAATATAGGTTTCAGATGTGTGCTTGTAAAGTAGAACATGTTTACTAGTGAGTAAAATAAATACTCAAAATGTGTTAGTAAATAAATTAAAGGTGCTTTTTTATTCAGTAATATTGATAAAAACAAGGCTGGTTTTATAAGTCAAGCATTTTAATTGCAAACTTGGATGCACTGGAATAGTTTTAGCATGCAGATGCATTAGGTGTAATGTGAAAAGAAACTGTTTTTCTATAAGAAAGTGAAAGCTTTTCACATTTTGCAGCTTTCCCTTTGGTGTGGTAAATTGGGTGTCACAGCGAAAATAAACATTATCCCAGATAGGGAATGTTTTGATAAACTAAATCATACCTGGAAGTTGCATTGCTCTCTCCCTGTCTGCTTTTGAAGTTATTCTGAATTCAGTCAATACTAGTAATTATTCATGGGCTGATAATATCTGTTATCAGCACATGGAGATGGTTATTGACCTCCTCTCAGCCAATCAGACCGTTCAGAGTGCAGTCCATAACTACTGGTAGTGACTGAATTCTGAACATTCTGGGCCTCATTACGACCCTGGCGCTAAGGGGTTAACGACGCTGTAAAAGGCTGCGGCGCCGTTAACCCCTTAGCGCCTAATTACAAGGTCCCTTTGAGGCTCCCGACCTTAACGGCCGTTAAAGTAGGGACCCGCAAAGGGACCTTGAAGGTAATTACGGTGCCGCAATTTGCGGTACCGTAATTACCGCCTTCCCCATTCCCATTGAGCCCCATGGGGCAAAAATGGGAATGGGGAAGGGCCAATGGTGCATGGGGAATTACCGCCCCACCAACCTTGGAATGGGGTGGTGATTCCCCATTGCACCATGGCAGACTTGTTACAATACCGGCAGCAACCATGGTGCTAACAGCGCCATTGGTTACCGCCGGTGTTCTAATGAGGGCCTCTGTGTTCAAAAGTAAACACGGAAGAAACAATGACATTCCCAGGCAAGATTTCTTTTCAACAAGATACTTCCTCTCTGAGAGGATCTTTTTTTGCTGCATTAACCTGTATTTTTGCTACATTAATCACAAGCAAGAGAAAGGTAAAACATGGGAAAATGCATTCACTTTCTTATAGAGACATTGTTTACTTGTACATGACACTTAATGCATGCTCATATAAAATCTGCTGCAGTGTAATAAAGTTCGCAAATTAAATTCTCAATTTATTTAAAGACTACGGGCCTCATTACATGGTAGGCGTTAAGGGAATACCGTTACCGGTAACGGAATACCGGTAACGGAATTTTCCCAAGCCGATCACGACCCGGACCCACCGCTATTAGCGGACCCGTAAAGTACGCCGCCACCAATAGCGGCGTGGCCGCTTGCGCGCGACCCCCACACCGTAAATAGCGCCATGGCGCTAATAGCACGCAATCACAACCCATGCGTACACGGCAATACCGGCATCCCAAAGACCCAAAAAGCATGTACCGGCATGGCGCTAATAACAGCATCGAAAACCACACGTTAAGACTCCTGAGCAGTGTTCCCATCTGCCCCAGGTGGACACAACCAGCACAGGTGGAGTCAATGGAGACAGCCAGCACTAAAGAGCACACCACACCCCTTCCCACACCCCTTCCCACAGCAAGATGGTCCCAACACCAGCAGCATGACATGGGCCTGCGTACATGACTGCAGTGCAGCACCAACAACAACAGGCAGCACCGAAGAGACGTAGGAGTAGGAGGAGGAGGAGGAGGCCGAGACTTGCGCAGCAAGCACCACCGGGGCACCCAGAAACACCACAAGGGCAGCCAACAAACCCCCGGAATGAAGGCGAAGATGACCATGGTATGTGTAAGGCACAACCAAATGTGCATCAGATAGAATGTGCCCATGGCACCATGCAAACACCAGATGAGCATGATGTGGATGTGGATGAGTATTGTCGAAATGGCCAGCCCGGACATGCAAGAGGCGATGGCATGGCGGGACAGGATCCGCGTCAGCATCGGAATCAGGAATAGCATCAGGAACAAAGGTGGAATATCATGCATGGAGAGACGTGCATTGTTGCCCTTGTGGCCGTCTGGAGGCCCACAAAGGGCCCTCTCCCAAAGAAATTCACACATACACAATGATGGAGACCATGCCTGTTTTTCAACTGCAGAAGAGTGTATTTTCAACATAACGTGTACAGAAAGTGCATAACCCCAACTGTGCAAACACCCTCCCTCCCCTCCCCCCACAACACCCCCGAACACACCCTCCCCCCTCCCCCCACAACACCCCCGAACACACCCCCCCCCCTTCCCCCACAACACTCCCACGTGAGTCCCAAGGCGTGAACATATCCTTCCCCAAATGTGGCCGATATTCCTTGTTGGCCCTATTTGTCCGCTCCTTCTTCGGGTGTTTGAGATGTTGTGCGCCTGAGGTTGCGCATAGAGCGGCGTAGGGGGCTTGTCTGCCGTGAACTCCCAGAGGAGGCTGGGCCTGTTTCCTCCTGGGTAGGGAGTGGACATCTGTGCTCAATCGCATCCGCAATGCGGATCATGGCCTGCCTGAGTTGCCCCATCTCATTGCATATGCGATTGGTGCATGCCTCCATGGCCTCCCTCGTCTGGCGTGCGAATGCACCAATGTCCTCCCTCAGGTGCCCTGTCTCAACCACATGTTGACCTACCAGACCAGCCATTTCGGTCTGCCTCTGGTAGATGGCTGATAGGTCAAGTTCCACGGTGTCTGCCGGTGGAATGGCTGATGCGCCTGGATGAATAGCACTGGCATCAGGCGTAGGTTCCAGGGGGCTCCATGACACATCATGTGTGTGGGCGGGCGATCCGCCTTGGCTGAACGGACCTGGTGAAAACATTGGGGATGAGAGTAAGTGGCGTGTGGGGATGGGGCTCTGACTCAGATCCTCATTCACCGGTGCTTCCTCCGCATCGGAAAGTGGCCCAGTGGCTGCTGCCTCACCCGTAGAGCTGGTGGCAGCAGAGTGCACTCCCTCCATGCTGCCTTCAATTGATGGGAGACACACTCCCGTGGTTACCACAACAGCGGCAGGCATTGCCTCTGGCTGCGTGGCACTGCTGCTCCTGCTGCCTTTGTCCCGGTCACTACTCTTGGGTCCCTTAGAGGTTGATGCGTGGTCCCCGGTGGCATCCCTCCTGGCTTTCTTCATGGGTGTGGGAGTGGGTGCTGACGTGCGTGGCTCCTCATTTTCCGTGTGTGATCCTGCAGGGGTGATAAGAAGGGTAAATCATCATCTATGGGTCTACCTGCATCATGGCAGATGTATACGTCATGCAGTTTGATGCATTTTGTGGTCATCATTATGGAGGCATGGAATGGGGATGTTGGCTGGCTCATGCATGATTGGTCCTGTGTTGGTGGGTATGTGATGATGCATGCATGTCTGTTTGTGGCTGGATCCACGGCATTCATACACATGATTGTGGGACCCCTCACCCTTCACTGCGCATTTTTGGGTGCATACACTCACCTCCATCCGATGAAACGGCCACGCCATGCTCCATATCGCCGACCCCCTCTATCGACTCGACTCCTATTGTGGAGGCACATATCTCCTCCCACTCCTTCATCTTCAAGGGGGACTCTGCACCACCTCCTGTGGCCATTGCCATGTTTCGGTTCACAGATAGAATGTTCCGCACACGCACCCGGAGGTCGTCCCACCTTTTGCGGCATTCCCTGACACTCCGGGTGGTGGTGCCCACCGCACTGACTTTTAGCGCAACTTCGGCCCAGATGGCCTTCTTCTTCAGGAGGGCCTCCCGCCGCATATCGTTCACAAATACCACTCCTGCATTTGCAGCAAGTGTGGTGGTCAGCATCATTAGTTCCTCATTGGTGAACTTTTCTTTGCGCTGGTGATCAGCAGTTTTTTTAAGCGCCTTCGGCATCCTTGAGCTACCCGGTGTGGTTCCTGGTCGGTGTTGCCTGGATATATGTCCTGGATACAGTGGATGGCAATGGATTGTGTTTTTGAAGATGGCCGCTGTGCTCTTTCCCGTTCCTGTGCGACGACGTAATTTCCGGTTCCGCTTTTTAACGGTGTGCGGTAATGGCGGTGTCCGCTATTTACGGGTAGCGGGAGGGCGGAGGCGCAATCGCCGGTTTTGCGGGCGCCGGTAAGGGGCTTTTTGGGGTATTTAGCGGCAGGGCGGAACGGTCATTTACGACATGGCGCTATGCTTGTGTCCGCGTACTCGTGATGGGACGCTATTAGCGGCCTCTTGCGAGGGCGGACACGCTAATGGCACCATGCCGTAAAATTCCGATTTTTACCGCCTACCGTGTAATGAGGCCCTACAACATAAAAGCACACTTGTTGGTGTATTTACTTTACTCGTTAATAAAACAATGTTTTGCCTTACCAAGAACGATTCAAAACATGTGTTGTTATTACCACTATGTGCTAATAGCCTTATAGACCTTGGGAGGGTAATTATTGCCTGAGTTAATGTCCCTTCCCCCAATTTATGGCCCTCCGCTTTGGCTCGAGGCCATAACTGGGTGGTGGGTCATTATTGCACAATAGTGACCGTCCTGAGATCTACAAGGCTATATCATTACTCTCTTTTATTTTCCTCAGTTTATTGACCTTTGAAAGATGACGATCTGAGAGGGGCCCTGCCTGGATATTAACTTGTGGAAGGCGTCATGACCAATATCAACTGCGAACATTTGACCCATGATCTATCTATCCTAATCCATAGTCCAGTTTGTGGTAGTTTAAAAACAAAGTATACAAAATGTACAAACAATGTGGCACATAAGATAACAAACTCCCTCCCACGCAAATGTCATTTAAGAACTAGAGTGGTCTAGCGTTCAGCTATATGTTGATAGTTAAATGATCATACTGGATAAATATAGGTCTTCAATTGCAGGAACCAATTTGCAGGTCACCCATCCTCCATGCACACATCATAGGATTTACAAAGCATGCGTGGAAAGATATTACCTAACCCAGGATACTCTGTTGTCTGCCTGTAATGAAAACCACATCTGCATGTTTATCCTCTTAGAACACCTTTCCTGCTGCACATCTGAATCTAGCTGTATTTAACATGTAAAGGTGCACATTTCTACAGCACATCACTAGCCATGTTGCTAGGTAGAGCCCCCTCCAGCTTCTGTGGTCCGCAAAGCATACTGTAGTTTCCTTTAATTAATAATAACCATTGCTCAGCCCTGGACCAAAACCGACCATCTGCTTCAAAACCTGCAATTTACAGGCTACCATTAAAGGCAGCAGATGGATTAACACTGGCGCTGAAGGGGAAGGTTGCCGCCTGATGCATTTGAAACCCGCCTGTGTGACGGTGGAAGGAGACAATTGCTGAAACAGGTGCCGCGTGTTCCAGAGGGAAGCTCAGTGGGGGCGTGAAGCACCAGAAGCGAAGAGTGTTTCAGAGGCCAGGCTTGGAAGACACCACAGTGTTATGCAAGGTCATGGAAAAAAAGTGTTTGAAAGGTTTGCAGAAACATGCATAACAAAGACTGGGAAGCGCCATGCCTTTCAATTAGCTGCTTCAAGCGTCAGCTGCACCACTGCGGGTTCTGTAGCAACATTCCCCGAAGTAGATGGAAAGCCAAATGTTTACTGGAAAGATTTCTGTTGAGTGGCTCGTTCTGTAAATACTTGCCATGAAGCGAGGATATTTTCATAATGAAATCTTACTGTTCTTTCTTGACCTTTCCAATCCCTTAATTGAAAATGTTTCACCCTCAATACCATATTTCCCGTTTAGTCTAATGCTATTACCATATCTGCTCGACTCAGAGGATACATATATTTTTATTTGATGTGTCTAATTGCAAGAACAAATACATCGGCGTAATGTTGCGCTCCACAAATTACATAATATGAACATTGCAAAGGAAATTAAAAACAAAAGTGACATTAAAGCAACATCTCAATAAGACTGAACACAAACAAAATGCACATTATTATTGAAAACGTGTATGCAGATATCTACAAAAAATGCACATTATTATTGAAAACGTGTATGCAGATATCTACAAAAAATGCACATTCTTATTGAAAACGTGTATGCAGATATCTACAAAAAATGCACATTATTATTGAAAACGTGTATGCAGATATCTACATATTACTGGATAATTTCGGCAACTGGCTAATTCTTAAGTGACATGTTGTTTGGTACATGTTTAGTAAGACAATGGGCCTGATTCATGTGTTAAACTGGACATGTATGGGGTCGATTCACTATAGGATCCCAGTTTAAATATTCCCAATGCCAGATGAACAAGCAAAGTGCACTGCACTTCATTTTCTTTCGTGACTCCAGTGCTGTAAACTCATATAACCCCTAATCTTCAGCAGCGGCATTTGAATAATGTACTCCTGCATGTTTCTTCTGTAAGCTTTGCACCTTTAAAAGTGGTTGTACGCGTGTTTTGTTGTTTTGGCCTCTTTGCCTCTACCAGGGTACCAATTAAACAGAAGTTGGTTGAGACGAGGGCTGGTGGTCAAGTTGCTGAAGTCGTAGTGCAGTGCAGCACCTGTCCTAAAAACGGATGGGGAAAAAAGGAAGAAGAAGAAGAAGGAAGCAGCCACACTCTCTCAGCAGCTTCAGGGGTTTAAGGAGCTGACGTGTTCCGAGCCTTGCAGCTGTCGCTCCAGACCCTGCCATTTTAAAACGGATAATGAAAACAAAGCGCTGTTTTGACTGTCGAACGAGAAAAGCCATTTTGCTTCAATTAAAGCAAAGATTGTGTGTAATTTCATTTTGAACTGCAAACATTTTAAACAAGTTTCAAACTATGGGTTAATTGTTTAATCACATAAGTTCATCTCTATTGAAACCACCTGACGGCATTGAATCATGGACCTTGGTTAGAAGTCAGACCGTGAATAATTACTCCTAGCCGCACAAACAAGTATTCGTCATTTTCGAATTTCCACAAATGCCTGTTTGAGTAGTACCAGGGCTGCATTTTGGGGAAATGTGGTGAGCAATGTTGTATTTTAACGCACGTTGCGACAGATCAGTGACCAAAACTATCAATTGCTTAACGAAGCGATTCAGTTCAGAAAACAGGCCCACACTGGGCTGTTGGAGGTCCCATAGGGCATTGACCTCTTGTGAGATTGGTCAAGTCAAAACTGCATGGATACGCGAATACTCTTGTTTAAATGATGAATGATAATGTTAGAGCTCTCCATTCTGATGGAGTACTTCCTAGCGTCCCTTGGTTTATTGAATGAAAAATGTACTTATTCCATACAGCTGGGCAAGAGCTCATAATCATGTGCAAATGCTTTTGACAATATTTAAGCAATAAGCCCTGAGGTGGCAGAGACTACTATGAGTGGTAATGGCCCAAGGCCCAAAGTAACTTAATGTGTGCCTCAGCGCCATTAACAAGTGGTAGTGCTGCCCACCGGCGGGGTAATAGATATTAGCACTCAGGGTGTGCAAGTGGCAGCCTAACTTCCTGTACCAGGAGGGCAGAGTAAGAAGGTACTCACCTTTCCTGGAGCCCCTGGTTTGAGACTTCCGGCAATCAGAAGCCCAACAGAAGCTGGTCCTGTTCACACAGCTTCAAAACACCTCTCCTCGAACTGGCAGGACCAGTGATGCTGCTTTTAGCACTAGCAGCCTTTAAACTGCTTGCCTGCATATTCGAACCAGATAGATGCTGCATCACACCAGTCTTGGTTAGAGCACTGGCTCATTGCGATGCAAACCCCTGTCTTGCTGCTCTTCAAGCACCACATCAAACCAATAGGACCTCAGCTCGACCCAACATGAACCCTGACTCTAACTTCTGGAAGCTATCATGCCACACATCGACTCAATGTAGTGGTTACTTCACCTCGGACCGACTCGACCACCAAAACATTTGCAGGGTAATTCATAGAATTTCGCACAAAAGTGGTGCATGCGGCTGGCGCACAGTGTGTGCGTGCGAATGTCTGCGCCAGCCGCATGCACTAAAATCGATTTCCGCGCACAGCGTATTCATGGATTTTAGCCTCCAAAACCAGCCGTGGCGCAGAGTGGCGCAGCGACCCTGCAGCAGCGCCAGTTACGCTCCCAAGAACACCCTCGCGCAAGGAAAAGCCATCAAAATTCCCAATTCAGCGCAAAGGGCTGCGCTAACCCTGGACCAGTATACAGGGCTGCCAAACAGCAAACGCCAAGCGGGGAACGTATATTACTGGGGTGCACAGGAAGTTCCAAACGCGATTTTAGCAGGGTACGTGTATTTCTGGGGTGCGGGGAAGTTTAACACGCGATTTCAGTAGGGTATGTGTATTACTGGGGTGCACGGGAAGTTCCACACGCGATTTCAGCAGGGTACGTGTATTTCTGGGGTGCAGGGAAGTTTAACACGTGATTTCAGCAGGGTACGTGTATTACTGGGGTGCGCGGGGAAGTTCCACACGCGATTTCAGCAGGGTACGTGTATTTCTGGGGTGCGGGAAGTTTAACATACGATTTCAGCAGGGTACGTGTATTACTGGGGTGCACGGGAAGTTCCACACTGTAAGAGGATTCAATTCAACACTACAGCTAAGTCAATGCCTAGTCTGGGATACTGAATGGAAACCCTTATTGATATATCTTTATGTCCAGTTCATGAGTTCTGGATGACTACCCCTATATAACACCCCTCTCTTAGAATCCCCCTGACTCCACTGAGCCAAGAAGTAGTTCTGTTTTGCAAGTTTTAAAAGGTTTATTTGGGAAATAAAACAAAATATAGATACCACGCTTTTATAATAAATTAATAATCGATATTGCCCTTATAAATATAATGTTAATCAACAATGGGTAATCTGACACTAGCACACTTCTTTATAATCAATGAGGAGTTAGTATAGGATGGATAAAGTAGCAAAAATACTTTTATGATTTCAAGGGAAAAGCAATGAGGAATAAAATGCAGTACAGAAATACTTGATATGATTTTAGCAAAAGATAAGATAATCACTTTTTCTCTGGCAATTCACCCCCCCTCCCCTATGCAATGTAAGAAATGGAAGGAGATGGAAGTAACACACACGGTTCTCAGGAATGCAATCAAATACAATACGAAATTCAATTCCCACCCCAGCAAGCTTAGAGAAAACCAGTATGAGTTTTAAAACACAGGCCCAAAATGCTTTTAAATGTGATGGCAATGGATTGAGAAATATGCTGAAAATGCTTTTAATTCCCTTTAGGAGGTTCAGGGTGAGTGAGAGATACTTGGGATGAGCTCAGGCTCACTTTAGCAATGATTCAGGGATGGTTATTAAGAGGCAAACACATTTTTAGCAGAGGAAAGCAAAAAGCTGCTATCTTTTTACAGGTAAAGAAATCAGGCCAAATCGCAAATCGCGGCAAAATTCGCGAGTGCGTGAATCGTGATTACGGCAAAAGTATAAGGAGTAGCAAGTCGGTTCTAGGTTCGGTGGAAAGCCTAGGTTCTAAGCTTTTCAAATTCCGTTCCGAGCCCAAACGGTTCCAGAGATACAGACGATTAAATAAAGGTAGTTTTTCAGATTTAAAGTAAATTTAAAAAGACAGGTGACTGCTTGCAGCTGCAGAATTGACATGTGACAGTTGTGCAGCTTTAAAAATGACAGATGACACGATTTCTAGGAGGCAGTTCTACTTAGGTTAAAATAGTTTGGATTAGATTATTTTAACTAAGAGATTGGTTCTGCACAGTTCTGCTAGGTACTCACAATATAAATTTGAAATAGGCCTCGCCACAGATCTGGTCAGGTTTTGAACTGGACTCCAGTTCTGGTCTCGGCACTTCACAGTGATCTGGGTCAGCTCTCTGGTTCTGCTCACAGCGGTCTGGGTCACTCTCTGGTCTGGTCTCTGGCAATTGTTCTTGGCAAAGGAATTCAAACAGCTCGCCCGGCTGTGGAATAGTTCCCAAATGATTTTAAGGTTGCTGAGGCCTGCTGAGAAGAGTTCTCAGTTTGTGGGTTTAGGCCCTTGCTTTAAGTTCTGAAGTAAAGTTCTGGTCTTTGGAGATAGATGGATTTGAAGTCTGGATCTCTGGATGTGAAGTTGTCGGTCAGCATGCTCCGCAGCAAATGGAATTGAATGACTCTACCTGTCCCAGCAGTCTCTTTTTATGTGTTTTGAAAATGGGTGTGTGCCTGGGCCTAGCTAAGCCTGCCCCTCTCTACTTGTCATTGGCCCAATTCTCCCCTTTCCCATGATTGGGGGAAGGAAATGGATTGTCAGCATGATGAAGTCTGTTTATGGGTCAGAGGATCCTCCCCTGGTCAGTTTGCCCACAAATCTATATTTGATTCAAATACATCCTTCCCAGATATACAATTTGTTGAAATTACATGTGCACATTATATATTCCTTAAGGTCCATGCTTGTCCGCCTCTGATCTTCCTGGGGGCTTGCATTCAAAAATGACAACATTTTGCGCTTTTTAACTGGTTTTGCAATATCGGACATTTACCCAAAATTACACACATGTGCGCAAGGAGTATGGACATTAATTGATGAAGTGTCAGATTTTTAACATGCAGACATTTGGAGTGAGACCCTATTTTCCGCTAGCAACCCCCCAGAATACACCACAGGGTCCTAACGCCTCTCAAAATGTTCACAGAAAAATCACAAAAATAATGATGTTACTTATATAATTCTGACAAGTCCGCACTATGAGTTATCTATCTTTTTAAAATTATGCCCTGGTCAAAAAGGGGTGTGGCTTCCCACATCACAGGGTGGAATAACTGGTTTATCCACTTCCCCCAAGCTCAGCTGCTAGCAGAGGCACTGCCCCTCCCAGTTTCCCCTAAGAGGAAGCCACTTTACGGCCCCCCAATATAACATTTGCCTGAGTCCAGGACAGGCCTTTGTTCAACTCCCTGTAGTCCCCAGCTGCTCCACCCCTAATCTAATCAGAGACGTGACAACTCCTGTTGGCAAGGGGAAGAGTGGCTGGGCAGGTTTTAACTCCTGTCGGGGGTAGTTGTCAGGCAGAATCCAGTTTCATTAAGCCAGGTTTCAGCTAAATGTCACTTTTTGTTCCCAGTTTTCTACATTCAAATCAAACTGACAATTTTTACCTATACATTAAATAATTACTTCCTTCAAGTCATTTCAGAATGTGGTTTTACATTCTTCCACCTCTTAGCAAGTCTTTCCTTGGTCTGGTTTTGTTTCATTTGTTCAGTTTTACACAAAAGTCTGGTGGTTTTAAAACGCCGGCTTTCTGATAGTGGTGAGTACTGGTAATGCAACCATTTTTGGGGTTAAGAAAATGAATTCCCCACAGTTCTGGGTTGCTTTTGGCAATCAGCATTGCCATTCCCAATGGTTTCAGGCTACTGTGTGTGTAGTCCAATGGTGGTTAGGCAGTGCCCTCCTGTGCTCACAACATAGGCAAAAATGGGTGGCAGCCTATTCTTCATGTTTTCCCTGTGCACTCTCTGGGGAGTTCTGGCCATCATGATGTTTTCCATGCCAGTACTGCACAGTTTTATTGTAGGGCTTGGATGCATGGGTAAAAACATCCCACAACACGTGATTTCTACAGGGTACGTGTATTTCTGTGGTGCGGGGAAGTTTAACACGCGATTTGAGCAGGGTACGTGTATTACTGGGGTGCGCGGGAAGTTTCACACGTGATTTCAGCAGGGTACGTGTATTTCTGGGGTGCGGGGAAGTTTAAGAGGGCGAGGGGTCCCGCGACCGTATGGGATCCGTCCTGGTGGGTGTCGCGTTGCGCACGCGTGACATTCGTGATGACGTGCATTGTTCCTGGGCGGAGAACGCACGCCATCACGAAGAGCAGCGTCGTGACGTGGCACTGCTCGGAGGGGCCCTGGTCGGTGGGTTCCTACATGTGACGCGCACTCTGGCGGACCTCTCCTCCTCTGTGGAGGCTATGCGCCGGTCGTTCTCCACATCGTCTTCCGGCCCAGATTCCACCAGGGCCCCCTGTGGACCTGGCCTGACCAACAGAGCCAGCTTGGTGGAGATCCCATCCCTGCCACAGTCGGGAGTTGGCAGTCCAGCAGGGGTGGACACCACAACTGGAGACCAGCAGGATGTGCAGGCACCATCGGACAGGGCACATGGACAGCAGGAGCAGGCTGTAGGTGGGATCAATTATGGCTCGGGGGCATCAACATCGGAGGGCCAGGCATCGGCCATAGGGCAGGAGGACCCAGGAATGGGAGTGTCTTCCTTGTGGCTGCGGTTGGGCCAGCAGATAGGTGTGGAGCGGCGGCGGGCAGAAGAGGCGCAGCTCACGATGGTCAGGGCGGAGAACTCCATGTGTAGGGCCCTGAGGCGGGCCGAGTGCCTCGAGGCCATTCGCAGGGACCTGGAGATCCAGATGTCATCGTCCCTGCGAACCCTCGGGGCCATGGAAGAGGACCGCCTCCGGGACATCGAGCAGGAGTTCGATGATGCCCTGGTTCGGGACATCAACAAGTGAGCCGTTGGACTTGCCCGCTGCCCTTGTAAATAGTTAGTTAGTTAGTATTAGGTTTCCTTTCGTTTTTTCTTTATTTTGGACCGCTTGGACAATGCACCACATTTTTGTATATAGTTTTTTTATTAGGTAGTAGTTTTTGGTAGATTTCATTTCTTAAGTTGAGCTCATTGACCCTGGAATCTTCAATTGTACATAGTTCTACATTGGATTCATCTTTTTTAATATTTTTTTTGTGTTCACCATGGAGCAATGGTTTTTACTTTTTATTTTCCCTTGGATTTACTTTTTTGGACTGCGACTTTGGACAACATTTCTTTTTGGATTTCTTTTGCTAAGGTTTGCTTGATTTTCATTATTTATCGGACATGGACCATTTCTTTTGTTATTCCCATTGTTGTGTGTTTAATTTGATTTATGTTCATGTTATCTTTAATATATATTTTTTTATACTTGCATTTGTGGTATTATCTCATTGGTTTCATGCATGTCATGGTTAGGCTGCAGGTGAGGCAATGGCATTGATCTGCCTCGATAGAGACAAAGTGGAGTCTAGGTAGACGCCTAGGGTCGTGTCATCGCCCAAGACTGTGATAGTGTTGCGATCAATAACAAAGGGTTGGTAAGCTGCATCAAGTTTAATTAATAAGGTTTTTAATCCGACCGGGCTGATTACTGGTTACTATATCATTCAGGTTAAAAGGCCATAGCAGCATTTTACAAGTTGCCTCTATATGTTACTGCTTGCTCTAGCTAATGAATAACCACTCTATCGTCTACTGTGCTCCCTGTCTCTTGGGGCCTACACACTTGGACCTATATTTGTTTGTGCAAAGTTGACTCTTAATGTATAGTTACTAGCTAATAGTGTCTGCCATCTTTCTGCGCATCTAAACTCAAAGTGTAGGTGTGTGTGTATCTTGCTGTTCACTGTTTATCACTCAGTGAAGGTATATGGTGGGAACTAGAGGGTAATGTGCTTGTGATCCGGACCTTTGGCTTTTGGTGCAGGTTCAGACTCGTATTTTATGGGTTTAAGATTTCCTCTCATGTGTGGGATGTATAACGTTCATCTCAACACACTGATAAAAACTTCAATTAAGCGAGAGTTGAAATTCAGCTAGTGTAGTAAGTGATCACCATCTTCCCACACCAGTGGAATTTTAGGTGTTTTGCTGTGATAAATCTGATCACCATAGCTCTCTTTTAAATCACGTTTGTTCAAGGATGTCCGTGCATTTCAGATTGTGAAAGCCCACTTCCACTGCACCTCGGTGGTCCCAGCCACCTTATCTTCCAGATTTGCACCGTGGAGGCAAAAGTGGAGGGTAAAAAGGTGTGCATTGCATTTTTACAGTCCCCTTTTGCACTCTGTGCTGCAAGTGAAGCAAACGCTGCCTGCCATGTGCGCATGGCAAGCGCGATTTATAATGGATTCCTACGGACTCTGTCTGCTTTTTGCTGATGCAAAAAGTGGCGCTCTCTATAAGAATCCACAGCATTGGTGCCAACAATAAAATCCATGCTGTCAGAAATATCTGCAGTATTTGTATGGTGGAGATGAAGGGGTGGCGGAATTATAGGTTATGATGCACCCCTCCTCTCCATCATGCAAATCAAACAAATTAATTAAACTAAGGCGTGGCATAAAAGAAATGCACAAAAGCCTTACAGAAAGTTTGCACATATTTTCTTCACTGTACGTTTCAACAAAAATTAACCCCTTAGTGATTGAAGCATGTAACCTTGCTTTCAAACACATTGTTGTCAAATAGAACGATCTGTAATTGCATTTATTTTCCCAAAATGATCTTTCATTTTATTCAGTGTAGACAGTAACCCTGATTGGTACTATTTGTCTTGTTCCCTAATTCAAAAGAGTGCAATACGGGAGCACCAGGCTCTTCATATTGCAATGAGAACCTTCTATCAGAAAATAATGTATATGTTCTTTGCTCAGCAACTGAAGCATAGATATCTTATTTTTACTATAGTATAGGTCTGAAAATTGTAAACTACTGAAAGGATGCAGTTTAGTACAATTCAATAATGTAGTTTCTTATTAGATTTGTTTGCAGATAATATACATTCATTCTAAATATCTGGGTTGTCTCACTATTTACGGTGCTGTCAGAAACCACTGCGTTGGCTCTAGCATTCACAGATTGCGAAACATGACTCTCACCCACATAACAAAAGAGTGAGAGAAAGTGAGAGAGAAAGAGAGAGAGAGAGACAAAGAGAGAGAGAGAGAGATAATGAGAGAGTAGTACAGAGGAAGTGATAAAGGGAGAGTAAAATCGAAAAAGGAGAGATAACTAGTCTGGTTTATGTTACACCAGGTTCCTCTTGTTATTATATGGCTTTCATGCCCTGCCAGGAGGGCGGACATGGCCTTTAACAGCCTGCAAGCCTGAGCTAAGGCAGGCCTGAGCAAAGCAAGGTCCTCAGCTAGAGTCGTGGGCTGTTAAATGCCATTTCTGCCCTCCTGGCAGGGAATGCAAGCAATTTGCATCCCGGGGCTCGCCCGGGGTGCCAATGGCTTTATTAATGTTTCATCGGGAGAGCCCCACTGATTGCACAGATGATTTGCCAATGAAAAAAAAAGAAGACGGCTGCCGCTATATGGGAAAGGCACTAAGTCACTTTTCCATGTCTATGGTGGTGGCTAGATCAGAGGCAATCCTCCGGTCCCGCAGGTACTTGGAGGTGGTGGCGGGGGCGAATCGGGTCATTTTGGGGGTGGGAAGGCAACAGGGAGAGGCTCCCTGTTGCCTCCCTTCATTGAAGGAAAAAAAAATCATAAACACCACTGGAGGAAGGGTCATATGGCTGAGATTGTGTATTCTTGACTGCTGTTCCAGTCACCTCATTGACTGAATGCCCTTCACCTGGTGCAAATGTGAATTATTATTATTTTTATTATTTAATTATGAATTAAATATGAGGCTGCAACAGTCAACGGGCAAATTACTGATGAAAGACACTTAGTATTCCCTGTCCCAAACAAGTGGCTATTTAAGATTGTTGTCTGTGTGATGCCTCCAGAAAAACAAATATTATCTGCTGCTTTTAGTGTCTCCTGTATGTCCTAATGAATTGCATACTCACATTCGAGGCAAATTGCAATATGTACACTCCTATTGGGATGAATCAAGATGTTGAACATTTCCAGTGGTTTTAGGTAGTTTGCCTAACAGCAATTACCATCTATTTTCACAAAAGATAATGCTTGTGTGATCCAAATATTTTAGTACAAATCATGCCATAGATTACACTTCATCTTTTGTGTAAGCATGTTTGACCCTCCTGCTGCACTGTAGTAGCTGGACGCAAGTCTCAAGAGCCTGAGCCATGGTGGAAGAGCAGAGGTGGTGAAAGCTAAGTTGCAGTTTTTTGGCTGGCATACTGCCAGAAAACCATGATAATAATACATTGCTCTAAAGACAAATATTGCACTAGCCTCTTTATGTTTGTGATACATTGTGAAAATAGGAAGATGTCCCACACTCTACCCAAACTAAATATTGAAAATAGTCCAATAATGACACCTGATGTGCCAGAAGAAAAAACAAATTCCAAATGTTGATTGAATTGATGTCTTCTTAATGTCTTATGTAGTAGACAGCCGACACGTGTTTCAACCATATGTATTGCTCATCAGTCTTTGTCTTATTCATCAGTAGCGAGTGTCAGGAATATTCTCAAACTATTGACTGCCAACAACTATTATTAACGCTTACCAGGTGGTTGGGGCTATTGGAAGGCAGGATTTGGTACTTGAGATCGACCTCACAGAAGTTGTTGGCAGTCAACAGTTTGAGAATATTTCTGACACTCGCTACTGATGAATAAGACAAAGACTGATGAGCAATACCATGTTGGTCTGAAAGCTTATTTGGGACATCTGTCAATCATTTTCCCACAATGGGAAAAGTAATAAACAAGTTTGCAGCCTTGAGAACGACCTAAACGACATCAATTCAATCAACATTTGGATTTTTTTTTTCTTCTGGCACTTTAGGTGTCATTATTGGACTATTTTCAATATTTCGTTTGGGTAGAGCGCAGGATATCCTCCTATTTCACAATTTATCATTTAACAATTACAAAACTTTGTGGGATGTTTTGCGGAAATGTAATTGCTCGCTGCCACCCCCCCACCCTTTTTCCTTGAAATAAAAGTTGCTAGAGAAGTCGAGAGAGGAAACTAGTGTATAGCTAATCAACAATCCCATATTCTGTCTTTATGTGTGTGGGTTCATATGTTAACACGTTAACACATTTTATTATTACTGACATTCTTAGTCAATGTGGAGCTCTGATAAATAACCTTAGCTTGCATACATAGAAAATATGGTGTCAAGTATAGATACATGTCAGGGTCTGGTTTAATGATACAACTACATTACAGAAGATAATTAATTATTATATTAAAAAGAGGCTTATGGGCAAACCTGAGGGAGCAGGCAAGACTCTTGAACTCTGTAAGCCATCGAACCTATCAAATTAGAAACTGTATGTCTCTGGAACCATATTTAACATGCTGTACCCCAGCCTCAAACATGTCTTTATCAAAAGATTTAGATGTGGTTTGATGTATACTAATGACTTTATAGCTAGACAGTATAACTAGATTGCATGACCTTGAGCTCCCAGATCGCACTTGTCCTTTTGTGAAACTGAATTTGAGACACAGATGCATTTTACCATCTGTTGCCTTCAATATTTTGGGATCAGAGGAGAAACACTGATCCTGCTGTTTAGAGAAAAAAAGATTTAGACAGCTAGACCAACATCCTTACATTTACTGTTAGCCGAGATAAGAAACTGGCCTGGGTTTGCTCATAACATTTGTAAATCGAAGATGCTCCACATTCCTAGAGATATGAGTGTTTGAAAAGGAATTTTTATTGCAAAGAAATGTTTTAAATCTCAGATTAGTATGTTTCTAGGTCTTAATGTGAGAGTGCTTCATTGCCATTTGTTTTAATAAGTATTCTTCTTTTTTATCGATTGCAGCTCTTAGTGGTACGTGACCAAGAGACTGAAGAAATTACTCCTGGAGTGGATTCATTCAAGTGTGACACTGTGACTTTTAGGTTTTTGGGGTATGTAGGGAGGGGTGCTGTGGGGAAAGGATGTGTGGGGAGACATAGGGTCTGTTTGGGGACAGGGCTTATGTGGAGGGGCTTGGGCAGGGTGTGTGGGGAGGGGAGGGGGCACAGGGTGTTGTAATTTCAATACATTACAGTTTACATTTGAAAAAATGAGTGGACATCATCATCATCATCCTCTGTTGGGGGAATGTCCAGATCTGGGGCCGGACAAACTGCCTCACCTTTTTTGGCCTGTACATGAGTTCACCCCCAGACTGGTGCAGGCATCTGAAGTGTGCCTTCAAAAGCCCAAAGGTCTTCCCGATGGTTGCCCTGGTCCTCACATGCACCCTGTATTTTGACATTCCGTCTGGCATATGGGGATCCCTCAGCGGGGTCATCAGCCACGGAAGTAGAGGGTATCCTGAGTCATATGAAAGGGCTAAGAAGGACACAAGGTTAGCCGTATCTTGTATGTAGCAGAACTGTGCAAATTAGCCACATATCACATTTAGCCTGTATGTGTAGGTTAGCCACATCATGAATCTGCTCCAGGGGAGTTGCTAGGTCTGGAAACGACCCGGGGCTAAGCTGATGTCAGAACTTTTGGGACTGGGGGCTAGCTAGTATTTTGGCTGTAGCTCCTGAGATTCTATCCGGGGCTACAACCAAAAGATCAGGGGCAATAGCCCCCTTAGCCCCCCCCCCTAGCAACGCCCCTGATCTGCTCTAATATATTATTATTATCTTTTTATTTATTTAAGTGCCTTAGGTTATTATACACTTTTGCACAACAAACAATATACAAATAAAGATGAAAAAGAAAAAATAAATACATCACGTATCACAATTACCCATCAAATAATTCATAGTTAAAACAGCCTAAAATCGTTGTCTACAGTAAAGGAAGCATTTCTTATTCGTAATTACATTAATCCTAAAAATACATGTCCATTCTTAATACAGTCCTTATTACAATCAATAATACTTTTCCATATATAGTATGCTGCAAGTGGGGAGAACAGTAGAACGTGCCTCCGGTTCTCACCACAGAGCTTAGGGAGATAACTGCAAGGTTTACTGAGCATAAAACTCTGTGGTAAAAATGCCTTCATAGAGCCTCTTACTAAAAGGAGTTTCAATGTTCTTGATCAAGTCCCATTCCATGGCATTATCTTTTAATTTTACAAAATGGGAAATAAATGTTAGATAATCTGACACAGAGGTAACCCACACAATACTCTGGAGAAATGATATAAGCATACTCTCAAGGACATGTAAAGCATCCCAGCATCTGCTGTTAACAGGCACATGGCAGCTGTCTCCTTTCCATCACTACCCTTGAAGTAAGTATAATGTGCAACATTGAACTCTACAGAGTGTTGAAAATAAAGTAATTCCCAGTCCATATCTTATTGCTTCTATAGGGACTGAGCGAGGGTCCTTAAAACTCCTTTCCACAGTTTCCCCTCAAGTTTATCAAACCAGATGACATTTTTTCTTCTAGCACCTCCAATCCATAAAGTACTGCAGGGACCACACTCTGTAGATATTCAAAAAAGTTCTTGATGAGGTTCCATTTACAGATCACTTTATTCTGAAGGGAGTTCTCAGAGAAGGTTTGCGATGGAAGGTTAAACCGGTCAAGTGGCACAGCGAGTAGAGCGCTCGCTTTGACATCCGTGCAGACTTCGAATCCCGGCGGGGCCAAACTCAGCCTTTCATCCTTCCGAGGTCAATAAATGAGCACCACACACCGTGGGTAATAATAAGCAGCGCTCAGATACCTGAGGGTTCGTAGCACTATATAAGTGCCAAATTATTATTATAGAAACACCAAAATAGAGATACATTTTAACTACTTCCAGTTTGGTCCCATTCAGTTCCCATTTATACATATTAATTTTATTATTTCTTCCACCAATAACCATAACTTTGGTTTTGCTGATGTTCATCTGGAGATTATGGCTATTAGTATACTCATATAGAGCACATGGAGATCTCCGGAGGCCTATTGGAGTGAGGTTGAGTATCACTCCATCATCTGCGTAGGAGAGTCATTTATGTGGTCCTCTTTGATTTCTGGTGGATAACAATTCGTTCACTAAAGCACGAGGCCCATGTCCACAACATACACATTGTAAAGGACTGCAGCCAAGATGCAGCCTTGTTTTAGTCCCTCTTTCGTATTGAAAGATTTGGACAATGTACCATTAGCATCAAGACGTACCTCTGCTGTTGTATTACTCTGAATCAACTTAATAAAGTAAAGGAGTTCAGGGGGGATATCCCAGCGTTCTAATTTAGCCCAATATTTCTCCCTGAACACACAATCAAATGCTATTGCACAGTAAATATAGTGAAAAAAGAGTCTTCTTTCCATATGCCAGCAAACCCCTGCTACCAAATAGTGTAGAGTCCATATACTATTACTCGTACAGTGGCACGGTCTAAAGCCAGTCTATTGGCACAATGGAATCTTTCTCTCAGTTATCCAGCAATTTAACTTACAAAGCAGTAATGTGGTGAATATCTTACAGCTAGTATCGCTCATCGCCAGAAGGTGGTAATTACAAAGTTCCTTCCTTTTGCCTTTTTAGAATATTGGTACCAGAATGGATTTAACCCAGATCAATGGGATATTGCAGTTCTTACATGTAGACTTAAACGTGTTATATAACAACTTAGTCCACGTCTCCGGATTGCTCTTAAGCATAACACTGGTTATGCAGTCCGGGTCGGGGCTCTTTTGGTCTTAAGATACACAATAATTTTAGAAACATCCTTCAAGTCAAAAGGGAGAGAGCTAAAGCTACCCTGTGTGATGGTTCTAGCCAGGGATAGTTTTTATATCTCATTATGATAGATGTTATTGATATGCCAACTCACACATCCTCTGTGATATGATTGATCTCCATAGAATCCCCTTCCGAAAGATGTTGTCTGTTTAGGTACCAACACCACCTATCATTATAAGATCTGAGCATTCCAAATATTAGGTGCCAGTTGGCATTACCTGTGCATTGTGTGCCAATTCCTGTTTTTGGTGCACTGTTCTGTCAGTATTATAGTCTTATCTACAAATGTGCAGTAAGTGCAGTTACCAATATTTCAAAGAGCTTTCCGGTGAGCCCAGCTTTTCCTGTCAATAACTACATGAAATATATTTATAGGTTTTATTTCATAGAGAAGATGGCTTCACATTCTGCAGCTTTATCAAACAATATAGATAGCTCTTGATTAAAGGGATGGTCTAGTAAAAATTTTTATTTAAAAAATAGATAGGCAACATAAAAACAAAATACTAGCATTCTCCGTTTTAAAACTTCCTATGTAAAATTTTGAGCTATTCAAGCTCAAAATTCGCAAAAGCAAGCACATGGGCGCATCCATTTTGTGAAATGGAGGCCCTCCTGTGCTGGCTTTTGCTTTTGCGGCACTAATGAAGGAAAAGACAGCCAGCTGTAGTAAACAAAGGCTACCGCTGGTTGGCTTTCCCTTCATTAGTGCTGTAGGCAGAGGACGGGGACCGGAGACCAGAGCAGGAAAGTTGCAGCTGAATCTCGGTAAGTGCTATTTATTTATTTTTTAAAAATAAGCACTAGCTGTGTTTTTTTTTCTAAGTTTTCCGGGCTGGAGGAGCCCGGAAAACTTAGAAATAAAACCGCAGCTTTAAAAACGTTGTATTTATGTTTGCGGTCGCTTTTGAAGTGACCACAAACATAAATACAACGTTATTGTGTTGGAAAACGCTGCGGTTTTTCTTTCCAAGTTTCTCAGGCTCCTCCTCCTTCCAACACAACTGCGAGGGTTTTGCGACAAATTTACCACACCTGATTGTGCAGTCAAATATGGTTGATTTGACGCCCGATATCCGGCATTTGCGTCTCATCCCATTCAAGTTTTGGTCCGAAGCCACATTTTTACCCTGCAGCCATTTGTTCATTGGCCCTTTTAGTTGCACATTGTGTTGTGGATTCTCCACCTCATTTGAAGGCTCCTTGAAGGAAGCCAATTCAAAGTTCAAGCGAAGGTCAACACAAATAACATAAGCGTTGGAGGTGTCAGCCAGCTATGCAGCATTTTTCCTGGCAGGCTTCCCTAATTGCAGATTGTTTCTAAGCACTCTGTATCTTTGCCTTGGCCCTTTTCTTATGTTGTCGCTTATGACAAACATCTCTTTAGTCTGCCATATTTCATGCTTTGCTCCATATCGGAAATAAAACCTGGGGAATATATTGGGCTTCTACTGATTTATGTTCACTGTCATCTGTTATGGGCTGAGTTTTCAAATTTTCAGCCAGTGGAATGTCTGTTGCACTAGCCTGATGCTGAAGGATAGATGTTCCAACTGGCTAAAATTGGGAATAATAATGTCCACTATTTAACAACAGCTAGAATGAGGTCTCTATGCTCTTTCCTTAATGAGGAGCATAGACAAAAGACTGTATCAAGTGACGACACAATGGCATTGAGTTTTGGCTGGGTATTCTTGGCCTCTATGTGCATAGAGAAAGAGCTGTTAAATTAGTCTGAATCCTCACTGAATGATTCCAGATTAGCCGTTATTTGTGTTAAGCAGGGGAGTTGCTAGGTCTGGAAAAGACCCGGGGCTATGCTGATGTTGGAACTGTTGGGACTGGGGGCTAGCTAGCCTTTTGGCTGTAGCTCCTGAGATTCTATCCGGGGCTACAACCAAAAGATCAGGGGCTATAGCCCCCTTAGCCCCCCCCCCTAGCAACGCCTCTGGTGTTAAGACAGGAGAGACTGACACATTTGTCCCAATAACATTATCACAGCACTTTCAGTGCCGGATGCAGTAACAATGGCCAGTCCCAATGACTCTCAGTGCAGTTCTTAACAAAGCTCTACGACAGAATTATCGTCCACGTAGAACTGGGTTTACTAGGCACTAAAGTAAGATATGTGTTGTCCGGCTCTTTTTCAATGGGCCTCATTATGGGTCGGTCGGTCTGGAAATAACAGTGGCGGCAAACCCGCCGCCACTGTTATTTCCGGACCGCCCGATCCCGAGTCCTGCAGGCGGGAGGTGGCGTTCCCGCTAGGTCTGACCTGGTGGGTTTAACACCGCCCGCCTGCAGGCGGATGTGGAAACACCAGCACCATCACGAAATGGTGCCAGTGTTTCCACTTCCCCATTCCCATTGAGTCCTATGCGACTCAATGGGAATGGGGATTTACTGAATTCCGCCTCCGGAATTCCCGGGACACCAGAGTTGTAATGCCCCGGTAATTCCGGGAGTCACGGAGGCGGAATAGTAATACGAGTCTGGTGGTAACCGAGCCAGAAAAACCGACTGGTTGCCTCCGGACTCGTAATGAGGCCCAATGTCTTGCTCTCCGTCCGTTCCATTTTGTATTGCCGAGAAACCTGTAATCTTTGCTTGTCTTTAGGGTGTTTGTTGACCTTATCTTGCTTGGTAAAATGGGCATTTCTCGTGGATGAGTGGATGAGCGCAAGTAAGCTGAGATGGGGCTGCAATCCACTTGTAAAATCAGCATTTGCAAGAAGTAGCGATAACGTGCTAATAAGATAGACAGTCGTAATAATACATTGTGTTTGAATTCAACCACCCAGACAATGGCCAGCTAGGGAGAGGGGGAGGGGCACTCACACGGCTCACTCTAAAGCTCCACACTGCTAACATTCCACTAAGAAAAGGCGCTGTCCGTTGTTTCAACCATCACTTCTGAAGTCAAATACAAATTTGCAGTTTTCTCTGTTGTAGAATGGGAGGGGTCTCCCAGTTCAACCTCACCAAACACCAGAAAAGAGCAGACAACAGCACTCAGAGGCACACAGAGGCTCTCTACGCTCTGCCTGAGTGTGTTAAAGTGCCTGTGCAGCAGCAGTAATAGTCCCACCCTGCGGCACTCCACATTGTGCCCGAGTGTTTTAAAGTGTCTTCTGCAGCAGCAGTAAGGGTCCCACCAGCAACGTGCAAATCAGCAAATAAGGAGCATTGTTGCCAGGGGTTGTGGTGGCTGGAGGAGCACACACTGTAGATCTGCTCCGGAGCGGCATGCGGCGTGGGATGCGTCCTCTTCAAGGTAGATCTTCCACAACCTTGTTTGTAGAGGATTTATTACCAGCTACGTGCTACAGGAGAGAAACTGAAAGAAACTGAAGGCAACTTCCACGCCTATGTCTGTTTCTTTAACCATGTCAGGAGGCGTTTCTTCAAAAACTGCCTGGTCTTGCGAAGCGCTTGCAGGAAGTGTCCTTGCAAAGTGTTTGGTGTTCGGCTGGTCGCTCACTGGCCTGAGACATTGACCCTGGGATTTCTGCTTCTTCGAAACACAGTGAGAGTTTAAATCCCCGGGCCTTGTGGAATCCACTTTAATTTGAAATAATATCGTGGATTGGAGCTGTTTGTGTAGATCAGCCTTGGACGAGTCACAGACTATTGGGAGTCTCGCTGGTATTCTAGAACTTTGTTTGTGCTCATATTTAAGACTCCTGCTTGGGCTAATGCTGTATGTCAGCAAACTTATCAGAAAGAGTTATGAAATTTGAAATCATTAAGCAGTCCGTGAGTGACCGCAATCTTATGGCTATTTGACAGGACTGTGATAGATCCTGTAGAGGTAAATCAGTCTATAAATCGTATAAGTGTGGGTAGGAAAGAGATTAATTCTATCACTAGCCTTTATATAGAAATAATCAAAAAGGTCCTTTCCTGTCCTGATTATCTGTTGGCGGTTTCAGGTTATATGGTGCCGCCTAGTTATAAAAAGAATAAAGATCTCAGCTCTAAACATGCCTATGACCCAAGGGTTGTTAAGGCTAGCAAAGAACTTAGAGCGGATATTAGAAAGATCAAGTCCTCACAAACAGGAGTTCCAAAACTGACTTATAGCTACCATAAGTTTAAGAGCGCAGAGGGATGCTGAGGTGATGCTTGAAGCTATGTGTAAAAAAACACTTGTAATATATGGGAATTATTGAACAATGGTGGCCAGTCTCGATCATTTTTTTTTCTGTATGAGGAATCTTGGACTGCCCATTAATCTGTTTGCTGGCCCCCGGGACCAGATGGAGATCGTTTCTAAAGAGAGTTGTTGCAATTGGGTTATCAAGGTTGATAGAGAGGAGCTTGAGCGGTTGATAAGAAATCACAGCTCCTCTAGGGCGGCGGGCCACATGGCATTTCTAATAAAATGTTTAAACATAATTTGGTGGCCTGGGGGAAGCTGGCAATGTTGATCAGGGAACAAGTCTTACAGACGAAGTACCTTCCATTGACATGGCAGGAAGCCATTATAGTCATAATATACAACAAGGGGGATCAGAGCTTCCTCGCAATTATCATCCGATCGCCCTTTTTGATTCGCTGGGAAAGCTCTTCACCTCCATTCTGTTGCGAGATCCCGAAACTTGGGCCTGGAAAACTGGCAGACTAGATCCAAGGCATACTGGATTTGTAAAAGGGGTTGGAACTTCACTTTATCTCCTCATACGTGGTATCCTGAAACAAAGAGCTCTCAAGTCGAGGACGGCATTTACATGGCCTTTACGGAGTTAGAGCAGGCCTTTGACTGTGTGAACCGAAAGCTCCTTTGGAAAAAATAGAGAGATTGGGATTGTTCTGCCGATCTCCTAGAAGCAATTAGGGTGCTCTATGCCGGTACCTCAGTGCAGATCCGATTGTAGGAGGACAGGATTTTGTCGGGAAAAATCGTGACACATCGAGGACTAAAACAAGGGTGTGCATTAGCACCCATTTTATTTAGCCTACATATATATATCAGACCATGGAAGCTCACAAGAACTCGTGAGAGCTTTCCCGCCAAAATTAAATGGAATGGCAATTGCCTGAATCATCTACGCCGATGATTTGGTGTGTTTGGATCTCAAACCGATAGGACTCCAGAGAAGGATTGACAAATTTAATGACTATCTTGAGACACATGAAATGAAAATCAATGTTAAAAAAAATCTAAGATTGTCATCATGTCCTCTGCATATGGGAAATCCAAAAGGGGCCTAAATTGGAATATTAAGAATAAGACGATGGAGGTGGTTGAAACAATGGTATCTTTAGGGGTGACCATAAACAAAAACATCGATGAGAAAGCTCACTATGAATCCCTTAGACTTAAGGCAATTAATATGGGAACTCAAGGGAAGGTGATTATCCATAAATACTGCAAATATTGTTTATTACCAATTCTAAAATGTTATCGGCAGAAGGTGATATCAGTGTTGACAATGGTGCCGAGGCAATGCTTAGTTTGCATTGGAAAATATGGCCTCTATTGGAGGGTTGCTTCTGGCGTTGGATCTTAAGACTCGCAAGCTCCCTGGTTATGATCACTATTAGGCAGGAACTTCCACTGCAGTCATTGGAGTGAATAGTGCTGTGGAAGACGATAACTCTCTACAGGAAATGTAGGTTATCTTAAACGATGGCCCTGTTTGCAATATTTAAACTAGAACACTAACCTTGATCAGGGCATAACTAGGTGGAGAGGAAAGATAGAGGCAATCTTGAGTGAGAGGGGTATTATGATTGAGGATCTTATCTCAAACCCTAAGAAGATGAAGAAAAAACTCCAGGAGACTGACTAGATCAAAACATGTAATGGGAGAAATATGGATGTTTCACGCCAAATTCTGGGTAGAGAACATAGGGGACTTAATGATCCCCCTATATATCTCCTGAAGTTTCCTTCTTCTCATTATAGGGACCTACTACTCAGATGTCATCTAAACATCTTAGCCACCAAAGAAGTACAGTTATCGAGAAGGATGATTATGGCAGAAGATGCCCAGTTCAGGCACTGTGGGGCTTTAGGAATAGTGGAAACACTTTCTCACCTCGTCACCTCTTGTAGTGCACTGATAAAATTGTGCAGGCATAGGTTGAAGTTGTTTGCTCCAAAGCTGACAGCAATCCCAGTTAGAGAATGGTGGGAGTGGATATTGTTGGGGATAAGACCCTGCATGACCATAGCTGTGATTAAACTGGTGGAATGCGTGATTGCAGCTCCTGAAGCAATGAACAATTAGTCTTTGATGGGTGGGACCAAATTGGTGGATTTGGAGAGGGGAACAGACACATTTGTGTAATTTTTGTGTTTCAAATTTAGTGATAGGCATAGATGGCCTAATTCTAATAGAGGGTAAAGTAAACGTTGATGAAACCTGACTGCTCTGTCTTTTTATCTTCGTAGTTTTTCTTTTCTTCTTCTGTGAATTGACTCTCAAGTGTTGTGAAAGCTTGTTCTCCGCGACTTCTCATTTCCTTTGTGTGCTTAATCCCTTTTCTTCTTTTTTATATGAATTGTGGTAGGATGATGTATGACAATGTAAATTGTTGTTTTTTCTTCTTTGCCACTATGTGAATAAGTAAGAATCAACCAATAATATTTTAATTGGTATGTGGCGCTCAGTGTCGTGCCTGAGTTTTTTTAAATGCCTTGTGTAGCAACAGTAAATTTCCCACCACCAACTTACAAATCAGCAAAAAAGGTCTCTGACAACTAGCAGACAACAGCAGTCAGAGGAACCCCTGCATCAGCTCTAATGGCATAGCTGAGCCTTATGCTACTTGCTGCCCCCTGAGACAGGCACTGTGTAACGTATCATGTTCATTCCTGCTCCCGGAGAAGGATTCTTCGAGGTAGGAAACGAATCACACCTCGATGGATTGTTTAGCGGTGGGAAGTGTATAAAACTTGGATGGATTGCTGTAGGTAGGAAATGTATTGCCACTAACTGACCATAGTGAAAACTCACCATTCTGCATACTCACCATCAAAGTCTAAACTGAACACAACCATGACTCTACTGCACCAGCGACTGCACACACTTCACGACACCGGAGATGAGAACTAACCATACACAATCATGCATCAATATCACATGACGGCTGCCAAATGAAAAATGCCCCAAATCTCAGTGACCGTTTTTTTCAAACTGAAGCTGCCAACTGCACATCAAAGCTCTCTTGCTCTTCTGCCGCTAAATCCTACTAACAATCCACCACAACACTAATTCCTTTGCAGATCCTCTTAAGTGCCAAGAGACTACACAGGTGGCAACCCTGCATGGTAAAAGACCCATTGACAAGGACATTGACAGCAACATGTGTGAATAATGATGCTCGGCAGTGGTGTTGCCTGTGACAGCAGAATCTCAATGGTCAGTCTGTGCATGCATGCCCAATATCTCAGCAGGACATTAATGTCATGGCCTTAGGTGGCCTAGTCTACTGATTCCCTTGCATTGGAGGAGTGGCAGTGTTGCAACCTGGTAACTTTAGTGCACTGCATGTGGATGTCCTTTTGGGTTTGAAAAATTGCCTGGTTAGTGACTGCTACCTCTCCAGTCATATGCTACTCATGTGTGTTGTGGACTGTGGTTTGAAGCGTACACTAGTTGGTTCTCCATGTGCAGGGTGCTAGTTGGATATGCATTTGTGACATCCAGCCCTTTTTCCTGTCACACAAGCTGCAATGTAGGTGTAAATGTACATGTACTCACTCAACATCCAGGTCCTTTGTCCTCGATGACATGGCATGTAAGCCAGCATGGGGCTGTTCTGCACCTGAAAATTGAGGGGATGGTACTGCTTCCAGTTCCTGTAGACCTCAGCTGAGGCATGGGGGGCACCAGCTCTATGTGAATGGAGTCCAGTGATGCCAACACATTAGGCATGCCCGCAATCGCATAGAATGAGGCCTTGGTGGCATTTACCTGTGCATGTGTGGTTGGGAGGGCGATGCACTGACCCACATGGTGCAGGAAGGCCTCCAGTACCTGCACCAGCACTCTGGAGAAGGCAGGCTGCAAAATGCAGCTGTCTCTAAGAGTTCTGGAACAGCCACTGTCCAGGAAGTGCTGCAAAGACTCTGGCTTCAACAGTGGTGGTTTGGCTGTCCTGATGCTGATCCTGTTCCCAGTGTCATCCTGGATAAGTGTCAGGAGGTCATGAATGGTCTCCCTGTTTATGCAGTACAAGGTGTGTTTCTGGCTGTCTATGAGGGCCCATGGTTGGCCCTTGAGGGAGGGATCATGTCACGCCTCTGCCTCGCAACCTGCATCCCCTGCAGCCCCATCATCATCCCCCTCCTTCTTCTATCCCTGTCCTCCTATCACCATCGCTTCTGCTTCAACACCATCAGCTGCACATCAGTATGCAGCACCTTCCGCTCAATGGTATTGACAATGAATGGCAGCATGGTTATGTTGGGAAGTGTTGTGTTGTTGTGTGTATTGGGTGCACTTGGGTGTATTGGGTGCTCCTGTGGCCTTATTTCTTTCATATGGGTCAGATTATTGGTAGTTCTGAGGTGGTGGTATTACTGGCAAGCCCATCCTCATAATATGCCGGTGATACCATTGTGCTGGATTTAACATCACATGTTTTCAGTATTGCTGGTATTTTCATTGCCTGTGTTACCGGCGCTGGTAATGTCGGACCAGTAAAAGTGCTGGTATACGTTATTACCACTACTTTTTGCATGTACCGGCAAACTTGTTGAGGGCCTATGAATTATGGGGCAATCGTTGTAGGAGTTTGACATCTCCCTCACACGTGCCGTGTCTTTTGTTGCAGTATTGCTTTTGTCGTTAGACATAATTACTGACATTACATTTTAGAATATGCAGTGCTAAAAGAAACAACCTCTAGTCCCTATGCCCATTCAGACCAATTCTCCCCCTTGGGTGGTAGTTAAGAAATCTAGAGGGATGATTTTGCATCCTGAGCTCCTCGTTAGCTGCTGCTGTGGATAACTCTGTGGTGTCTTCAATGTCCACCATAAGCAAGTTGAGGACAAACCTTTTTCAGTTCTGTTGATCCAAATACTGATATCTTCTGGTCATATTGCTGCAAGATGTCAGCCTTTTCCGAGCAATGGGGATGTTCCTCTTGTTGAAGAAAGATGACATGCAAAATGAGACACTTGATAGACATTGGGGCATGAGTGCGAGGAACCTAGTAGTTTACCCTTTCTTAATGGGGATATGGTAGATGATAGCTCATCTGCTTGGAATGATTGAGTGTCATTCTATGGACCTATATGCTGTGTGGAGGTCTCGAAAGTGAAAAAGAGAGCACACTTGGGAACTGTTAGAGTTGCACTATCTTGAAAAATGCAGCCAGCCTGCCTATCTGCAGTGCTACATGATACATGTTAATAAAGGGGCGTTACATTTGAGGCCAGTTTCTCACTTGGAAAATGAGTTTGGGGGAATTAATGTCAAAGCCATCCAATCGCATATAACACAATTACAGGGAAGGGGTAGTTTGCCTCTTGTTTCAGAGTACACTCATCTACGCACTGAGCAGCAAAACGCGGATTGAGTGTCAAACCCCTTCACATTCTGAGACAGTCCTTGACACTCCAACAATAGATCATAAAATCAAGTATTCTTTGGAAACTGTGCAGAGATTCTTACCAAGGGATGGGTGGTGCATTGCAACATCACTAGACACATATATGCTGAATAATTTGGGACCTTTGATTAGAATTCTTGCTATGATTGTGATTGATCCAGCAGAAGGAGAGACTGTATAAAGACAGATAATAATGGTCTTGGTCAAGAGGTCACTGTGATTTCTGAATGCTGCAAAAGGCTGGTCTGGGGCCCAATCTAGTCATGGAAAATATCAAACCAGCTCCTATATTGCCTGACAATGTTCAGCACAACTAGAGAGACAAGCTAACCTGAGTAAAGCTTGAAAGAGTTCATCCCAGAACATAGGGCCTGATTAAAAAAATCTGGTGGTCTGGAAATAATGGTGCCGGTAGCAATGTACAGTTAACTCTCTCCTTTAAGTCTGAAAGCATCCACTTGTGGATTACTGTGAAAATAACCGGTCTCCTGTCCCCTCTCTACCTTTCCAATCACTTCCCTGGCATGCAAGTACTAAACCCACATTAAGATTTCAATTGCCTAAAGAAGTATGCATTTGAATGCAGTTACTAACAGTGAAATGCTTACGTAATTAATTGCTGTGCCTTTAACAGCGAAACCCAGGTGACGTTTAACATCTGTGTCCTGTTCTGTCCAGCAACGGCCCTGTAGGTCAGCAAGGTCGAGTTGATATAGCCCAACATTTCAAGGCGGTCAGGGGAGGGCTGAAGCCCAGTTAGCTCGATGGTGTTGTGCACTACTTGTGTTTAATCCCTTGGTTACTTATTGGTAATCTTCATTACTCATAGCCCTATTCTTCATCATCCCAGTACGTGTATGAGGCACGTTGACTCATACACAAGTACTGGAATGAGGTTGAGTGACATGGACTAATGCCTGGCTTAGTTAACTGCAATCTTCATTACTCCTAGTCCCACTCTTCCTCATTGCAGTGCTTACCTATGAGGCAAGGAGCCTCATATGTAAGCACTGGGACAAGGGAAAGGGATGTGGAGGTAATTCTGGGCCGAGAAGCTCATTTTGGGGTTTGGGGCAGGGGGTGGCAGGGAGAGGTGATGTGTGAGGGTGGGGTGGGAAGTGTGTGATAAATCATAATGGACATCCATGTCCAGCCTAAGCAGGCATGATATGTGGTATTAGTGGCCAGAGAGGCATTTTGGTGCAGCCAGTCGAGTCATTTCTTAGTTTGGCTTGACATTTTTTTAACTGGGCATCTCTGATAAAGCAGTCCTGCTAAGTGTAATTACCTGGCTACACTGGTATTTGGATGCTGCCAGTCGAGCCATTTCTTACTGCAGCATTGTATATTATTCTGGGCATCTGTGATAAAATAACCATGATAAGTGTTATAGTTTGGAGAGGGGGGCCCTCAGCAAGGCTTGCAGGGAGGGTCCCCAAGTATTTTGTGTTACGCCACTGATTCACACCCTATATACCTGTATTGCTTTTTTCATGTTGCTTAGGTAAGTAATATGCCAACTCATTTTACCCTTCTGAGGGTACTTATTGTTTATCCAGAATGCAGTACTTAGGGACAATAACCCATTGCTGGAGAGGTAATATAATAGATGGATTTGGTGGCTCATGGTGTTTTTGGTGTTCCTCTTAGGGTTTCATGTACATGGAACTAGAGAAATGGGACTCGTAAATTGCAATATGCATGGAGGTCATATCTATACCACTGGGTGATTGGTACAGTGGGGCCCACAGACATTTTTCGTAGGGGTGGCCTGATGAGGTTCTTGGGGTGGCACATTCATTGACTCTAAGAGGCAGGCAGGGGCCGTGGGGTGGAAGCATTTTTATAAGGGTGGCCGTGGCCCCTCTTGGTGACGTCTCTGCATTGGTAGAACATAAGGATAATTGGAGTAACGTTGGAGTGCGTATCTCAGGGAGATGTAGTTTAATTTGTTGTCTTTCCTGCTTCTGTTAATATCAATAAGAGAGAAATACATAGAATTCCTCTTCAGGCCGTTGATCTAATCACGACGCTCCATTGTCACGACTATGCGTGTTGCCTTCTACTGTTTTCAGAAAAAAAACAGATGAAAAGGACAAGTACGATTTCTCCTCATTTAAAGAATAAATTAAAAACACAGCAACTTTACTGAAAAGAGCAAAGCCATGGGCCATAGGAACATGCATGTATGCAACGCTGGGAGATCCAATGTGCGCAGTATCTTCACGTAGGTGTAATGTCTTTTAATCACTGAATAAAGTGTCTTGTTTTTACCTACTTACCAGGAAGGAGGCTATATAACTCCTCTCCAACCAGTCGTACACCTAATATGGATGTTAGGTTATCCTGCTTAGGTTAAAAATAAAATAGTACTTAATGACCTTCTCCACTGGACTAATCTAATAACACTCTGGATATTAAAACTATGAATACATCAGCCATCTGCTAATTGCATGGGAATATTATTCCCAACACTGAAAGTGAATGAAATGATCGTATAACACATGTTTCTAGGTCTATTATTTCATAATGCGGGCCCACAGGTTTTAATGACTTTGCTTGTTCTTCCAAGCAAAGCGAACTGGAAAGCATATCATGCGAGCAATCCTAAAGGGGCACATGACGTGCTTCACTTCCAGAGGTTCTTTCTCCTTCGTATGCAGTTGTGTATCCCTTACAGAATACGTCTCGGTTCCATGTGAATACAGTCTTTTTGAAATCATTTAAAAGAGAAAGCCGACGTGTGTTTACAATTCAGATCCCTTTGAAAAATTGTGATGCTTTAATAATACATGCATCACTGTGTATTGTGTCATAACAACCTTATGAGTCCGACACATTTTTGTGATATAACTCATATTTTGATACTGGTGGCATCAGTTAAAATTCATGATACACCCACTATATACTTTTTGTATTAGAAGACAGCAGGCGAGCACCACATTTAAATCAATATTATGAAAAAAACCTTGTGTTTGGTTATATCAAACAAGAATGTTCACCTGCAGACATTTCTTTCTACAAACTAAAAGTTATTTGGCTGCAGAACATGGTATATCCCTTAGCAGGCCATTAATTCTGCAGTAATGTTGCATTTTTTTGTTTTTTTTAAAGACCAGCCGACCGAGAAATCTAGGCGGTGCATCTACATGGAACGTTTTTCAGCACAACTTACAATAGTTAGCTGAACAAAATAAGCATTGGCAAAGTCAAACGTTTTGGATTTTCCTGGTGGCAGTTTAGTCCCCATTCATCCTTTTTAATTTACACATTTCAGATACCACAATGTTGTTAATGATTTTAACTAATATCAGTCCATGTTACTGTAATAAAGATGCACGTTCAACGCGGTATAAAGGAACACACTTATTAGCTGTGAGAGTAGCACTGTAAAAGGGGAGGAGGTTAATTCTGAAACTTTTCAAATAAAATCCATGATAAAAAGAATTCATAAACACAGGGGCACATGTAAGTAAAATCAAACTTAGTGGTGGGACAAAACATGGTAAATAGGCCTTAAAACCTGTTTTTGCAGAAAACGTGTGTTAGCCTTTTATGTGCGGAAAAAGCCATTGTGGCTGGTGACTTAATACAGAGTCTGCAATCCCAGGCCAGTACTGAAAGAAGTATACAATGGTTGTTATTTTTCGAGGTCATACATTAGAGCTTGCAGATTCCGCCTACCAGTAGTGAATGCACGACCATATTATAATTCAAAAAACACTTGTAAAATATGATTTTCTAATGGAACCACAAAGAACCACAGGAGTTTAAAATTGCCCCTTAGTCCTTTTTCTCTGGGAAAAAGGTTAGAGTGTCCCCAACATGCAGTATTTGTGTAGCAGTACGTCTGTGGTTCAAGGCTCTGACGGTGACATGGTGGTAAGTGCTTCTCATGTGAACAGAGATGAGGCGACCAGGACAGAGGATTAAAGTTCTGCTGGTGGTCTCAAAAGTTTCAATGAATTAACTTTGTGTTGTGGAAATTGGGGGTGGACTGTGACATTGCATCTTGTAATTAAGGGCAGTGTGGGAAGGTTCGCGGACCCAATTATTGAACATAATGTATGCTTTTCTATAACAGTTAAAAGTGCAAACACCTATCAGATGTCTGTGGGAAGATGTGTTCATGTCGCACAATCACGAATGCTGATTACTTTGCATTATTGTGTAAAAGTTCTAGATTTAGGGGTGTTTCTCTGACAGCGACTTTTCACGCAGTTCTGTTCTGTTATTTATTTGAACTTGCTGTCCCAGCTGTGTCTGGGGTCCCGTATAAAACTTTGTTACTTCTGGCTCTGCGTACACATCTTTTTGACTACTTTTGTAATTTTTTGGTGAGTTTTGACGTAATCCCTGGCAAATTTTTGGAGGCCCCAGCGAGATATCTCAGCTTTTTAACAAAGCATGGGAATTCCAGACATGCGCCGGCAGAATGCGGGACAGTGTCTGCTGGCCAGTACGAAGAGCTCTAGTACGAGGAAGTATGTGGATGCTGAGTTCCCAAAGGTCCGCCTGCTCTAGCGCTGCCTCCCTCTGATGGAGTGCTGCCCTTTAAAAGGAGACACTTATGTCAACAGAAGTAAAGAATCTCCTAAAAGGATACATGAGTGTACTCGTGCACGAAAGTGCAAGGGGTGGGAGGGATTATTTTCATGGAGTATTGGAAGTACTCTTATTAGTGGTGAAGGACTATTGACCGCAGTAGTATTAGATGTTATGTCTACCGTTCCGATAGGGAGCAGGTGGATGGGGGTATATCTGCGATAGAGCAGGGGGTTGCATAGTAAATGGCAGACATTGTTATACAAGAGTTGGTTGTAGTGCTGGAAATTGGTATAGTTGCGTCATTTTTCTTTTGGGAAAGGGTCTGGAAGAAAGATATATTTGTGCACGTGTTTCGTAAGTAGCAACTGTCTGTTTTTGGGTTGTGAAAAGTTATTGTATTATTTGTTTTATGTGGCTATGGAGAAAACAGAAGAGCCAGAGGCGACATTACTAATAGTTGCAGAGGCACTTACCATGGGTAAATGATGCAGTCGATTGAGGGGAGGAGTAACCACTTTTTCTAATGTACTAACATAGGGCATCGTTGTTAAGGTGGTGCATCTGGGGAGAAGGCAATTCTTGTACTAATATGATAGAACAAAGCAGGCCTGTTGAGAAGGCCAGTGTGAGTAAGCATTGAGTGCGAGGTTTGAAAGGACAGGGCCTGTGGAGAAGGCATGAGTGAGTGAAAATAGAGTGATTGAGTGAAGGGGCAAGTATAACATTGAGTGAATGGGACAGATTGAAAAAGGAGTGAGAGTTTAAAAGTTTAAAATAATAGAGGGGAAAGACAGAAAAGGGAGAGAAGAATATTTCAATAAAAAAGATTAAGGCAGGGACAACAACATCCTATTGGATGGATGCCCCACTTAATCACATGTGGAGAAAATTGTCCCAATTCCATTTTGATTGGATACATGACACAGTGGGAAAGTGTTGTAAAGAATGGCCCAGGGAGGGAACATTAGATACAGATATTATAGAAAGTATGTATTCGTCAGCTACATTCAAAGGTGCAACGCTTAAAAAGAGAAAGGATTTGTTAGGGCTTTGGAAATTGTGCTAAGAAAAGGAAAAAGAGACAGAGAAAGCGAAAGAGGAGGAGGGGCAGGGAAGTGCCCTGCCCCCTCCCTATACGATATACCCATTATTAAAACCAGCAGTAGGTTTTACGAATCCTAAACAAGTGCCTCAAGACAAAGAAGGAGCATATAAAAAGAAAGAGGAGGCTGACAAAATCGCTATTAGCAAGGACGAGAAAGGTAGGAAGAAAGAGTGCACAGAAGCAACTTGACAGTGTGTTCAAGAAAGGAGAAAAAGCAATGGAAAAGGATACAGAGGAGAAAGGAAAGCAACTCAAGAAGGGAGCCAATGAACAGGGGTGGACAGCATGACACAGCTTTTAAAAATGACAATTGGGGACAGGACTTGGAAAATAGTGAAACTGATATGGCAGAAGAAGGGCACACTATATCAGACTGGGAATACAGTGGAGACAGCGATCATGGGGATGATGAAACAGACACACACAATTTGACAGACAGGAGAAGAAATGAGAGAGAAAAAGGAGGAAAAGGGAAGAGTCACTGGGTGACTGGGGAAATATGCGTGAGAGTGGGAAACGAGAAATAGTGGTAGCCAAGAGAAATAAACACAGAGCACGCACACAGATGCCCCTTTTGCAGAAAGCAAAGGGCAAAGATACGCTAGATACCATGGCAGACAATGAGCACAGATGATTTAGTGAACATTTTAACTTCATCAATGGAGGGGGCGAGCAAGTGGATTTATGTTTTTGAAAAGGAGACAGCAGGAATCTCATTGGCCATAGACGATTTAAAAGGTTTATTGCCAGTATTGGTCAGGGAGAGAAGTAACAAAATATGGCAACAGGCTGGATATGCAGGGTTAAAATTATGTCCTAATATACATGATGGAGCACCCTTTAACAACTATCGAGCAGATGTATAGAAGGGAGCTGTATCCAGATACATCAGATAGGGGCTCAATATTATCTCGCAAAATGAAGCATGATGAGGATACCACAGAATACATACAATCCATACAAGAAATGTGGACACAGGAAAATAAACAGTCATGGGATGAAACAATACCCTTATTTTACCACATCTTAGTGAGGGTGCTCCCCATAGATGAGCAGACTTCTTTAGAAAAGATAGTGAGAATTCAGGCAAAAGAGTGGCCTGAGATACAGGTACACTATTGCAAAAGGAAGCAGGAGAAGGATAAGGAGATAGCTGATAAAACAACAAAAGCCGAAAAAAAATTGCTCAGAAAAATTGGCTAAAATACAAACAGATGGAGCAGTATTCACAGGGCCAGTTGTCGTTCCACAAGCTCAGTAAGGAGGGTTTCTTGTGGCCACAGTAATGCAGGCTGGAGGTTACACACAGGTGCCACCCAGCCAGCAGTGGGGAACAGTAGAGATGCATCAACAACCCACATTTATGAACGTGCAGCAACAGCAGCCAGGGGTTTTGTAGGTGGAGGATATGGACTGATGGGACAGTATCAGACTGGGAGAAGATATTATGCACGTGGAAGGGGAATGGGATACAGGAGAATGATGCCACGTTTTGGAGTACAATGCCTCTCATTTGGGAATTTTTGACATTTTGCACGAACATAATATGATATGATATGATATGATATGATATGATATGATCTGGCATTTATAAGGCGCCTGTACACAAGTGTTTCTAGGCGCGACAAGACAAGGAGGGGAAACAAGGGAGGACAAAATAAAGATTTTACTAGGCCTTGTGTCAATCAGGTCGTGCAAGTGTGGGGAAGAGGGAAGGGGAGATGTTCCAGGGGGGAGGGAAAGGGGATAGTGCATTTAACTCACAAGTGCAGCCAGCAGGTGGCTCATATGTGCAGAGTGAAGGGACTGTAGTGTTGCAGATATAGATACTTAAGTAAAGAGGAGCCGGGATGCAGTGCGAGGGAAACTGGACATGCAGGAGCCTGGGCTCAAGTTCAAGGGGTGACCAGGTGACTAGTGTGTGGAGCAGTCAGGTGCATCAGCAGGGGAGAGGAAGAGAGAAAGCAGAAGCGAAAAGGAAGGCCTTGAGTTGCTTGCGGAACCGGTGGTGGTTCTGCTCAAGTTTGAGAGAGGCATGGAGTCTGTTCCAGAGGAAGGCTCCAGCCAAGGCGATAGATCTGCCTCAAATTCTCTGCTTAGAGAAGCGTCTGACCCTTAGAGAGTTGGAGGTAGATGAGTGAAGAACTCGAGAAGGAAGACGTTGTGGAATAGAAAGTTGGAGACAGAGCGCTCCAAGACCCCAGAAATCCTTGTGGACAAACAGAGGGTCTTGAAGTTCATCCTTGCAGCAACTGGGAGCCAGTGAAGACAATTCAGAGCTGGAGAGATATGATCCATGAGCTTGAGATGAAGGACAAGCCTTGCAGTCATGTTCTGTTGTAAAGTTTGAAGAGTAGAGGCAGGAAGATTTAGAAAGAGGCTGTTGCAACAGTCCAGCCTAGAGAGGACCGGAGCTCTGGAGACAGTGGGCTTCTGGGGGAAAGTGAGAAAAAGAAGAATACCTGTGAGAAAAAGAAGAATACCTCTGAGGAGGTGCAGCTCATAGTTTGACTTCATAGAGACGTCAGAGATGCAAGGATAGAAGGAGAGGGTGGAGTTGAAGATGACACCATGGTTCTTAGTCCCACAGGAAGGAGCAGGAAGAGGGCCCAGAGTGGGCGGTCATAGAGAGAGAGGGAAGGAGGGAGCGGGTGTCCCAATGAGGAGGATCTCAGTCTTACTGGCATTAAGGCAGAGATCATTGGCAGCACACCATTCCTGAATCGCGGGTGCCATTACAACCACCAGGTCTGTCCTGGCAGCCATACCGGCACCCACAAGCAGAACTTGACAGTAGCACAGGCACTGTTATTAATGGTGCCAGTGCTACCATGCTCCCCATTCCCATTGAGCCCTGTGGGGCTCAAATGGAAATGGGGACTGACAATTACCGGCACCCGGCAATGGGTAATTACTGGGTCTGGCGGGGTCAGAATACCCCGCTAATTTCCCATTGCCGTGTCTTGGTATTTTCAAGAGTTTGGCAGCAGCGGCTTCCGCCAAACTCGACTTGAGTCCCATAGACTTGGTAGAGCCATATTCCATACAGTCTATGTTCAGATCTCCACATACAATGATCTTTAGATTTTTCTTAGGTTTCATTCTTGCATCATCTATCAGATTGCTTATCCTAGCAAGGAAAAATGAAGTTCTTATATCTACTGGATTCCAATAGGTGTTTATTATTAGGACCTCATTACACAGATCTGAAATGTTATATCTAATGCGATCATTACACCTTGAATATATGCGCTGGGATTATATATACTATGATAAACTTGTTTATGTGCAAAATGCGAGCACACTAGCCCAGCTACTGTTTAAATCTGCTCGTTGCGTCCCAGCACATGCTGTTGGTCAATGCTCCTAGGCACTGTTAATCTTGCTAATGCTGACTGAATTTACTTGTGTGCACCCTAGCCTCTGTCAATTTGCTCACTGTGCGCTGTGCGCCCAGCCTACGCTGTTAATCAATGCTCCTAGCCCATGCTGTTAGTCAATGCTCCTAGCACATGCTGTTAGTCAATGCTCCGAGCCCTTGCTGTTAGTCAATGCTCCTAGCCCATGCTGTTAGTCAATGCTCTTAGCCCATGCTGTAAGTCAATGCTCCTAGCACATGCTGTTAGTCCATGCTCCTAGCCCATGCTGTTAGTCAATGCTCCTAGCCCAGGCTGTTAGTCAATGCTCCTAGCCATTGTTAATCTTGCTAATGCTGACTGAGCACAGTCTATGAGCTTATCTCAATTATCCTCTGTAACAGTACCACTGCACCTAGTCATTACTACTGGCCCCACAAAGTAACTGCTAGCCTACTGCTATTCTGACCTCCATACCACACCCACCGCCTACAAAATGTTCCTACCTGGCATCTATTCAATACTTCTGAGAACATTTCTCCACCTTATTAATCTCTCATGCTCTCCTAGGTCCACTCCTAACTCAGCCACTATAAGCACTACCTCACCACTACCCACAGAGCCCTACATCACAACCATGCTGCTCCATCTCTCTCTACCATGCAGCCTCTCTGAAAGAAACACCAAACTACGATCCGGACTAGCCAAGCTATATGAGCCTCGAGCCAGGGACTCGATCCAGTCCAAACTGACCAACCGCTCCCCTACCATTAGCACCTGCACCAACCTTACGTTGAAAAGACCCAAGTGTAGCCCATTCAATACTACGACCGATCACAAAATCTACAACACAACCACCATCCCCACCCTCACTAAGGCTACCGCCCTACCCATTAAAGGTGCCCTCATTAACTCAAGCTCTATAATAGCCCATGCTACAGACATAGCGGACCTTATTGTAGCAGAAGATTTAGATTTTTTAGCCATAGCTGAGACCTGGCTCCACGCAGTCGCAGCGCCTGCCCTCTCGTTAGCCATCCCCGATGACCACACCATCCTCCGAGCGGATAGAACTGAATTTAGAGGCGGCGGCCTGGCCGTCATCGCCAAAACACGCCTAAACATTAGACTTGACTCTTCTACCCACCTCCCATCATGTGAATCACTCACAGCTAAGTTGCCTACTGCCAACTCCCAAACGATAACCATTCACTTACTTTACAGACCTCCTGGACCCTTAGGATCCTTCGAGGAAGACCTCAGCACCATCCTCAACAATACCCGTAAAAACACCTCCCAGATCCTCCTTTTAGGGGACTTCAACCTAGGCTTTAAAGACCCCAAAGATCACCAGGCTACCCTCATCAATAATACTCTCTCTGAACTAGACTTTGCCCAAAAAGTAACTGGCCCCTCCCATAACAAAGGGAGAACCCTCGACTGGGTAGCAGATTACAACTGCGTGGCCTCTATCACCAATAACTCCCCTCAACCATGGTCTGACCACCATCTCCTCTCCTTCACCCTCAAAGCTTCAAGCCCCATTACCAATAATGTGCTAGCCTCAGCCATCCCCACAAGAAATAAGAAAAATATAACAGTGGAAAAACTGATCCCTCGCATCCTCCCGACGCTGAACCAACTCCATGCTACCTCCAACCCCCACGACCTTGTAGAAACCTACAACAAAACCATGCGCTCAGCCCAGACTCCATTGCACCACTAAAACTAAGAAAATGTAAACCAAAAAAGAACCTCAACCAATGGTTCTCTAGCCATCTTAAAACTCTTAGATTAGAAAAACGTAAAAAAGAACAAGCCTGGAGACAATCTCCCACAGACCTTAAAAAGACATTGCTCAATAAAATAACGTCCAACTACAAAAAAGAAATCATAGCTGCCAAACAAGAGTCCTACAACCAGAGAATGCACAATCCAACTCCAGTACCAAAGAGTTGTTCACGATCATCAAAGAACTGGAAACACCTGTAATAACTCCAGACACTTGTGTGAAGGACAAACAATAGTGCACTAGTGTCCAAAACGTCCTAAACAATGAAGTCGCAGGCCTACAAGCTAAAATTAAAAATAAAAAAGAATCCATAGCTAAACCAACCAACCCCACTAATGCTGCCCCGCACCCCACACCCCAACAGCCCCAACCCAACCCCTCTCGCTTCAGCTTTTCCAAAGTCACCACTCTTGAAGTGGAAAAAATCATTCTCAGTCTAAAACCATCTAACTGTCAGGGTGACCTCTGCCCCCCACAAATCATCAAAGATGCGGCAAGAGACCTCTCGCCATTCATTACCAAACTCATTAACGCCTCCTTCTCCTCAGGCACCGTCCCTAGCAAACTTAAAGAGTCATGGGTCCTCCCCCTCCTCAAAAAGCCCTCCCTTGATCCCGCCATTCTCACCAACTACAGACCCATTACCACCATCCTATTCCTGCTCAAGTTACTAGACAAGACAGCCTACCAACAAATTCAAAAATACCTTGAAACAAACCATCTCCTGGGTATTTGGCAATCGGGCTTTAGACCCCAACACGGGACAGAAACTGCCCTTATCGACCTAAAGGCTCAAATTGATACCCTCAGAGACAACGGGAAAACTGCCCTATTACTCCTCCTAGACCTCTCTGCGGTGTTCGATTTAGTCGATCACAAAATCCTGTGCAATCACTTGGATTCAGCGGCCCACTTCTCCCAAGAAGCCATCGGTTGGATCGAGTCATTCCTAAGCAATAGATCCATGCGTGTCTTCTCCACAACCGCTGCCGCCAACCCTATCCCCATCACATGTGGAGTCCCCCAGGGTTCATGTGTCTCTCCTACACTGTACAACGTGTTCACTAAGCCCCTGTTTGATGATCTAGACAATCTGGGTATCACCTACACTAATTATGCCGATGATATCCAGATCATCATCCCGTTGACGGGAGATTACAACCATGATTTGGCCTTGGTGAACAGGATGTACCTCATCATCCAGGCATGGATGACCTCACACAGTCTATGCCTGAATGATGACAAGACGGAACTCGTCATCCTTGGCTCCACCTCAAACCTAACCAAACTGGACCACAACTACACCAGCTTCATTACAGACGGGAACCCAATCAAGGTAGCAAAAGAAGTGAAAACCTTAGGAATATACATGGACTCCTCCCTCTCCTTCCATAAACAGGTTAGGTCCTTGTCATCCTCTACGGCCTACACATGTAAGCTTATAAGAGCAGCCAAACCCTTCTTATTAACCCAAAGCTGCATTACACTAGATAGAGCCCTGGTATTATCAAACCTGGACTACTGCAATGCCATCTACGTAGGAGCCAGTAGGCAAGTTAGCAACAAAATACAGACGCTACAAAACAACGCTCTTAGAGCTGCGCTTAGCATCCCCAAGAGAGAACACATTTCTAACATTAGGAGAACCCATAATTGGCTCAACACTACAGATAAAATCATGCTCAAAGTAGCTTCATTGACACACAAATTCCTCGACAACGCTGCCCCATGCTACCTAGTCAATAGAATAAACAAATACACTTCTAACAGACCCACCAGAACCTCCAATGCAAATCTGCTCACAGTTCCAAGGTGAAAAATGCACCAAAATGGGTGGCAACAGCTTCCAGGTGAAAGCAGCCCAACATTGGAACTCCCTACTATCCCCTCTAAGGACACCCCAAACATAAACACACTTTAGACGCAACTACATCCAGTGGATAAAGAACAACGACCAAAAATACCATCCATCCATCCTTACCGCTGTAAACTATGTAAATATATATACCTGTAAATATATATACTTGTAAATCTGTAAACTCTTGCTTTATCGTTCCCACCTTCCATTGTCCTATTGTCATTTTTGTACTGCATTGTATCCTGTAACTAAGCTGTGAATAAACTTGCTGCTCAAGCGCCCTCATACCTTCGGGTCTGGTGTGCAATACAAATGAATAAACTAAACTAAACTATATTGCAATTATCGTCCACTTTAGGCTGTTAATTATGATCATGAGTAGACCTGACTTCGGGCGTCCTCATGGTCCTTTGATTCTTGGATTAATGCAAACTGAGAAAACGTCAATCACCAGTTTTTCTCTTACCCCGATCTCTTGGAGACATATGATATCAGAGTTTGACATCTTCCACTCTGACTTATTAAAAAGGTGAGAAAAACCTCTAGCGTTCCACAAGGTTAATTTGATGTTCAATGTTTGTTGCTTCTCTGGGCATTATTTCATAGAGTGGGACGCCAAACTCTTTGTCAACCAGTCCCACGACACACAGTCTGAGTTTCTTCCTTCTTTGCCTTTGTTAATTTATTTTCTCACAAAGGGCTCTTCTACTCCCACTGACGATGTTTAATTTGATCTTTAGGTGATCTTTGTCATGGCCAGAGGAATGCTCGCTTCCTTCTTGCTACGCTTCAGACGCCTTATGATTATCATGTCTAAGGACATGAGCATTTAAGTTGAGACCGCGTTTATTGTCCATGTGCTTGATGCGTGAGTTTACTGCTTTCTCTGAGGTGGATTTCAATTTGTTCTGCTTGTGGAGTGCAAAGCCTAACACTCTTAAATCCTGTGCCACTGCTAGGATATGTCTATACACCATATCTGATAGAATGTGTATGTTAACACAGTCTAGTCTCTGATCACATTGAAACTCAACTATGTTTATGTCTTGTGAAGTTAGAGTTTGTAGATTTCAGATGTGATGTAATAACCTAAGAATGTTGTTTCTGTTTAGAATTAGGCCATCATCAATATATAGCATACGCTAAAGTTCTAATATGTAGCACAGACTTTCTTTCTTTTTGTTGGATTTCTGAAAAGATTGCCAGGTCTTTTTTATTGTCATTATCTTCTTTTGTCGAATAAGATAACTTATCAAATGACCTTTGTTGTGAACTCTGGTCACTTTGTTGATCATCTTCAAGTTCTTCCGTTTTACAAGAGACATGTCTATGCATTGTACCCCTTTGGATTCTAGGAGCCAATTGATGCCTTTTTTCAGCACTTTCTTTTCTTATAGCCATAGGGATAAACAATGGACTCTGCTCTTCTGCACTCGCTTGAAAATGTGCATTTGGGGACTCGGCCGCACTAGTCGACCCTAAGGGCACTCTGCTTGTTTCTATGTTCTTGCTGCTGATGGAAACACAATCTTTGCTTCATACACCGAAAGAGCCATCAAATCTGATTCAGTTATAATAATTTCCTCTTCTTGAGAGGTCACTTTGTGTTCTACTGCATGTATTTCCATATTGTCTGAAGTGGCAAACAGCCTCTCGTTAAACTCCTGTTTAGTTGACCTCTTTTTAATTACAGCCTTTGACTGAATAGTTAGATTTTTTTACATGTAGATTTCTCAGAAAGCTCTTGGCATTATTCATATTTGCACGTCTCAATGTCACAATACCAAACAAGCCAAATAAAGGACACGCCCCACTAGGGAATGAGACCAGGAGATGGATTGCAAGTTGAACAAAGGTTTGCACAAAGTTTGTGCATGCAGAGTACTTTGCTGCCTGAGAGTGCTCTGCCAAACAATACACAGACAGCACATTATGAACCCAAAACACGTCGTGAATGATGTAACTACACATAGTACAAAATAACAGTTTCAATTAGTTGGCCCACATGGCACAGTATACTGTATAGGTGGCATCAGGTTCCAATTGGCTGCTGTGGTTGGGGTGGTCAGTTGACACGTGGGTCAGCTGGGCTCATCTTCAAAGGGTGAAGGTGAGGCTTAGTTCACAAAGTGTTACAATACATACTAATCTAAACTATACCATGGTCACTGGCATGCAAAGAAAAATGTTGGGCATAAAATCATTGTTTAGACTGGGATTGTTTTTAAACTGTAGACAGATATATGCACATTTCAACCCATGCTCTTTATTGGGGTATGGGTTTGTTTGTTCCTCTTCCAGGTGCCTTATTTGTGGGGTTTGATCCATGATTTATTCTCCCAGATACCTCACGAAGTGATGGATGGATGGATGTTAGTTTAAAGGAGGATATATGATCACACTGGATTAGGTATGTGATTGTCAATTTAGTGTGGTCCGGGGGGAAAGACCTTTCAGGCCTTTACATTCAAAGAGAGTGGGGTGCAAAGGCTCTGTAAGCTGTAACTTCTAGAGGTGGGGGTGAGGTGGCAAAGGCAGGTTTGTGGAGATGGATGGGCACACAGGCCAGGATTTGCTCTGGTCACCCGCGGGGCAATGAGCTCAGAGGAAGGGAGAAGGATACTGCATACTTGCAACAATACATGGCCAAGCTTCCATGAGAAATAGTTTTGTGCGGAACTGCCAAAGGAGTAGTAAGGGCTGCCTGGGCTCGCAGTGCGCAGTGCTGGACAGAGGGAGTCATGGCTTTAGATATCATAATACGGCTTAGTGAAAGATGGCATTCAGGGTGGCACAAAATGGAGTCTTTATGTCCCATTAAAATGCCTCAGTTTACCTTCTTATTTATTGATATGTGTGGTCCAAATCACATACATAGGCAAACAAACATGGGGTTGTCTCCCGCCAATTGGGTAAACACAAGATCAATTTCACATGGGAATGTCAAGAGGGGGTCCGAAAAGACTTTTCCTCCTTAACATTCCCCCTTTCATTACTTATACAGTAACTAATACCCCTGACCAGTACACCTGCGTTCCTCTGCTTTCTTTACTGCTTGTCCCATGCCGTAGTGCCCTTTATTGGCATCCACGAATGGCATACACTCCTTAGGCTTGCACCCCTTCTTGTGTAATCTTCAGGAGTGCATGCCATATAAATACAACCCCGATCTCCGGCCAGGTCTACCCACACTTCCTTATGATTTTCTAAGTCTTGGGTTCTTTAATGGTTGTCTGGTATAACTTATCCACTACATCTTCTGTATTGTACACTGCTGTCATATGATATTTGGCCTAACTCCTTTCACCAGTTTGTACTTGTGCTTCCTTAGTATCATGAGGTATCTTGTTTGGGTTGCCCACTGTCACCATCATCATAGCTCTACTAGGTATTACTTTAGCACAGTATCAAACCCCCACCTGGCACACGCAGAAGATCAGTAGCAGGAAAACGATGAGAGGGACCAGCAGCTTCATTGCAGTCCCAAGCCATGAGGGTACCCAGTCAAACACTGGCCCTCATTCCGAGTAGGGCGTTAAGTAAAGGCGAATACCGGCATGGCGTAAAGAGCGTTTCCGTGCTGGCACAAGACCGTACAAATCGGCCTATTCCGACTCCGAGTGCACGCGCTTTGCGCCATGCCGGTAACCTCAGCGGCATGCCGTAAAAGGGCCCCAAAAGCCCTTACCGGCAACAAGCGCACCGTACATAACACTACCGACATAGAGAAATTAGCGGTAACCGTAAATAGCCGTCCCCGCTATTTACGGTCACCGTTAAAAAACGGAACCGGAAAAAACGTCATTGCACAGGAACGGGAAGAAGCACAGTGGCCATCTTTAAAATCACAATCCATTGCCATCCTCTCCATACAGGACCGGGAGCCATACAGTGATCAGAGAAATAGGCATTGGAGACCAGCATCATGCCTAAAGCATTAAAAAACGGTGCTGGACGCATAAGAAAGGAACGCTTTACCCAGGATGAGCTCCAGGTACTGATCGACACTCTGCACGAACATCCAGACACTGTATTCAGCAGTGATATGTGGAGGACCACCGTCGTCAGGAAGAAAGAGATCTGGGCCTTGGTGGCACAGAGGGTGAGCGCCGTGGGAAACACCCCCCGCACCACCAAGGAATGCCGGAAACGTTGGGATGACCTCCGTCTCAGGGTGCGGGCCATCCTCTCGGCAAACCAAAGTCAGGCCCTGGAGACAAGAGGAGGGCCAGGTTCCCCCATCAAAATGATGCCGTGGGAGGAAACGTGTGCGGCCATGATGGGCACTGAAGCCACAGAAAGTGTTGGAGAAATGGAGTGCGGTGCAGCGTCATCCGCTGATGGAGGTGAGTGTCATGAGTCAAGACAGAACATGCATTCCTAATGTAAGTCACTGCCAAGGGCTGGGCAAGGTGTCACGTCATGGTTGGGCAACCCCCCCCCCCCAATGAAATCATGCTGTAACAAGTGGGACCCAGGCTGATGTCAGGTGCAAGGCTGTAACCCATTTGGCCCATACCACACAAAGAGGCCGAATCTGTGAGGCACACGGGGCAGTGATTGTAAACATTGTGAATGTGAGTCATCACAGTTCCCCGCCAACATGAGTGACCCAGACATCTGCATGCATTGACCATCCAAGCCCAGATCACTGTCCCCTCACCACCCAAATGTCAACAAACCGCCGCAATGCCATGTGATACAATAGGCATGTAGAAATGCTGACCCCCAAATCATTGCTCATGCCGTCTCTCTCTCCCCCCCCCACAGGCAGCAAGCATGACAGCGAGGACCAGGAAAGCACCCGGGCCAGTACCTCCAGGGGCAGAGTCAGGGGCCACCGCATACCTGCAAGCAGGAAGACAACACAGGCAACACCACCTGCTCCAGCAAACCCCATGGAGGGTGCACAACCCCCACCCGCGCCCCTACCCATGCCTGCAGTGCCGCTGGACACATGTCCCACGCTGCACTCCGAGGAGTCCAGTGTGGCTGGTGAGAATGCAGCCATGTGCCTCCTCGATGTGCCAGACAGCCCCCCATCAATATCGGGAGCCAACGTGGAGGACACCATTGACATTGGCCATACCCCTGACACACCATCATACAGCCAGGTGGCACACAGCGACTCCAGGGAGAGTGATACCCCAGGGCTCACAGGGCAAGGAGTACAACCTGCCTGTCCTGTATCCACTTCCCCTGCAGAATCTCCGGGAAGGCCTGCAGGCCCAATACCAAGCCTGCCAAGCACATCGGCTACATCGGCCATGGATGTAGTCCGCTCCCAGCATCTCACAGGCCTCATTGAGGAGTTCATCAGGGACAATCGCAAATCAAGGGTGGAGTGGCGCAATGACCTTCAGGCTCTGGGCGAGGTGATCACAGTGAACACAAACCGGCTCTGCAACGTCCTTGGCCGGATCGCAGATGCCCCGGAAGCAGCACACCCCACACCACAGCCCCAGCGGGAGGAGCCACCTTCACAAAGCTCCTCCACCCAGACCAGCCGGTCCGTCGTTCACTGTGTTCACTGCGCACATTGCGCCACCACGACATGGATCCCCCTGGCTTTGGGAGTGCACATTGACCATGCCGGCACACACATGTGGCCTATGTTGCCTTAATTGAACTATTGTGGGGTTGTTGTGGGGGGAGGTGGAGGGCGGTGAGGGTGTGTGGGGGAGTTGTGGGGGAGAGGGAAGGGGTGAGGGTGTGTGTGGGAGTTGGGGGGGAGGGGGAGGGGGGTGGTGGTGGAGGTTTTGTTGTACACGTTAGAACTTTATCATTCAATACACCGGTTGATCATCCAAAAAAAACAGAGTGGACATTGATCATTGTGCATGTGTCTTTTAATGTTCCACAGTGCATGGTGTACATGTATCCCCACACCCAGTGCCTGATGTCCTGTCATCCTCACACCCTCAGCTGACTAGTGAGTCAGAAATATTGTCCGATCAATGATTGCTGCACGGCACGTCCCTCCTGTGCATCGACACTGTGATGCTGTCCTGCCATTCCTTCCTCCTCCCCCTCATCATCATCTGATGGTAGCAGTTCAACGTCAGGGGGCAGTGGCACGTTCCGACGGATGCACATGTTGTGCAGCATTACACATGACATGGTGATCTTGGACACCTTCTCGTGGCTGTAGATGAGTGCTCCACCGACCAGCTGAGGCAACGAAATCGTACCTTCAACAGGCCGAAGGTCTGCTCTATCACCACCCGTGTACGGGTATGGGATCTATTGTAGTCCTCCTCGTGCCTGTTATGTGGGTTGCGGACTGGGGTCATGAGCCACGGCTTCAAAGGGTAGCCAGCATCACCTGCATACGAGTGGAATGAAGGTAAGTCTTTGTAAATTCATGGTGGAGAACTGTACTAGTTTTACATGGCAGGAGGTGATTACTGGCCATACACACATGTCCCAGGATGCATTCACCCCATTACTGGCCCGGCTATGTGTGCTGTGCAATGGAATGATGGAGGGGGTAGCTTCTTCATGATGGGTTATGGTGTACACTCACGTCTTGTTGCATGTGCATCGTATATGCATGCAGCAGTGTTGGACTGCATTCATTGATGTGTTGTGCGAGTTTTGGTGACAGGGGGGGTTGGCTGTAGTTAGTAGCATACTCATCATTCTGCACTGATCTGTGCCATGGTGACTTGCAGCAATCCTATGGGTGTGCAGGACCAGTCACACGCTGTGGGATCCCTGTTAGACTCACTTCTATGCACTCCCAGGGATGACTGTCCTGTGTGGTGAGATGCAGGAGTCTGCAACATGGTGCTATTGCACTGCATGGTGCAGGATGCCCTTAAGGTGTGTAAGGGCCGCCGATGAGTGGTGCATGTGTTGTGGTATTTGGGCAGGTTTCCTGTTAGTCATGTTGTGTTAGGTGTCGGCTCTAAATCATCACAGTGTGGTTAGGTAGTCATGTGCCGTGTCACTTGCCTTGGGGCACAGTGTTCTGTGAGGTGAACATCGTGCACTGGCGTGAACATTCCCACACAGGTGAAGTAGGCATCTCCACCCCCCTTTCCCACCCAGGTGAAGTAGGCATCTCCCCCCTTTCCCACCCAGGTGAAGTGGGCATCCCCCCCCTTTCCCACCCTGGTGAAGTAGGCATCCCCCCCTTTCCCACCCAGGTGAAGTAGGCATCTCCCCCCCCTTTCCTACCCAGGTGAAGTAGGCATCTCCCCCTCCCCTTTCCCACCCAGGTGAAGTAGGCATCCCCCCCCCTTTCCCACCCAGGTGAAGAAGGCAGCCAACATACTCACAGCCCCAATGCACTGCCATGGCCCATTCAGGTTACTCACCAAGCAGCCAGGCATGTCGTCCGGCATGTCGCTCCATGTAGCGTGGTAGTGTGGAGTTCCGCAGGTCAAGGAGTCATGAGTTGATCCGGGGTATCGGGCATTGCAATGTTTGATGGCTTTACTGGCATTACACACCATCTGGACGTTGATGGAGTGGTATTGCTTGCGGTTGCGATACGGCACCTCCATGGCATGCGGGACCACCAATTCAACGTGGGTGCAGTCGAGGGCACCTATTCAATTTGGCATGCCTGCCAGTGCATGGAAGGCAACTTTTGTATCATATATCTCCTGGGGAGTCCGGGGTAGGGATATGTAGTCCCTTGTGTGGTTGAGGAGGGCATCCAGCACTTGGTTGAGTATCCGGGAAAATATGGGCTGTGAAATGCCATGCATGTGTCCGACTGTATGCTGGTAGGTTCCTGTGGCAAGGAAGTAGAGCACAGACACTACCTTCAATAGAGGGGGGATGGCAGCGCTGATTTCTATGAGGCGCACTATATTGTCATGTATCAGGTCCACTATGGTGGTAATGGTTTCCCAGTCAAGCCGGTACAAGGTGTGGCTCTGCTCTGGTGTTAGGTTGAAAGGGGTGGCTCTGATGCGGGGGTTTGGGGGCTGGCGGCGTGGTAATGGTGGCTGCACAGGTAGGGCATGCTGGGCCTGTCTCACCCTCCTTCTCCTCCTGTGTATCCTCTGTGGTGGGGGCTGTGGTTGTTGTTGTTGCTGTTGTTGTAGTTGCTGCCTTGCAAGCAGGGCCTCCAGCTCCAGGAATGCTGCTACAATTGGTATCATCTTCGTGTGGGAGGGGGTGTGGTGTGTGGGTGTGCTCTTTTTGTGCTGTGCCAGACTTCATTGCCTCCACCTGTGCTGATTGAGTGCACCTGTGCCTCTTGGGAACACTGCTCATGGTTCTTAACACCTTCTCGGCGATGTCGATATTTACTCCATGCCGGTAAGGTACTTTGCGGCCTTGTGGAGGCCGTTTTTTTGCATGTCCGCATTACTTGGGATCAGCTCCGGTTTACGCCATGCCGCTAATTTCGGCATGGAGTGTCGGGCGCGCGCCACTAGACCGCTATTTACGACCTCGTACTTTACGGCGCCGTAAATAACGGTCTGGTAGGGCAGATTAGTCCATAACGGGAAACGATGACGGTAATTCTTTTCCAGCATCGTTTTCCCCTTACCTCCTAACTCGGATTGACCCCCACTGTGTCGAACCAATCACTGGGCTGGACACCATCTTCCTTTTTCATTCTTTCTCAGAGGTCGTGCACTACAGCTATAACATGTGATAATGTCCCGTTATCAGCATCTCAAGAAGGTATGAAAGTGCAACATGTGCTCCCGTTTTTTCAGCAAACACTGCCTTCCATTGCTGTGAGGAGGTCCAAAATGTTGCGATTTTGCATTGTCATCAACCACAGGGCTCTGAGTTCCACCTTGATGACGTTGAACCCTTCTTCAGTGTCATTGGCCAGTTGGATCAACTCCCATCTCACTATTTGCAGCCAATTGGCATTTGCTCGGGCTTTGATAATTGGTATGAGTGATGAAAAAAATGCCTCTGCTGAATTAAAAAATGTATACTGATCAGGTATCTGCGCCAGGAGGTTAGAAGAGTCCCTAGTGAGGTAGTTGGATGCTCTCTTTTTACGCGACACCTGATCTTGTAGCTATTCTTCTGTGAACGCATTGTGGATGGGGGGAGTTTCTTTTGTTGACTGGGGCTCCGACAAAAGTCTGGCAGTCACCCTCTCCCCCTGGACATTACTTTCTGGAATCAGCATCAGGGCAGAGTGCAGCGGTGCCAGAGCACAATCTCCCCTCCATGATTGCAGGAGGTGCAAGCATGCCTGGTTGCCACACACCCAATAATTGTTCATCAAGGCAGCAGTTCCTTTTCGCATGTCTGGGATTACAAGTTTTCTATTTCAATGTTTGTTTGATCCCAGGGGCACCTTTCCTTCACCACGAAAAACAAAGTTCAAGCGTTTCTTCACACTGGATTTTGATAGGTTTTTTAAGAGCTGTGACCCAAGTGAGCTTCGGAATGTGTTTGGACCACGTTCCGCACACGTGTCTTCCATCCATTTCAGTCTCTCATCTGGCTGTTCACGTAGTGCTTCTGCCTTGCACATCACTGTTGCATCATGCCATTTGCTTTCCTTGAAAATTGTCCCTTTGATTTGTAAAAACGGTCCTTGAGGCACGTAGAACCTTCTGGTTTCTTCTTGCATAACTTTTTGTCAGGCAGGAGTAATTGTAGTTTCACTGTGTGTGCCTGAAAGGTACTTCGAATTCTACACAATGCAAGATGAAGGAGACATTGGGCTTCCACTATGGGTGTTTCTTGTGGTACTAAAATCTTAGGTGTTCCTGATGCATGGGGGATAAAGGAACATACATAACGACTTTCATTGGTAGCCTGCATAACTGTGGTGCTCATATCTGATTACCATTTGTTGGACTGTTCTCGGTGATGGGGTTCTTCAATCACATCTAATCCCAGTCCATGATAAGCATAATATTTGTGCTGTTGTATTCCCATTTTTCTCATCATTCTCCCCCTTAGCTCGGTATGGACATGCATAGCATTTTGGGGATAGATGAGAAAAATACCTGTATTTCCTTTTGATTACTATTATACTGCCAGTGCTGTGCTTTAGGAGGGGTAGTCAATGTGGTACCCGGGGACATAGTATACATAAACTCAATGTTTGAGGAAGGATCAGAGATGGTCTGTGTGTGGGAGTCTGGCCCTGCAAATGCTGGTGAGGTTTATTGATAATCTTCACATACATATATTACATTTTCACAGACATTCGTTATAGGAACCCGAGCTTGGGTGCTTTCATTGTGTGTTCTTTTTGCAGTGTGTTGGGATTTGCAGAGGTATTATTGTCCCATATTAGCTTCACACCATCCCATATTAGCTTAGTCCCTTCTTGTTTTAGTTTTCCCCCTTTCTGCCTGCCTTTTACATGATCAAAGATACACTCCAGTACAGGCCCAAGAATAGTAATAAAATTGAAAAAACAATTGCTACAAAGTAGAGTCCACACTCATAAGTGTAGGCCGTAGTCGCACTAATATTGTCCTTACTGCTATCTAACTCTCTCCTGGCAGTATTCAGAGGCCTTGTCTCAGGCATTGTTGCTTCTACAAGGTGGGATAAAAGTGGGTTAAGTACATCTTTTGGTGTAAAACATATATACATTTTATTACTTAGAGATAGAAATCCAGTGAGAGATATGAAGGAAGATGGAGAGTGGGGATAGAAAGAGAGTGAGATAGAAAGTCATTGAGAGAGAGAGAACGAGAGGGACAGACAGAGAGAGAGAGGGAGAGAGAGAGAGAGAGAGAGAGAGAGAGAGAGAGAGAGAGAGAGAGAGAGAGAGGAATGAAAGACACATTTTTCATGATCTTTTCACATGTTTTCCTTTATAAACTTTTAATGACACAGGGATATGTGTCCAGGTGCGTACTCCATTCATTGTGTGCATCTTAGACGCTTATGCATGTGTATTCAGTAGCTTAGTAGGAAATATTTCTGTACTCAATTACATTCTTCTATGGAACCACTGCTTCACATTCACCTTGTCCTTCGGAATCTAGAACTAGACTGTCATGTGCTTTCCTGACACCTGACAGATGTATCCAATATTTCAGGCCCTTTACTTTAACCGCAGAAGCTGTGCAATGTATCACCTCATAAGGGCCATGAAATCTTGGAGAATTCCATCTCCTAACAAAGCTACGCACATAAACGAATTCTCCTGACATTAATTGCTTTGCTGGGCTCTCAGCTGCAGCTGTTGTGTCAGTTTCATTGTCTTTTGTGAAGGGTGGTACAATTTCCTTAGCAATACTTCTTACTGCTCTTGTGAGTTGGCTGAGATATTCTTTAAACTCCTCACCTAATATTGTTGCAGTTTTGTGGGCATCTGATACTCTTATTACTGGAGTCAGGGGAGTTTGCATTCTTCTCCCTGTTACCATCTCATGGGGGGACAAGTGGCGGTCTTTGCTAGGCTCTGTACGTAGGTGGAATAGGGCCAAAGGCAAGCAATAGACCCAGTTCTTTTTGAGAGTGTGGCACAATTTGCATGGTCTTCTTTTAAGGAGACCGTTGATTTTATGCTTCATTCCCAATAATGTAGTAACTTCTTTGAACAGGTCATCGACAAAATGTGTGCTGTTGTCGGAACGGATGACGTCACATATTCCCCAATGTGGGAACACTTCTCTGACTAGAAATGTAGCTGCACATTTTGCGACTGGGTGTGCGCAAGAACCTGCTTCTACCCATCATGAAAAGGGGCAGACCACCACTATTAATTATCTTGCTCCATTGCACCTTTCTCCCATGTGCGCATAATCAATGTGCATCTCACAGAAAGGTCCAATGGGGCGGGGTAATGTACCTCGCAGTGTTCCGATGGTCATTACTGAGCTGTAGGTGTGACACGTGACACATTCAATGGACATTTTAGTGAGGTTTTCTTGGAGATTTGGAACAAACCATTCTTCCTGGATGTCTGCAGCTATGTGCAGTTTTGTTGTATAGGCAGGGAAATGCATTTGTTGGAATGCTACTTGTAATAATTGTACAGGCATTACCACCTTCCCCGTTGCATTCTACCTCGAAAGGAGGTCTGTTCGGGATTGTGTACATCCCCTTTTCCACCATAGATCTTGCTCTGCGGGGTAGCTCTCTTCTGCAATTCTATTATTTGTGCAATTGCCAAAGCATTATACCTGTCCTCCCTCTGTTCCTCCGTTTGACTTTTTTGTATGCACTCTGCAGGCAGCGTTTTTGAAAAATGTGCTGCTTTTTTGGCTGCAGCTTTTCCCAGTGATATTCTGTCACTGTGTATGTGCTTGGCATTTTACCAGTGCTACCACAGATGGTTCTGCTACTGCCTCAATTAGTTCATTTAACAATACTGCATGTTGTAGGTGACCCATCCGCCCTCCTGAATCCCCTCCTTCTCCAGCGGAACAGTCCAGCATGCACTGTGGTGGAGACATTAGCTCAATCTGAGTATATTGTCACTGCGCAGCCTTTTGACGCACACAAAGTGTCAAACAGAGCTACTAGTTATGCAGCATGTGCTGAATAATGTGTGGGTAACCTTCTTTGGAACAGAACCTTGTACTTCCCCCCTCTTCCATTCTCACCACTGCTGCACCCACATGTTTCTCTCCTGTCTGTAAAAAAATAGATGCAGATCCAACTACAAAGTACACTTCCGCCTCATCTAGTGTATTCTCACTTGCTTTGGGAATGTTGTCTCCTTCTGCCTCATATGTAGCACAATCATGGTTTTGTATGTCCTCCACTGTACATTGCTCTGTGAGGAACGTAGCTGGGTTTACTGTCTTGTAACACACTATGTGAATGCTTGGGCTTGAAATCATTATTTTGTAAGTGGTCACTCTTTGTGAGGTGAGTGTGGATTTTGATCATTCAAGGATGGTGAACAAGGAGTGTTCGACTAACAACATGACAGAGCATCCCATCACAATTGTGGAGCTTTTTTCTATTGCAAAAGCGGCGGCTGCAAGGGCTTGTTTGCACGCAAACTGACCCTGCATTACTGAGTCTAGGGTACCGGTGTAATAAGCTAGTGGCTTGTGTCCCTAAGAAGTTTTCTGTGTCAGTACTGCTTTCATTAGTGTTCCATTACAGTGTGAGAACAGGAAAAATTCCTGCTCATACTCAGGTGTTGCAAGGACAGTTGCTGTGCAAATCATTTCTTTAAATGTGTTGAAGGCAGCGTGAATTTCAGTGGTCCAGGTTATTGCTCTGCTTTCCTTTTGGGCTACTTTTAGTCCTTTTAATAAGGGTTTGGTGTATGCAGCATTATCTAAAATCCAGGCTCGCCGATAGTTGCAAATACCAGGGAATTTCTGCATGTCTTTCACTGTGTGTGGTCTGGCTGCTGCATGAACTGCGGCAGCCCTGTCTGGTATTATTCTTTTACAATCCTTTGATATCAGCTGTCCCAGATGTAATCATTCTGTGAGACAGTACTGGGTTTATTTTTGTCCACTTTATACCCCTTGCTGGCCAACAAAGTGAGCAATTCAACAGAATCTGTTCAGCACATTTCTTCTCCTTCACTACATATTAGTAAATCTTCAATGTACTGGGTGATTGTATTTTGGACAGCAATATTGCCAAGGTCTTCGTACAATATTCTATTGAAAATGCTGGGACTTTCGTGGTACCATTAGAGCAACCTGCTGCGCTCATACCTTTTAACCCCTATGTTGAATGCTGTCAGATATTGTGAGTCTGGATCAAAAGGTACTGAGAAAAACGTGTTTTTCAAATCACCATGGTAAAGTGTGTCACCGTTTTCGGAATGCTACCCAAAATGGACGCTGGCTTTGGAACAAGAAGGAACTCTTTTTTGGATATTATCGTTAAGAGGGAAAAGGTCCTGCACCATCCTCCATGAACCCACTTTTACTTTTTTAATCGGATACATCGCAGTATTGCATGGGGAAGTGGAGGGCACAATGATTCCCTGTTGCAGAACTGCATGTATCATCTCTTTTATTACTTTCTCTGCCTCCCTGAATAGTGGATGCTTTCTTACTCGGGGCAACACTGCTCCGTTTTTCAGTTTTATTTTTACAGGTGTGACTTCCTTTAATAGTCCAACATCATGTGGATTGGTAGTCCATAGATTTGGGGGTACTTGCTGAAAATCTGTATTACAAAATGACGGTGGTGCACCAACAATGGCCATGAGGGAGGTTGTTATTTGTCTCTTCTGCACCATTATGTCACAAGGCATGCCTTCTTCCATTATTATTTATCCATCAGTGTCATTGTCAATGAACAACTCCTCATTTGTCAACTCTCGCAATGCTATGTTTGGATCTACAAACAACACTCTCCGCCACTCACACCTGTGCGTGTCCATATCAATTGCCACAATACGCTTTGCCGATACCTGCACTCCCTGCAAATCGAGTGAGAGCACTGTACCAAGTAGAATTTCAGGGGTAGCCACGAGACTGAAAACAAAATCAGAAGGCACTCTCCAGTCCTTGCCTGTCATTTCTGGCACTGCTCTTGCCAACACTTGAATACCATAAACAAACATATCCCCATTTAGGGGAATACCTCACACTACTGTTTGCCATTGTCTGTATCAATAGCATATCCCTGAGAGTACATATGCCTGGTGTTGAGCACACTATACCCCTGTCTGTAAATGCTATTGTCATATTTAACTTGCTGAGGAGGTCTCTTCCCAATAAATTCACAGGTGAATTTTCATGATAAAGTAAGGGTGCCCATACTGTTTTCCCCCCACTCTGACATCCAAATCGTGACCACAGCCCTAGAAAATCCCTGCATCTTGAGATTTTTGCCTGCAAGCAGAAAATTGCCTTCACAGAGACATGATTTCTCCGCTCCCGAGTCCACGTTAAAGATCAACAGTTTTCCTATCTCTGCCCCCACCAGTGGTTCCTGATCTGAGCATAAGGTAGTCGATAGGACTGGGCATGCAAGGGTTCTCTGTGGGCTTTCCTAATCCGGGTGGGTGTCTGTTCCGGGGAAAGAGAAAACATTGTTGCCGAGCATGCATGTCCCCCGGAATGCTGCTGGCGCCCCATTTGCCGTTGTGACAAAGGGGTTTGCATGTGTATGTGTCATCTGATTTTGACGAGTGAGACATGTCTGCATATTTTGTGGCTGTTGTCTCTGTATGTTTGGCCCTTGCGGGTGTGTGCTACCCTGCTGCTCATCTTACTCATAATCTCCCATAGGCAATCCATAGGCATTGCCTGGATGTGGCTGTCCATATTGTGGTCCATTGCTATATCTCTGATCATTTTTATAGTTAACTGTAGGTAGGACACAACATTCCCTTGCACAGTGGCCCCATCTTTGGCATGACCTCCCCTAAATCCTTGGCCTCCATATCCTCCTCCGTGTTGCCCTCAGTGCCCACCTCTTCCTCTTGTTGGTCTTCCTTGCCACTAAGGTCCTGTGTACTGCTCCTCTCCATCCCATTGCTCCTGCCCATTGTTTGTCCATGTAGCTTCCATTCTAGCCTGCAATACTACTGTTCCCTCCCCCTCTTCTCCCTGCCGTTCCATGGGCGGTCCTGAGGTTAACGCTGCGACCTTCACTACCTTACTCTGTAACAATTTCGCCTCATCTGTTAATCTTTTTTGGGCTATTATTTTTTCTCTTTCTTTGATCCTTTCTTCAGTGGTGTACTATAATGCTCTGTATTTCTGGCCAACCCTTGCTTCCATCACAGCAATTTTATCATGGGCCTTCTGTACCTCCTCTGGGAGGTCTTTTTTGATAATGAAAAAAAAACAGGGAGGTGGATTGGTCCCTGCTGAACCCGTCTCCGCCTGCCACATATCATGCATCCTAAGAACTGTGAAGCCTCTTCCTCATCTCCCATAGTGCACTGCATGACAGAATGTAAATCTGGGGTGTCAGGGAAGGTCCTCCTCAATGCATCCCATACTTGTGCCCTTACATTGTTAAAAGATGCCCTATTATGCCGATCAGTGGCCCCTCCTCTTATCCTCTTATTTCGTCACCATATTTATAAAAGAAAGAACCTAATGGCCATGAAAGAACAAAGAACTCATTTATACTCAAAAATCACTCCATTCGGTTACAACCAACCAACTCTTAATGCTGCTGCCCCTATAACAAATCTGCTCCATCCCTTTTAAAAATGCCCACCTTTGATTCTTCTTGCAATCAATACCCACGTCTCTGTGGAATTCTGAGAGCCTCCGTTCGCGGTCTATCCAGAAGGAAGGCCTCCTTGTGGTGGGCCCTGCCTGGCTCTGGCGAGCTGTAGGGTATTGCCAAAGCCGGTACCAACAAAACCTGCTCAGGAGTGAATGCTTTTTGTATAATTCTGGTCAGCCGTAGGTGGAGTTTGGCCTTCCTGGGGAAGCCCGGATCTCGCCGCAGTACGGGGATGTCAGGGAACTATCACATCGGACTGGTCACCACTTGAAAGCGACCTGGTCCAAACACAAAACCAAACAAGCCAAATAAAGGACACACCCCACTAGGGAATGAGACCAGGAGATGGATTGCAAGTTGAACAAAGGTTTGTATAAAGTTTGAACATGCAGGGAACTCTGCTGCCCAAGAGCGCTCTGCCAAACAATACACACGCAGCACATTATGAACCCAAAAAACGTCATGAATGATATAACGACATATAGTACAATTTGTTGGCCCACATGGCGCAGTATACTGTATAGGTGGCATCAGGTTCCAATTGGCTGCTGTGGTTGGGAGGTCAGTTGGCACGTGGGTCAGCTTGACTCATCTTCAAAGGATGAAGGTGAGGCTTAGGTCATAAAGTGTTACAATACTAACTAATCTAAACTATACAATGGTCACTGGCATGCAAAGAATAATGTTGGGCATAAAATCATTATTTAGGAGGGGTTGTTTATAAACTGTAGACAGATATATGCACGTTCCAACCCATGCCTTTATGGGGACAAAAGTGTGTTTGTTCTTCATCCAGGTGCCTTATCTGTGGGGTTTGATCTGTGATTTATTCTCCCAGATGCCTCACGATTTAAAGTGATATGATCACACTGGTTTAGGTATGTGATGGGCAATTTAGAGTGGGCCGGTGGTAAAGGCCTTTCAGGGCCTTACATTCAAAGAGAGTGGAAGGGCAAAGGCTTGGTAAGCTGAAACTTCTAGAGGTGGGTGTGAGATGGCACAGGCAGGTTTGTGGAGATGGATGGGCATGCAGGCCAGGATTTTCTCTGGTCACACAAGGGGCAATGAGCACAGAGGAAAAGAGAAGGATACTGTATACTTGCAACAATACATGGCCAAGTTTCTGTGAGAAATGGTTTTGTGCGGAGCTGCAAAAGGAGGAGAGTGTGGCTGGGCTCACAGTGCACGGCGCTTGACAGGGGGAGAGATGGCTTTAGAGATCATTATGCACCCTAATCAAAGATGGTGTTCAGGGTGGCACAAATGGAGTCTGTATGTCACACCAAAATGGCTCCATTTACCTTCTTATTTATTGATATGTGTGGCTGTATCATGTACACAGGTAAACAATCATGGGGACGTCTCCCGCCAATTGGGTAAACACAAGATCCATTTTACGCAGAAATGTCAGGGGTGTCCGAAAATACCTTTCCTCCCTAACATTGCTCAAACACAAAATGGTGTCTTAAGGGCACATGTGGAAGTCCTGACTCCTGCTGATAAAGGAATGATCTTTGGCGGCATCTCGTGAGATAATTATGTTGGAAGGCTAAATTTGGCATTTGGCAGGAAAACCAGATACAAGTCATAATAAAAAGGGCATGATGTCCTTTTGAAGACCAATTTGACAAAACCAGCTGCATTACTTGGCATCAAATAAATTAACGTATGTGTTTTTCCTCAGCTTGGGACACTGACTAAACTTGGCAGAACCTCGAAGAGTAGATAATAATTGACAAGTGATGTTATTATAAATGTTCTGGGTAAAAGATGAAGAACGTGTAATTGTGTTCAGCTGGGTTTTCAAATAGCCTGTCAGTTTATGTGTCAGACAGCAAGTGTTTCCCAGATATGATCTAATGTGGGCTTGGGGAGTAACAGATAACCCACCCAGTCAAAAGATAGGGAGGGCTTTTTCTGGCTAAAATGACCTATCAGATGTATGTTCTGAAAAGGTAGTAATTTGCATGGGGGGTGTTGCATCATTCAACTGGGCCTATATATGCAAGGTAAGGCAGAATGACAGTGTGTGCTTTCCAGAGCGTCTTGTAACCTGGAATAAAGATGGCTGTGAAACTCACCCGGGTGTCCGTTCCTTTGTTCCTGTCTCAGAGTCTGAGTTCACAGATGCCAAAATGAATAATGGGATGGAAAAGGACCCTCCTGTACACTTGGCGACCAAGAAGGGACCCTGAAGTCTTTCACAAGATCCCGGGACAAAGACCCAGGCCTCATTTTGGCGTGCAGACAGAGATGGTGAGATGCCTGAAAGAGACGGGTGAGTGGCAAAACTGCAGTGTGCTCTCATAATTTGTCAGGTGCATCTCCCCATGACTATCGGCATGGCACATATGGCATCTGTGAATTATGGTATGTATTATAGGGGACAAAGGTAAAGGAAAAACATGTTATGTATATATTAAGGGGATTTTGGTAATTTAGAAAGTAACAGGAAAGTAATGGGGAAGTAATCAAAGTAACAGGATTTGTTTTGTGTAATGTGAGAGAGAGAGAGAGAGAGAGAGAGAGAGAGAGAGCCCGAGATTCCTAACCCAAGGGGTGTCTAGAAGCGATTATATCACACTCCAATCGGAGTAAACTTGGCAATGTACAGGACAGGTCTGTATAAGGAGACAATCTACACTCTGTCATCAGGGCATCATTAGAGGCGGTAATGATGAGTGATGACCGAGGATTAATGTGAAGAGTCAACTAGTTTGGCTGTTTGTGTATTTGTGTACAGGAAAGTGAGAAAAAGTCCAAAGGTTATATTATTTATTTAGGGAAACTGTTGGTACCGACACAAAGGTAGACAGAGAGCAGAGAAAAAGATAGGGGCTGGAGCAGCGATTGTTGGAGCACGCTCATATTTATTAGTTTTGATGTATGAAGTCAAATAATGACTCTGCTTTGCACCTTTAAAACAAATGAGTGGAACCACTTAAGAGGTTAAGTCTTATTATACTTACAAAGATAAAACTCTTAATAGACTAAAAAATGTTAACCAATGGAGTAGTGACAAGCTAATCAGCAAAAAGAAGAGACAGATAAAAGACATATAAGAGACTCTGTTGGTATTTTCATGGAAAGGGAAACTGCGTAGTCGAACAAACAAGTCAATAAATTGAGTTATGACTCAAAATCTGGTAGTAGGTTCCCTTTCTGGTTGAGCAAATGAAGGTAATTTCGTACATGACAAGTTTTAAAAATGCATTAAGACAGAAATATAGCCACTTTTGACACAGTGAGCAGCTGATAAACAGCCAGCGCTGACATACGCAAGTGAAAATGTATGCTCCAAACCACAGTGCTGTTGAACGATTAACCAAGGCTCCTCTTCCAAGGGCTTTGTTTCAAAGTTAAAAGATAAAAGCTGACCAAGCCAAGAAGTAATTAAATTGATTGCAGGTATTTAAGGCTGCATGAATTTTGAAAAAAGATAGCTTTTCAAGTCAACACAGCTATGTATCATTTTGCACAGAGAAGCAGCAATATGCTGTTGATAATATATTTTATGAAACATTAGAGAAAATTGTCTGAAAGCTAGAGAGAAATGGTCAGTTTCTCGGATGAGAACTAGACGCTAATGCACTCCATGCCGTGTGTATTGGCAGGTGGGTGTTACCTTCTTATACCTCAGTCCTACCAGGGCGTGCAGAGTGTGGCAGAGTGCTTTTGTGTTTTTATGTGGTTCTGTGGATCGTGATCTACATTTCACACCAGACTTTGCATGACAAGCACCCTCCCTTTTGCATTTTTTGCTTTACTGAGCGGTTTCGGTGAACTGGACTGAACTGGACTGGATGTTAACCAACACCTGTGTGTGGTGCTTCCTCGTTGTGCTATTACGTGATGTTAATAGCAATTGGAGAATACATCCCTACATTGGAGCCCCTCTCCTGCTCAGTGCTCTTGGTTCTGTTAATCACCCCTGTAGATTCTCTTTATTTTGTGACTTTAAGCAGGAAAAAAAGAGTGTTTCTGTAATCCCTGTATCTTCTAAGAGTAAGAGAAAGAGAACTGTCGTTTACACAACAGGACTTAGCTGGGTGAGTTGTGTGTCACCCGTGTGTGTGTCCCGAATGTACAATGTACTGCTAAATTACATCTAATGTGTATTCAAAGGTTTACAATCATCAGTTGATTGTATGAGGGATTGTATTGAATCTAAGTACGCTGTTTAGTACCGTAGTTTCACCGCACCGATCTGATTTACCTGCTGCCGTTCCTGTACGGCTTGGCTGTTCAGCATACCATGCATGGTTTGTAGATGATGCCGTACAGATTAGAGCGGCACTTGTGACTCGTGACTTCTCAAGAGGTCGGGCGTGTCCATGAGTGATTGAGTGTTGGCGATGTTTGGTAAGTAGAAAACTTGTTTGCTGGGCTAATTTTTATGTGCACACTGCATTTATTGTTGTGTTTCACCGTACTGTGTTGAGCTTGATTCTGTGCATTTATGTTAAAGGAAGTAGCAATATTAATTGAAAAGTATGCTGTGTGGGTAGACGCGTAAGTGGGTGTAAAATTGGGTTTCTGCGTGATTGATGGCTGGGATCATACTTCTCAGCGTTAACATGCAGAATGAAAATAAGATAGGCACTGACACGCACGTCAATAGTACAACTCGAAATGACCTCAAATCGAAACAGAATGGACAGGGCGTCTGTCCCACGCAAATAATTATGCAGCCAGAAAAGCGAATGACTACTCCGAAAATGACCACTTACTACTCGAAAGTTAGCTCATTAAATCCCGTCGATGCACTCCAGGCTTCGTTATTTGTAACTAACGAGTTCCAAAACTCTCTTAGTTGCCTTGGCTCAAAATTAGTAAATGATCTACTTGTGCCACCAAGCGCTAGTGTAAATCTAATAGAATTTGAGACCGAGACTGAAATTGAATCGGACACCGGTGTTGAATCCAGTATTGAACCCGTTGTGGAAATAAAGATTTTTGCGCAGGCTGAAAGTGTACAGTCTAGCACTGGCAACACTGACACTGCTCCAACTCATGTACAGGTTTGGGAGGTGGGGGTTTTAGCTATGACCAATCCTGGTTGTAATTATTACTCCACTCTCATCATTGATGCTCAAATACATGCCCCCAGCTTGAGCAAAGTTGGACTATTAGCCCATACCCATTACCAAATCGATATAAACACGAGTTTGGATGAGTTGGAGCTTGAGTACTTGGGTCCCTCACTGTAACACTCCCTACCACCATCAAGTGATCTCAAATACCTACTGCAATGCCCATTGAAAACAGAGGATCAAATAGAGGTTGAAAAAGATAATCAGAAGAATGTCCCTATCAATACTCTTGCTCCTCATAATATGTCTTGCAATCTTGTTCTGCTTCAAATAGTCATGCTGGGTCCATATTCCAGCCCCAAGCTATTAATGCTGCATTTAATCTTGATACTGTTAAAGAATTTAAAGCATTGTATGCTGAGGATAAAAGCAGTATTTCGATATCAAATGATACATTATGCACTACATCAACCAGAACAGCTAGCGCATCTAGTTTGGATAATATGACCTCAGATGAAATGTTCCAAGCTTCTGAACGACTGCTAAACACACTGATAGATAAATGCGAAAAGCTGGAAATCAAGATGTATTTGCAATCCTTATTATTGCATAACATTGTCAACCGAGGAAGGAAAACCGTGCATGATCAAGCTACCAATACTGATTCTAGCGCACTTAGAACAAATGAAAAGGCCCATTCTGTCCCCCACATATTTTCAGCCATACCATGTGTTTTTAAAAAGCATTTAACACAAAGTATAAAATCAACTAAAAATCAAAAAAGGAAAAAGAAAGTAGTTTCACGGGCAGTAATGTATGCCAAACGACCACGAGATAAGCAAAAGGGTAAACCAACGGCGGCTGCTTCGCGTGGCATGCCTGTGACACCTGTTTTGACAGCGCTACAGGTGTTTTTAGTAGCACTGGGTCTGCACAGAGAGGTGGAAACCTCGTTCGATTAAATAAATGTGTGTGGTAAATGATAATGTGGCTACATCAAGGCCTCAGATAATGCTGGCTGACAAACTGAGTGAAAATTCAAAGAATGACAGACAATTTGAACATAGGCCCATCTCTGACATATGGACGCCCATGAATAGACAAGCCCTAGTGTCTACTATTAATCCCCAAAAACAAAATGACTTGTTGCAGATAACCAACTCGTTAAAGGTATTACAGCTACAAGCCATGCCGACAAATGGATATGCCCCTCCGCTGAACAGGTCAGCGGTCCTTAGCTTATTTCATATCATTGCACCTTTGCGTGTGATATTATCAGACGACATAACACTAGTTGATCAAGTTGACCACCGTTAGCACAATATCATGAATTTTTGTTTTAAGTCTAATGAACTATTAGATTACCCAATGCTACACCAGGATGCGATTTTTAAAATGGGCTCTTGAGTGCTGCTGCACGCATCCCTGTGACAAAGTCATGCTTGGTTCCTGAAATTCCTGCCCGTATAATAAGTAAAATACCAACGCACATTCTAAGGGGAATGCTATCTCTGTAAATCCATGCTGCACGCATCAATGCAGTCATGGAAATAATGATCGTTCAACTGGGCTGACAACAGCTATACCTGACCACGGTGACATAGATTTGAGAAATAAACTAATGAAGCAGGAAGCGGGTACTGGCAATGGCTTCCATCAATCTTTAAAAACCATTTCGTGCAAATGTATTGATGACACTCATAGGATTTGATCATATTTTTAGTGATGGAGGGTTAATATCTTACCTAAGCAACTATTCTCAGGTTGCACTACAGGTGACCTGGTTATGTGAGCAGGTCGACTTTGATGGAAAATCAACCATTGCTAAAATGGCATCTAAAGAGCAAAAAGGGAGGTCGATGGGTGGACTATTGATATCTGCTGTGAAGCCTTGGAAAATAGAAGAAGTTCAGAGTCCTGTCCCAACGGTATTAGCAGTGGAATAGACCCTCAGAACAACTCATTTGATATTAATAAATGTATATGATCCTCTGATGAATAGCGCAACAGATTTGAAGGTAGCAACAGTGGGAAACATTCTGTAGAAATACCATAGCTCAATACCCCTGATATTAATAGGTGACTTCAACTCTTATCAAAATAGCTAGATTAACTCAATGTGATAACCACCTCTCTGAGCCATTCACTCCCCCAAGTTCTGCTACCAGGCGAGGCAAAAGATGGGCTTCCCTAATGGAAGAGTACGCTATGATGAGGCTAAACGGGAATTGTCTAGGTGATACCCCAATGGGTTACACACGAGTAAGTGGTAAATCAGCCACAACTCTCGATTATATATTTGTGAATAAAATTGTGATTCAGCTAATTAAAGATATGGCGATTCTATACTGTAGCGAAAGCGATCATTATCCATTATGTGTGTTGCTTACATCGATAGCAAACCGTGATCAGCTAACATTAACTGCCACAAATGGAAATTTTCCATAAATCCACAAGGGAATCGAATTTGATGGAACGGTATTGGTATTTATAATGTCCCAAACAGAGAGGATAAGAGAGAAGATACTGTTTCTGCCTTTGTAAAAATAGTAGCAAACATTAAGGAAGCCTCAATGGGGACACGTAAATATACAGGTATAGCAGAAAGGAGTAATAAGCAACAGAATTCTCGAATTATAAACAACCTTAAAATAGCTGCTTCCAAACGTGTTCTTAGAAAGGCAATTAGCAATGTTGCCTATTATGAAATTAGACCCTACCCTGCCAGTGAAGTTGCCCATTACATGAAATCACTCAAAGGGCAATATTGCAAATGGTTATCTGAATATAAAATAATGCAGAATAGGAATACATGGAAGGACATTGCACAGGTAGCCTTGGAGGAAGACACCAATCGTTTTTGGGAACTAATGCGTGGTACACCACCACAAAGGCTACCCACAATTGGTGTTACTGAATCACGTTGAGAAGCACATATCGCAAAAACTTACAGGCCGATTCATGGAATAATTAGCGCGGCGCAAGTGGGCAAAAACGTGCGAATCGCAGTGGAATAGCGAAAATCGCAGTGCAAGTGCGAAAATCGCACGAAAAGCAGCGCACGTCGATTCATGGAAGGCCGTGCGCGAGAAAACCAGCGGATGTGCGATAAAAAAGTGCGCGGCGCACGTTGGCGCACAGGCCATCTAACAGCGTGCGCCAGGTCACAGCGAAAATCGCACAGGCCACAGCGAAATTCGCACATAGCGCGGCGCACGCAACAAAAGTAGGCGGAACACGGGTGTAACACTTGGAATGGGGAACAACTTGCCAAAACGTGGGCGTCACGGGGGAAGTACAGGGCAAAAGTGCGCGGAACGCCCACACGCTCGCCTACAACACGTATTCATGGAATAGAATAGGTGAAAAAAGCGCACGCTCAAACCAGCGCACAGCTACAAACACAACCGCCACAAGAAAGCAGGCGGTAGCGTCTCTGCGGCTGTAAGAAATGTGTGCCAAAAGGTGCGCCAACAAATAGCACCTATATACTGCCATGATGAATGTCCCATACTGTGGCCCTCCAGGAAAAATTACGTGCAAAGGGGTACCCACAAACACGGACACCCGCTGACAAAAAATACGTGTGCGTGTATACCGGGGTGCACGGGAAGTCTCACACGCGATTTGCAGGGTACGTGCATCACAGGGGTTTGCGTGAAGTTATTCACGCGATCGGGCCTGGGGGAGCGGGCTACGTGTATTTCAGGGGTTCGCGTGAAGTTTCTCACGCGATCGGGCCTGGGGGAGCGTGCTACATGTATTTCAGGGGTTCGCGTGAAGTTTCACACGCGATCGGGCCTGGGGGAGCGGGCTATGTGTATTACAGGGGTTCGCGTGAAGTTCCTCACGCGTTCGGGCCTGGGGTAGCGGGCTACGTGTATTATAGGGGTTCGCGTGAAGTTCCTCACGCGATCGGGCCTGGGGGAGCGGGCTACGTGTATTCCAGGGGTGCGCGGGAAGTTCCACACGCGAATAGCCTGGGCGCGTGTATTTGAGGGGTGCGCGGGAAGTTCCACACGCGAATAGCCTGGGCGCGTGTATTTCAGGGGTGCGCGGGAAGTTCCACACGCGAATAGCCTGGGCGCGTGTATTTCAGGGGTGCGCGGGAAGTTCCACACGCGAATAGTCTGGGCGCGTGTATTTCAGGGGTGCGCGGGGAGTTCCACACGCGAATAGCCTGGGCGCGTGTATTTCAGGGGTGCGCGGGAAGTTCCACACGCGAATAGCCTGGGCGCGTGTATTTCAGGGGTGCGCGGGGAGTTCCACACGCGAATAGCCTGGGCGCGTGTATTTCAGGGGTGCGCGGGAAGTTCCACACGCGAATAGCCTGGGCGCGTGTATTTCAGGGGTGCGCGGGAAGTTCCACACGCGAATAGCCTGGGGGCGCGTGTATTTCAGGGGTGCGCGGGGAGTTCCACACGGGAATAGCCTGGGTATCGTGTATTTCAGGGGTGCGCGGGAAGTTCCACACGCGAATAGCCTGGGCGCGTGTATTTCAGGGGTGCGCGGGAAGTTCCAAACGCGAATAGCCTGGGCGCGTGTATTACAGGGGTGCGCGGGAAGTTTTACACGCGAATAGCCTGGGCGCGTGTATTTCAGGGGTGCGCGGGAAGTTCCACACGCGAATAGCCTGGGCGCGTGTATTTCAGGGGTGCACGGGAAGTTTTACACGCAATTTCTGCACGGTACGTATATTTCAGGTGTGCCGGGGAGTCCCACATGTGATTTGACAGTGTGGGTCCTCCCAGGTGTACCCTGTACACCCTCCACGGCCCCTGCAGGCAGCCCACACCACAGGGGACTACCCTGCATCCCTGGTCATGTCCCGCAGGCAGCCCACCCAACATGGGCATGCCCCCCAGCAAAGGCACATGTCTCCTTGAACTAATGAACACCAACTCATGTCCCCTTGCACCCCCACCCCCCAGCACTGTGGGGCACCTGCCAGCAGGCCCCCACCCATGTCCAACTCATGTCCCCCACCACCCCCACCCCCCAGCACTGTGGGGCACCTGCCAGCAGGCCCCCACTCATGTCTCCCACCACCCCCACTCCCCCAGTCACCAGGGGCACCCTCCACCAGGCCCCCACTCATGTCCCCTATCACCCCCACCCCCCGCCACCAGGGGCACCCTCCACCAGGCCCCCACTCATGTCTCCCACCACCCCCACCCCCCCAGTCACCAGGGGCACCCTCCACCAGGCCCCCACTCATGTCCCCTATCACCCCCACCCCCCCAGTCACCAGGGGCACCCTCCACCAGGCCCCCACTCATGTCCCCTATCACCCCCACCCCCCCAGTCACCAGGGGCACCCTCCACCAGGCCCCCACTCATGTCCCCTATCACCCCCACCCCTCCAGTCACCAGGGGCACCCTCCACCAGGCCCCCACCCATGTCTCCCACCACCCCCACCCCCCAGTCACCAGGGGCACCCTCCACCAGGCCCCCACTCATGTCTCACACCACCCCCACACCCCAGCAGTGCAGGGGCACCCTCCACCAGGCCCCCACTCATGTCTCCCACCACCCCCACACCCCAGCAGTGCAGGGGCACCCTCCACCAGGCCCCCACTCATGTCTACCACCACCCCCACCCCCCCAGCCACCAGGGGCAGCCTCCACCAGGCCCCCACCCATGTCTCCCACCACCCCCACACCCCAGCAGTGCAGGGGCACCCTCCACCAGGCCCCCACTCATGTCTACCACCACCCCCACCCCCCCAGCCACCAGGGGCAGCCTCCACCAGGTCCCACCCATGTCTCCCACCACCCCCACACCCCAGCCACCAGGGGCACCATCCACCAGGCCCCCACTCATGTCTCCCACCACCCCCACCCCCCCAGTCACCAGGGGCACCCTCCACCAGGCCCCCAATCATGTCCCCTATCACCCCCACCCCCCCAGTCACCAGGGGCACCCTCCACCAGGCCCCCACTCATGTCCCCTATCACCCCCACCCCCCAGTCACCAGGGGAACCCTCCACCAGGCCCCCACTCATGTCCCCTATCACCCCCACCCCCCCAGTCACCAGGGGCACCCTCCACCAGGCCCCCACCCATGTCTCCCACCACCCCCACACCCCAGCCACCAGGGGCACCCTCCACCAGGCCCCCACTCATGTCTCACACCACCCCCACACCACAGCAGTGCAGGGGCACCCTCCACCAGGCCCCCACTCATGTCTCCCACCACCCCCACACCCCAGCAGTGCAGGGGCACCCTCCACCAGGCCCCCACTCATGTCTACCACCACCCCCACGCCCCCAGCCACCAGGGGCAGCCTTCTCCAGGCCCCCACCCATGTCTCCCACCACCCCCACACCCCAGCAGTGCAGGGGCACCCTCCACCAGGCCCCCACTCATGTCTACCACCACCCCCACCCCCCCAGCCACCAGGGGCAGCCTCCACCAGGCCCCCACCCATGGCTCCCACCACCCCCACACCCCAGCCACCAGGGGCACCCTCCACCAGGCCCCCACTCATGTCTCCCACCACCCCCACACCCCAGTCACCAAGGGCAGCCTCCACCAGGCCCCCACCCATGTCTCCCACCACCCCCACACCCCAGCAGTGCAGGGGCAGCCTCCACCAGGCCCCCACTCATGTCTACCACCACCCCCACCCCCCAGCCACCAGGGGCAGCCTCCACCAGGCCCCCACCCATGTCTCCCACCACCCCCACACCCCAGCAATGCAGGGGCACCCTCCACCAGGCCCCCACTCATGTCTCCCACCACCCCCACACCCCAGCAGTGCAGGGGCACCCTCCACCAGGCCCCCACTCATGCCTACCACCACCCCACCCCCCCAGCCACCAGGGGCACCCTCCACCAGGCCCCCACCCATGTCTCCCACCACCCCCACACCCCAGCAGTGCAGGGGCAGCCTCCACCAGGCCCCCACCCATGTCACCCACCACCCCCACCCCCAGCAGTGCAGGGGCACCCTCCACCAGGCCCCCACTCATGTCTACCACCACCCCCACCCCCCCAGCCACCAGGGGCACCCTCCACCAGGCCCCCACCCATGTCTCCCACCACCCCCACACCACAGCAGTGCAGGGGCACCCTCCACCAGGCCCCCACTCATGTCTCCCACCACCCCCACACCCCAGTCACCAGGGGCAGCCTCCACCAGGCCCCCACCCATGTCTCCCACCACCCCCACACCACAGCAGTGCAGGGGCACCCTCCACCAGGCCCCCACTCATGTCTCCCACCACCCCCACACCACAGCAGTGCAGGGGCACCCTCCACCAGGCCCCCATTCATGTCTCCCACCACCCCCACACCCCAGTCACCAGGGGCACCCTCCACCAGGCCCCCACCCATGTCTCCCACCTCCCCCACACCACAGCAGTGCAGGGGCACCCTCCACCAGGCCCCCACTCATGTCTCCCACCACCCCCACACCCCAGTCACCAGGGGCAGCCTCCACCAGGCCCCCACCCATGTCTCCCACCACCCCCACACCCCAGCAGTGCAGGGGCACCCTCCACCAGGCCCCCACTCATGTCTACCACCACCCCCACCCCCCCAGCCACCAGGGGCACCCTCCACCAGGCCCCCACCCATGTCTCCCACCACCCCCACACCCCAGCAGTGCAGGGGCACCCTCCACCAGGCCCCCACTCATGTCTACCACCACCCCCACCCCCCCAGCCACCAGGGGCACCCTCCACCAGGCCCCCACCCATGTCTCCCACCACCCCCACACCCCAGCAGTGTAGGGGCACCCTCCACCAGGCCCCCACTCATGTCTACCACCACCCCCACCCCCCCAGCCACCAGGGGCACCCTCCACCAGGCCCCCACTCATGTCTCCCACCACCCCCACACCCCAGCAGTGCAGGGGCACCCTCCACCAGGCCCCCACTCATGTCTACCACCACCCCCACCCCCCCAGCCACCAGGGGCACCCTCCACCAGGCCCCCATCCATGTCTCCCACCACCCCCACACCCCAGCAGTGCAGGGGCACCCTCCACCAGGCCCCCACTCATGTCTACCACCACCCCCACACCCCAGTCACCAGGGGCAGCCTCCACCAGGCCCCCACCCATGTCCCCCTGCCCCCAGGTCCTGACGATACACAATCATGGCAGTAATGGGCAGCATACCCAGCATAAACACCCAGGCAAGGATTGCATCCACCCACATAGTGAATGCAATTACATGACACAACCCCAATGGCAAGTATGTAAATGAACACATATCCGTCACACATACATACACAATGGCTGCAAGTGAATGTCAAAACCCATATCATGACATGTATGAAACCAAAGACAAAATAACACAAGTGGAAGTAAAAATAAAAAATGTATTAAAGATTAAAAATAAGTAAACAAATCAAACATACAACTATGTGGATAACAAAATAAATGGTCCATGTTGGAGAACAAAAGTAAAAATCAAAAAACGAAAAAGGAATACAAAAACAAATGTTGACCAAAGCAATATCAAGTAGAAGCAAAAGAATGAAAAACCATTTCCACATGGTGAACACAATAATGAAAAAAAGAAAATGTTCCTTCAAAAAACAAACTAAATACAGGAATGTACCAGGGTCCATGAGCCCAACACCATAAAGGAAACCTACTACTACCTAATGAAAAAAATATATACAAAAAAGTGGCCATTGTCCGAGCGGTCCAAAATAATAAAAACAAATAAAGGAAACCTAACACTAACTAACTATATAACTATATACAAAGGCAGCGGGCAAGTCCTGCGGCTCACTTGTTGATGTTGCTGGCCAGGGCATCATCGAACTCCATGTCGATGTCCTGGAGGCGGGACTCTGTCCTGGCCCCGAGGTCTCGCAGGGATAACCCCATGTTCAGCTCAAACTCCCTGCAAGCTTCCTCGAGGCACTCAGCCCGCCTCAACGCCCGACGCATGGAGAACTCCGCCCTGACCATGGCGAGCCGCTCCTCTTCCGCCCGCTGCCGCTCCGCACCTATCCGCTGGACCAACTGCTCCCACACGGAAGTCACCACCATCCCAGGGTTGCCCTGCCCTCTGGCCGATGCCTGCCCCTCTGATCTTGATGGCCCCGAGCCATGATGCCTCCCACGTCGAGCCCGCTGCTGCCTCTGACGCCACTGCCTCTGCCAGCACGACGGCATCCAGGCTGATGGAAACCACCGACGCCGTCGTGCACGTGCCCTGCCTGATGATGCTGTCACATCTTCCACCTGCTGGGGTCCAGTTGCTGTGTTGTCCACCCCTGCTGGACCTCCGACTCCCAACTGTGGCAGGGATGGGATCCCCACCGAGCTGGCTGCATTGGTCGGGGCAGGTCCACAGGGGGCCCTGGTGGCATCTGGGCTGGAAGACGGCAATGAGAATGACTGGTGGATAGCCTGCACAGAGGAGGAGAGGGCCGCCACATTGGCCAACACATGCAGGAAACCCCCGAACATGGCCGATCCCAATTGGGCCACGTCGGCACGGTGCACTTCGTGATGATGTGCGTGCTCCTCCCGGGAAGCACGCACGGCATCACGAATTACAGCCGTGCGCATCGCGACCCCAATCAGGACCTTCTCCGCACGGCCAGGGGTTCCCACGTCCGCAGGTGGAGGGGAGTCAGGTGACATGGACATCCCCTCTACCTGCGGACGGGCCTGGGACGGGGCATCCCTGCTGGTGCATGGTGGTGCACTCACAGGGTCAGGGACAGCGACATGCACAGGCCCCTCCACGGTGACCTGTGCTGCCTCCTGCCCCTGGCCCTGGACTGCACCACTTGCACCAGCAGGGATGCCCCCACCAGGCCCCATGTGTGCCCCAGTGGTGGCCTCCTCCTCCTCTGTGCAAACCACCAACCTGGATGGCTCCTCACCGTCTCCCACCGTAGCAGGCCCCTGTGGGGGCTCACCCACCCCTTCCGCTGCAGCCGTGGGGGCATCCCCGCCGCCTTGCTCCACAGCGCCGTCTCCACCCTCTTCTTCACTAGCCGCTGCGTAGAGGGAGACAAAGAACGCAAGCATCAGGGCACTGTACAATGGTCCCCTAGACAGGAAGCAATAGCAGATGAGCACCACTGTCAAAGTACACTACCATCATGTCCCTCCACAACAAATGGGTCAGTCCAGGCAAAACACACACAGTAACAGGCATGGTGCATGCCATGGACATTTCCATGCATGTCCAATGGACTCTTGAAACATTCAATGATATGTAACTCACATGCATCATGGCTCAGGCCTATCACATGCACACACTTCATCTCAGTCACATCCATCTGGCCCCAAACACACCAAACACAGCGGATACAAGGGTATTTTGGCTGCTTCACTGAATCTGTGCATTGTCACACACATGTGTCATGCATCCATGGCATGCACAAGTCACAGACACGCAGGTCAGGCACACAGACATGGCTACCATATATGTACCTGGCATCAGCACCCATCCCTCACCCCCACCCATGTCCAGGTACAGAGACTGGCATGCTCTCATGTTCAAAATCTGCATAGGGCTCCCCATGCGGCATTTGAACACATGCAACAACCATGTGGGTCACACATCACTGGTCGCACATGCATTACCATGATGTCCCTGCACACATACATGCATACATGGCCTATGGCACACATACAGGCAAGTATCATATAACCAGCACACTGCAACATGCCCTGTCTCACACAGTAATGCTTGGACACTTACCGCTCAACTCCAGACGGGCCTCCCTCTCAAGGATCTGGGCGTGGAGCGCTGGGCGTACGCGTTCCAGGACCCTCATCTGTATGGAACTCATGCGGCCCCGGCCCCCCTCCACGAGGCGCCGGGCCTTCACAAGGGTCCTGGACCTCAAGTCCTCCCAGCGCTTCTTGATCTTCAGGACGTCGCGGGTTGCCACCCCCTCCGCGTTGATGGCAACCACACAGTCGGCCCAGATCCTCTGCCGTCCTTCCTTGCTGGCGCGGGACGATCCAAAGAGGGCATCATACTGCCCCAGGACATGCTCCACCAGGACACCAACTTCGGTGGCAGTGAAGCTGGTGCCCCTCTGCCCCTCTGGCCTGGGGTTGCCACTGGTGCCAGATGTGGAAGTGCCCGACATGGCAACCCCAGAGGCAGGTGTGGGTGGGCAACTGGGTCCTGGGGCTGGGCTGTGGAGCGATGTAATCCCAGTCGGGAGTCTTCAGTTCCAGCAAGGGTGGACACAGCAACTGGACCCCTGCAGATGGCTGATGTGCAGGCACCAAATGGCAGGGCACGGTGGCAGCAGGCAGGCAGGCAGGCAGGCAGCAGCAGATGGCACGTGGGAGGCTGCTCGGGGCACTGGGGGGCAGTAACTCGGCCTTCTAGGCAGGAGCGTGGTCTTCCGTGTGTTTTCGCGTGGCCTGCTTGATACGGAGTGATTTGGCACATGAAAATCCTGCACGTCAGCGTGAAATCCGAGGAAAGGCTCTTAGCGCGTAAGCGCGTCAGCACGCATACGCGATTCTATTGGACCAGAGTCCCTCAGCGCGTAAGCGCGTCTGTGATGTGACCCGCACGGGTGTTCCCCACTCAGCACGTGATGACGGGGCACACGTGGAAATACTGCACGTCAGAGTGTCATCGCGTGTAATTGGACAAAAGTGCGCGTACACGCGATTGGCCTATGTACGTGTATTTAATGGGTGCGCGGGCACTTACACACGCAAGTACGTCAGCGAACCTGTATCCCGTGGTGCGTGTGAATTTCCACACGCTATTGGACTGGGAACTGGATTCCAGGGGTGCGCGGGTCACACGCTGTATCCCGTGGTGCGTGTGAATTTCCACACGCTATTGGACTGGGAACTGGATTCCAGGGGTGCGCGGGTCACACGCTCGCCTAGAACACGCGCAAAACATAAATTTGCGCACTTTAACAATAACAAGCTCAGACGCCAGGATGAACATACCGTTCCTAGCAGCAGTGGCAGTGGGCTACCAAAGGAGGAGGAGGAGGATAGTCAGGGCCAGAATATTCACACCCAGAACCAGCCTTTTCGGGATGCCTGATGACCAGGTGTATGGGAGGTACAGGTTTCCACCACACATTATACTTGACCTGGTGAGTGAGTGGGAGGATGACCTCACATCACCCACCCTGTGCTCCCAAGCACTCAGCCCCCTGGAGAAGGTCCTCAATGTACTGCACTTCTTAGCCACTGGATCATTTCAGCGGACAAGTGCCATAGTGGGTGGGGTGTCACAGGCCACCCAGTCACGCTGCCTACACCAGGTCTTGAACATCATGACTGCACGCCCATCAGTCCGCAGGCACATATACCTGCCCAGGACACCTGCAGAAAGGCATGCTGCCGCCCTGGATTTTTACGGTGTGGCACGATTCCCCAAAGTGCTAGGTGCCATCGACTGCACCCATGTGGCTCTACGTCCCCCCAGGGCATCTGAGCACATCTATAGGAACCGCAAGCACTGGCATTCCATCAACGTGCAGGTAGCATGTAATGCCAAGGGAATCATCACCTCAGTATATGCCAACTATCCCGGCTCCACCCACGACAGCTTCATTTACCGAATGTCCACCCTAAGCCGGGACCTAGAAGCTGGGCGGCATGGCGATACATGGCTGCTTGGTGAGTATGTATGCCACTGCACATGCATGCATGTTGGATACTGAGCAAGGTCACAACCCCACCAATGATACCATTCACCACCTCCACAGGGGACAGTGCCTACCCTCTCAGCCCCCACATGATGACGCCAATTCGGAACCCCACCAGGCCACCCGAGGTAAGATATAACACAGCCCACATTACGACCCGGGGCATAGTGGAGCGCACATTTGGAGTGCTAAAGTCACGCTTTCGCTCCCTTGACCGTTCTGGCGGCCAGCTGTTATACGCTCCCCCAGTAGTGTGCAGGATCATAGTGGCAGCATGTGTCCTGCACAACGTTACAACACGCCGGGGCCTGGCCGTGGACATGGTGGTGGCCCCACATCCCCAACCACATGCACAGCTGCTGCGCATGGGAGGGGAAAGGGCACGGGGGGAGGCAGCCCGTACACAGCTAGTGGCTAATAACTTCACATAGAAATCACACCCCTGTGGAGTGCACACTGCCCTGGCACATTCCATCTGACAATCAATGATGACTCAACCACCTGACACTGATCCTGAATGTCTGGAGAATGAACTGTGAATACCATATCAGCCTGAGATTGTTCACCTGGAAGTGTCACAATGTGTGCATCCCTACCCACACAGACACCACCAATGCAGTTTTGTGAAGTTACACATTCAAGCAGCTAAAATGATTACCCACTTGCAAAATGCAACAAGAGGACAGTGCCATGTGAGCCAACCCAACCCCAGAACCGCCACACGACACACCGTGCCATGTCATGCTAATTGCAGGTGAACAAAGTAATACCCACAACACGACACTAGTCTCACTATGTACAGTGTCCCTATTAGAAACCTGCAACACCTGAAATGCTCACAGCAATGCCGGACCAAGAACATACTTGAGCACGTAGTACCATTAACATGACATCACAAATGTTACATATTAGTAGTCTCACCACCTGGAAATGCCTGCACTCCCACCACTACCAACTGTGCAGTGTTGGCGCCATGTAGAGTTGTAGGTGCACTGCTGCCAACATGGACCCCATCTCCAGACTAGAGGTCCTTATGTAGACATGAGGAAGTGACCTGCAAATTGGGAGGTAGACACAGAAGAAGAGTTACACATCAATGCAACATGCAGTGTACAACACAACAGCAATATGCACTAGGAATGTATCCACAGTATTGACTACAGACTGCCCACACAGCTCATGGGAGTCCAACGTCACTGTGTAATTCACTGTCACTTGGGCACACCCTTTGCAAGCCCATGGAAACGGGAAGCAGGAGGGGTGTGTGTGACTCAAACCCAAGCATCTGAACCAAATACATTACAAGCCTGCATGTGCCCAGCCACAATGCAGCGTATGCCCACAGGAACCACGGAAGCCAGCAAATCGTCCCAAAAAAATAGGGAATAAAATAAATGACAATAAAAATAAAAATAAGAAACAATCAAAAATGGCCATTGATGGGCCCGGGGGGGGTTGGGGAGGCCACCCAGGAGGTCCGAGGACAGGATGCACACCAGAACCCACCTGCATGGATCCTGGGAAAATAAAACACCTCCATGGGCTCATGGCCCACACGGCTACCCTGTTGTGGGAGTATCACTGCTGTCGCTATTATCACCCTGTGCAGCTGCATCCGGAGGTGGTTGCACTATGGGAGGCAGCCCACGCAAGGCCCTAGTCTGCTCCTCCATGGCTGCAAGCATGCGGGTGTGGTAGGTCTGGTTCTGGAGGATGAGTGTGCAGAGGTCCCCATGCAACAACTCACGGGATGCCCGGACCTCCGCCCTCGTTGCCTGCATCTCAGCTGAGAGCGTACGGGTGAGACGCTCCAGCTGCTGTTCTGTCCTTTGGTGTGTTGAAGCCTCAAGCTCAACAAGAGTCGTCCTGAGGTGAAGGAGCTCCTGCCTCAGGGCTTCCCTGTGGCCCTGGGACTCAATGGAGATGGCCTCCTGCAGAGTCGCCAGTGCCGCCCGCCTGTCCCTGTTGGACCCCAACATGTCCTCCCTGTGTGACTGGCAGATGGAGTCGGTTGCCTGCTCTAGTCGCTCCATCAGCCTTTCTGGGGGGACAATGGAAGTGGCCACCCTATCCATGGCCTGAGCCATCATCTCGGATGATGCAGCCTGTTGGGTTGCCATACCGTAAATGGATTGCTGCCATGCGGTATTGCCGGGTGGCGTACGGCCACCACGTCGGCGGGCACCACACCTGTCTGGGGCAAGGCGAACTGCGCCTTGCTGTGCCGGCACTGCCTGAGGCTGCAGGACTGCATTCCCCCTCTGATCTGCTGGCCCAGGAACAGGATCAGATGTCGTGGAGTGTGACCCTGCATCCGTAACCACCGAAGGCGTAGCTGCCAACACTGACATCCCCATGGAGGGTTCTGACCCTGGTGCAGGTGGGTGAGACAGAACAGAATCCCTCCCTGGAACACTCACCTGCGACGGCACGTAGGTCTCATCCGAATCAACACCTGAGTACAGCTCGGGGGAGGTGCAGCCAGAGACACCCCTTGAGAGCACGACCTGCAGCATTTGTGGGTTCTCCCCCACCACCACACCACGTCCCTCACTGGTGGTTGGTCGGCCCTCGGACCCCTCCTGGGTCTGCACCATCTCCACAACCCCAGCAGTATCAGGTGCGTCTTCCCCTGCAAAGACATGAAAACAAAGAAATGGAAACAGGCATTAGCACCATGGCACACAATGAGGGCTGAGAAGCAAGAGAACCAGTACTTGATTGACACGTCCCACATGACTAAAACCCTCCCATGCATGCACCCTCACTGCGTATGAAGTGCAGGCAAATGGCACACACTGATGACACCAAGATGGTAAATGAACACATTTTGTGCATGCTGCCTGGCAGTGGCATCACACATTGGCCTGTGATTGCCAGGTGAAACACACATGCCATCACACAGATGGCATGTACCATTGCTATTGAGTGAAGATGGAGAGGAGGGCAGCACCTATTCATTCAGTCCAGTTCCCGCATGTAATTGCTTTTCTAATTCTAACAGGTCAGATTTTTCACCTGGAGCTGCCAGTCTGAAATGGTCCAATTGCACAGGGACATGTGTGTACAAATGATATCCAGGTAACAAAGTCACTCCACTTCACCATAGCCATGTCAGACATGTGACTAGTGGACAGCGACATGGCTAGTAAAAGTGGGGGAATGCAAACAATCTGACTGAATGAACAGTGAAAAATAAGCAACAATGTTGTGGCAAGGTGACACTTCAAGGGCAACTGGCGTGCAGTTGGGCTAGATGTCTACTGTTGGCAGAAGGGATACTGCTATGGCCAAATGCAGCTGCGCAGGAAGTATTGCATGAAGCACATGGCTGACCCATACGACTCAGGCGCACACACTCTCACCTGGCACACAAACAGAAGCCCTCACACACACACCCTGCACATGGATGACACACACATGCATGTGCACTCACCGGACAATGCCTCGTAATCAGCCAGATCTCCCACGCCTTGGATCTGTTCCTCCGTGACGTAGGTCCCAGCGACTGACTCATGTGGAGTGAGTTCCGTGTCTACTACTGGAGACCAACCTCCAGTCACTAGAGTTGCGGCATGACTTGAGGCCAGCTTACTCTTTGCCCTGCGCTTTAGGTCATTCCAGCGCTTATAGCAATCATTGGCTGTGCGCCTCACGATTCCAAGGGCACTTACGATGTCCGCAACGGTCTGCCAGTGTGCCTGGCGTTGTGCAGGTGTGGTCTTGGATCCTGCAACAATGACCATCTCGTTGTCATGTCCGGACACATACTGGACAAGTGCATTCAGTTCGTCATCCGTGAAGCTGGGCTTCCTGGACGGGCCGGACTGTGTAGCCGTGTCTGGGGCCTCAGCCTGTGCCGGACGAGCACTCTTCCTCTTCCGCTTGGAAGGTGGTGGTGATCCTGAGTGTCCTGCGCTGCTCTGGACACTAGGGGCAGGAGCCCTGGTGGACTCTGTATCAGGAGTGTGGGATTGCACACTCAGCATGGGAGTTGGTGCAGGCATTGGCTCTAGTGTGATGGTGTCAGGGGGAATGTCAGCAGCATGGACTAGGACCGACACTGTCCTGGCTGGGTGTGTGAAGGCTGGGGTGGATGGAGCCGCAGCTGCCCCTGCAGCCTCTCCGCCCTGCCTCCTTGGTGCAGCAGATGACCTTGCTGCCCCAGATCCACGTGGCATGATGGCATCAACGTGCACCAGCGCACGTGTCATAGCCCTGCTGACCTGGAAGTCAGCCATGGAGTCAGCCAGGTCTGGTGCCACAATGGGCTGGTCCAACAAGGGCTGAGCATGGATGGTGTCAGCCACATCAACCTCAATGGGAGGGGGGGGGGATTATGGGTGCCCGTGACTGGTCCTCCACACATGGGGGGACAGGCTCACCCTGCAAGTTACGACCACGTCCCCTACCGGATCCACCACGGCCACCACTTGTGGCTCTTCCACCTTTGCCACCCTTACGGAATCCTCGCCTCCCAGCCATGGCACTGATGTTAATGTGCGTATGGGAGTGGATGTAGACTATTGTCCTGGGCAATTGGGGGTCAAAGGGGTTGGGTACCAGATGGTAATTGTACCCTAGTGCTCTAGCAAGGCTGAATGTAACCCCTGGGGAAAGATGACGGGTCACGCAACGCACAGGAGGCCCAAAAAAGGGAGATGACGTGCACGCAACCCCTCCTAGACCACGTGTGCAGAAAGAAAAACCTGCACTACGCTGTGGCACCCAGTAACACAAGAATGAACGTATGCGTGTCACACGCAGCCTAGAATGACCTCTGAAGGGGTAGGCTACACACGGGGCAAGCACAGATGTTAGATACGTGCGTGACTCACCGTCTGCCTGGTAAACGAGCGTGTAAAAGGAGCACGTTTGGTTGGCAACATCCCCGCCAAAAGAAGATTTGTATGCTGTCTGAGGAGACAGGACAACAGTAGAAGGGAACACTGTTTGAGGGAACAGGCCCAGGTAAACCAGTAAAAGAGAAAAAAGAGAAAAAGCTGTCAGAGGTAACAGGGAATACGAACTTGAAACGCCGTGAAGTAAATCGCGTGTGAAACGACAAGAAGTACAGAATTCACCCACTCGCTCTCCACGAAAAGCACGTACAAGGAAAACGTGTTCTACATGTACCTTTTATACAGGCCCACACGTCCAGCGTCACTTACGCGGCATGTACGCGCTAGGGCCATTTCCACCAATTACATGCTTTGTCACTTCTGCGTGTAGGGCCATTTCCACCAATCACACGCTTTGTCACTTCTGCGTGTAGGGCCATTTCCACCAATCACACGCGATTACACTCTGACGTGCAGTCTTTCCACGTGTGCTCTGTCATCACGTGCTGTGTGGGAAACACCTGTGCGGGTCGCGCTGAGGGCCTTTCCTCAGTTTTCACGCTGACGTGCAGGATTTTCACGTGCCAAATCACTCCGTACCAAGCTGGCCACGCGTACGCACACGGAATACCATGCTCCTGCCCGGAAGGCCGAACTACTGCCCCCCAGAGCCCGAGCACGCTCCCACCTGCTGCTGCCTGACTGACTGCTGCCCCTGCACTGCTGGGGGGTGGGGGTGGTGGGTGACATGGGTGGGGGCCTGGTGGAGGGTGCCCCTGGTGACTGGGGGGGGTGGGGGTGGTGTGAGACATGAGTGGGGGCCTGGTGGAGGGTGCCCCTGGTGACTGGGGGGGTGGGGGTGATAGGGGACATGAGTGGGGGCCTGGTGGAGGCTGCCCCTGGTGACTGGGGGGTGGGGGTGATAGGGGACATGAGTGGGGGCCTGGTTGAGGGTGCCCCTGGTGACTGGGGGTGGGGGTGATAGGGGACATGAGTGGGGGCCTGGTGGAGGGTGCCCCTGGTGACTGGGGGGGTGGGGGTGATAGGGGACATGAGTGAGGGCCTGGTGGAGGGTGCCCCTGGTGACTGGGGGGTGGGGGTGGTGGGAGACATGAGTGGGGGCCTGGTGGAGGCTGCCTCTGGTGACTGGGGGGGTGGGGGTGATAGGGGACATGAGTGGGGGCCTGGTGGAGGGTGCCCCTGCACTGCTGGGGGGTGGGGGTGGTGGGAGACATGAGTGGGGGCCTGGTGGAGGCTGCCCCTGGTGACTGGGGGGGTGGGGGTGGTGGGAGACATGAGTGGGGGCCTGGTGGAGGGTGCCCCTGCACTGCTGGGGGGTGGGGGTGGTGGGAGACATGGGTGAGGGCCTGGTGGAGGATGCCCCTGCACTGCTGGGGGGTGGGGGTGGTGGGAGACATGAGTGGGGGCCTGGTGGAGGGTGCCCCTGGTGACTGGGGGGGTGGGGGTGATAGGGGATATGAGTGGGGGCCTGGTGGAGGCTACCCCTGGTGGCGGGGGGGTGGGGGTGATAGGGGACATGAGTGGGGGCCTGGTGGAGGGTGCCCCTGGTGACTGGGGGTGGGGGAGGTGGGAGACATGAGTGGGGGCCTGGTGGAGGCTGCCCCTGGTGACTGGGGGGGTGGGGGTGGTGGGAGACATGAGTGGGGGCCTGGTGGAGGCTGCCCCTGGTGACTGGGGGGGTGGGGGTGGTGGGAGACATGAGTGGGGGCCTGGTTGAGGGTGCCCCTGGTGACTGGTGGGGGTGGGGGTGAAAGGGGACATGAGTGGGGGCCTGGTGGAGGGTGCCCCTGCACTGCTGGGGGGTGGGGGTGGTGGGAGACATGAGTGGGGGCCTGGTGGAGGCTGCCCCTGGTGACTGGGGGGGTGGGGGTGGTGGGAGACATGAGTGGGGGCCTGGTGGAGGGTGCCCCTGCACTGCTGGGGGGTGGGGGTGGTGGGAGACATGGGTGAGGGCCTGGTGGAGGATGCCCCTGCACTGCTGGGGGGTGGGGATGGTGGGAGACATGGGTGGGGGCCTAATGGAGGATGCCCCTGCACTGCTGGGGGGTGGGGGTGGTGGGAGACATGGGTGGGGGCCTGGTGGAGGCTGCCCCTGCACTGCTGGGGGGTGGGGGTGGTGGGAGACATCGGTGGGGGCCTGGTGGAGGCTGCCCCTGCGCTGCTGGGGGGTGGGGGTGCAGGGGGAAATGAGCAGGTGTGCAGGGTAGTCCCCTGTTTTGTGGGCTGCCTGCAGGGGCCGTGGATGGTGTACAGTGAACACCTGTGAGGACCCACCCAGCCTAATCGCGTGTGTAACTTCCCACGCACCCCTGTAATACACGTACCAAGCCAAATCGCGTGTGAGAATTCCCGCGCACCCCTGAAATACACGTACCCTGCTGAAATCGCGTGTAAAACTTCCCGGGCACCCCTGAAATGCATGCGCCCAGGCTATTCGCGTGTGGAACTTCCCGCGCACCCCTGAAATACACGCGCCCAGGCTATTCGCGTGTGGAACTTCCCGCGCACCCCTGAAATACACGCGCCCAGGCTATTCGCGAGTGGAACTTCCCGCGCACCCCTGAAATACACGTAGCACGCTGGGAGATATGAGTGTGGGCCTGGTGGAGGATGCCCCTGCACTGCTGGGGGGTGGGGGTGGTGGGTGACATGGGTTGGGGCCTGCTGGTAGGTGCCCCACAGTGCTGGGGGGTGGGGGTGGTGGGAGACATGAGTCGGGCATGAGTGGGGGCCTGGTGGAGGCTGCCCCTGGTGGCTGGGGGGTGGGGGTGGTGGGAGACATGAGTGGGGGCCTGGTGGAGGCTGCCCCTGCACTGCTGGGGGGTGGGGGTGGTAGGAGACATGGGTGGGGGCCTGGTGGTGGGTGCCCCTGGTGGCTGGGGGGTGGGGGTGCAGGGGGACATGAGCAGGTGTGCAGGGTAGTCCCCTGTTTTGTGGGCTGCCTGCAGGGGCCGTGGAGGGTGTACAGGGAACACCTGTGAGGACCCACCCAGCCTAATCGCGTGTGATAATTCCCACGCACCCCTGTAATTCACGTACCCTGCCAAATCGCGTGTGATAATTCCCGCGTACCCCTGTATTACACGTGCCCTGGCTAATCGCATGTAAGACTTCCCGCATACCCCTGTAATACACGTTCCCTGGACACACGTTCCCTGGACAATCGCATGTTGAACTTCCCGCGTACCCCTGTAATACACGTTCCCTGGACAATCGCGTGTTGAACTTCCCGCGTACCCCTGTAATACACGTTCCCTGGACTATCGCGTGTTGAACTTCCTGCGCACCCCTGAAATACACGTACCCTGGCACCCTGGCTAATCGCGTGTATAACTTCACGCGTACCCCTGATATGCACGTTACCCGCTTTGCGTTCCTTGTTTGGCAGCCCTGTAAACTGGTCCAGGGTTAGCGCAGCCCTTTGCGATGATTTCGTGATTTTGATGGCTTTTCCTTGCGCGAGGGCGTTCTTGGGGGCGTTACTGGCGCTGCTGCAGGGTCGCTGCGATACTCTGCGTCACGGCTGGTTTGGGAGCATGAAATCCATGAATACGCTGGCGCGGAAATCGGTTTTAGCGCACGTGCCTGGCGCAGACAATCGCACGCGGACACTCTGCGCGAGCCGCTTGCGACACTTTTCTGCGAAATTCTATGAATTACCCTGTTAGGGTTTAAATGAGAGTGATGTGTCCACCCATGAATGAAATATCGATATGACAGTTGACCCCTTATGACATAGCTAATATCATTAGAACACTAAATAAATCTCGAGCCTCTGGACCCGGCAGCGTTTGTAATGTTGTGATCAAACACTATGGGCGCATGGGCTATATCTTCTTTTATCGAACATTGGCGTTGTGGGTGTTATACCACCGACCTGGAGGGAAAGCAAAATATTGCCGGTACATAAGAAAGGGCCAGGGAATCTGGCTGTAAATTATCGCATTCTGGCGATGTTAGATGTGCCCTCTAAAGTATTAGCAACGGTTTTGTTGATTGAGCTGTACACTTGGATACACACAAATGGGATTCTGTCCCCAAATCAGATGGGTTTTGCATGCACACACACACACAGACACACACACACACACACACTCATGCATCCACATGCACATAGATGAACACACATGTACATGCATGCCCACACACTCATACGCACATACACACATGATCTTGTGGAAGTATAGCCAATCGATGGATTGCAGGCAATGCACAATAAACACACATAGGTAGTCAGAGAAGTAATTCGATATTGCAATATAAACACACACACACACACACATAGGATGCTTTCACTTTATATTAGGGATACCAGTTAGGAACATTATTTTTGCTAAAATATGATATAAAAGATGCTAGATTTTTGGAAAATGATATATGGAAGAGAGATAGGGATACTAGGGTTCGCCCAAGTTCAGACATTGTATCAGACGCAAGTGCCGAGCGTGGAACCAGTACAAAAGCTAGAGCGAGTGCACATGAATCCACACTACAGGGGTAATCACAACAAGCCCCCATACAGACCCAGAATAGGAAGTGTCACTGTGGTAGAGTGAAATCCCTTCACAGGTACAGGGGTGTGCATGCACCCACAGTAGGACAGCTCACAGGAAGACTTGTATTGTTCAGAATTATCAGGGACACCAGACCCCCAAGAGAAGCCAAGGGTTAATGTGACGGTAGGAGACAAAACCTTTGCTTTACTAATAGACACTGAGGTTACACGTTCATGTACAGGGGAGGAAAAATATCCAATTGTGGGAATTTCCATAAAGAATCAAGGGTTGTTTGGAGCTAAAAGTTGAGTTTCTTTTTACTTATGAATTACCAGTCTCTATAGGAGAATGTGACATTACTGATTCTTTGTTATATTTGTGACAGACACTAGTTAATATTTTGGGAAGAGATTTAGGGGCCAATTCATGGAACAAACGTGCGCCGAAAATCCCAGCGCAAGCAGGCGCAAGGAGACGCAAGCGTGAGAAAGCTGCGCTACCTTCCCTCTGGTTGTGCGCCAAATCCGTGCATGGCGCACCCTGGCGCACATGTCTCCAAACAGCGTGCCCTAAGCGCACAACGAAAGCGCACATAGCACAGCGCACACAACAAAAGTAGGCGGAACAGGGTGTCGGAATTGAAACAATGTTATGCCTCCTATCGCAACAATTGTATGTGTGTTGGCCTACGCCAAGTTGTTTAAACATCATATGCGAACAAACTCCACGGCAAGGTCTTGACCTTAGAGAAAGTAATGTAAGTCGGCAACTTGGATTAAGCCACCATTTTAGGTTCTCTTGTTATATGGAAGTCACCCTCAACCTCCAAATGGAGGCCGAATGACATTCTGAGTAAAATTCTGGCCGTTGTGACCTCCGTACACACAAATAATTAATATACCTGCAGGCCACTTGTCAGGGTCGCGAACTGAGACCTTGTCCTAATGTTGACCTATGTGTAAATGTATAACTATATCAGCGAAACTAATCAAAATGCATATATTATAGGATTGACCTGGCAAGGAACCCATAGGCCCGACTCCTAGAATGGTTAACCCATGAGAGGGTTGGCCAAGGGCTGGATAAAGGGTATAAAAGACCCAAGTATTCCAATGTACGGTCTCTCTCACTAACGCATTGAACTCTCGTTGAAGTTCGTTATGTTACTCTGAGAGCCGAATAGCTATCCGTTTGTCAATTGACTTTGGTAACTGTTGTAGCTTTTAAATAAAGCACTTGTATGTACTTTGTAACCTGTGTTGGTGTGTCTCTTTCTGGGCTACCCGGCCTCATATTATTTTTATGTTTTCACAGTTGGCGCCCGAACAGGGACCCTCAAGATTGATGCCGGATCATTGAAGGTTGACGCAGACTATTGAACCGGGATCGGACGGTGTGATACTGCGGGCCCGACCGAACGAGCCGCGATACCTCGGCAGCGCTGCACGATCCGATCCTTGGATGACAGTCTTGTGGTCTGACACGGCATCTTGACGAGGGTCCATTTTTGAGGCAGGCAGATTTGTCGAAACCACCAAACACAAGGTAAAATTCGTTAGGTAAGTTCTTTGGTAAACCGTACAGTCCTCCTTCGGTTTGGTCAGGTGCAGTCATGACCCGGCTCTTAATTTAACCCTGACAATTTGAATTTGGCGTATTGTATCTGCAGACACAATTACTGACCAGGTAACACCAATTTTTTGTGAAATGCCTGGTAAATTGTCTAGCTGCTTTAGGGTTCTGTTCCGCAGTGATCGACAATCTTTGGAATTTAGCCACCCGGCACCACAGGAGGGGTCGCCGGCATGTACTATGTACTGTAAGTATGGCATTGGAAGTATAGTATTTAATGATATTTGGCGCAGACAAACCAGACATGCCTCCGAATTTTAGTGGCCAATCAATGGTAGTTTCGAGATCCCCCGTATTGAATACCTAGAATCGGTCTTGCTAAAAAAGAAGACGAGACCTGCAGCATTTGATGCTTTGCAGAATTGGAAAAAAGAAGCGTTGCAGGAGCTTAAAAGTAGGGATAAACCTGCACGCCGTCATAAAACAAATGCCGAAAAGGCGTCGTTATATGATAAGGAAAAACATTCGGAGTCAGTTAAAAATATGGAAAAGGCTTTCTCACTCGGTATCCAGAAAATGTATCCCTCTAAAGACGTCCATGTTTCTGAAGAATTTATTGAAAAATTGTTAAATGAACGCACGCCTGGTGCCTCTGCGCCATCTCCGTATGATTCTCTCCCGGGTGCTCTGCCCATTCCTGCTGTTGTGCCTGCTGTTATTCCTGTTCCCCCTGTACAACCCATTGTTCCTATTCCTCTAGTTGTTGTTCCTCCACCTATCCCGCCACCCCTTCCTCTTGCGCCGATAGTTGCACCCTCATTGAATTTGCCCACACCTCTGCTCCCAAGTGGTTCTGTATTGACTGAAGTTGATCGGGGTGCGGGGTCAAAGATTGTCACTCGAAATACTGTTTCTGCAGACAAGAAACAGGAATTATTTGCAAGGGCTAAGCACTGTATGGAGAAAGGTGATCAAGTCAATGTTTTTTCCACATTATCAAATATGGACAACTTTCCCGAGAAAAATGTTTTTATCAAAGGTTTGGGGACTCATTTATGTGTAATGTGGGGTAGATTACATAATTCAGATCTCCCACAAGGGGTGAGGGATCTAAATACTTTAGCACTTTCGAGGGATACAGAGGAGAAAGTACATGGGCATGTTGAGAGATTGTTTGAGTATAGGAGGGACTTCGAGAAATTGCGGGATGAGGATGATGAAGACGACAGTATGTATGTGCAGAAACGATTCCTTCCGTGTCATAGATCGGCACCTGAGGAAGTACGAATTTGTACCAAAGATGCGATTCGATGGATCTCGGATTCATCGATACCGCCAGAAGAAGTATATGACACGTATAGTCAGTATACAGTAGAAATGCGAATGAAGGTGATTCAGGTAATGGTACAGTACCTGCAGGAAGAATGTGTAAGGAAGAAGGTTAGTTGTCCTATAGAGTTATTGGGAATTTTTAAAAGGGCTTTTTCGCCCGACACTTCTTCGACTGCCTTAGCGTTTGACCTGGCTCTGTTGCTTAGTGAGCGGTCGGAGTTACCTCTATCTCAGTTGCCTATGAGAGAGGTTCCTCTGACATTTGTCCCAAAGGTTGAGATTCCCGCTAACGCTGGGACTGGTGCACCCGCTGTGGATATCCCTGCACATTATGTATCACAATTTGTTCACGTCCCGTTTTCACGACAGGAAGTGAACACTATTAGACAATCAATTCCCGATATCAGGAAAAACCCGACAGGGTTTTACAAAGAGATAGAGTCCGTTTTGCAGTCCTCTGTGTTCACCTTAAGTGATATTGACTTGCTATTCCCTGTACTCCTGCCCGTAGATTTATGGAAACAGGTTCGGACAATAGACGATGTGCCAGGGTTGGGAGATACGTGGGCTAACATGACTAGGTTTGATGGGGAAAGACCAGCTGGTGAGAAACCACCTCAGGTAATACTTACTTTGCCTGATAGAATTGTTGCAAAATTGAAAACTATAATTCCAGAGAAAATAATTATTTTGGACAAGCTTACGGCCTGTGTTCAAGGAAAAACTGAAGGCGCCACCGAATTCTTTAGTAGATTCGAACAGGTATTCTCTGACTTCAGTGGACAGGACTTGGGCACAGAATCTGGGAAAAGGTTGTTTGTGGACAAATTTGTACGTGGTTTGTTGCCCGACATCCAGTCACAGATTATGTCCTCTGAGAGCGCTTGGCAGGCGAAATCCCAATCTGAAGTTTTGCACATGGCTCAGTATTATGAGAACCGTGTTAATAATGAAAAAGAGAAAACAGAGAAGAGGAAAGGAGATTTGAAGACGAAAGTATTGTTACAACAAATTGTTAGAAATCCCAGAGGAGGTACTTCACAGATCAGAGGTCAGTATATCCCAAAAGGAAACACTCCTTTGGGTCCTGTGAATGTTAATCAATGTGCCTATTGCCGCCAGGAAGGTCATTGGCGAGCACAGTGCCCCATCCTTCGACAAAGGTCAAACAATATATTTGCAAGTATGGGTAGACGACCTAGAGGTCGCCCAGGAGCAGGGGGCCCTGATAGAGGTCAGTTCTCACAAGATCCTCAGCAACCTTTTACACGGGAAAATCAGACTTCAAGTGTGGACACAAGAAACATATTTGATCACCCTTCTGCTGCCTACCTTTCTGAAGAGCTTCCTTCCGAAGACATTTTATTTCGTTAGGACTGCCCGAATCAGGGTTTGGAACCTTCACCTATTCCCGTTAATCAGAAAGGTCCCTACGTTGAATTGTTAGTGGGGAATAGGAAACATCAGTTTTTGATAGACACTGGAGCACAGAAGTGCTCAATTGATCATTCCCGGGTTCCAAACATTCCACTGTCAGGGCAAACAAATGTTTCTGTAGGGTTTTCTGGTATACCAATTGCTTGCCCGGTTTCTTCGCCGGTGTCTGTTTCTTTGGGTCCCTTCACGGACCATTGTCCCTTCCCCCTGACTTCGAACTGTGGAGAGAATTTGCTGGGGTTAAATTTGTTGAAGAAACTAAATGCAGTAATTCATTGTTCCTCTGATGGAGTACGACTGACGGTTTCACCACAGCAACTTCCCATTTCTCCGTTTTTGATTCGACCATTGCCTCCTGAGTTTAGTGTTGTTCCAGAATGTTTATGGGCGGTTGACGACAATGATGTTGGGGTGCTACAGATTGAGCCCGTTAAAATAGTTTTGAAGCATGGAGTTAAACTACCACGCATTCCGCAATATAAAATATCAGTTGAGGGCGAGCGTGCTTTGAAGTGCATTGTCTCCGATTTTGTGCATCGAGGGGTGATTGAAGAGATTGCAGGTAGTTTATGTAACAGCTCGATTTTGCCTGTATACAAGAAAGGCGACAATGCAATCCCATACCGTTTCATAATTGATCTTCGTGCTATTAACAAAGTTGTCGCCCCACAATTTCCAATTGTGCCTGATGTAACAACGATACTAACAATGATCCCTGCTACAGCTACGCACTTGTGTTGTGTTGTGGATCTAAAGAATGCTTTCTTTAGTATTGCGATACACAAGGAGAGTAGATATTTGTTCGCATTCACCTTGGGGGGACGTTCATTCACATTTACTCGTGCACCTCAAGGGTATACTGAAAGTCCAAGCATTTATAGTAGAGCTTTGAAAGAGCAGCTAGATACCCTTGAATTGCTGCCTACTTGTAAACTGCTCCAGTATGTCGATGACTTGCTTTTGGCTGCAGATTCTGAAAGTGCTTGTAAAGAAGGCACTGTACTGTTGCTTGTTCATCTAGCTGAAAATGGTCATAAAGCTTCGCTCAAAAAATGTCAATATTGTTGTCAGGAGGTCGCCTATTTATGCTACCTCCTGTCAAAGGAGGGAAGAAGTTTGACACCTGAATGAATAAAACACATTTCTGGCATGTCTGTTCCAAATACACAGAAGGAAGTCAGAGCTTTAATAGGTATGGCTTCTTACTGTAGGTTGTGGATCCCGAACTTCTCACTAGTGATAAAACCGATGTTGGCTTTGACGAAGAAGGGCATTTCTTTGCCGCTGCCATGGAAATCGGAACATCAACGATCATTTGAGCTTCTCAAAACCGCGTTATGCTCTGCACCGGTTCTGGGTACACCAAATTATGACAAGGCCTTTGTGTTGTTTGTGCATGAATGTGATGGATTTGCTTTGGCTGTGTTAACACAGGAACACGGAGGGAAGAATAGGCCGTGCGGCTACTATTCCTCCGCCCTTGATCCTGTCGCATGCGCTTTGCCAAGATGTTTGCGAGCTGTCGCTGCTGCTGCCGCGTCTGTAAAACAGAGTGAGGGAATGGTCCTAGGCCATGATTTAATTTTTATGGTACCTCACCCTGTAGATGTCCTATTGAATAAGACTCAAACGCAACACCTCACCTCTGCCCGGCTGACAAGGTATGAATTAATTCCGTTTGCCCCTCACATTCAAATTAAGAGGTGTTGTGTTCTTAATCCGGCTGAACTTCTACCTTTACCGCAAAATACTGTTTGGGGTGACGAAGAATTGCATGACTGCCTGTATACCACTGAACAGGAAACGAAGGGCAGGATAGATCTTATAGATACTCCTTTGGGCAATGCAGAAGGGGAGCTGTTTTGTGATGGCTCCTGCTTCAAACTCCCAGATGGTATATCTACAGCTGCCTATGCAGTTACTACATTGAGTACGGTTGTTGAAACTAAGAGAATTCTGCATAACTCTGCGCAGGCCGCAGAGATTATAGCGTTGACCCGAGCTTGTGAACTCTCCGAAGGGCATACAGTAAACATATATACTGATAGTCAGTACGCCTTTGGAGTGGCTCACAACTTTGGGAGGCTCTGGTCGGAAAGAGGGTTCCTAACCTCACATGGGACCAAGATTCAGCATGGTCCCCTGCTAGTGCAATTGCTCTCGGCACTCTCACTCCCTAGGCAGTTAGCGATCATGAAATGTGCAGCACATCGTAAGGTCATAGATGATGTGGGAATAGGGAACCCTTTTGCTGACCAGATAGCCAGGCAAACGGCCACAGACCTTAGCGCAGACATGTAAGCTCTAAGGGAAACAAAAGATGCCTATCTAATAGATGAGGGTATCGGGTCTGTGCGAGATATTCAAACTGATGCTACAATAGAAGAATCTAAAAGGTGGGCCGAAGCGATGGGGAAACTGGATGACGATGGGTGTTGGGTAGATACATCTGAAGGAAAATGGTTGCTCCCTGATTCATATGTGCTGGCAATGGTTACGATGGCACATGGTCCTACGCATGTGTGGGCTCAACAGATCACGAAAATGCTAGAACAAGTCTGGGTGAATGATAATATTTTGAAGACTGCACAGCAACATGTCCAGAATTGTATGATTTGTTTACAGCACAAAGTGGGGAAGGGGACAGTAACTCCAAGGGGTAGCTTTGGGCCCCCTTCTGTTCCCTTCGAGGTCATCCACTTTGATTTTATTGAGATTGAACGGTGTAACAATCTAAAATATGTTCTTGTGATTATTTGTGCTTTTAGTAAATGGGTCGAGGCTTTCCCCGTTAAGGATGCTACTGCCATGACCACTGCAAAGACTATGGTAAAGAATTCTTTCCACGATTTGGGCTTCCAAGGGTCATTTGGTCGGACAATGGTCCCCATTTTGTTGCAGTAGTAATTTTGCAGATATGCATAGCGTTACACATTGAAAAGCGATTTCACTCGGCTAGACACCCTCAAAGTGGTGGGTTGATAGAGAGACATAACGGTATCTTAAAAAATAAGCTTGCAAAAACATGTGCCGGCACCAAATTGAAATGGCCAGATGCCTTACCTATTGTTTTGTTATCCATGCGTACCACACCTCAAACTAAGACTGGGCTTTCTGTATTTGAGGTAGTGATGGGGAGACCTGCTAACATTTGGGGTCTTCCGAAGCCTAAAGTATTGAGGGAGGTAGAAAATGTATTGCTTGTAGACTACTGTAACCAGTTGACTAAAAATCTGTATCTCATTTATCATCAGGTCCAATCAGCTTTACCTGTACGGTTTACGGGCCCAGGACACGATATTCAGCCTGGAAGTTGGGTCCTACGAAAGGTCTTCCTGTCTCGCGCCTCGCTGGCGGGGACCCCACCAGGTACTGTTCGTCACCCAAACAGCAGTGCGGGTGGCTGGAAAGAAGCATTGGATCCACGCGACGCATGTCAAGAAACTTCCTCACCCGACGCCACACGTTACAGAAGAAACAGAACCCCTCGCTGATGCTACAATCTCTGATCCTGGAGTAGCAAACAGTGCTGTGAGTGCGTCGGAGAATTTCTCTGAGCCCGTGGAGCTTGGGGAACAGTCCATTTTGTCTCCGCACTCTTTTAAAAAGTCACTTCCGGAAAACACTGTTTCAAGTTCTGCGACTTCCGTCGCCTCCGATAAGTTGCTTCCCTCAGGAAGTGACATTACCTTATTTCCGGATCAAATAGCATTGGGTACCACCAGGTACGACCTCCAACAAAGAAAATAGAACTACGGCATGGGTTTTGCCTGTGCATTTGGAAAGAAAAGTCATTGAGAGTTTTTTTTCTCTTGTAAAAGGAAGTTTTTGTTGAAAAAAGGGATTCTGCTGGCTAGGGTTGGGGAAGGACTAAGAAGTTGCGCGACCGTAGTGTCGCCAGCAACGAACATTGGGGTCGTCGATTGAGAAACTACGATGCCTGCCACCTCCACCGCTGCTGTTCGCATTGGACTTGTAAATAAGGGGGTGACCAACTCGGACAATGAACAATGTGCCTGGGCCCCGAAACTGTATTGCTGTGTTGTGTTAATAATAATTGGAATTTGTATTGTTACTGCTGTGGGACTTTGGTACTTCGAAGAAATTTACCCTCTTAAACCTCTACTGCCAATTGAAATTGTACCGACTGTTTTGACTCCCTCTGTACACCTTCACACTCTGTCACCTAGAGACTCCCAGCATAGACGAAAGTACCATAATAACACTTTAATGATAATAATGAATTTGACGCATGCCATTTTTAATAAGAGTAATTGCTGGATTTGTACCCATTTACCTCAACATGGGAACAAGGGGCTAGGATGGTATATTCACCCTTTAACTTTAACAACTGCTTGCTATGCCTCTCTTAGAGCACTATTATTTGGCCATTGGAATGATAGCATCTCAGGGAACTTTGATGGAACTAATTAAAATGATTTTGAAAAACGTGAATTGACTCCCTTGGGATGCTCGCTTTTTGCAAATAGAAGTAAACCTAATGTTGCTTCTATTAGGCCATCTGATAAACTATCTCTTCCTTTTCAAACTCTAATTTCCTTTAAAATGGCTCTGATAGGCAATAAGGACGCCGTGCCTCCTTCCTACTCTATTAATCATAGCCCTGATTCAGTCCCCTTCTGTGTACAAAGAAATGGAACTCGGTCAATGGGAGATTTTGAAGGTTGTGTAAACATTGTAAATTTGACCGAAGAGAACAGGCCTCTGTATGTAGGGGGGCCTGTCTATTTTGTTTGTGGTATTTCAGCATTTCCCTGGTTGCCCAAGGATTGGTAGGGAACCTGTTATTTAGGAATCCTGTTACCTGGGGTATTTATAGCTAGTACATTGGAAGTTTCTAAGGCTCGCCCACGGCGGGACGAGAATGGAGATACCCCTGGGCAAGTATTGGGAGATATAGCAAAATCATTGTGCCATTTTGGGGACAGATAGCAAATTCCAAAAATATTAGGGGACTAGCAAGGGTACTGGAGAGAACCATCAACCGGACCACGGATATACTCTGCAATATGACACTAGAACAAGAAGCAATAAGATTGGTAGCATTCCAAAATTGGATGGCATTAGATGTCATTCTGGCAGAACGTGGTGGAGTATGCAAATAAGTGGGGTCCGCTTGTTGTGTTTTCGTACCAGATTCCTCACCAACAATTTTCAAAGCAATACAGAACTTGCACATCCTTAGTTCTGAAGTGCATGTTCCTGTGGGAGATTGGAATATAAGTGCCTGGTTCTGGGATTCTCTACGATCCTGGGGTTGGAAGGTGCTTTCTGTTATCCTGGTTATTTTGGGAATCCTGCTATTCCTTTGTTGCTGTTTCCAATGTCTACCTAGTGTATGTGTAATGCTAGGGGGATGTTGTGCTCAAGCAATGAGCACAGTAGGGCACAAAATATATGCCCCAGATACAGCATCTAAAGAGTTTGTGTTACAAGAAGTTCTGATGAACGACCTAATGGCTATAGACATTACAGATAATGATTCAGGATGTATGGATGACAATGCATGGAGTTATTTACAAAGATATTAGAAATGATATTAGCACTTGGCATAGGCCAAAAGGAGGGTTTTTCGGAATTGAAACAATGTTATGCCTCCTATCGCAACAATTGTATGTGTGTTGGCCTACGCCAAGTTGTCTTAACATCATATGCGAACAAACTCCACGGCAAGGTCTTGACCTTAGAGAAAGTAATGTAAGTCGCCATCTTGGATTAAGCCGCCATTTTAGGTTCTCTTGTTATATGGAAGTCACCCTGAACATCAAAATGGAGGCCGAATGACATTCTGAGTAAAATTCTGGCCGTTGTGACCCCCGTACACACTAATAATTAATATACCTGCAGGCCACTTGTCGGGGTCGCGAACTGAGACCTATGTGTAAATGTACAACTATATCAGCAAAACTAATCAAAATGCATATATTATAGGATTGACCTGGCAAGGAACCCATAGGCCCGACTCCTAGAATAGTTAACCCACGAGAGGGTTGGCCAAGGGCTGGATAAAGGGTATAAAAGACCCAAGTATTCCAATGTACGGTCTCTCTCACTAACGCATTGAACTCTCGTTGAAGTTCATTATGTTACTCTGAGAGCCGAATAGCTATCCGTTTGTCAATTGACTTTGGTAACTGTTGTAGCTTTTAAATAAAGCACTTGTATGTACTTTGTAACCTGTGTTGGTGTGTCTCTTTCTGGGCTACCCGGCCTCATATTATTTTTATGCTTTCACAAGGGGGCGTAACACGCGGAATAGGGAATAACGCGTGAAAAAGAAGGCGTAACTCGGGAAGTACTGCTGGGAAGTACACGGAACGCCCACACGCACGCGAACCACACGTATTCATGGAATCGAATAGGGCAAACCCGCGCACCGGCAAAGACACGCACAGGCCTAAACACGTCTGCCACACGAAGGCAGGCGGTAGTGTCCCTGCACATTACAAAAGTGTGCACAAACAAAAAGCACATATATACTGAGTGGGGTACGTGTATTACTGGGGTTCGCGGGAAGTTTTACACGCGAAAGGGCCCTGTGCGAGTGGGGTACGTGTATTACTGGGGTTCGCGGGAAGTTTTACACGCAAAAGGGCCCTGTGCGAGTGGGGTACGTGTATTACTGTGGTTCACGGGTAGTTTCACACGCGAAAGGGCCCTGTGCGAGTAGGGTACGTGTATTACTGGGGTTCACGGGAAGTTTTACATGCAAAAGGGCCCTGTGCGAGTGGGGTACGTGTATTACTGGGGTTCAAGGGAAGTTTTACATGCGAAAGGGCTCTGTGCGAGTGGGGTACGTGTATTACTGGGGTTCGTGGGTAGTTTCACACGCAAAAGGGCCCTGTGCGAGTGGGGTATGTGTATTACTGGGGTTCGCGGGAAGTTTTACATGCGAAAGGGCAACACCCGTGCGCGATACGTCACAGACACGCTTACGCGCTAAGGGCCTTTTCTCCAATTACATGCTGACGTGCAATTTTTTCACGTACCAAATCACTCCGTATCAAGCTGGCCACGCGAAAACACACTGAAGACCACACTCGTGCCCAGAAGGCCGAATTACTGCCCCCCAGAGCCCTGAGCATGCTCCCACCTGCAATCTGATGCTGCCTGACTGCCTGCTGCCCACATGACCTGCTATTTGGTGCCTGCACATCAGCCAGGGTTCCAGTTGCTGTGTCCACCCCTGCTGGAACAGAAGACTCCCGACTGGGATGCCATCGCTCCACAGCCCAGCCCCAGGACCTAGTTGCCCACTCACGCCTGCCTCAGGGGTCGCCATGTCGGGGCAAACACCATCTGAGACCACTGGCGACCCCCAGCCAGAGAGACAGAGGGCTACCAGCTTCAGTGTGATGGAAGTTGGTGTCCTGGTGGAGCATGTCCTGGGGCATTATGATGCCCTCTTCGGAACATCACGCGCCAACAAGGAAGGATGGGAGAGGATCTGGGACGACGTAGTGGTTGCCATCAATGTGGAGGGGGCGGCAACCCGCAACATCAAGCACGTCAAGAAGCGCTGGGAGGACTTCATGTCCAGGACCCTCCACAAGGCCCGGCACCTTGCGGAGGGGGGCCAGGTCAGCATGAGTGACATCCAGATGAGGGTCCTGGAACACGTATGCCCAGCGCTCCATGCCCAGATCCTTCATGGGAAGACCCGTCTGGAGTTGAGCGGTAAGTGGCCAAACATTTGTGTGCGAGACAGGGCATGTTGCAGTGTTCTGGTAGTCTGATACTTGCCTGTATGTGTGACATGGGCCATGTATGGATGTGTGTGTGCAGGGACATCTGCTGGTAGTCTGATACTTGCCTGTATGTGTGACATGGGTCATGTATGGATGTGTGTGTGCAGGGACATCATGGTCATGCATGTGAGACCAGTAATGTGCGTTCCAATGCTACATGGGGAGCTGTATGGCAAATGCACACATGAAAGCATACCAGTGTCTGTACTTGCACATGGTGGGGGTGTGAGGGATGGGTGCTGCTGTCATGTACATGTATCGTGCACATGTGTGTGTGTCTGAGAAGTGTGTCTGTGACTTTGATACGCCATGGATTCATGACACATGTCCGTGATGATGTGTAGATTCACTCATGCAGTGTGGTCACCGTTGTATGCACTGTGTCTATCCAATGTGACTGTGGTGTACAAGGCATGATGCATGACCCCCCGGTGATGTGTGTGCATGGGATCAGTGTGAGCCAAGATGCATGTGAGTTTGAAGGCAACATTTTGATTAATAGAGGCCCTTGTACATGGATGCTGATGTTGATTGCAGGCGCCATGCCTGTTTATGCATGTGTGTTGCGTGCATTCACCCATGTGTTGTGGAGGGACAGGATGGAAGTGACGTTAGACACTGCCACTCATGGGTTATTGCTTCCTGTCTAGGGGAATATTGTACTTTACCCTGATGCTTGTGTTCTATGTCTCCCTCTACGCAGTGCCAAGTGAAGAAGAGGGCGGAGACGGCGCTGTGGGGCCAAGCGGTGGGGATGCCTCCACTGGGTGGCGATGCAAGGCCCAGCCACCCTCCCAGGACTTGCCATCATCTGAGAGCGAGGGGGCTGGTGCCACGTCTGCCACTATGGCTGTGGCGGAAGGGCCGGGAGAGCCCCCACAGGGGCTTGCAACGGAGGAAGACGGTACAGAGACATCCAGGTTGGTGGTCTCCACAGAGGAGGAGGAGCCCGCTACTGAGCCTCACATGGGTCCTGGTGGGGGTAGTACCACTTGTGCAAGTGGTGCAGTCCAGGGTCAGGAGGCAACACAGGTCACGGTGGAGAGGCCTGTGCATGTCCCTGTCCTTGACCCTGTGACTGCACCACCATTCACCAGCAGGGAGGCCTCATCCCAGGCCCGTCCGCAGGTAGGGGAGAGTGCCATGTCATCTGCCTCTCCACTACCTGCGGATGAGGGTCCCATGAATGTATGGGCTCTGTCCTGATTGGTGTCGTATTGCGCACGCGTGACATTCGTGATGACGTGCATTTTTCCTGGGCAGAGAACGCACGCCATCACGAAGAGAAGAGTCGCGACGTGGCACTGTTGGGAGGGGCCCTGGTTGGTGGGTTCCTACATGTGACGCACACTCTGGTGGACCTCTCCTCCTCTGTGGAGACTATGCGCCAGTCATTCTCCATGCCGTCTTCCGGCCCAGATTCCACCAGGGCCCCCTGTGGACCTAGCCTGACCAACACAGCCAGCTTGGTGGAGAACCCATCCCTGCTAGAGTTGGGAGTCGGCAGTCCAGCAGGGGTGGTCACCACAACTGGAGACCAGCTCGTGGAGGATGTGCAGGCATCATCGGACAGGACACATTGACAGCAGCAACAGCAGCAGCAGGAGCAGGCTCTAGGTGGGAGCAATGATGGCTCGGGGCCATCAACATCAGGGGGGCAGGCATCGGCCAGAGGGCAGGAGGACCCTGGAATGGATGTGTCTTCCGTGTGGCTGTCGTTGGGCCAGCGTATAGGTGCGGAGAGGTGGCGGGCGGAAGAGGCGCGGCTCATCATGGTCAGGGCGGAGTTCTCCATGCGTCGGGCGTTAATGCGGGCAGAGTGCCACGAGGCGACTCGCAGGGAGTTGGAACAGGCCATGAGTGCCTCCCTGCGAGTGCCTCCCTGGCCCGGGACACCAGAGAGTGAGCCGCAGGACTTGCCCGCCGCCATAGTATATAGTTAGATAGTGTTAAGTTTCCTTTCCTTTTTTTTATTTTGGTTGCGCTTGGACAATGCACCACGTTTTTGTATATAGTTTTTTATTAGGTAGTATTTTTGGTAGGTTTCATTTCATCAGTTGGGCTCATGGACCCTGGATTGTTCATCTGTACATTGTTCACCATTGGATTATTCTCATTTTTTTTTTATTTTCACCATGGAGCAATGGATTTCACTTTCTTTTTTCCCTTGGATTTGCTTTGTTGGACTGTGACTTTGGACACCATTTCTTTTGGATTTCTTTGGATTATGATTTCTTGTTTTTTATTCTTTTACGGACATGCAGCATTTCTTTAATTATTCCCATTGTTGTGTGTTTTGTTTTAATTACATTCATGTTGTGTTTAATACATTTTTTTCTTCATACTTCGATGTGTGGTATTATCTCATTGGTTTCATGCATGTCATGATATGGGTTTTCACATTCACTTGCACCCATTGTGTGTGTGTGTGTGACAGACGTGTTCATTTACATACTTGCCTTTGTGGTTGTATCATGTAATTGGCTTTTCTATGTGGGTGATGCAATACTTGGTTGGGTCTTTGGGCTGGGGAGGCTGGCCATAAGGGCCATGATTGAGGATTGTCATGACGTGGGGGCAGGGGGACATGAGTGGGACATGTGTGGGGGCCTGCTGGCAGGTGCCCCGCACTTCTGGGGTGTGGGGGTGCAGGGGAACATGAGTGGGGGCCTGCTGGCAGGTGACCCACACTGCTGGGGGGTGGGGTGCAGGGGGACATGAGTGGGGGCCTGCTGGCAGGTGCCCCACACTGCTGGGGGGTGGGGGTGCAGGGGGACATGAGTGGGGGCCTGCTGGCAGGTGCCCCGCACTGCTGGGGGTTGGGGTGCAGGGGGACATGCGCGGGACATGAGTGGGGGCCTGCTGGCAGGTGCCCTGCACTGCTGGGGGTTGGGAGTGCAGGGGTACATGAGTGGGACATGAGTGGGGGCCGGCTGGCAAGTGCCCTGCACTGCTGGGGGGTGGGGGTGCAGGGGGACATGAGTGGGGGCCTGCTGGAAGGTACCCTGCACTGCTGGGTGCTGGGAGTGCAGGGGGACATGAGTGGGGGCCTGCTGGCAGGTACCCCACACTGCTGGAGGGTGGGGGTGCAGGGGGACATGAGTGGGGGCCTTCTGGCAGGTGCCCAGCACTGCTGGGGGGTGGGGGTGAGGGAGACATGAGTTTGTGATCAGTAGTGCAAGCTGACATGTGGCTTGGCTGGAGGGCATGCCCATGGTGGATGGGCTGCCTGTGGGACATGACCAGGGGTGCAGGTAGTCCCCTGTGGTGTGGGCTGCCTGCAGGGGCCGTGGAGGGTGGAGAGGGAACATCTGGGAGGACCCACACTGCCAATTCATGTGTAGGACTCCCCACGCACCCCCGAAATACACGTACCCTGCTCATATCGCGTGTGAGACTTCCCGCGAACCCCAGTAATACCCGTACCCCACTCGCACAGGCCCTTTCGCATGTGAAACTTCCCCCGCAACCCTGAAATACACATACCCTGCTCATATCGCGTGTGAGACTTCACACAAACCCCAGTAATATACGTACCCCACTCGCACATGCCCTTTTGTGTGTGAAACTTCCCGTGAACCCCAGTAATACACGTAACACACTCGCACAGGGCCAATCGCGTGTGAAACTTCTTGCGAACCCCAGTAATACACGTACCCCACTCGCACAGGGCCAATCGCGTGTGAAACTTCCTGCGAACCCCAGTAATACACGTAACACACTCGCACAGGGCCAATCGCGTGTGAAAGTTCCCGCGAACCCCAGTAATACACATAACACACTCGCACAGGGCCAATCGCGTGTGAAACTTCCTGCAAAGTTACGTGTATTACTGGGGTTCCCCAGTAATACACGTAACACACTCGCACAGGGCCAATCGCGTGTGAAACTTCCTGCGAACCCCAGTAATACACGTACCCCACTCGCACAGGGCCAATTGCGTGTGAAACTTCCCGCAAACCCCAGTAATACACGTACCCCACTCGCACATGCCCTTTCACGTGTGAAACTTCCCTCGCACCCCCAAAATACACGTACCCTGCTCATATCGCGTGTGAGACTTCCCGCGAACCCCAGTAATACACGTTCCCTGCTTGCCATGCTGGTACAGGGTTAGCGCAACCCTTTGCGCTGGATTTGGGATTTTGATGGCTTTTCCCTGCGCAAGGGGCGTTCTTGGGGGTGTAACTGGCACTGCTGCAGGATCGCTGCACCACTGTGCGCCACGGCTGGTTTTTTAAAATCCATGAATACGCTGTGCACGGAAATGGATTTTAGCGCACGCGGCTGGTGCAGAGATTCGCACACGCACACTGTGCGCCAGCCGCGTGCGCCACTTGTGCGCTAAATTCTATGAATTACCCCCATAATGACAAAACTTGACATAACGATTTCATTCATAGACCAAGGGATAGTATGTTCCACTACAGGAATACACTATTTAAACTTGGGCGAGTTTGTACTGGCACTCACAGGAAGAGTGGCTCTGCAAAGTGTTTCAGTGGAGCCAGAGGTTTTCCTTTATGAGGTGAACATATTAGTTACATGGCTAACTGGCTTAGTGGAGAAGATGGTGAGAATACCTGATTAATCCTTGTTTAGACTACAGATACCTATGGACGAAAAAAAAGGGGGACAGACTATCCCTATAGAATTAAAGACAGCCATAGTACGAAAGGAAATAGCAATGCTCGAAGGAATGGACAATGAGAGTAGACCATGGAGAACAGTTATAGCTCTTCAAGAAGGGTGTGGGTTGACTGACATCACTGATGACAACATATTTATAGAGGACTTAACAGAGGATGAAGTGGTGTTTTTGAAGAGCATCCCATACAGGATAAAAATAGAGAAAAGGGGAAATACCCGGCGCCCAGCATATTTTCAAGACAACTTGGAGAGAGCGCCAAGTGTCCTGTAGACCACAGGCCCTCATGACATGGGTATATTGAAAGGAATAGGGGAACAAAATAAAGGTACACACATGTAAGGGATTATACATTTGTAAAAAATGACAGCTTTTTGTTACAGTTAGACTAATTAATGTAAGATATTCATAAAAAGTTAAAGCTAAAAGCGCTGAAGTAAGAATTTCAACACTAAAAAGATTGACATTGATTCAGGAAGAGAAATAAATAAATAATGAATGAATTAATGAATGGACATAAAAGTAGCAAAAAACACAAGTTGACAAAAGGTGTAAATAAAGGAACAAAGAGTAGCATTGTGAGACAAGGGTGATGGAGGAAGGTCTGCATAAAATATCCAAATTTGCAAACAATGAGCACAATGGATGGTGCTTGTTTCAATAGATCAGTGTAAAATATTTGATGGAAATAAAATGTGATTAATGAAAGGCAAATAGATATGGCTGGCCAAGATTGATCTTACCATATGAGAGAACTTTTAGTAGAACAGCACAAAAGAACACACAAGAGTAAGTAATAAGAACATTGTTTATGCTTATATGAAGATGTTGATTTATGTTTTACAGATGAATGATATTGGCACTTTTTGAGAGCAGAATGATGTGTATATGGCCTTAGTGGAGTATAGCAATATAATAATAAGAAAACATGATGACAAAAGTACTAGCGGACAAGTAGAGAATGAAAAGGTAATAACAAGTTGACACAGTAAGTGTGTGAGCAAACCTTATACAAAAGGCAGTAAGAGATACAGTCCTTTTGAATAGGTAGCATTTTTCCAAGAAAACAGGTGTGAGCATAGAATAGCATCTATATGCAAGTATGGCCACATTTAATGTTGAGAATTAAGAAGACTTTGGATAGAAGGTGGAGTAACCTTTTTGTAAATCTAGTGATACGGACATGCCAAATGTGAGCATTTGGCAAATGCATGACGTATTAAGGATAGGCAAAACAATGTATTTCTATATGCCACACTCCCCTGCAAATAATAGAATCAGTGCTGGGGGCCAAATAAAAGAGCTAGGCAAGATTAGTGTAGGAAGGGCAACGAAAAATGTTAATTATGTCTCAACAGAGTAAATACAGCAAAGAAAGAAGAGACCGCAGTCCCACGCCATCAGGAGGAGGACTTCAAAAGTACAGAGAACATTTTCAGCATAGCATAAAAGACCAAATTGTAGCAAAACGATTGCCAACAATCAAAAGAATAGAAAGGGCATTGAAATAAGAGGTTTGAGCAACGACTGTTGGTGCTTGCTCATATTTCTTGTTTTAAAATGCTAAACGTGTCAATTTAAGCCAAGGTAAAGGTTTAGTTAATGATCTGGTAAGTATTGGCAGTCAATTGAGACTTGTCATTATGAGGGATACTCCTCTCGTGCACATATGCAAGACACTGACAAAACACATGCCCAAGCTCAAATAGTACAGTGCAAAATGGGTAAAGGGCGCATCAGATTAAATGTTCATGCCGTGGCCTCAAGGGGGATCATTTTCAAAAGTGGTATTGCAACATGACAACGTACTTGCACACCACGCACACAGGGAAGAAATTAGCGAAAAGATTATTGATTTTAGGAATTTGGAAGTTGTATCAAGAAGAAAAGGAAGATCCGCCACCTGACGAGTGGATGCTTAATCAGCATAAGGAGATGGTGTCAAGCCCTGAGCTCCCCTTACCATGTCTGAAGCAAATAGTGTTGCTACAGAAGATATAGAAGTGTATCCTTTAAAGGAATTAAGAGCAAGCGACGGGGTATAGTAATCCAATATATGAACCCCTAGCTTACAGTAGGTACGATAGTCTGTAACCGAATAAAAGACAGGAAGAGATTTTTTAGTTTATACAAGACAGGGAAGAAAAAATTGAGCAGTTGAATTTGTCGCCAGAAATAGAAAGGGAGAATAAGAGATGGAAATGAGAAAAGGATAAGGCTGGCAAGGTAGCATGCATGCAAAACAAATGGATGGAAGGACAGATACTACTCAAGATAGATGGGAAAAATATCAAGGAAGTTAGCAAAGAGAAGATAAGGACAAACTAGAATCGAAGGATAAGGAACCAGAGAAGAGTTTAAAAGAAGATGAGAAGGCAAGGAAAAGTATGGGGTAACGAAAACAGATATATTAGGAGGAGCAAGAGAAAATTGAAGATTGGGCAGAAGAACAAAGAAAATATGACAATAGACAAAGAATGATAGAATAAAGAGATAGAAAGGAAAGAAAGAGAGAGAGGGAAGGAAGAAGCACAAAGATAACAGAGACAAAGGAAAGAAGACTAAAGAAGGGAAGGAGTAAGGAGAGTAGAATGAATGCAAGAGGAAGAAAGAGTTAGAAGGGAAGCAAGAAATATGATGGGACAGAGTGGAAGAAAATAAAGAAAGTAATGCGACCAGCATCTAGAGTAGCGCTAGAAGAAGAAAGAGATGATGCAAAAAGTGTTGGAGAAAGGATTGGTAGGGTCTATCAACAATTAAGATGACATAGCAAGCATGAAACTCGAGGGAACGATGACTGATCCTCAGTATTTCAATCACAAAGTGAGGAGGGAAACCTCTTCAATGATGAACGTCAGGCATTGTCTTTGAGCAGACTGAACTTGGACAAGGATGAGGGGGATGATAGTTACACTAGTTGGTGCATAGACATATCCAAAGAAGAAAGAGAGTCCGGTCTTGGGGCAGAAGGAGGGAGCGTGTGCGCCTCTAAAGGAAGCCAGCAAATGGATAAGGAAGTGATATGGTCAGACCTAGAACGCCTAAAGCTAGAACGCCCGATCCTATAGTATATCCTGAGACTTGCCGAGGCTGATCGTATAGTGAGAAGGGAGATTCGCCACCATATGTCACTAGGTTAAGGTCATTACTGACAAGGATACAGACAGAGACAATCATCCCTGCCATAGATAGACTAATAGTGGGATCGGACTAAGGGATGGGGTTCACACAATTCCCCTTGTTAAAGAAAGGGGGGACAAGGCCACAATACATTCCATGGCCCTAAATGGACAAGGATAACTTAAAATGCAAGCTCCCTAGTTTGACTACGGGGGCTGATAAATGGATATATGTATTCGAGAAAATGACATGAGGAAATACGCTGGCCATAGGGGACATAAAAGGTCTTCTGGCAGCCATTGTTGGAGAAAGGGCTGATGACGTATGGTGGAGAGCGGGATATTCAAGTGTGGCTGCACAAAACAGAGTGCATGATGGAGCACCATCTAATAAATGTAGAACAGACATTTGGAGGGCTCTCAGGGTACAGTATCCTGAAAAATCAGATATGGTTGCAATGTTGACATGTAAAATCAAAGAAGATGAAGACCATACTGCTTATATTCAAGATATTCAGGAGAAGTGGCAACTTGAAACTTTGAGCCATGGGAAAAGACAGTGGCATTATTTTACCACATGTTATGTCATGGGTTGTCTGAGCCAGTACAGAGACAGATGACAAAACAAGTGGGGATGGAAACGAAGCCATGGTCTGGGATACAGTTCACAATAGTGCACCATTGTCAGTTATTACAAGAGAAACTCAAGAAGAAAGATGAGAATATGAAGATCGAGGAAGCCAAGTTTGTTCAGAAACATTTTTCCAATTTTGCCATAGAAGGGGCAGTACTGAAAAGCAGAGATGGACCAAGATGGGTATGTGTTTATGCCACAAGGCAGAGGTATGGGTTATAGGGGAAGAGGAGGCGGATTTCAGAATAACCAAGGTGGGTTTAACAACACACAGAATGAGAACCAGAATGCTCAGGGAGGATATAACCAAAGAGGGATTAACAGAAGGGTTCCCCCAATATGTGGGAATTGTGGAATAATAGGACATATTGTGCACGCATGTGAGTGCTGAAGGAATGTACAAAATGGCCAGTTTTCTAGAGGGGGACAGTTTATGCTCTGCCATTGTTAGGGAGAATTCTCTGTTTAGGCCGAATTTCCCTACCTAGTGAGTCCCCCAGCAGCTTTGCTGGATTTCTGGGGTTCTTTTTTTTTCTCCTGCCAAGAGTGAGACTCTTTTTCCCTCACTCTTGGACATGTTGAACTGTGTTATCTTGGACAAACCTTGTGTTGAATGGGCTATGGGGTCTTTTACTCCATAGGGCCGCATGTATTTTTGTGATGTGGGTTACACAGCACCCTCTGTGCCGTGACCCAGGGGTGTCCTAGGGACTCCCCAACATAGACTCCATACCCTGGGACTGACTACTGTCTCCCAGGGCATGTAAAGTCACAAAAGACTTTGCTAGTCTTGAATCCTGAACAGAACCAGTACAAACCATCATATTGTGGACGTACTGGCTGGGGCAATTCGATTGCCCCAGGGTCTGTTAGTCGAGGGGGCACGTCTCCGTCCCCCCTGATCGAGTTTTGGCTGGTGGCAGTGGAAACTACGTTTTATATTCAACCGCGAATATTTTCCTATGGGATTTCCCATTGTTTTAGGCTAACACATTTAATTATTTATTTACGGTAGCCTTAAACATACCGCCGGTTTATATATTTATTTTTATAACTCCGGTTGGGACTTTTTGCCAAAACTTGATTCTAAAATGGCGTTGGTGTTCGCCTCTGTAACTCTGACCCAAAGTGGAGCCCTTTGTTCCACTTTTGGCGGGCTTCTCCACAGAAGCCCTCCAAAGTGGTGCCACTCTGTCTGGGGTACTTAGGAGGGGTGGAGGGGGATTTAGGCACCCTGGACTGAGTTACCTTGGTAACTCAAGTCGCACTCCGTCCTGATTGGCCCAAGTGGTGAGCCGGCCGGCTCCCCACTTAGCATGTTTGAGTGACAGCTAGGCTGGGTGAATGGGGGTTTGCTGCATAAAAGCAGGGCTTTGGGGACTGGGACTTCAGAAGTCGCCACAGGACCAAGAATCCGACGAGGGAAGAGCTGAGCCGACCTGCTTCGACGACACCACCCGGTGGAGCCCTGCTGAACCGTCTCACCACTTTTCCCGACGACCGAGGAGAACTCCTAACAGAGTGGCTCCTTCCCTTGACTGGTGGGGACAACCAGTTTTCGCCTTCTTTTCGCTTCCCGAGGTATCTCGTGGCCGCCTTGCCAGTGCCAAGCACCCCGGCAACCGGAACCCCACCACTTTTACCCCAACCACGAAAGTCGGTACAACCCTTTTACCGGAGGACTCCGCGGCTGGTTTCTTCCCGGGCAGTGCAACGACCTTCTTCTTCTGCTCTTCAGCGAGAACTTCTTCTCCCCTGACCGACGTCGAGCCTTGCTGCCACTGCCTGGAACAACTGCCACCGCTGGAGGATCCTTTCCACTTAAGGTACCGTGTTCCGCCTGGCTCCCCTTGCCACCGACTGTACGGGGTAGATTTAGCCCCCGGCTTTCGAACCTGGGAGTGCCTGGGACACCCTGGCTAAACTTTCTAAGCCACTCTAAACTCTTTTCTAACTCTTTGCAAGACTTTGAATCCCTAATAACAGTGTGATCTTGGGCACATTCTCGCTCCGGCTACTCTAAGAGTGGGCCCTGCCCAGTGACTTTTGCTCACCTGTGACTTTGTGCTTCTTTGAGCCTATTGCAAGTGTTCTGGACCTTAGAGTGGTGTGTTTAACCCATTTCTGCTTTTTCTCTCCCTTTCTTGGAAACTACTAGAGTGTCATCTAACGTTAAGCACTCACCTCTGTTTTAATTAAGTGGTGTTAACCTAGAGTTGTCTAGATAGGAGAAAGGATTGAATCTACTTTCGTTATAACTGTGTTTAGAGTGTTTTACTATATTTTGCTAGAGTGTTTTTAACTTATGTGTATTTTAAATAAATAACTATATACTTTTGAAACCAAGCTCTGGTCAGTGTTTGCTTGTGCTATTGTGTTTTGGTACATATTGTGTATACTTTGCATACTGCCTAACTCTTCTTGAGAGAGGTCTGACTGCTCAGCCACAGCTACCAGGTAAATCTGGGTGGTGCGGACTGCTACCAAAGGGGTTTACTGCTCTACCTGTAGTCTTAAATCTTTTGCAGTGTTCCCCAAGGGAACTGCACAGGTTTCTGCCTAACACTGGTGTACAGCGGTGGGATTTGTATTGAGTATACATTTTATTGTGCTTTAGATACCTTAGTGCAACTAACCACAAAGCTTAGCACTGAAAAAGTAAAACCTCTAACATGTCAGTTATAGAAAGCTATAGTCAAGAGTCCCTTGCAGCCAAAACTGCTGATTGTTTAAGAGTGCTCTGTAAACATAAGGATCTCCTGACTAAGGGCAAAAAAATGGAGTTGATTGAAAGATTGTTGGCTAACCAAAGTCTGGGTGATGGTTCAGAGGAACCTACCACTCCAGCAACTGTAGATGACAGTGTTGAAGTTAACATGGAGCAAAATGTTGATGATTCTGAGGAAGAGTCAGAAGAGGAGGGTGAGGCTGTTGCAACTGACCCCCCTAGGCCTCTGCCTGCTCTACCTGCTGTACCTACTGGACCTTTACCAGGTCCCACATTTAGTCCTCAGTACTTTGAACTGGAGAAAATGAAGCTAGAATTGGAGTATAAGAAACTTAATGCTCAAACTGACAAAGAACTAAGGCTAAGGGAAATGGAGCTCAAGTATGACTTAGAAATGAAGAAATTATCTGTTGAGAATGCTTCTCTCTCTGGCTCCTCTAGAAGTTCCAGTCCTAAAAGACCCCGGATGCCTAAAGAATTGGTTGGTATGTATGAGCCTAAGTTGGATGTGTTGGATTGGTTGTCTCTGTTTGAATATAATCATGGGCTCCAGAACATCACAGGAAATGACTTGCTCACCTGGTTGTTCTCTAGGCTCCCCCCTGTTGCAACTGATGTGGTAATGGAGATGGGGGAGGAGGATAGGAAGGACTATGAATGTGTGAAACTAGCTTTGATAGCTAGGTTTGGGAAGACCCCTTCCCAGTATCTTAAGAGGTTTAGGAACCTCAAAAAGCATGATGGTACCCCTTGGGCTACCTGGGTGAGTGAATGTTTGAAAAACTTAGAGGGATGGATTAAGGGTTACAAGGTGAACACTTATGAAGGTATGAAGAATTTGTTTATGTTGGAGACTATTTATGATGCCTGCTCTCCTGAGCTCAGACAACACTTGGCTGATTCCAAGGAATTAGATTCCCGGAAACTAGCTAGGGCTGCTGACTTGTGGGTTGCCAACAGGGCCACTCACAAGGATTCTGGGGTAACTCAGAAGAAGGATGGGGAGAAACAGCCTAAAACAGACTCCAAAGAGAATTCTAATAATTCCTATCCCAAAGAGGGCCCCAAACCACAAAATAACCAGGGTAAGCCACATGGGAAACCTAGTCAGGCTACTGTACCTTCTGGCCACAAGCCAGAAGGAGGTCAGAACAAGCCACCCTTCCAGAGAGCATTTGGACAATGCTATGTCTGTCAGGGTACTGACCATATCAAAGGAGATCCCAAGTGCAAGGGTAAACCTGCAGGGATCAGCACAGTCTCCTTAGCCTTCACTCCTGAGGATGAAGTACAGATGGCTAGTGCCCACTTTGAACTCTTTGCTGAAGAACCCCTGGGTCTTCAAGCAACTGTAAACTTAGAGCCTATGGGTCTGGTTAGTCCCCAGAATAGGGTTGTGTATAACTCCCTACCTGTTAACTCTAAGGTGTATTATGTGGACAGTGTTCTTGTCAATGGCCAGGATACTCCTGCCAGGAGAGACACTGGGGCCAGCAGAACAGTAGTGGATGAAAGCTTCTTTCAACCTGAGGATGTGGCCAAAGCACCCAAAGGTCCCACTAAGATGTCTGGAGGCCCTGTCCAAATGGTTCCTATTCTACCAGCCCTCATTCAATGTAACAACATGACAGTAAGGATCCCTGTCAGTGTTCAGGCTGAGGTACCTGGGAAGGTTCTGTTAGGGAATGACCTAAGAACTCTAGGAGTAGTGTCACATACCCCCAGGCCTCCCAGTATGGAGAAGCAGAACTTAACCAAATTGGCTAGACAGGCTACCTTGAAGGACCCTTCTAAGCCTGTGGGACCCTCTACTGAGAACCCCACTACAAGCCCTGGGGTTAGTAAGTTGACCTCTAACCCAGGCACATTTCCGGATAGTATGCTAGGAACATGGGAGCCCCAACCAAGCTCCATCATTGTTCCCCTAGTCTCAGAGTCTCTGACTCCCCCTGCTTCTGAGGAAGAGGTGGATAGACCAACTAGGCCCCTATCTGGACCTGAGAGAACTGGTAATTCTCAGTGCTGGTGGAAAACCAGAAAAGAAAAGTCTAAGGCCAAAAACCTTCAGACTGTTGGACCTTCTACTGAAGACCCCAACTCAACTCCTAATATTAGGGGGGAAACTCCTAAAATAGGTAAGGGTAGATCTAAGAGGAAGGGGAAGCAGGTACATTGCCTAACCCCAACCCCTCCAACCAAGAGGCCTAAGACCCAACCTGCTCCCACAAGAGAGGTGGTGAGGAACCTTGGAGGCCCCTCTAGATCTAAGGGAATCCTTTATAAGGACCCCTTGAAAAAGCCTAACATAGGTTCAGAAGTTGTACCAACTTCTGAGGGACTGGTCAACCAGATCCCCTATAACAAAAAGACTGATGTTCCTCAAAGGGTCTGTAGGTCCGTTAGCTTGCAAAAGAAAACCTTTGAGTTCTCCATTGAACATAGGTCAAGGTGTCACCATCAAAATGCTGATGGACTCTCTAGGATGTATATCATCGACTAGAGGTATGAGGTTCATCCAGGAGTGGATTAAATCCTCCTGTCCCTTAGTCTGGGGGGGGCGAGTGTTAGGGAGAATTCTCTGTTTAGGCCGAATTTCCCTACCTAGTGAGTCCCCCAGCAGCTTTGCTGGATTTCTGGGGTTCTTTTTTTTTCTCCTGCCAAGAGTGAGACTCTTTTTCCCTCACTCTTGGACATGTTGAACTGTGTTATCTTGGACAAACCTTGTGTTGAATGGGCTATGGGGTCTTTTACTCCATAGGGCCGCATGTATTTTTGTGATGTGGGTTACACAGCACCCTCTGTGCCGTGACCCAGGGGTGTCCTAGGGACTCCCCAACATAGACTCCATACCCTGGGACTGACTACTGTCTCCCAGGGCATGTAAAGTCACAAAAGACTTTGCTAGTCTTGAATCCTGAACAGAACCAGTACAAACCATCATATTGTGGACGTACTGGCTGGGGCAATTCGATTGCCCCAGGGTCTGTTAGTCGAGGGGGCACGTCTCCGTCCCCCCTGATCGAGTTTTGGCTGGTGGCAGTGGAAACTACGTTTTATATTCAACCGCGAATATTTTCCTATGGGATTTCCCATTGTTTTAGGCTAACACATTTAATTATTTATTTACGGTAGCCTTAAACATACCGCCGGTTTATATATTTATTTTTATAACTCCGGTTGGGACTTTTTGCCAAAACTTGATTCTAAAATGGCGTTGGTGTTCGCCTCTGTAACTCTGACCCAAAGTGGAGCCCTTTGTTCCACTTTTGGCGGGCTTCTCCACAGAAGCCCTCCAAAGTGGTGCCACTCTGTCTGGGGTACTTAGGAGGGGTGGAGGGGGATTTAGGCACCCTGGACTGAGTTACCTTGGTAACTCAAGTCGCACTCCGTCCTGATTGGCCCAAGTGGTGAGCCGGCCGGCTCACCACTTAGCATGTTTGAGTGACAGCTAGGCTGGGTGAATGGGGGTTTGCTGCATAAAAGCAGGGCTTTGGGGACTGGGACTTCAGAAGTCGCCACAGGACCAAGAATCCGACGAGGGAAGAGCTGAGCCGACCTGCTTCGACGACACCACCCGGTGGAGCCCTGCTGAACCGTCTCACCACTTTTCCCGACGACCGAGGAGAACTCCTAACAGAGTGGCTCCTTCCCTTGACTGGTGGGGACAACCAGTTTTCGCCTTCTTTTCGCTTCCCGAGGTATCTCGTGGCCGCCTTGCCAGTGCCAAGCACCCCGGCAACCGGAACCCCACCACTTTTACCCCAACCACGAAAGTCGGTACAACCCTTTTACCGGAGGACTCCGCGGCTGGTTTCTTCCCGGGCAGTGCAACGACCTTCTTCTTCTGCTCTTCAGCGAGAACTTCTTCTCCCCTGACCGACGTCGAGCCTTGCTGCCACTGCCTGGAACAACTGCCACCGCTGGAGGATCCTTTCCACTTAAGGTACCGTGTTCCGCCTGGCTCCCCTTGCCACCGACTGTACGGGGTAGATTTAGCCCCCGGCTTTCGAACCTGGGAGTGCCTGGGACACCCTGGCTAAACTTTCTAAGCCACTCTAAACTCTTTTCTAACTCTTTGCAAGACTTTGAATCCCTAATAACAGTGTGATCTTGGGCACATTCTCGCTCCGGCTACTCTAAGAGTGGGCCCTGCCCAGTGACTTTTGCTCACCTGTGACTTTGTGCTTCTTTGAGCCTATTGCAAGTGTTCTGGACCTTAGAGTGGTGTGTTTAACCCATTTCTGCTTTTTCTCTCCCTTTCTTGGAAACTACTAGAGTGTCATCTAACGTTAAGCACTCACCTCTGTTTTAATTAAGTGGTGTTAACCTAGAGTTGTCTAGATAGGAGAAAGGATTGAATCTACTTTCGTTATAACTGTGTTTAGAGTGTTTTACTATATTTTGCTAGAGTGTTTTTAACTTATGTGTATTTTAAATAAATAACTATATACTTTTGAAACCAAGCTCTGGTCAGTGTTTGCTTGTGCTATTGTGTTTTGGTACATATTGTGTATACTTTGCATACTGCCTAACTCTTCTTGAGAGAGGTCTGACTGCTCAGCCACAGCTACCAGGTAAATCTGGGTGGTGCGGACTGCTACCAAAGGGGTTTACTGCTCTACCTGTAGTCTTAAATCTTTTGCAGTGTTCCCCAAGGGAACTGCACAGGTTTCTGCCTAACAGCCATGCAGCATGCAGACTAGAGAAGGCTTTCCCCAAGATCACACATCTTATCAGGCACAAGCACCACAAATGCAGCATTTTCCATAGCAAGGACAGATACACATGAATACACCCCAGGTGCAGTCACAACAGACATCTAGGCAGACACAGCAGTACGCAAATACAGGACACATATTAACACCTAGAATAGGAGGTGTCACTGTGGTAGGAGGAAATCCTTTACAGCGACAGGGATGAGCTTCTACCCGCAATAGGATAGTGCACAGGGTGCCTTGATGTGTTCAGCACTATCTGTGGCACCAGACCCCCAAGAGGAACCAAGGGTCGATGTGACAATAGGAGGCGAATCATTTTCTTTTCTTGTGAACATTGGAGCAACTTGTTTGTGTATACGAGAGGGAAAGTATCCAATGTCAGGTATTGCCATGAATGCTCAAGGGTTCTCTGGAGCTACGAGTTTATTTATTTTTACTGATAAAATACTAGTCTCCATAGGAGAATGTGACATGTCCGTCCCTTTGTTATATTCATGAGAGACATCAGTTCACATTTTAGGAAGAGATTTAATGACGAAGCTTGATATGAGGATTTCATTTACTGATTAGGGAATAGTGTGCTCCACCCCAGGAATACACTATTTTAACGTGGTAGAGTTTATACTGGCAGTCACAGGGCAAGTGGCTCTGCAAGGCATTCCAGTATATCCAGAGATTTTTCTATGTGAAGTAAGCATTTTGTTGACATGGCTACCTGGCCTGGTAGGAAAGATTGTTAGGATATCTGATGAATTTTGATATAGACCACAAATACCTATGGATGAGGTTGGTGGACAGACTATTCCCATAGATTTGGAAGCAGCTATAGTACAACAAAAAGATGGCAATGCTCGAAGGGATAGACAATGAGGGTAGACCATGGAGAACAGTGATAGCTCTTGACGAGGGATGCAGACTGACTGACATAAATGATGATGATATGTTTAGGGAAGACTGAAGCAGTGACGAAGTGGTGTTCTTTATCAGCATCACATATTGGATAAGGATAGAAAAAAGGGAAGTCCCACAGAGAATGGTGATAATGCGGCCAAAACCAGCATTTTTTCAGGAGGATCTTTAAAAGTTGACAAGTGCCTTATGGACCGCAGGCCCCAATAACGTAGGTTTATTAAAGGGGATGGGGAGGTTAAAATAAAGTTTAAGCCAGGAACAATTTTACCTCGAGCAAAACAGTACCCCATGTCTGGAGAATCTGATGGAGGTATTTCAGACTTGTTCAGCACTGATGAATCAAGGGATTCTGGTGCCATCAGAATCATCATGTAATACCCCAGTGTGTCCGGTTCAAACATCTAAAGGGAAGTTGTGGAGATTTACCCAAAGATTTGAGACCTCTAAACCAGATTGTAGATGCTGAGTTTCCTTTTGTTCCTAATTTGGTGACAATATTGTTCAGTATCCCAGTAGAAGCTCTCAAAAGTGCAGTGATACAGTACGTAGATGACCTATTCATGTGTAGTAAAACAGAAGATGACTCTATCCAATTTATGAATATTTGAGCAGACAAAGGATATATGGTGTACAAGGGGAAGTTACAGTACTGTCAAGAAGAAGTGTTGTACATCGGTCAGTTAATTTTGCATGAAGGAAATAAAGTGACACGTGAGAAAGCTGAAGCAATCATGAAAAGATCAAAACCAAACACAGTGAGACAGATGCATCAGTTTCTGTGTTTGTGCAATTACGTTAGAGCTTTGGTGTTTGATTATAGCACGTACACAAGGCCACTTCTGCAAGCATTAAAGAAAGCACAGGTTGGTAAAACAGAACTAGAATGGACCAAAGAAATGGAGGAAGGATTTGAGGAATTGAAAAAGGGAATTTGCTCAGCCGTAGTTTTAGGGATTCCCAATTATGGCAAGAAATCGTATTTGTTTTCACACATGAATGGGTCAGTAATAACAGCAGTGCTTATACAAAAAAACACATTGGGGTACAATCCTTTGGCATATTACAGTGGGATTCTAGACCCAGTTAACAGAGGGAACTTCCCTTGTGAACAATCTTTGGCAGCCACCGCATTTGCAATTGAGAAGTCCACAAGTATTGTTATGAGCTGCTCTGTGACCCTTTATGTGGAGCATGCCTGGTTTGCCATTTTAGAGAAACCCACAAACACATTGACATCCCAAAGAGCTTCAGCTTATGAGGTAATGATTTCCAACCCAAAAATTAATATTGTAAGATGTAAAGATAGTGAACCCAGCCACGTTTATAGCTGAGCCAGTAGAAGAAGGTAATCATGTGCATGACTGTGCCAATTATATTGAATTTTACGATGATACCATGTGTGAAGGAGAATGCTTTAGCGGGAGGGTAGATTATTTCTCTTGATGGTTGTTCAAAAATTGATCAGACTAGTGGAGAAATGCATTCAGGCGCAGCAGTAGTAAAACACTGATTAAATGGGGAATTTGAGGTAGTGGCGAGTGCCAGGCTACTGTCTAGTTTTTCAGTGTAAGAAGCAGAATTTGTAGCATTTACTGTCGCACTCGACAAACACGAAGGGCAGGAAGTGATGGTGTACAGTGACTCTGCCTATGTGACATCACCCATACATGCAGATTTGTCACATTGGAAGAGGAGGGCCTATCTCCGCGCAGATGGCACTCCAGTGCAACATGCATCCTTATTGGATAGACTCATTAAAGCACTACAACTCCCAGTCGCTATAGTGGTTGTAAAATGCACAGCACATGCTAAACGAAGAGATTTGATCTCTTGCGGGTACTAAGCCACAGACGTAGAAGCCAAAAGGGTTGCATATTCTCCAGAAATGTTGAGTTTTGATAGTGAGAATTTTAAAGAGAATGTTAGTTCAAGAGGGGTTTAATAAGTTATCAATAACCCAATTAATAGAGATTCAAGGAAGCGCACCGCAGGAAGAGCAAGAACTATGGAAATGAAGGTGCTGTTCTTTACCCCCATGGAAACATTATGGTGACAGGACAGAACTGGAAAGCCAGTGATGCCGGTAACTTTATTAAAAGTCATATTCAAACAGCTGCATTATCCTGTACATGCAACTAGAGAAAGTCTTGCTTCCAATATTGCAGAAGACTGGTTCATTCCTAATTTGTTGAAACATGTTGACTGTTTATGGTCACCCACCATCCTTCTTGTCCTTTCCTCTTTTTTCCCCTGATGAGATTTCTAGACAAGTCTGATCTATGAAAGCCTTGTCTAAACAGGTTCGTCCCTGTTCTTATAAAACCGTCAAGGACCACATTAACTCCCTCGCTCTGCACTTGCTGATTTTTGCAACCATTCCTTTGCCTCGGGATCCTTCCCCTCTCCTCTTAAGCACTCCCTTGTGCATCCTCTTCTCAAGAAACCCACAGATGATTTATCTTGTCCTGCTAACTATCGCCCAATTACCATTATTCCCTTTCTGGGCAAACTGCTGGAAAAGTTGGCCATCCCTCAGCTTAACTTCACTCCAATTCTGTTGGCTTCAGAGCTGCCAGAAGCATGGAAACTGCTCTCCTGAACATCCGTGAAGATCTGCTCTCCAACCTTGACTCTAACATTCCCTCTGTCCTCATCCTCCTTGATCTCTACTCTGCCTTCGACACAGTCACCCATACCATCCTGCTCAACCGTCTCTGTGATAACCTGGGTATCACTGATCAGGCTCTGGCCTGGTTGACCTCTTTCCACTCTGATTGACCTTCCCAGGTCCAACTTGGGTCCTTCCTATCATCTATCTTCCTCTCTACCTGTGGTGTTCCCCAGGGGTCTAACCTCCTGCCCTGGCTTTTCAACCAATTCCTGGCAACTCTCGCCCACTGCATTGCCACTTTCTGCTCAAATTTCCAGTCCTACGCTGATGATGCTCAACTCATTTTCAGGCTGCCCTCGACCACCTCCTCTTCCTCTCTCATCTCTGATAGCCTAACTGCCATTCAAGATTGGTGTGCCACCAATGATCTTTGTCTGAATGCCAGCAAGAAGGAGATCCTTCTCATCGTCACACCTCCACCATCCTTTCCCCTCACTCTTCGGCCGGCCTCCCTTGGCTCTCCTCCTTCCCCCACCTGTAGGTTAAAAGCCTCAGGGTCATCTTTGACTCCACACTTTCCTTCTCTGCCCACATCTCTGCTGTCTCTTAAAAGTCAAACTTCCTACTGCACCTCCTCAGAAGTACTCTTCCATTCCTCTCCTTCCCCCAGAAGCTCATGGTCGCCCAAGCTCTGGTTCTCTCTAGGTTTGAGTATTGTAACAGCCTCTTTCTAAAAGTTCCTGCCTCTACTCTCCGCCCTCTGCAACTAATCCAGAACAGGACTGCAAGACTTGTCCTTGGCCTCAAGTCTTGGGATGGCATCTCTCCAGCTCTGAAATCTCTCCATTGGCTCCCAGTGGATGCAAGGATTAAATTCAAAACCCTCAGCATTGTCCACAAAGCTTTCTGGGGCCTGGGCCCAAAATACCTTCAGCTATCCCTCCGCAAATACCTCCCCTCTCATGTTCTTTGCTCCTTTACATCTAACTCCCTCATAGTCAGTCGTATTTCAAAGAAACAAGCCGGGGGTAGATCTCTGTCCTCAGCTGGGTCCTCCCTCTGGAACAGGCTTCCTGTCACTCTGAAACTTGAGGAGAACCATCTCCAGTTCTGGAAGCACCTCAAGACCTTCCTCTTTGCTTCTGCCTTCGCTCCGCCTCTCCCTGCTGATCTGTTTTCTCTTGGCACCGTGCACCTGGCCACCCTCTGTCCCCCGGGCCCAGGTACCTGCTCACCCTGCCACCCGCCCTCACTGCCTCTGGGCCAACCCTTGCACTGGGTCTGTATCTGTACCCATACAGCCCCCTTCTTTTTTTTCTTCCTGCACTTATCAGGCCTACCCTGTCTGCATCATTAAACCCAGCACTTGCCAATTGCTGCTGCACTACCACAGTCTGTTGCCTTTATTATTTATTAATTAATTATTATTTATCTTTTTCTCCTTTGCTCCGCACTTTCCACTTCTCCACCCTTCCATGCACTTTTCCACTTCCCCTCTCCCATGTACTTGCGCGTTTTCAATGTTACTGGGCCTAATAAGAACGTTGTTTTGTTCTCCCATGTTCCCCACCCTTGTCTTGTCACGCTCTGAAACACTTGTGTACGAGCGCGATAGAAATAAAATATCATATCATATAAATTGCATTGTGTGTCAACATTTTACTGCAGGGCATACACTGAGAACAATTAGAGGAGTAATATTTTGACCGAATGGTCTGTTTTAGCATTTACATATCGACTATGTATCTATTAGTGGTGGTGGTGTGTCATTTCTCTCGGAGAATTGAAGCAGGTCCATGTCCACACCCTGATGCCACTTACGCAGCAAAGTTGTTAGTGTGCAAAGTATTCCCGGGGTGGGGTGTGTGTGTAAAATTCTAAGATCCAATAATGGGCCACATTTTGTCAATGATTTATTCAAACAAATAGGGCTTTTATTGAGTATAGAACACAAGTTTTCTTCTGCATATCACCCACAAGCGAACAGGATATGCGAGAGACTCAACAGCCTCCCCAAAAGGAGGATTGCCAAGATTATATTGACTTTTAAGATGGAATGGTTGTATTGCCTACCTCTGTTCTTATATGTCCTACAGAATCGGCCAGGTTCAGACCACTGCCTCACCCACATGAGCTAGTAAAACGGCATCGAATGTGAACACCCCGTACGCCACTGTCTAGGGTTACGAGTGATGCCCAGAGTGTAGCCAAACCTTTAGGAGATGAGGTGCATGATTATTTGACATGTATGACTACCAGTATTTCTTTAATTTCAGATCAGGTCAATCATCGGGGGATGGTCTAAGAACATGGAAGAAGATAATTTGGCAACATATCCAAGTGAACTTTTACCAGCACCTAAATTGTATGTTGGGAACCTGATCCTAGTTAGAAATGTCACCCATAAGTGGCATGAGCCTCCCTTTAATGGTCCATTCTGTGTTGAGGAAGTGTCCCCTTGCACTGTCAAAATATCAGGAAGACAAGCTTGGTTGGATTTGAATGATGTGAAGGTTTATGAAGGTCAGACCCTCCTTCCCTCAGTTGCTGATCCAAAAGCAAGACAAGAAGAAGAATTTCTGCTTCTGCAGACTCAATCAATGACTAAGAAGAAGGACAATAAAGCAACGAGTGATTAACACATACTGTATTTGGACTGGAATTCAATAGACACTCCTTATATATATTTTAGAAGGATGTGCAAGGACTTGCAGAGAAATTACGGAGATGGAAATTAACTTTAAAAAATATATTGAACAGTGCCTAATGCATCAGAGTCATGCCTAAATGTCAGTTCTTGATCAGAAATTCGAAAAGAGACCAATATTCAGATTCATTTCATGGAGAATATTGGTTTTAAAGTGATGAAAACACATCATACCTGTCAATAGTGAAGTTCATCTACTTGTGGTTGCTGTCTTTGTGTTCATACTTCAATCTTACCCTGCTCTTATCAGAAGAGAAGTTAATATTCACACTTTCTTACAGGATCCTAAAAACAGTCCAGTAATAAGACTTCTAATTTTTATAATTGAACAAATTGTACAGTTGCAAATGTAAAGGAACTAGATGATTGCATTAAAAATGATTAATGAATAAGATGGCATGATCATAGAGAGAGAACAAGTTCAGCAAGCAGTAGGATGGTACGAGAAATGGTTGCCCGTATTTTTATGCATGATATATATTTGCATGGTTGTTCTTGTTGTCTTTTTGTTTCTTATTTTTCATAGTCCCTATCATATTAATGCTTCTACTGAAGAAAGAGTTCCTATGGTTCTTCCCACTATGATTACGAATGATGACAAATTCCTTGACCTCAATGAGTATGTTAGGTGACATAATGGAGATGCAGAGGAAGATAATGAAGGGATAAATAGCTATCTAGAGAAATCAGCTCACCTGGGGAATAACATGTGGTATCAACACATGAAAAGGTGGAGGAAAGAGCATCTGATGAAAGTTTCTATGTCTGCTCTCTCATCCCCTATGCCATGAATACAGTAAGGACTTTCATTTCGAAGGAGGTTTCAGCACACAATACGAAGTACCTCAGTCATCTTTCAGCGTGTACTACTCAAGGACAGTTCCAAGGAAGTTGGGAGACCTTGCGAAGGAGAACAAAATGGTTGTTTCCATACCAGGATGACTATATCAATACCCTACAATTGGAGAAGGAGCCTGGATGGAAGAGCAAGATGCTTGTGTATCCTACCGCAGGACAGAATGAGGTGATCATTGAAGAAATTAAGATAATTAATTGTCCTGATGTGACAGAAATAGTGGAATTGCCTGGATGTTGGGGACAAACTCAACTATAGATCTATGGATGAGTGCACACCAAGAAGGGATCGCAAGAAGGAATCATGTCCTGTGCAGTTCATCTTCTGAAAACAGATTACGTACAAGAAGTGCTGAAAGTGAATGATGGATGCTTAAAGTCATAGGCCAAGCACTCCAAATTCATGACATGGGTAGAAGATGAATCAGGCCCAGGAGTTGTAATACCGTTGGTAAATGCAACACTATGCTTCCGAGGACATGGAAAGAACCATGTGGCATATAACAAGGAATACAAGACCACAATTGACATCCCTAGAATGGGAGAAGGTACATCCAGCCTTATGGATAAATATTGGGCTTGTGGATCTAGAGCCTATATGAAGTTGCCCAAGGATTGGGGCGGAGAATGTTCCTTGGTGCTCATTCATGTACCAGCATTAGTGATTCCCCAGAGCGACTTAAACATTGGTGAATTTCAAAAGGTGTATGACCATTTGAAGAAAAAAACACTTGAACTCATACGGATGAATAGAGAACATTACTTTTCAGCAAAATCAATAACACAGTATGAAACTATTCCTGAAGAGCACAAGTTGTTCAGTAAGAATGCTATGATAATGACAGTTATATTCATGCCTGGAATTGAGACAGTAGCGAATGCCAAATGGTTGAAAATTACCAGATGGGGGCTTCTACAGACAATCAACGCTGCCATAAAGGGATGCAATGCCATTAAGAAAGATCTGAGAGCCATACGATTGATGGCCCTCCAGAATAGGTATGTCCTTGATATGATCACAGCGATGGGAGGAGGAGTTTGTGCCAAAATCAGGCCATCATGTTGCACATTTATACCTTCTCACAATGGCCAGAATGGCAGCTTGACAGAGGCCAAAACAATGTTGACAGACCTGCAAACCAAGATGGAAGACGAGACAGATGACATTGAAGATGACAGTTGGTTTGCCTCCTTGGTTTCATGAACTCCTCAGTGGTTGGCAAATCTATTCAAGTTTCTATTAGTAATATTGGTGTTGGTGATGTTTGGATTCTGTATAGTCAGGATGGTGATCGCCCAAAGCAAGAAAATGGCAAAGAATGTAGTGGTAATGAAAGTCATGATTGCTGTCAGAAATGAACCAAATGCCAAGGCACTGACTGATGATGCTTTTAGCATCATAGCACCTGAAGGAATGAAGCTTCTGTATCCAAAGAATCATAAGAAATATGTGGGACGATGGGTCTATTGTACCCTGAATGGACAGTGTAACTACATGACCTGGAGTGTAGATGAACATGTCAAATCAGCAGGCACCCTGAGGGGGGTATTGAAAATATGGACGCTGAAGAAACACTTCTTCAAGAGAAAATACCAAGATGTAGAAAAACTTGAGGAGGCTGTTAAGGACTCCACCAGAGGGGGGAATGTAGAGGAGCAGCTACATGCCTCTGCAGGAAACACTGGCCCCCTTCCTCCCATATGTTGGAGACCTGAGATTGTGCCGTGTTTGACACCAGCAGTTGTGCCAATACCGCAGCATGTGTTTGAAAGAAGATGTCCGTTGAGACAACCTTACCGAATGTATCTCTGAAGTGATGACAATCTAAGGGCGGAAATCCCTGAAGAAAAGTGAAAAAGAGCAAAGAAAGAAGCTAATGACATCACAAGAGACATGCACAACGTCCCGAGATACTGGCTGAACAGAATGTATGGATCCCACAGAAACGAATGACAAAGTAAAGAAGCTAGTGAACTTTTAAATAAGAAGATTACACATGCCCAAAGTGCTACAGATAATCAATCGTTTCATAATTGTACAGACGCTGCATGGCAAGGTAGACTAAGTCATCATAGAAGGTGGCTGTACATAGTAAATCGATTGCACGTGAAGCTGCCATTGTATAGAAGCTGGACATTGGTATCATGAATTTAGTAAGCCAAGACCCATGACGAGGGAAGGGGAAAAACTGTGTCACAGCAAGAATGAACAGAATTGTGGAGCTGCAGGAAAGGTTGTCTGGCCTGGAGTCAAGACTGAAGCAGCCAAGGTCAGCTATCTATTCTGGAAAGGAGCAAACGTGTGAATGATGAATCATCCCTTGTTAAGGTGCAAAGAAAGACCACTAACAGTATCAAGTTTTATTCATTTAGAGCATTTAAAACCTGCTAAATGGACAAAATTGTAGTTTCCTGTCACGTGGGCCAAGGATAAAATTAGAGTCCAAACCTGGAGTCCCAGAACTCGATAGGGAGTGATTTTACTCCCATGTATTATAAAGACAAGGATAGTGCAAATACAATCTTTGTGGCAGAAGGCATGGATGATGATAGCAGTGAGACTGCGCTACTTGACCTCCAGACAAGAATGCTGAACATCCTGGAAAAGGGCAAACCGGTATGCTGATACTTTTAGATTTATCAGCAGCTTTTGATCTATTAGATCATCATAAACTCCAGGAAGCATTGGATACATCAGGAAATTGCTCTCAGGAGGCTATAGACTGGATTCTCTCCGTCCTTACAGACCATAGCTCCAAAATACATTGGGGAGGGAAATTCTCTAATTCTATATGTATAAACTGTGCTGTGCCCCAAGGGGTCAGCTTATCCCCCCTTCTCTTCAATCTTTACCTCTGCTGCCTATGAACCCTCCTTAACAACTTTGGGGTGCTATTCACCAACTTTTCAGATGATAACCAGCTGATCGTAGAGCTAGACGGATGCCATAGCACAGATAGCTTTAAAGTTGCTACCATCTACAATGTAATCAAGGCATGGATTTAAGCTAGTTGGCTCTGCATAAACAACAGCAAAACAGAGTTCATGATTTTTGTATCCACCCAGGCCAAAGAAAAACTTAGCTCGGACTACGCCCAGTTGAGTGTAAAAAACTTCAATATCTCGACCTCTGACAAAGTGAAAACATAGGGGGTGTACTTAGAACCCTCCCTCGAAGTGAATGCTCATGTAGTTTATCTAAAAAAGAACTGCAGGTATTACCAAAGGCTACTTATTCACATTTGACATTTCTTAAATGAAGAAAATAGTACCACCATTGCCAGAGCTATCATTCTCTCAAGACTGGACTATGGAAATGCCTTGCTACTGGGAGCAAGTAAGGGCTGCACAGACCAGTGCCAGGCCATCCAAAATGACGAGGTGTGAACCATTAAAAAGAAATCTAGAAGTGACCACGTGACAGAAGACCGACAATCTATTAATTGGCTAGCTGTGATGATCGTATTCCATTCAAAGCAGTCTCAATCGTTCATCACATCCTTTATGGCTCTGCCCCTGCATACTCTAATCTCAAGCACACTTAGGACATGTGATGATGTTGTAATTTACCAAATATCAAGATTAACAATATGAAATGAATATTGCATATAATTTCCCTCTTATTTTAATACAAAAAAATATATACTGAAAACAAAATTGCGTGCATTGAAGTTTGCAAATTTATTTCCTTAGAAATCACTGAGTTGGACCTTGTATGATATGATTATGCCCCAATTTTAACACATTAAGTTTTGATTGTCTGTGGACAATACCCAGAGTGTGCGTGGGAAACGAGTGTTCCACAGATCATGGAAACCGTTTCCTTATTTAATTGAGTCATGACATACGTAACCTATTCATTTTAGTGTGAGGCTAGTGTATGAGATATTTACCTTCAATTATTCAACCTGTTAATGTGTTCTTTGTATGTTTGTTGAACTGTGTGTACCATTGGATGCACTGTGAATGTATTTTGCTAGTGTGTTATTGGCAACCAGTGCACCTGGTGATGGAAACTTGCATATTTCTGTCTGCTAGTAGAAAACAGAACTCAATTGTTGCTTAATTAAGCTGGAAGTATGGGAAAGTCCTATGTGTAGAGTTTCAGCTATCCTCCCTTTTTTTCTCAGTCATCGCACTTTTATTTGCCTGGACACCAGCATGACCCAATAGAAATCCCTATTAAGCTATTTCCACTGAAATTATGTGCTTTGTAACCATGTGCTGTGTGAGGCCTTGCCAAGGGGAAAACTGTTCTTCTCTTGCCATTTATAATGTTTCTTCATAGGTGTACACTACCTAACTGGGCATACAGCCATTCACTGCATTCCCTTTCTGTGCATTCAGCAACCTAACCCTCCCTATATTATAACACACTAGCTCCCACCAGTGTAAAAAACAAACTCTATCCAGCTTCTGTTACATTCTACATAGAGGCGGCATACACTAAAAAGGTACCTTATTCTAGTTTTCTTATTCTGTATGTTTGATGTTGCTTGAGAAAAGCAACAGTGTGGCCTTGTGCATCATTGGTCTTATCTGCACCATCACATTCCCCCCTCTGGTCAATTTATTGACCAAAAGTCACTTATCTTTCATCTTGTGAAACTCCTCTTTAGGGATACGAGCTCCACATACCCCCCTCAAGTTACCTTCTTTTTTTCACGTATTCTTCTGGAACACACATCAGTTTGGACCCCTGGCAGTGCAGTTCTTCATTCTAACCTTTTATTGAACAGTACACATGGGATACCCTAAGGGCACCCACAGGTCGGGGTGCACCCTTGTACCCCTAGTGTATGTGTTTGGGCACATGTGTTACTCACAGAGCAAGTTCTGGGCTGATGGCAGCTGCATCCACATGTGACAGTGGCTCTAGGTAACCTCCATTGTTGTGATACCCAGACCCTGCCATAATAATCAATGGATTCATACACAAAAGCAAGAGGGTCACTGGTGGTCACTTGGTTTCCTTTGCCTCACCCCCTTATTTCTCAAAGTCCTGAAAAGCCCTGGATCTGTTTCTCTGAATGGTTGTTGGGTGGAAGGACCATATATGGCTCTGGGGCTGTCTCCTGGCAGACTGGCTGGAGCCGTCCCACTGGCTGCTTGTTGTGGGAACACTCTTGTGTTGGAGCCTAGTTAAATGGAGTGAGTAGTTAATATACATTCTATATTGTGAGTGTCTGGTTTTGGTTGTGCGACACAGTGCCTGAGCCAACCCTGACTGAAACAGCAATGAATACAGTGTAGTGTACTGAAAGTCTGCGGAGTAGCCTCCAATCCACAGCCTGTCTTGTGGGTGTATGATTTCTGGTAAATGCCTGAATGCCTATAAGCCTGACTGGGTGGTGCCTACATGAATGCATACATCATCTACATCATCTGTGTCACCCATGGTCTGGAGAAATGTTTGTGACCACTGGAAGCCAAGCTGCTCAGTATCGCCCAGTCGAGGGTGTACGCTTGCAGAGTGATGTTTGACACCCAGAGCTGCAACATTTCCAAATCATTGAGGAGTACTTGATACCTGTCCACTTGTCCACAACAGAGAAAGTCCAGGATCTCAGTCTGCAGTGGAGTGTCTGCCAGTGGGTTTCCCAACATGAAAATCCATAGAAAATGACTTGGTGAGGGTATGATATGATATGATATGATATGATAGTTTATTTACATAGCGCCTATACACAATGTGTTTCAAAGCCCTTTCTGCCAAGCTGGCCTGCCGTCTACTGCAAAGGCAATACAGGCTCTCTGTCCTCACCAAGAAGAGAACCTATATACAAGCCCGCATCTCTGCGGCATCTAACAACTCGGCTGAACTCTTTAAAATCTGCAAGGAACTGGCCAAGTCCGCCTCAGTCTCTACCTCTCCTGCACCTTCCCAAGCCCTCTGCTCCGCACTGGCCTCATATTTCATTTCTAAAACCCAGGACATCCTGTCCTCACTCTCCTCCTATCCCCTCCATCCCCCATTCCCTGCTCCTTCTCTGGCCCTTCTGCAGTCACCCCCCTCCTTCTCTGCCTTTCCCCTTTTCTCTAGGGGTCTCTAGACAAGTCCGATCTATGAAAGTCTCGTTGAAACAGGTTCACCCCTGTTCTTCCAAAACTATCAAGGACCACACCAACTCTCTGGCTCCTTCTCTGGCTGATTTCTGCAATCACTCCTTCGCCACTGGAGTCTTCCCATCCTCCCTGAAGCACTCCCTTGTGCACACTCTTCTTAAGAAACCCTCTGTCAACCCCTCCTGTCCGGCTAACTATTGCCCAATCTCCATCACTCCCTTCCTGGGCAAGTTCCTGGAGAAACTAGCCATTTCCCTGCTTAATCTCCACTCGGAAACTGTGGGTTGTCTTCATGACCATCGGCCTGGCTTCAGAGCTGCCAGAAGCACGGAAACTGCTCTCCTGAACATCCGTGAAGACCTGCTCTCCAACCTTGACTCCAACATCCCATGTGTCCTCATCTTGCTCAATCTCTCTTCTGCCTTTGACACTGTCAACCATGCCATCCTGCTCAACGGTCTCCGTGAAAACCTGGGTATCACTGGTCAGGCTCTGGCGTGGCTGACCTCTTTCCTCTCTGACCGACCCTCGCAAGTCCAACTTGGGTCCTTCCTCTCCGATATCTTTTTCTCTACCTGTGGTGTCCCCAAGGGATCTAACCTCTCTCCCTGGCTTTTCAACCAATACCTGGCACACCTTGCCCACCGCATCGCCACTCTCTGCCCCTTCTATTAGTGCTATGCGGATGATACCCTGCTCCTTTTCAGGCTACCCTCGGCCTCCTCCTCTCCTTCCTTCATCTCTGACTGTCTGTCTGCTATACAGGAGTGGTGTGCCGCAAATGACCTGTGCCTTAATGTCAGTAAAACAGAGATTTTACTCATTGGCACACCCACTCCCTCCTTCCCTGCAGTTCTCTGGCCGGCCTCTCTTGGCCCTCTTCCTGCTCCCACCTGCAAGGCTAAAAACCTCAGGGTCATCTTCGACTCCAAACTCTCCTTCTCTCCTCACATCTCTGACATCTCTAAGAAGTCACACTACCAGCTGCACCTCCTCAGAGGTATTCTTACTTTCCTCTCCTTCCCCCAGAAGCTCACCATCTCCAGAGCCCTGGTTTTCTCTAAGCTGGACTGTTGCAACAGCCTCTATCTGAATCTGCCTGCCTCTACTCTCCACCCTCTGCAACTTATCCAGAACAGGACTGCAAGACTTGTCCTTGGCCCTAAGCCCAAGTATCGTATCTCTCCAGGACTGAAATCCCTGCACTGGCTCCCAGTTGCTGCAAGGATTAATTTCAAAACCCTCTGCATTGTCCACAAGGCCTTCTGGGGCCTGGGGCCGCTATATTTTCAACTCTCTCTTCCCAAATATCTTCCTTCTCGAGCTCTTCGCTCATCCGCCTCCAACTCCCTCAGTGTCAGCCGCTTCCCCAAGCAACGATTTGGTGGTAGATTTCTCTCCTCGGCAGGGGCTTCCCTCTGGAACAGCCTTCGCGCCTCCCTGAAACTTGAGGAGAACAATCTCCAGTTCCGGAAGCACCTCAAAACCTTCCTCTTTGCTTCTGTGTTCTCTCCCCCTCTCCACTGCTAATTCCTGGCTAAATCTTCACTGGCTACCTGGCCCTGACCCGGGCCCAGACCCCGCCACTTGCACACCTGCACTGCCTCACTGACAACCCTTGCACCTGGGGACTGTATTCTGCATCCCTCCAGTCCCCCTACCATCACTAATGCCTGCTCTTACCTTGCACTTGCCACCATCCGTTTGTTGTATGTATCTACGTATTCTACTATCCCATGTACTGCACTTCCCCACTCCCTTCCCCCTCGCACTTTTCCCTTCCCCCTTCCCTTGCACTTGCGCGATCTGAATTTCACCTGTCCTAGTATGATCGTTGTCTGTTCTTCCCACTGTTCCCCCTCCCTACCTCGTCGCATATCGAAACACTTGTGTATAGGCACGTTATAAATGCCATATCATATCATATCATAAGGGAAGGGAGGGAACAAGGGGAAATACAACAACATTCTTACAGGCCATGAACAGTAAGGATGAGAAATTAACTATCATACTCGGCCTGATGACATTTCAGATAGTGCAAGTACTAAAAAATAGATAAGGAAGTGGAGGGGGGAGTGGGAAGGAAAGGGAAATAGACAGGGTCTGCAGTACATTCCAGTGGTTGTGTCCAAGAAGCCATCTTGATGTCCGTGTTGCGGCTGCAGCACTGAAGAACCAAAAGTAGGTAAACCGCTAAATCCTGAAACCTGACACCTACTTCTGTCAATGAACCCGTCACCACCAAAAGTCATCCATGGCCACCAAGCCACCAGCTTCTTCAGCCACGCCTTGTCATGGTCCACGGCAGGTTTCATCTTCGTGGAACATACACAACCTGCGTGGTAACCCAGCAACTGAGACCACCACGAAAGACCTGCATTGCTTCCTTTTGGATACTGCTTGGTTCCATTCTTCTTCTCGTCACCAACATCCCAGTGAGTCCTTCTCCCAAGGAGGGGGCCATCCTCAAGTGGTCTCATCGAGTAAAGCCAAGAAACTCCACGACTTTGCTTGCCAAGGTACCCAAGATACTATGACGAGGAAGAGCGTCTTCCATCCTCAGGATTCCTCCAGGGGTCCCAGATTTGTCTTGGATCCTGTTTGTCTTTGGCTTTCCATGCACTTTGGGGTAGTCGGAACTGTACACAAAGAAACTGGCTATTTTGAACATATTTGGTCTGGGACGTAATATACAAGATAAAGTATATCTTAACTTTTCCTTACAGGTTGCCCAGCTATGGGATCCTCACCCAGTGATGCATTGTTCATCATAAAGAAATCATTCTGCCAATGTTCTCATTTTTCCCTTCCTATCTACAGTAATATCTTTGAATTTATACATTTCTGAGTTATTCTTATGCTTTTTAATAACTGGCAGCAGTTGGTGCATTTTGCCTAAATCTAAATACATTTTGGTACCACACAGATGTGTAAATATTTGCCATTATTAGGATAGTGTTGCCTGAGTACAAATCGTGTCATTTATTGCTGTATATATTCACCCAAACCTTATTTTATAAAAATTGATGGTGTTAACACATAATATAGTGTGTGGACATTCCTTTGTCGGGGCTTGGGGATTCACTGTGCCTAAGACCCTGCCTTCATCACCTCCAATGAGTCTCAGGTTTGGTTGCTCATCCATAGCTACCATTAGAGAACCTTGACTGGGATGCTCTGTGTCTCTACCCCAACTATATAGTGGGCAAAAGTACAGATAGCCCCCTCCAGTCTTTACATCTACCTCTTCAACTTCTCTTCACAGGAGGTCAGCTATCAAGTTTTTCAAGGGAGTGGCCAAAATGCAACTGAGGGTCGAGGGCCATGTTGAAAGGCAACATGTGTCTCCACCTTCTTTCCAAACTTTCCAGAATCCCTCCAACATTGCATGTCTTAAACCCCTATTAGAGCTCTCCATCTGAGGAACGCGCAACCACTCTTGTACTGCAATTGGGGCCAATATGGGTTGTCTATATCCACTCACTGTTTTCCTAAACCCAGATCTAAATAATCTATCATCAAGTGAAGCCTGTCTGCACAATAATATGCCTCAAGGTTGGTAAACTACCCCCCCCCCTTCTTCCTGTGCGAGGATGAGGACCCTGTAAACTATTCTAAGACTCTCCTGCCCCATAGAAACTTCCACATCTCATTTTGACGATAAGGTTGATAAATGGTGGGGGAATCACAATGGGTAGCATCTGGAAGAGAAAGAGAAACCATCATTTTGATGCAATTCAATCTCGCCATCCAGTAAAGATTAAATGTAGTCCTTTGCTCTAAATCTACCTTCACCTTGTCCCAGGTAGGCAGGTCGCTGTCTGAGAATACATTATTAAGATCCCTAGGTATCTCTACCCCCAGGTATCTGAACCCGTCTGTCTGGGTGCAAATGCCAATGATATTTACATAATCCCTGCCTATGGGGTCCTATGGACCCACCTGGTATGCCACTGACTTTTCAATATTTAGCTTAAAACCTGACAGTTCACCATATCTGGCCAGATCCAGCAGTAAGTGTGTAAGCAAGATGTGTGGATGCGTTAGGTATAGAAGCGCATTGTCCACAAAGTGACTTAATTTATATTCCTCCATTCCTCCCTTAGCCTCCCGAATGCCCCTATTTGCTCTGACATCCAACACTGATGGATCAATTGCCAGAGCATACAGAAGAGGGGATAGGTGACAGCCCTATTTGGTTCCCCTTTTCAATTGGAATGACCTAGGCCCTCATTACGATACTGGCGCTAAACCATGGCGCTATTAGCACCATGGTTGGTGCCGGTATCGTAACGAGTCCGCCAATGTTCAATGGGGAATTACCACCCCATTCCAAGGTTGGCGGGGCGGTAATTCCCCATTGAACATTGGCCCTTCCCCATTCCCATTTTTGCCCCATAGGGCTCAATGGGACTGGGGAAGGCGCTAAGTACGGTACCGCAATTTGGGGACCCGTACTTAGCACCAAGGTCCCTTTGCGGGTCCCTACTTTAACGGCTGGTCTAGACCAGCTGTTCAGGTCGGGTCCCGCAAAGGGACCTCGTTGTAAGGCGCTAAGTGTTTAACGGCGCCGCAACCTTTTACGGCACCTTTAAACACTTAGCGCCAGGGTCCTAATGAGGGCCCTAGACTCTTCCCCATTGACAACAACCTTTGGCCTGGTCATCGAATAAAAGGCGGAGATCCAGTTCCTCAATTTTGGCCCCATCCCAATCAAGGAGCGTACTTCTGTCAGGAAGCTCCAACTGAAAAGATCAAATACTTTTTTGGCATCAAGGGACAATATAAGGGATCGCTCCTTGCTCACCATTGGTACTGCAAAAATTGTCTGATCCCTGCCTATGCATACTTAAACCCATCTGTACGGTTTGAACCAACCAAGGAACCTGAACTTCCAACCTGGAGGTCAATATTCTAGTCAACGTCTACGTTCAGAAGAGAGATAGGTCTGTATGCTTGGCATAGCGCAGGGTTTATCCAAGCTTTTGGATTGACTACAATCCTTGCTTCCAGAAATGTGGGTGGGACCTCCACTGTGTCGCTGATGGCATTGAAGACTTTGGCAAGAGGCTTCGCCAGAATGTCTCGGAATTGCTTATAAAAATTTGCTGTGTAGCATCTTCTCTGGAAGCCTTTCCTACCTTCAATTGTCCAATGGCTAGTGAGACTTCTTCTGACGTGATATCAGCATCCAACAAAGTCATCAACTCCGGCAATGTAAGACCACCCAGATATTCACAAATGGTCCTGTCACCATGTGGCTGGGGCTTCTTTGTACAGCTTCTCATAATAATCTGTGAAACACAATAGAATCCCATCATGTACACCTGTTAATGTCCCATCGGCTTTCCTGAGCCTCTCTACTCACCAGTTCACCCATGTTTCCCTGCACCATATTAGCAAGAAGTGTTCCCCCTTATCTCCTTTATCTCAGTACTTTTGCTTACTGTATCACATCTTCTTAACCACTTCACCTATCGAAGTCGAGTGTAGCGCCTGTTTCTTATTCTTAATATTAGTACCGTTTCCCTATCACACCCCTTTCTGTTCAACTGGGCTCTCAACCCCCTTATTGCAGAATGCAACCTATTCCTTATCAGGGCTCTCTCTCATTTTTTTCGTGCCCCCTCTGCTATGAGGAGCCCCCTTACCATGGCCATGGCTCCTTCCCATACTGTGTTCAGATGTACCTCCCCAGGGTCATCTCCATCCTAAGGAATTCCCTGAAAAGCAGGTCTGTAAGGAGAAAAGCATTACAGCACCACCCAGAGGTGCCTCTCCTTCTATTATCTATTTGCCAAACTGCCACGACTATCTTGTGATCCGACCATGTGACAGCTTTGATTCTAGCTGAGGCCATGTCCCCTTCCTGTTCGCACGATACCAATAAGAGGGCAATCCTAGTATTTGTTTGGTGCAGGGGTGAAAAGAAAGTCTATCATCCTGCATGGGGTATCCTAAATCTCCATACATCAATCCAATATTTATCTACCAGCAGTTGAGCAAAGTCCCTGTTATCCTTTCCTATCGTTTTGATCCCGCTCCCTTTACAGATGACCAATGGACCCCAGGGTCCACTATTGCATTAGAGTGCCCTACAACCAATATTTAGCCTTCCCTCCCATTCCTCAAGTACCCCAAAAACTTTTTTCAGGAAGGGGGACTGGCCCGTAATAGGAGCATGTAACATGGCCAACAACATAGCCACTCCCTCCAGATTTCATTTAATTGCTTGGAACCTCTCTCCAAAACCCCTCCTCAGCTGTAATTCTTTTGACTGGAATGACTTTGCTAGAACATTTCAGACCCCGTCCTTTTTATGGTCTCTTTATGAGGCCTGAACATATGTCCTACAACCACCTACTTCACTTGGTGCTCTTTCCCGTGCTTAAAGTGAGCTTCCTGTAAGAGCACAACAGACAAACTTAACTTTCAGCAAATATTATGCATCAATGACCTCTCATTAGGGGAACTGAGCCCCTTTACATTCATGGTAGCCACCTTCAGTTCATCCACACCCTTGCCTTGTGAATGGCAATTCCCTGTTTGCCCTTCTCTGGTTCAGAACCCTTTCTATGAAAAGCAGTGCATGCACATGAGTGTCCCTCCTCCCCCTCCAACCACCCACCACCTGCCACCTGTCTTTTGCAACAATTCAATATTAAACAAACAATTACCAATAAGTGTATAATACCCCTTAAATTCAAGACACCAAGAAAATTCCAAGTCATTTTACATTTACATTTATTTATTTGTATCATGCAATCAATGGCCCAGAGGCATACGGGCACTAAGAGATCTCAAGTAAGAAGGCCAACATACAATACAAACAGATCTCCACAACGAGCAACAAACATTTATCAATAACACTTGTGTAATCTTATCTAAAAAAGTGAGTCTTCAATGTCTTTTAAAACTCATTAAGAGTTTTTATTTCCCGCAAGTCTGGTGGGATGGTGTTCCACATATTCTTCATGGGCTCCTGATAGGGGATGACACATTTTGTGTCATCTGCATAGTTGGCCAAATGTATGCCCCAATCTTCCAGTAGCTAGAATAGTGGGACTGTGTATATATTGTATAAGGATGTCAAGAGGCATGCTCCATGAGGGATGCCATATTGCAGTTGGGTTGGACTAGCTTCTGTGTTACCACTGCAAACCCTAATTAATCTATTGTCTACAAATGATTTTACCCATGCTGCTGCATTGTCACTGAATTATGCCACACTTAAGTTTCTTGATAAGTAGTGTGTGTTCCACCAGACCAAATGCAGCAGACATATCCAGTAACATAGACAAAGCTGTTTGTCTCTTGTCCATGTGCTGCATTATGCTAGTCTTGAGATCTAATAGGGCAGTCTCAGTCCTGTATCCTGGTCCAAAACCCGATTACCACATGTTCAATATATTTGAATTGATCAAGTGGTTTAGAATCTGTTCATATGCCACTCTGTCCAATATTTTTAGGTGGAACGGGGTGTTCGTAATTGGTCTGTAATTGGTTGGTATATCAGGATCCAATCAAGGTTATTTGAGCAACGGCATGATCCACGTCCCCTTCAATTCCTCTGGTACATGATTTTCCAGAACTGAAGAATTAACACATTTTGCAAGAACACCTATCAGTGAAGATGAGCATGCTTTCACAGTAAAGGCTGTACATATACCCTCACCCCTTACAATTATTAGGTTTAAACTTACTGATAACAGTAACATCTTCCAAAATAGGTTTAAAGCTGAAACAGTCATCAGACTATATCAGCTCTTTTTCAACAGTATCCAGTATGCTCTTTTCTAGATTATCTACCATAATATCCCTGTTCCTTTTAAGAAATATGTGTTGTTTAATCTTATCAAGTTTGCCCAGCATGGCCTCTTGTATGGTTGTACTCCAAGAGGTCTCCTTTAGTTGCTCATTATTCTGGGGACAAGGATTTTCCAGCTTCCTGAGAATCTGAAAGTGTTCTTTCTAATAATGTTGAGCCTCAGCTATCTGCACTTTGTACATGAATGTTTTGGCCTTTATGACTGCTGATTTGTAGTTTCTGGGCTGCAGTGCTATACACCTCTTCATCTACGTCTGTTTCTGTCTTCTTCCAGATATGAAAATGTTTCCTTTTATGTGACTTAAACTTTTGTAGATCAGGTGAGAACCAGACCTTATTTTTTCTATCAGGCACTTATCTCGTCTTCAAGGGGACAATGTTGTTAATTGTTTTCGAGATCATATCTTGATAGACTTTTATTATTTGTCAGCCGTTTTAAAATTAACAAGATTATTTGAAAGTGGGGCAATCCATGCATCCATAGACTCAGGATGCATTCTCTGGACATCTCTTGATGCAATCCATTTTTTTTTATTACCCTTTTATTTATTTGCTTTGCCAGTAATACTTCAAAGTAGATAGACAAATGATCAGACCAAAGACATGATGAAACTGTGGGTTTAGTAGTGTCAATATTGTGCCTAACTAATCAATCAAGTATTTTGCCCTTTATATGTGTGGCCTCATTAATTAGTTGCGAGTAACCTAAACCAGCAAATATCTTCTACAGTTTTTTTGCTGTCTGGTCAAAGCAATTTCCTAGCTATAATTTTTAATTACCTAACACAATACATGTAATTGTTGATTTTAACAAAGGAAGCAACATGTTATCCAACTGTGTAATAAAGTATGCCATTCTATCATCTTGGGGTGAGGGTTGTGGTTACCAGGATTTTCTGGATCTCTTAGATCTTCTGACCCATCTGCGACTCTTTGGTTGGGCAAAGGAGGCCCTCTTAGAACGTTCCCATAGCTGGCACAGACCTTCCTGTTCTGGCTCGGGTCCCTCTTTTCGTTCTCATGTAAGAGTTTGTCAGACCCTTCCCCCTACAATGCGTGTACTGCCCCCTTCATATTCAAAAGACAGTGCAAAGGGATATCTCCACCGGTATTGGACCTCCCTTTTCTGGAGCCAACTAGTCAAGGGAATACACATCTGTCTTTGATCACGGGTGTATGATGTGAGTTCTTGAAAGATTTTCACTGAAGTAGCTTCCCACTCTATAGTACCGATTGCTTCGACCTTTTGTAGAATGTCTTCTTTGTCTCTATAGAAGTGGCACTTCACCACCACTGAGCGAGGCCCTTTCCTTGATTGCCTATCTAGTGACACTGTTAAACCTGATTTCTCTCTCATGAATTGAGCCCAGGGACTTTTGCAAAACTCTTTCACTAGGCACTCATGCTCCTGGGGTTTTATCGTGTCCTTGACAAGGAGCCCCCTTATTCTCAAATTATTCATCTTCTAACTGTTTTGGAAACTTGATTCTGGCATCCCTTTCCTTTTGTTCCAACTCTATTTGTGCTTCAATTTGAACCTCCACTATGTTTGCTGAGGGTTGTCTATGGTCTAGTGCTTTTATTCTTTCTTCCAGTTTCCTGGACCTCTGCTCGGAACGCTCTAAGTACTTGTAACACTGCTTGGATGTCCTGTGGTATACCCCATTTTCGGCATTTCCAACCGAGGACACTGTATATCGAAATGCATCCTGTTACATCTCCCTGAAGAGGCAACCTGAGTTCACAATGTCAAAAAAGGGGAGCCTGCTCTTGCCTCTGGCCCCCCAGCAGTTGCAGCTCTCTCTTGACTAGGGAGCACCAATCCTCCCTGGCTCCCTCTGGTTGGTGGACTGTTTCGCAAGTATTGTTCGGGCTACCAGGCTAAAGATACTATTCCCTAGTGTGGGGTACCGGTTCCAATCACCTTTTAGCGCAAGGACAGGCAACCACAATGTATTCTCTTCAGCAAACTGCTGTGCCACCTGCAGCACACTCTTTTGTTCCTCCGAAGGCCCGAATTAAATATATAAAGTCCAGGTGCTTCTCAGACCAAGAGTGGAAGTCTGTTATGATCCGTTCTTTACATGCAGGTTAATTGCCTTACCCCCAGATTTCGGCAGTGCACTTTCCCCCAAATGGTGGTTCCCCCCTGGAGGGGGTGGCTTTCTCCTTGCCGGCATCATGGCCAGGATGTTGTAATTCCTGCACAGTGGTGAGCAGCTGCCTTCTCAGCCCTGCTCCCAGTCTCATGGTGTCAACACTGCCACCTACAGGCCTTCACAGGCTTCAGCACTCAGCACCCCTGCTCACTGTGTTATGACCAGGCCCCTTCTACGAAGCCTTGCATGGCATGGCTAATGCCCTCCCTGCCACTTGGCTGCTGCAGGTGTCCCTGCATGAGGGGGTCTGGCTGGTCCAGCCACTGCCAACTGCACCATCTCCTATGCCGCTTCCACCCTGCATGGGTCGGGATGCAATGGGATTACCTCTCAGATGCTTAGGGGTCAGTCCCACAGGTGCAGATCAATGCAGGCCCCCACCATGTGCTGCCCCATTGTTTGAAGCAGCAGTGTCTCCACTTCCCATCGGTAAATCTCGACTGATTCCCACACTGCCCAAGGCTGTTCTCTGCACGCCATTACAGGTGGGCCCACCTGCACCTCTCATCTCGGTCGGCTCTGGCTGGTGTCCGGCAGGTGCTCCACACTACTACTCCTGGCAGTGGTCCCGATCCCTCAGATTCTTCATATCAGCACTTGGGACATAGTCAAGGTGTGCAAGGGGTGAGATTATTCTTATAACAACAGTCTAGCTGTGGAACACCACAATCATGCAGCCATTGCTCTTCACACCCCCTAGTAGTTTTGTAATAACTCATTTGATAGAAAAGCACTGCTTTGTTTCCCCCACTTACTATTAATCAACTTATTTTTGCTTGAGTTTGAGCCCGCCTGACCTGATATGGCCACTTCATATAACTTAAATTAGTAACATCATGAACATCGAAGCAGTTGTCCATGAAGCTGACTTGCACAAGAGTCTAGCTGTGGAACACCACAATCATGCAGCCATTGCTCTTCACACCCCCTAGTAGTTTTGTAATAACTAATTTGATAGAAAAGCACTGCTTTCTTTCCCCCACTTACTATTAATCAACTTATTTTTGCTTGAGTTTGAGCCCGCCTGACCTGATATGGCCACTTCATATAACTTAAATTAGTAACATCATGAGCATCGAAGCAGTTGTCCATGAAGCTGACTCGCACAAGCTAGCAATGGCTACCTTTTCCTCAGTGACTCTCCCAGAGGACAGATTAACGACCAATGAGCCTGATAACAGCCTCCAACCATTAGATAATACCCAGATCTCACAAATGGATACTTTGCAGCCACCCTCCTCATTTGCTTCACACCAGGACTTGCTATTGCCAATTCTAAACAAGGTCCCGTTAGTGGATAATGGAGATCTCTTTGCACGGAAGACGATAAGTGTTGTTCCCATTACCCCACCACAAAAAAACTGGAGACACAGGAACCGTAACACTAAGTGATTGTGTCGTGCTTCAGGAAACCTATTTTAGGATGTGCTGGATCTATGATGAACCACTGACTGGAGGTACAGTTAGGAGGACAGATACAAAGACAACCACTAATGAAATCTTGTCTTCTAAACTGCAATTTGATAATGAGATGTCTGGCCAACAGTTATTCTTGGGTTTCTCTCTGGGTGTACAACAGAAGTTAGAAAGGACAACTAGTGAAGGGCAATTACATAATCATACCATCAACACCTTGAGTCCTGTGTCATTCTCTGCTCTTCCTCTGATCCTACAATCCATACTGAGGCTCTATGATAACATAAAAGATACCGTCCAATAGAATGCTAGACAACTGCTGGTAATTGTGAATAGACTCGATCAAGAACCGAAATAGTGGAACAGAGCTAACCTGAAAACCTTGAATGCCCTAATATTTAACTTGGATTAGTCTTTGCCAGGTAATCAAGAGGCAGCAAACACCAGTATAGATATGCTGAAAATATTACAGTCTCACGAGAAGATCTAGTCACACAGTCCTTCTTGGATCATTCAGGGGAGGTCCGGAACCTCTCCATGAAGAGGTTGAACGATTCGCTGGATCTGTTTGCATCCTCTGTCTCATCATTGGACATGGGGATCCAAATAGTGTAATAAATTAATGAGGCTGATATTGCGGCAGGGTAGGAAGAAGGCACACCTACTATATTAAAATAACCAAAGGAGATGTTACCAGAACAACAGGCGACAAACTAAAAAAAAAAAGTCCAAAACTAAACCTCCAAGTAGAACTTCTCCTAGAACATTTCTAAGGTTGCTTCCTATGGCTCAGGTAATGGTTTTGAGCTGGACAAAGAGGACAATATACAACAGATTAAAGGGAATAATGCCACAATAATTACAGCTAATAACCCACAACTCATGGTGGAAGAGAATAGAAAACAGGCTTCAACCCTGAAAAAAAGAAGACAAATATATCCAAGAAGTCAACAAACTCAATGCAGGGGATCATTTGTAGTTTCTCTTAACAACAGAATGCCCCAATGTTCAAAGTGTTACCTAGTGATTAGAGCCTAGTATTGGTGGATGACCCTCACCTTCAAGCAGTGGTGGACTTGATCATGGACAACTTGACTTTAGCCATGACTAGGATGGATGAAAGACCTGTGGTCATTGACCCGGTGTGTGTTCATTATGATTTCCAACAATATGACAAAGACTGGGGCTTTACACCTTTAATGGGGACAAATTCACTTCTGAAAGGTCAATGGCAACAGGATGTGATGCCATTAAATTGAATGTCTTGATAACAAACACATCAGCCTCAGATTATAAGACCTCCCAGGAGGAAATAATAATTGGCTTTTAGAACCTCAGATCTGTAAATGATAAAGCTTACTTTATTTGCTCTGTGTTTTTGCAAATCTTCTTCTCAATCCGGGACCTACAATTTATTATCTCGAAGGATATAGTCTGGGTGGACTTACCAGACAAAGGAAGTGATCACATTGATGCCCATTTCCCTTCCAATATAGTGGCAAGGTTGATCTGGGATTACCAAGATGATCTTAGATCAATGGCACTTGATGTGTTAGCTCTCTATAATGTCTATAATGACCAAGCAATAAAACAGTTCCTAGATGTTCCTATGGTGGAAACTCATAAGAATTTGGTTACTTCAACGCAACTCTCTAAAATATTGATGGGAACTGCAGATGAACGTTTAAAGATGTGAAGGCAGGCGCTTTGCTGGCAGGTGACTGGAAACAACTCCCTCCATAACACAAATCTTGCCCCTGATGGAGGGAGGGGGAAAGCCATGGTTGTGGCTCTCCAATGTAAGGCATGATGGCCCTGCTGCACTGCCTTGTGAGCCCGGGACTCCTGGAACAATGTTTAAAGATGTGAAGGCAGGCACTCTGTTACCAGTCTTTAGCTTCTCCTCCTAACGCACGTTTTCATGACTTCATCAATCTTCAGGGAGGCTGGGTTTCTTTGTTTTTTCAGGCGGGTCTGCATTTCTGTTTCAGGTGTGACAAGATAATTAGCTCTGAGGATTCTGGTATTTGTATTTTTCGCACTTGATTTTGCTGGCAGGTGACTGGAAACAACTCCCTCCATAAATCTTCCCCTTGATGGGGGGAGTGGGAAAGCCATGGTTAGACGAGGATGGTGTGGCCGCCTGCTCAAATTGTGTTGATGTACGCCCTGGCTCCATTGCATCCGCTGTGCGGCTTAGTACCTGGCGCAGGGCGGATACCTCCTCGCAGCACCGGTGCACTGGCAACCTGGGGTGTCTTCACTGGTGGTGCACGGCGGCCGCTGGGTTGGCCCTTCGAGGTAGAAGGCCGGTTGGCCTCATCCCAGGACCTCTTCCGGGGTGTGGTTTTCGAGGGGTTTGGTTCCTGGGCATCGCTGTCATGGTCAGAGCCTGTGGGGCTCGAAGAGAGGGACGGCATGAGTGATGTTTTGATAGGCATGATACATACATTTGTACAATTGATCATACTCACAATCCAGGGTAATAGGCATTTGAGTTTGGATGATCACATTGTTTGATACATGGGTGGGTTATGCAGGCATACGTCGGGGTCACTCATGTTGGGCAAGACCTTTGCTATGTGACATGCATATTTGTTGGGGCCTGACTGCTGTGTGACTTATGGCATTTGCATTTTGTGTGGTATGTGTCAGGTACAACATTGCCTTGCTGCAGGCATCTGCATGTGTCTTTTCTGGGAGTGTGTGTGTGGGTGTTGGGCCATGGCTTGCCTCTTTGGACGGACATATTGGTTGACTTTCATCAGACTCTGCATTACAGTGTTTTCTTAGGACACTCACCTCCATCAACCAATGTTGTGGCACCACACTCCATTTCACCAACACCTTCAATCCCCTCCATGCCAATCATGCTGGCACAGATGTCCTCCCATGGGGTCAGCTTGATGGGGGAGCTGGCACCTCCGCCTGTTGCCATTGCCTGTCTCCTGTTGACGGAGAGTATGTTGCTTACGCAAGTTGTCCCAGCGCTTACGGCAGTCTTTGATGGTGTGTGGGGTGTTTCCAACTGCACTCACTTTCTGCGCTACAAGTACCCAGATCTCTTTTTTCTTGAGATGGCCTCCCTCTTCATGCTGTTGGCAAAAACAATCTCAGCATGTTCCTGCAGTGTCCCGGCTAGCATCTCCAACTCGTCCTTGTTGAAGCGCTCCTTGCACTGGTGGGCAGCTCCCTTCTTAAGGGCCTTGGGCATTGTGGTGTGTTGTATGAAGGTTTTCAAAAAAACAGCAGAGTCCCACAGGTCCTGTGTGCGGAGGATGGCAATGGATTGTGTTTTTAAAGATGGCCGCCGTGCTCCTTCCTGTTCCTGTGCATTGACGCTACTTCCGGTTCCGCTTATTTACAGTGACCATTATTAGCGGTGACCGCTATTACTGGTCACCGCTAATGCCGCATTGGTTCATGCCGGTAGTGCTAACTGCGCTATGCATGATGCCGCTAAGGTCAATTTTCGTGCCTTTTACGGCATGGCGGTAATGCCCTTACCGGCATGGCGCAAAGCTTGTGCCTGTGAAGCCGTAATAGCCTTCTATTAGCGGGCTATTGAGTACATGGACACGCTATTTGCGCCATGCCGGTAAGGGCCGTTACTTACCTCCAACCTCGGAATGACCCCCAAAGTCCAGAGACTTTCTAAAGCCAACTTTGCATACCTTTAACCTGCACCATCTTTGCTGCCTTTTATGAGATATAAAGTATACTTTCATAACACTAGGACACCATAATATTATAAACAATAATAGTGATTCTTGTCTAACCTGTTGCCCTCTTGAGAGTTCAGCTTGACTGCCTGGCCACTGTTACCATTGGCTGAGCCTTGAAAAGCTTAAGGAATCTGTTGCCTAGGTTGAGGCAGTGCTTCCACACACTGAAGTACGGATTGATTTACGTTTAGTTATGTTTGATATTGATCTATTGATGTAAGTGTGAAAATGATTACATGTGAAATGCCATATTTTTGACTGTACTACTTATACATTTTTCTTTTCAAATCACATTTTATAGTCACTTCTTATTCTTTGTAAATCTCAAATGACTCGGACCGCTGTCTGTAAGTTTGTTATAATTGTGCATTGGTGTTTTTGCAGGTATAGACATTGAATAATTATCCTGATAATAGATTGTCTTGCAACGGCATTCCTTATACATGTGGCTACACTCTGACAAAAGGTATTTAATTGTTTCCTCGGCAGAATGAAATACACAATTTATTATCTACCTCAACAGCTGTCTACCTCTTTTTTTCAATATCTATCCCTCATCTCTTGTACGTATACGAATGCATAAGAAGTGATCAAACGATGTGCACTGTTCATTTCAGATAGCCATATAAATACACAGCAGTTGATTTTAACTTTAATTTGAACTTTAAAGTGTACTTCTTATATTGTGCTAAATGAAACCTGTTTCCCTCAAAATATCTCTTATAATTTGTATTGAACGTGCAGGGCTGTGTATTCAACACTGCATCGCATGTTGCCTAATTATTCACAAGTATAATTACTTGGGCGGCCAGTTGTAATCGTAAACGGGCAAGGGAAGGAAACCTGCAATCACATTATCGCCTGTCCCAGATGTCCAGTGTTTCAAGGGCCGACAGATAAAGGATAATTGCTCTCCACAATGAAGCCTCAGTGCCAATTATTTGCGATATTTCTTGTTCAGCTTCTTTTTTTTACTGCTTGTTAAATTAAGTGGAGTTTTGATAGAATGTGCTTGCAGTCATAAATATGTATTTGTTCATGGACTACATAATACCTTTTTAGAATATCCTTTTAGATGTGTGTTTCATCTCTCTTGATACAGTGGAAGCTCCTTCTCAACAGTCTTCTGGCACAGCTAGGGTCACTGAGCTATCCTCTCCGAGCCAACAAATATGCTTCATCATGCAATGAGTTGGTTGTTACAACGTGAACACTCTGCTACTTTCCGATTCTTAGGATATGTTATGTGGGCAAGGGCCTATCGAGCAAAAGTTTCGAGTTGGACACGGACCGTGGATAGACCTGTTTATTAACTGGGCAATCGATCCATTTAGTAGAAAAGGGCAGATAATAAATAAGCATGAGCAGGACGGTTCATGTAGAACTCGAACTGGTAGAAAGAACTTCAATGGGTTCACCCAGGTTGAACTTTAAAGGGTTTTCTCTGAGGTTTGAGTTATCAGGTTCTACTTGGTGAAAGGCAAAAGCAATGATAACCCTAATGTGCATTATCTGGGCACTGAGAAACCAACATGCATTCACTGGGTAGAGGATAATGCCAAAGCACTAAGAACCCCAGGTGCATTGAGTAGAGGGAAGAGAAGGACAAATCACTGAGAAATCCACCGCATTTTGAATGCAGGTGAGAAGGCCCAAGCACAGAGAACCTCTTCTGCATTTTGTAGGCCTAGAAGAAAGCCAGAACACTGAGAACTGAGAAACACCACTTGTTTGCATTTTGTTGCTTGATCTTTTATGTATTTTGTGTCCTTAATGTATACGGGGACATGCCTGTGACCCACAAGACTCATATTACCAAACTAGGGGAGCAGGGGACACACCGGCCAACTATGCTCCCCTAGTCCGGTGTTTTGGTATTCAGTATTTTCAATCAGACCGAATGCAGACTATTTGTGCATTCAGTCTTTTCTATTCAATCTTTTCGTGCAATACTGAGAAATGCATATGTATTTTATAGTAGAAGGTGAAGGCCAAACCACTGAAAACACCAAGTACATTTTGTAGAACGGGCCAAAGCACTTTGAACCCCATGTACAAGTAATACATGGAGGGGAAGGCAAACATACTGAGAACCCCACATGCATTTAATAGGTGGAGGAGAAGATAAAAGCACTGAGAACCCCAGATGCATTTAATAGAGGGTAGAGAGGGCCAAATCACTGAGGACTCATATGCATTTCATAGGCAGAGAAAACCAAAGCAGTGACAACCCCACATGCATCTTTAAGGCATAGGAGTAGGCCATTGCAACAAGAACACCACATGTACTTCGTAGGTGTAATAGAAGATCAAATCCCTAATACATCATGTCCATTGTATTCGAAGAGGAAAAGGTCAAATCATTAAATACCCCACATGCTTTTACAAGTTGGAGGGAAGGTCAAAGCACCGACAACCCCAATGTGTGTTTAATAGACATAGGATAAGGCAAGAGCACTGAGAACCACACATGCATGTTTTAGGTGGAGGAAAGGCCAAGGCACTGAGAACCCCATATGCATAGTTTAGGAATAGGAGAAGGTCAACACACCAAAAGCCATATATGCATTACTGGGTGGGAATGGCCAAATTATTGGGACCCCCACATGGTAGTAAGAGGAGAAGTTCAAAACACTAAAACCCCCATGTGCATTTAATAGGTATATAAGGTGAAAGCACGGAACATCACAAATGCAATTTTAGTCAGAGGAGAAGGGCAACACACTGAGGATCCATGTGCATTTGCTGGGCGGTGGTCAAAGACACAACTTAGCCCTATGTTCAATCTTATGTTCTATTTATATGTTCTCTGTAATGTCATATTGTTATGCAACCACTGCCTTAAGATACGCGCCTGGTAGCCTCCAGGCCTGGTTTGCGCTGTACAAATAAAACAAATACAAAAACTCTTAGAAGCACATGTGCATTTTGAGGCAAACGAGAAGGCAGAAGAACTGATATCTCCTCATGTATTTTGTTGAGTGAGAGGAAGACCAAATGATTGAGAAACAGGTGCAATAACTGGTGTGGCTGAAGGACACAGCCCTGAAAGCCACACACAAATGTACTATGTGAAAGAGAAGGTCAAAGCACTGGGAACCCCACTGGCATTTGCTAGGCGTAGGATAATTCCTAAAAATGGGAGCCCCATGCACATTTTGTATGTGGAGGAGAATGCCAAAGCACTGAGAACCCCACATGTATTTATTAAAGTGAAATGCCAATTACATTACTGTGTCTGAATCAACTGCAGAATGCAAACTAGTAGTGCACAAGGTAAGGGTTGATGAAGGCCTGTATATGTTGGCAATTTGTCAGCTGCAACTGCAGCATCTTCTTAAGTTGGGGTAGCCATATAGCAGGTAAGTGTCTGCAACAGCCATGCTGGTCAATCATTAGCCACAAAGCCTTTTCCTCTGCAAATAACAGGGTTTCCCATTTCAGTAGATGAATCAGGAAGAAATTAAATTGTGCATTCATTGCCTTTGCATTTGTGTTAGGTATCATAGGATGCAGTTTAAGTGACGGGGGAGGAAGTTGAGCTGTGACAAATCAAAGTGCAACAAGGAGAAGATGTGACATTTGCTCAGCAACAAACAGAGCAACACACTAATAAAGAAGAAGTGGTGGTATCTCAACATTCCCAACCTTTGGTTTCCTTGGAAATATATACCAATGTAGACCAATGTGATGCCCCAACCCTCGATTCAAGATAGAGACTCTGACACATTATTTTAAGAATACCACAGTTAGGGAAGGGGACCAAGAGACATAGCAATATGGTACAGGCATTGTTACTCCATATAGTAGATCACTTCAGTATTGGGAACTACGTGTGCATAGCACTATGTTTACACGGTTCCCTTGACTACCAGAATTACGACGCATCACGGCTTGCCTTCACGTAGGCACACAACGGCGTCACTCACAACACTTCCTTGGCAACGTTTGTATAACCGATTGTTGACCGCGGCAGCATGCACACGGCTTAGAGAGTATCGATTTGACTAGGATCATTACGGTAAACTAATTGTCGATGAACCTTGGCAATATATTTACTGATTCTTTTTTGATACAGACAGTAATAGTAATATGCATATATGGAATAATCTATTAAGGTCCCACACTGCATGTCTGAGACTCAACTAGATGCCGCTCAAAAGTTCCCTATTATCAGGTTCACAGAAGAGTACACCGGTGGGAGACACCTTCCCTGCACAAAATGGTAGGAGGACTTATGTTAATTTGAGGTACTAGTGATACGCAGTTTAAACGCATTGCATTAGACTAGCAGAACAGTCCTGTTGTTATGTATTTTTCAGAAAATGAGTGAACCGGTATATATTGACATAAAGACATAATGGATACAAACAAATGGTTTTCTGCTTGAAGTGATGAAAATTAAGTCCGACCATATAGAATCTAAATTCATGGAAGGGAGCACAAGAATATACATAATATATGCTCCAGGCAAAGATAAAGTGCAGGTTCTTTACGTAAATAATGCTGCAAATTACTGTGTCCTCTAGCATCCATGTGCCAGTAACATGTTGTTTAGATTGGTTTTTACTAATTGTACAGGTACTTTATATAAATAACGCTTTGTACTACTATGTTCTATAGCATCCATGTGCCAGTAACATGTTACTTTGATTGATTTTTTTCTAATTAAGCGGAATTAATAATGTTTTCTCAAGTTTGCTTTCATTTTGTAGAATTCACCCTGAAGAAGGACCAACTAATAGGTCCGAAATGCAATGGAAACATTTGAATTCTGCTTCCTCATCGAAATAAAATGTATACTATACAGCACCACAAGAAAAATGTTAAAAAAATAAGTTTCTCCATATGGAGCATTTGCCTGTTTTCTTTTATATATTAAATGAATTAGTACAATCCAACAGTAGTCTTCACTACACAATTGGTCTGATAAAATGTGTTTTCATTGGACATACTGTCTTGCTCATTTTGTCATACCATTACAGTGTATACTGGGACTCACCATTAACCCTACAAGGAACTCTGTAAACTTGTACAGTAAATTGAATAAACTGAGCGGTGCCCGCACATACCTCCCTCTTGTTTTGCTTCTAACTTTAAGCTCACTCAGGGTGGAGGCACGCATTCAAAGATGTTTTATGAAGAAATCTCTAAAATAACTAATAAACATGCGCAAGCACTTGGATTCTCCACAGAGGAAGAAGAAGCAATTCTAAATTTAATTAAGGAAACTAGCACCAGCTCTACCAGCACAGATCCGTCCAAAAAAATAAAACAGCTTGAGTATTTGATCAGGAAAGAAATTAATCAGAAACTGCATGCTACAACTCTAACAAAATACTATCGAGCACAACGAATACCAAGAAGACTACGGATGCCCCTGCGTCCAACTCTCTGTAAGGAAAACAAGGAATTTGTCAGCAAATGGGAAGATATACTCAACAAATGTTCACTCGACGTGATCCTTCTCACGATTCAAGAACTAGCCAATGAATTAAAATCAATTGCAATTGATATAGAGGAAATCAAAGCTGAACTCAACAAAAGCTTGAATGGAGAAGAGATGAAAACCATGCTTGAGGACATTAACAACAAATTAGAAAAATATAAGTCTGAGCTAGGAAACAAGAAAATCCGGAAATTCAAAAGAGATACCTATGATTACCATAATGATTAGGTTTATACGTGGATGGAAAAATACAGGAACCCTCGACAGCCACATCAACCACGGGATTCCACTGACCATTCCAGCTCAGACTCTGACTCGCAAAAACGCCCAAGTACCTCAAAGGCTCCCACATCTGCAAACAATGAGAAACAAACAACCAGCACAGATGAGACTTAAGCGAGAGAAGAGAGACCCCCTAGGCAACGTTTTTTAGACAAATACAGAAGGAGAAAGAACCAGGAGGGGCTGCAGGAAAAGAAACAACACAGAAACCGGAGGGCAGATATCCAAACAGGGGAGTCTAATTATTAACAAATCAACTAGTAGAATCAGCACCTCCGAGAACATCATTTTACAAAAAGGTTTGAGTTTTGTGCCAGATTTTGGAACTAATCTGTTTGACACAAAGGTTGAACTCTTTAAATGCATTCATAAAATGAAATTAAAAGCCTATTTCGCAGACATTGAAATCCAAGAGAGTCAGCCAACTACTCAGTACTTAGAACTTAAACCCAAAAGCAACTATGTACCACCGTTTCCACATGCTACCATTGACCTGTGCCATGAAGCCGTTCTTCGAGATTTGAAAAAGATTTCCTTCAAAACGTCCACATTCCATAATTTGAGCAAGAATGACCTCTCAATTATCAGGAACTTGTATGAAGATGAAACCATCACCTTTCGTCCGGCAGGCAAAGGAGGTGTACTGGTAGTAATGAACACAGAGGATTATCAAGCTGAGTGTTTAAGACAGCTCAGCAACACCAACATATATAACATTTTACCTCGTGACCCAACCAAAGATATCATGGACAATTTGAAAAAGATTCTACAGATGGCAGAAGAGAATGACTGGTTTAATGAAAAAAAACAGGTTTTCTCACACAGAACATTCAGAAAGCACCACACTTTATTTTCTTCCCAAGATTCACAAATCCTTAACCAATCTTCCAGGATGACCCATAGTGGCTGCTACTCACAGTATTCTACAACCACTTGGCATTTACATTGATACAATACTACAACCAATTATACAGAAGTATTCTTCTTACATCAAGGACACAACCGATTTCTTGAACAGATTAGCACAGATTCACCTTAATGAAGAAGATATCTTGGTTAGAATTGATGTCAATAGTCTGTATACCTCCATTCTGCACTTGCTGGTTCAACAGGTGGTTGAATGGCTGCTACTACAAGAGGAGGAAGTAGGAGCATCAAAGGAATGGATCATGATACTACTGGAATTAATTGCCGAAAATGCATATTTACAAACAAGTGGAACAGCCATGGGGCCAACATGGCTCTGACATATGCACATTTATTTATGCTGAAGTTTGAGGAAGATCACATTACTAAGCATCCGATCTGGCATAAACACATCAAACACTGGGGGAGATATATAGATGATATCTTTTTTTGGTTTGCAGCGGTACACAGCAAACACGTAGCTCCTTTTTGACAATACATGAATATGATTGATTTGAGGATTCAATTCACACATGAAGTGGGGCGACCAAGTGTACATTTTCTGGACATTTTAGTACCTCCCGATGTACCATCATTTCAAACCAACATGTATCATAAACTCACAGGCAGAAATAACCTTCTACATAGGATGAGTTTTCATCCACCTTCCACGATCAAAAGTCATATACTCAACTGTTATGTATAAAAAAAATAACTAACACTGACTGGAAATATGAGCAGGAACATAGGGAGGTATTAGAAACATTTAAAGGACGAGGATATACGGAGGAAGAACTCTGTACAGCATCGGACAAAGCATCACTCCAGGAAAGAGCCTCCCTACTGACTCCTAAAACTACTACTGCAATTGAAAATCCATTAGTCTTTGTGAGCAAGCATAGTACAGAGACACCAAGGATCAAGAAGATCTTATTGAAGCATTGGCCCTTGCTAACCTGCGATGACAAACTCCAGAACATTTTTCAAGACAAACCGATATTTGCCAATCAACGGAGCTGAGCAGCAATCAAAAGGACCTGCTTGTAAAGACAAAATCAACAACAATGAAAAGATTGAAACCGAAAAAAAAGGAACTTTTCCCTGTATGTCATGCAGTAATTGTGATAATATTAGTAAAGGCAATACAGTTATGCACCCCAGGACTGGAGAGAAAATCTAAATTGAAGATCATGCGACCTGTATATCCCAAGGAGTTATATACTGCATCAAATGCCCGTGTGGCCTCCTATATATTGGACAAACCACAAAGCAAGACTTACATGGAACAAGCACAAATCAAACATAAGGAAACATAACCAACACTCACCAGTTGCAAGCCACTTTGAACAGGCTAAACATCAGGTGGCACAAATAAGATTCCAGATCTTGGAAGTGGTACAGTCAACTAACTTAAGAACAAGTGTTTCTAAGAAACTTGAATAGAGGGAAGCATATTGGATCGAGAGACTTGAAACAATATCCCCTTGCAGTCTTAAAGAAGAGTTGGGTTTACATTTTTTTCTATGACTAATGAAGGCGCTTATGATTGAATAACATCATTGAGTCAATATCTTTTTGTACTCTGTGTGTGGGCATTGACCCGCATTTGAATTTCCCCTTTCTGGGATGCAAATGACATTTACCAATCACCAGCAGGACAGAAGAATAATCTATGAGAGGCTCGCCTGTATTGCATCATCTAGACATTGTAATATAATATATTTAACTGGTTAACTTCCATTGTTATGGAAATGTTGACTTAAATTTCTTGGTTGTCTATATTCATATAAATTGCATGTAAAACTCACTCACGTTGCACCACCGAGATATTGTGCAGAACATGTGTGATCTATTAATTCATTTCCTTGTCTGTTGTGCATATTAGTTTGTATGTGTACAATTTATGAAGAGAACTATATGAGGTATTTACCTCTATTGGAACCCTACAAATCCCCATTGAGGACACAATGCAGACACACTTCCTCATTTCTGAATACAGCGATATGCTTTGACCCATGAACACGGCGATACATTTGCCCTGTTTTTTTGCTAACATTAAGATTCAGCTACGTAGTCCTTTCACCGATAGCAACATTTGACGAGATATATACCCCAGTCTGTCTCACTACCACTCGTGATTAAGACTGCAGATATTCCACATAAATCACATATTACACTGGCAACAGTAAACAAAAGGGGCCACTATCCAGTGGCAATGGTCTGCCCCTTGGGGGAAGCAACAGTTTGGGGCGAGAATATCTAACGTTAACAAAAAGGGAGGGTACTGGTGCGTCAAGGATTGGCCCTGTTAGGTTTGAATTATTTAGAGCAATTACCTGGTCCGATCCTGTTTAACCACATAGGTTATGACTTCTACATACAATTATATAGACAAAAAGACACCTTGTGAGTCCCAAGTTTTCAAAACAACAAAATGTTATTATTGAGAATACCATCATCGAAGACACAGAAAAATCAATAAATAACATTTAACATGTTGCAATTACAAAAAAATATATTGTGGAAAAGATCAAAGAATTTACACACAGTGAGGCCCAACATAAGGGGGCGTATTAAATTGACAATTACACATTCTTGAAAGTAAATATAAAATACCTAAAATCAAAGAAAAAAGTTAAGGAGAAGGAGAAAGTAGGAAACAGAACTAAACATGAAAGAAAATATATGTCATTTACATGCTCAGTTTCTCCATTAGGTCAAGAACAAAGCTTCTTTTCAAGATCAATTTAGTATTTCTAACTAGGTTGTTACCTCGCAACAAAGCAAGAGACAGAAAAAGAAAAAGACATTTTATATAAACGGAAAATACATCCTTGTGTTAAGGTAGAGCCCCAAAGTAGGAATTGTTCTAAGCTGGGGTTGGGTCTGCCAACGCAAAAGGGGGAAACCAGGAGGAACCTCAAATGGTATTCCTTCAGGGGATGGACTGTGAGTGGTCCGATGTCCAAATTAGATTAGATAGTCTGTAAAGGACCCCCATTTCCCTCTTAACAGCAATGCGTTTCGGCGGTTGTAGACATTTTGGGGCCGATTCATGGAACAAACGTGCGCCGAAAATCTCAGCGCAAGCTGGCTCAAGGTGGCGCAAGCCTGAAAAAGCAAGCGCACGCGCACATGTCCGATTCAAGGAAGGGCCTGCGCGTGTTTTCCACTGGTTGTGTGCCAAATCCATGCGTGGCGCACACAGGCGCACACGTCATTGCAACAACCCAAACGCCGTGTGCGATACGCACAGGGAAAGCACACAACGTCGGCGCACACAACAAAAAGGGGGCAGGTCACAGGGCGTAACACGCGGAATGGGGAACAATGCGTGAAAAAGAAGGTGTAACTGGGGAAGTACTGTAGGGAAACACCCAGAACGCCCACACGCACAACTCGTATTCATGGATTCGAATACGGGAAACAAGCGCACGCTAAAAGATATGCACAGGCGTCAACACGTCCGCCACAAGAAGGCAGGTGTAAGCGTCCCTGCGCACAGTATCAAAGTGCACACAAACAACAAACACGCATATACAGCTACGATGAAATGCCCCATTTATCGCAGCACTAATCGTGGGACACCGCAGGAGGAGGAGAATAGCCAGGGCCTGCATTTTTTCCCCCCGGACTAGCCTTTACGGGATGCCTGATGACCAGGTCTATGGCAGGTATAGGTTTCCACCTCGTATCATTCATGACCTGGTCAGGGAGTGGGAAGATGACCTTACACCCCCCACCCTCTGCTCCCGAGCATTGAGCCCCTTGGAGAAGGTGCTCAAGTCCTGCATTTTTTGGCCACTTGGTCATTTCAGCGGACTACTGCCATAGTAGGGGGGGTCTCACAGGCCACGCAGTCATGCTGCCTACACCAGGTGTTGGCAATCATGACTGCACGCCCCTCAGTCTGCAGGCACATATACATGCCCAGAACACCTGCCGAAAGGCTGGCCGTGGTCCAGGACTTTTGCAGGGTGGCACACTTCCCCAAAGTGCTTGGTGCCATAGATTGCACCCATGTGTCCCTACGTCCACCTAGGGCCACTGAGCACATCTATCGAAACCGCAAGCACTGGCATTCCATCAACGTGCAGGTCGTATGCGATGCAAAGGGAATCATGACCTCTGTCTTTGCAAACTACCTAGGTTCCACCCATGACAGTTTTATATAAGAATGTCTGCCCTGAGCCGGGCCCTGGAAGCAGGGCAGCATGGCAACACATGGCTCCTAGGTGAGTACAAATGCCCGTGCACATGCATGCATGTCACGCACAGACAAATACACAAACCCCAATAATCGCAACCATTATCACCTCTCCAGGGGACAGTGCCTACCCTCTGAGCAACCACATGATGACGCCAATCCGGAACCCCATCACACCACCCCAGGTAAGATACAATGCTGCCCATATTGCGACCAGGGGCATAGTGGAGCGCACATTCGGAGTGCTAAAGTCACGCTTCCCCTCCCTTGACCGCTCTGGCGGGCACCACTCTATGCGCCCCCAGTAGTGTGCAGGATCATTGTGGCAGCATATGTCCTGCACAATGTTGCAACACTGCAGGACGTACCGGTGGACATGGTGGTGCCCTCACTTCCCCAACCACAGGCACAGGCGCGGTCCATGGGAGGGGATAGGGCACATGGCGAGGTAGCCCAGACCCAGCTTGTGGTTACATTTTTCACCTAAACTCCCACCCCTGCGGAGTGCACACAGGCCTGGCACATACCACAATCGATGATGACAAAGAGACAGTCAACTGTTACAACCTTACGACCCTGATAATGTTGCCATGGAAGTGATACATTGTGTGCATCCCTAGCTACTAAAACATCAGAGGGGCAGGCTTCAGCCAGAGGGCAGGAGGACCGTGGAATGGGAGTGTCTTCCATGTGGCTGCGGTTGGGCCAGCAGATAGGTGCGGAGCGGCGGCGGGTGGAAGAGGCGCGGCTCACCATGGTCAGGGCGGAGTTCTCCATGCGCCGGGCGTTGAGGCGGGCTGAGTGCCTCGAGGCAACTCACAAGGAGCTGGAACAGGCCATGACTGCATCCCTGCGAGACCTTGGAGCCAGGGCAGAGGCCCGCCTCCAGGAGATTGACATGGAGTTCGATGATGCCATCGCCCACAACATCACGGAGTGAGCTGTAGGACTTGCCCACCGCCATTGTATATAGTTACTTAGTGTTAGGTTTCCTTTTTCTTTTTTTTTCTTTTGGGATGCTTGGACAATGCCCCACGTTTTTGTATATAGTTCTTAATTAGGTAGGTTTTTTTTCTAGGTTTAATTTCATTTGTTGGGCTCATGGACCCTGGTTTCAATCTTTGTACATAGTTGGACTGTGGATTTCTGAGAAAATATTATTTTACATCACCATGGATCAATGGACTTTTAAATTTAGGTTTCCTTTGGATTTGCCTTGGTGGACAAGGTGTTTGGACTAACTTTATTTTGGATTACTTTGGATTGTGACTTCATTTTTTTTCCTTCATTTTTGGACATGCATTTTTTTCTTGTTTGAAATTATTTTCATGCTTTGATTCCATTTGTTTCATTTTGTGCACAATACATTTTGATTTATTACTTCCATGTGTGGTATTCGCTCATTGGTTTACTGCATGTCAGAATGTGGGTTTACACAATCACTGGCACCCAGTGTGTGTGTGTGACGGACATGTGTTGATGTGCATAGTTGACTTTTGGTTTGTGACAAGAAATAGGCCTTGCAGTGTGGGGTGGATGGGAAACTTGATTGTGTCTCAAGACTGGGGTGGCATGCAGTGGGATTTTGGTGGACATGAGGCCCATGAATGTGCATCTTTATGACATGTTGGGTGGGGACATGAGTCGGGGCCTGCTGGCAGGTGCCCGTCAATGCTGGGTGGGTGGGCGTGCAGGGGGACATGTGTCGGGGCCTGCTGGCAGGTGCCTGTCAATGCTGGGGAGTGGGGGTGCAGGGAAACATGAGTCTGGGCCTGCTGGCAGGTGCCCATCAATGCTGGTTGGGTGGGGGTGCAGGGGGACATGTGTCGGGGCCTGCTGGCAGGTACCTGTCAATGCTGGGGGGTGGGGGTGTAGGGGGAAATGAGTCTGGGCCTGCTGGCAGGTGCCTGTCAATACTGGGGGTGTGGGGGTGCAGGGGGACATGAGTCGGGGCCTGCTGGCAGGTGCCCGTCAATGCTGGGTGGGTGTGGGTGCGGGGGGGACATGTGTCGGGGCCTGCTGGCAGATGCCTGTCAATGCTGGGGGGGTGCAGGGAAACATGAGTCTGGGCCTGCTGGCAGGTGCCCGTCAATGCTGGGGGGGTGGTGGTGCCGGGGGACATGAGTCGGGACCTGCTGGCAGGTGCCCGTCAATGCTGGATGGGTGAGGGTGCAGGGGGACATGTGTCGGGGCCTGCTGGCAGGTGCCTGTCAATGCTGGGGGGGTGGGGTGCAGGGGGACATGAGTCTCAGCCTGCTGGCAGGTGCCTGTCAATGCTGGGGGGGCGGGGGTGCAGGGGGACATGAGTCGGGGCCTGCTGACAGGTACCCGTCAATGCTGGGTGGGTGGGGGTGGAGGGGGACATGTGTCGGGTCCTGCTGGCAGGTGCCTGTCAATGCTGGGGGGTGGGGGTGCAGGGGGACATGAGTCGGGACCTGCTGGCAGGTGCCCGTCAATGCTGGGTGGGTGGGGGTGGAGGGGGACATGAGTCGGGACCTGCTGGCAGGTGCCCGTCAATGCTGGATGGGTGAGGGTGCAGAGGGACATGTGTCGGGGCCTGCTGGCAGGTGCCTGTCAATGCTGGGTAGGTGGGGGTGCATGGGGACATGAGTCTGGGCCTGCTGGCAGGTGCCTGTCAATGCTGGGGGGGTGGGGTGCAGTGGGACATGAGTCTCAGCCTGCTGGCAGGTGCCTGTCAATGCTGGGGGAGCGGGGGTGCAGGGGGACATGAGTCGGGGCCTGTCAATGCTGGGTAGGTGGGGGTGCATGGGGACATGAGTCTGGGCCTGCTGGCAGGTGCCTGTCAATGCTGGGGGGTGGGGGTGCAGGGGGACATGAGTCGGGACCTGCTGGCAGGTGCCCGTCAATGCTGGGTGGGTGGGGGTGGAGGGGGACATGAGTCGGGACCTGCTGGCAGGTGCCCGTCAATGCTGGATGGGTGAGGGTGCAGGGGGACATGTGTCGGGGCCTGCTGGCAGGTGCCTGTCAATGCTGGGTAGGAGGGGGTGCATGGGGACATGAGTCTGGGCCTGCTGGCAGGTGCCTGTCAATGCTGGGGGGGTGGGGTGCAGGGGGACATGAGTCTCAGCCTGCTGGCAGGTGCCTGTCAATGCTGGGGGTGCGGGGGTGCAGGGGGACATGAGTCGGGGCCTGCTGACAGGTGCCCGTCAATGCTGGGTGGGTGGGGGTGGAGGGGGACATGTGTCGGGTCCTGCTGGCAGGTGCCTGTCAATGCTGGGGGGTGGGGGTGCAGGGGGACATGACTCGGTGCTCACTGGTGCATCGTGACATGTGGGCTGGCTGGGGGGCATGGCCAGGGTGGGCGAGCTGCCTACGGGACATGACCAGGGGTGCAGGATAGTCCCCTGTGGTGTGGGCTGGCTGCAGGGGCTGGGGAGGGGGTACAGGGCACACCTGGGATGACCCACACTGCCAATTCACATGTGGAACTCTGCGCGCACCCCTCAGAATACATGTACCACGCTCACCCAGCTAAATTGCGTGTGATTCTCCCCGTGCACCCCTCAGAATACATGTACCCCACTCGCACAAGGCCTATCGCGTGTGATTCTCCACGCGCACCCCCGAAATACACGTACCCGCTCGCACAGGGCCTATCGCGTGTGATTCTCCATGCACACCCCCGAAAAACACGTACCCGGTCGCACAAGGCCTGTCGCGTTTGATTCTCCACGTGCACCCCCGAAATACACGTACCCCACTCGCACAGGGCCTATCGCGTGTGATTCTCCCTGCGCACCCCTCAGAATACACGTACCCCGCTTGCACAAGCCTATCGCCTGTGATTCTCCATGCGCACCCCCAAAATACACGTAACCCGCTCGCACAAGGCCTGTCGCGTGTGATTCTCCATGCGCACCCCCGAAATACACATACCCCGCTCGCACAATGCCCATCACGTGTGATTCTCCACACGCACCCCCGAAATACACGTACCCGCTCGCACAGGGCCTATCGTGTGTGATTCTCCATGCGTACCCCCGAAATACACATACCCACTCGCACAGGGCCTATTGCAAGTGATTCTCCACACGCACCTAAGAAATACACGTACCCCGCTTGCACAGGGCCTGTCCCGTGTGATTCTCCACGCGCACCCCCGAATTACATGTACCCCGCTCGCACAAGCCCCTTCACGTGTGATTCTCCATGAAAACGACACTGGGGGATGACCCATTTGATCATTCACCTCCAGTATTTACCCAGACTATGGTACAGGATAACATCTATTGTTCAGACTGCTCCTATTACCAGTTAACCCTCAGCTGATGAAGTACAGGTATCTCTTTTTCCCTCTTTGTTCTTTTCACTGCCATTATACACAGCTATGAATGGCCATGACACATGCGAAAAAATGTTGTTTGTCCATGAGCCACACGAATGGCACAATGCACCGATATCTTTAAGATAGTCATCTCGAAAACCTGACTCAATAATTGCCATACATTTATTTACACATTGTTTCCAGGCGCAGCCAACTTGGATGCCGGTTTCTATGACTTCCAACCACTACGCCCTCTTTCTCGCATGGGAACATTGAATCCACCACGTGCACCAGGAACTCCACGTTTATACGCGGTTTTCTCTACTGTTATAGGTAAGTGGTTTATACCAAACAATGGACCACCCCCTTTCTCCTGATTAGGCTCCCCATCCCTCATTCCCTCCCATTCCCTCTGTGTTCTTTCACCAGTTGGGGATGGTGGATGCGTGTGTTTTGACCAGGGCCCATGCTGATTTTGTAGAAGGCGATGTTAGAACATGATTATCATTTCCCCGGGGGTTTTATCTGTACTCAGTAAGATTATCCCCGTATTCAGGAATCTATACAAGGTCCGGAGTTTGTTTGCAGGCATGACCATGTTTATTGATCTGCAACTATGCAATCATGCTACTCTACATTTCAAATTTGTATATATCAAACTTGACACCATGAGAGATACTCTTTCCCTCTCTATCTTGCTGTTTCCTTTTCAGCACCTCTTTATTTATTTCTCTTCTTCTTCTTACAACACAGGATCCTGCTACCCACTGCCCTGATGAAGGCAGAGCATTTTCTTCTGTTGTGGAGAGAAAACTTTATATGTCTACAACCGCTGAAACGCATTGCTGTTAAGAGGGAAATGGAGGTCCTTTACAGAGTATCTCATCTAATTTGGACCTCGGACCACTGACAGTCCACCCCCTGAAGGAATACCATTTGAGGTTCCTCCTGGTTTCCCCCTTTTGCATTGGCAGACCCAACCCCTGCTTAGAACAAGTCCTACTTTGGGGCTCTACCTTAACTTAACACAAGGATGTATTTTCCATTTATACAAAATGTTTTTTTTTTCTGTCTCTTGCTTTGTTGTGAGGTAACAACCTAGTTAGAAATACTAAATTGATCTTGAAAAGAAGCTTTGTTCTTGACCTAATGGAGAAACAGAGCATGTAAACGACATATATTTTCTTTCATGTTTAGTTCTGTTTCCTACTTTCTCCTCCTTAACTTTTTTCTTTGATTTTAGGTATTTTATATTTACTTGTGTAATTGTTTGTCAATTTAATACGCCCCCTTATGTTGGGCCTCGCTGTGTGTAAATTCTTTGATCTTTTCTACAATATATTTTTTTTAATTACAAGATGTTAAATGTTATTTATTGATTTTTCGGTGTCTTCAATGATGGTATTCTCAATAATATAATTTTGTTGTTTTGAAAACATGGGGGTCACAAGGTGCCTTTTTGTTCTATATAATTGTATGTAGAAGTCATTACCTATGTGGTTAAACAGGATCGACCAGGTAATTGCTCTAAATAATTCAAACTTAACAGGGCCAATCCTTGACGCACCAGTACCCTCCCTTTTTGTTAATATTAGATATTCTCACCCCAAACTGTTGCGTCCCCCAAGGGACAGACCATTGCCACTGGATAGTGGCCCCTTTTGTTTATATATATTCGTGGACAACTACGGTTGTTAATTGGTCAGGAACCCCGCGCATAAGGGATTTACTGATAGAACATGAAGAGCCACATTGAGGCTAATTGAAAAGGCATCCTTTTTCTTTCTTTGCCTTTTCTCCCCCACCACCATTAACTTCACTTTTCCCCTATCTATATATATATCTCTGCATGGGTCCTAGTGTTTGCGCACGTTCATAGTCCCCAGTCTGGGAGAAACGGAAATGGCTGAGAGTGCAACTTTAAGTTATTCAGAGGAGGAAACCATTGAGTTAACCCGGGGTCCTTCCTTCTTGAACCCTCCAGATCCAAGTCAGCCCTCAACCTCATCCAGTACTGCTGAGGATCTATTGAAACGGAAAAAGAAGACATTTTGTACAGAACTCCACGGTCATTTCCTTCGGGAATATTTGAAAAAAAGTATCATACCCAGTGGACTTATAGTACGCAACGAACCACGATTATTCTTAGAAGACAAAGAATATACTTCTAACTTTAGTTTCATTGCCACAAAGTGCAGTAGAGACCTTATGATCCTAACTATTACCACTGCACAACTCATCAGCACGGGATTGCAAAAAACCCTAGAGACAGAAGAAAACTAAGTTCAAAACAAATACCTTACTTACCGATATACAGGAACAACTTTCTGACATAAATAAACAGTTTGAACAATTTAAGGCTAATACACATACCAAGAAGACCAACAAGTTGAATAAAGACATTAAAGACTTCAGAACTGAAATCATCTATCCATATACTGCTGGAGGTTACATTGAGTTCCTCAAGAAACAAGGAGGTGCATCCCAATCTTCACCAGGAGGCAGACTAATACGAGTTACCTTTTCAGGATCAAGTAGCTCAGGCTCCTCTGGGGCCAGCTCAAATTATAACTTTCAACCTTACCAAGCATATCAATTTGGACAACCACAATTCCAGCCCCCCCCCCCTTCACCATTCCCTTTTTTAGGCAGAGGAGGACAAGGAGGGGGATGGGGTCCTCAATTTTGGAACATACCATACCAGGGACAACAGAGACGCCCCAGGTGACGGAGACGCTAGAGTCTACACCTGGAACTAACCAATAACCGATTTTCAACCTGGCCAACTTTAATCTCTCACCATGTCAAATCTCTCTTTTGGCCAAAGGTCTTTCCTTTGTGCCAACCAGTGACACAGACTGGTACGAAACGGAGACGGAGATGCTTCGATTTTTTCGCAATCTAAGACTCAGAGTATTTTTTCAAGATCATAATGAACAAGAAACTGATCCAGATACGGGCTTACATCCACAGTCATCCTTCACACCCACGGATAACCAGGTACCCGATGACCTACTCACCTTCGAGAGATGTGTTCTCAGAGACATCAGACAGATGAAGAAAAAAACAAATTACATCAGAATCTAACTAAAGGCGAGAGGCAAGCCTTAAAAGATTTATCCAACAACCGGGACCTGGTGATAAAACCGTCTAACAAAGGGGGCGGCATCGTCCTCATGATGAATGATCAATACACCCATATGATCATGTCTTTACTCAATGTTGGTGTCAGTTATTGGGCCCTCAGGAAGGACCCAACCAAAGAAATAAAAATAGAAATTTCTGAAATGGTCGCCTATGCTCAGGAAAGGAATTGGATAACTGATAAGGAAGCTGCCTTCCTGACAACATCCTCCAATCACACACCTTGTTTATACGCTCTACCCAAGATCAATAAAAATGCACAAGACCCACCAGGGAGACTGATTGTCTCTTGAAATGGTTCAATTTTAGAACAAATTGGTCGTTTCATTGATTACTTCCTCAAACCTTTAAGCATAAAAACGAAATCGTACCTTTGGGATACAATGCACACCATTCAGATATTTGAAAATCTGCCTTTTGACTGCAAACAGCAACTCTTAGTAATGATGGACATTAAGGCATTATATACATCAATCCCACAGGATGCAGCAATAGATTGTATATACTAGCACCTTACTCGGGAATATGCCCAACCCAGATCATACCGGGTACCACCAGAATTCATTATTGAATTGGCTACCTTTGCTTTATGCAAAAACTTTTTTACCTTTGATAACCAGTTTTATCTACAGGTCAAGGGAACAGCAATGGGTGTGAGGTTTGCACCCAGTCTAGCCATCCTATTTATGGCCTCATTTGAGGATCAGTTTATATACAATCAAATTAACCAGTGGAGCTCCAAAATCCTTTACTGGCATTGTTACATTGAGGATATTATTTTTATCTGGGCAGGTGATGAGATATCCCTCAAATAGTTCCTAGATTGGCTTAATATGTGTAACAGCAACATTCAATTTACAATGCTCATTCAGACCATTTTCCAAAGAGTAAAGTCTGTAAATCCACCTCTTTTCCAGTTCAAGGAGTCTGTTTTGTATGTCCTGGCCTGTTTGGATTTTTTCCAAGACCCACCAGAGAATGTCATCCGGTGTGTGATGGCTAATCAGAAAATTTGTGACCAAGGGTGAGGTGATGTTTTTACGCCGGATACTGGACCGGTGTTCTGAAATCCGTGTACCTACACTGCGCATTGTTTGGCCCACGTAGCAGAGGCCACATGGGCATTCAATGCAGTATATAACTTTACTGCTTTTGCAGTTGGACTGATTTTTGAGGACCCATTGCCTGTCACCAATGGCAAATGATTGCATTTTCTTGGTGAATTTACATACCGAGCACGAGCCACATGGGTAGTGGCCGGTAACTTTCCGTAGTTTCCAGAGTCCTGTGCGTGGTGGATCTCGGACAAAAGAGGAGTGAACCAAATGATCCTTAATATTCCTCGCTCTCTTGAAGGCGAACCGAGGTATGGGTTCGTCTGTAAGTTGTAATCTGACTATGGGCCAGTATTTACGAATCACTCTTTTGAAATCAAAAGTATTACGGCCATGTGTGATTACACAGGTTAATCTTTCTTCTTTGTGTTGGTCGGATTCCATCTTTGGTGTCAAAAGTAATTCCCTATTGGTAAATCTGGCCTTCTTGGTTGCGTTGGTCACCAATCTTTTTGGATATCCACGTGTGCGCAGCCGAATGCCCAGTGCATTTGCATTTTCATAAAAGTCGTCCAAGGAGGTACAGTTTCTTCTGATACTCAGAAGTTGGCCATACGGAAGATTCTGTTTGATGTGTTAGGGGTGGTCACTTTGATAATGCAGGAGTATGTTCCGATCCATAGTTTTCCTGAATAGATTACATACAAGTTTATTTTCCAGACACAAGATTTTCAGGTCCAAGAAGTGTATCTGTGCATTACTGCATTCAATTGGTAGATTCGCCACAGCAATAATCGACACGTGTTTGACCGTTTACATGTCATTAACGAGCAGGCAATGTATGCTATCTATGCGATCAGAGACCTAGTATCCTGACAACACCCGACGCATTATTATTATTACAGTAACACACACTTTATTGATTGTGCAGCATGTTACTCCATATATTAGACCACTTCAGTATTGTGGACTACACTTGCGTAGCACTATGATTACACAGTTCGATTGACTACCAGAATTTCGACACATCATGGCTTGCCTGCACGTAAGCACGTGATGGTGTCACTAGCAACAATTCCTTGGCAACGTTTGTACACCCGATCATTGACCACAGCAGCATACAAGTATCGATTTGACTAGGACCATTACGGTAAGCTAATTGTTGATGAACCATGGCAATAAATGTAGTGATTCTTTTTTGATATAGACAGTAATGGAAATATGCATATATGGAATAATCTATTAAGGTCCCACGCTGCATGTTTGAGACTCAACTAGATGCCGCTCAAAAGTTCATCATTATCAGGTTCACAGAAGAGTACACCGGTGGGAGACACCTTCTCTGCACAAAATGGTAGGATTTATGTTATTTTGAGGTACTAGAGACACACAGTTTAAACGCATTGTATAAGAATACCAGAACAGTCCTGTTGTTATGTATTTTTCAGAAAAGGTGTGAACCGGTATATATTGACATAAAAACGTAATGGATACAAACAAATGGTTTTCTGCTTGAAGAGATGGAAATTTAGTGCGACCATATAGAAACTAAATTTATGGAAGTGAGCACAAGCATATACATAATATATGCTTCAAGCAAAGATAAAGTGCAGGTACTTTACATAAATAATGCTGCATATTACGGTTTCCTCTAGCATCCATGTGCCAGTAACATGTTGTTTAGATTGGTTTTTACTAATTATAGTGGTACTTTATATAAATAACGCTTTGTACTACCATGTTCTCTAGCATCCATGTGCCAGTAACATGTTGTTTTGATTGATTTTTTCTAATTAAGCGGAATTAATAATGTTTTATTATGTTTGCTTTAATGTGTAGAATTCGCCCTGAAGAAGGACCAACTAATAGGTCCGAAATGCATTGGCAACATTTCGATTCTGCTTCCTCATCGAAATAAATTGCATACTATATAGCACCATAAGAAAAATGTGAAAAAAAATGTTTCTCCATATGGAACATGTGTTTGTTTTCTTTTATATATTAAATGCATGAGTAAATTCCAACAGTAGTCTTCACTAAATGATTGGCGACTAAGGACTGATAAAAATTTATTTTCATTGGACATACTGTCTTGCTCATTTTTTCATACCAGTACAGTGTATACTGGGAATCTGGGACTCACCATTAACCCTACAAGGAACTCTGCAAACTTGTACAGTATATTGAATAAACTCAGCGGTGCCCGCCCATACTACCCTCTTGTTTTGCTTCTAACTTTACACTCACTCAAGATGGAGACACGCATTTAAAGATGTCTTATGAAGAAATCTCTAAAATAACTAATAAACATGCGCAAGCTCTTGGATTCTCGACAGAGGAAGCGGAAGCATTTCTAAATTTAATTAAGGAAACTAGCACCAGCTCTACCAGCACAGATCCGTCCAAAAAATAAAACAGCTTGAGTATTTGATCAGGAAAGAAACGAATTGGAAACTGCATGCTACAACTCTAACAAAATACTATCGAGCACAACAAATACCAAGACGACTACGGATGCCCCTGCGTCCAACTCTCTGTAAGGAAAACAAGGAATTTGTCCGCAAATGGGAAAATATATTCAACAAATGCTCACTCGACTTGATCCTTCTCACCATTCAAGAACTAGCCAATGAATTAAAATCAATTGCAATTGATATAGAGGAAATCAAAGCTGAACTCAGCAAAAGCTTGAATGGAGAATATATGAAAACCATGCTTGAGTAGATTAACAACAAACAATATAAGTCTGAGGTAGAAAACTTGAAAATCCGGAAATTCAAAAGAGATATCTATGATTACCTGTCATGCGCTGCCTCCCGAGGACATTATGGTCCAGGGTGCGGCTTGGGGGACGCCATTGCAGAGTTCCGCCACGTTTTCGAACGTCGCTGTAACAGTCTAGTGTTTCTTTCTCTGCGAGCCGGGACGCTCATCAGCCACGCCCCCCCGGCACACAGTGCGTTGCAACCCGCTTGGTCAGCTCCCTGACTGCTTTCTTTCGGTTGCGGTTACGCTAGTTTTCTTTCCTTTTTCCTCTCTCTCCTCTGCCGCCCTTTGGGCCGCTTCTCGCCTTCCTGTTTTCTGGGACCTCTTGTTTTTCCTTTCCTCCTTTCTCTGGCTCCTTTCCGGTTCTTTTTCCGCTCTGTTGTCTCTTGCTGGCCGTCATGATCGGCTACCTCACGGTTCCTTCAGAGCCTACCTTCCACCCGGAATCCTTACAACGGACTTCCGCTGTTGCTGTTCACACAGAATCTTTACGATGGAACTCCGCTGTTGCTGTTCCACCTCTGTTTTTTTTTGTGCCGGACGGCTTTTTCCCCAGTCTGTCCCTTCCGGAAGAGGGGCCGCAGGTAGTGCTATTCACAGCAGTACACTGTGGCATCCTTTTGTGGGAAAGACACTTTCTCAGAAAAAAAAGAAAGAAGAAAGAAGGAGAAGGATTATTGTGCTAGAAGACCACAAATATCATCCATTCAAGACCAATCTTCAGGTGAGGAGGAGGAAAGGGGAGAAAGGTTAAGGGTGGAGATTGAACATTCTCAGAGGGCTGACATTACCATAATGATGAGGTTTATACGTGGATGGAAAAATACAGGAACCCTCGACAGCCACATCAACCACGGGATTCCTCTGACCATTCCAGCTCAGACTCTGACTCGCAAAAACGCCCAAGTACCTCAAGGGCTCCCACATCTGCAAACAACGAGGAACAAACAACATGCACAGATGAGACTCAAGCGAGAGAAGAGAGACCACCTAGGCAACCTTTCTTAGACAAATACAGTAGGAGAAAAGAACCAGGAGGGGCTGCAGGAAAAGAAACAACACAGAAGCCGGAGGGCAGATATCCGAACAGGAGAGTCTAATTATTAACATATCAACTCGTAGACTCAGCACCTCAGAGAATGGAATTTTACAAAAAGGTTTGAGTTTCATGCCAACTTTTGGAACTAATCTTTTTGACACAAAGGTTGAACTCTTTAAATTCATTTGTAAAATGAAATTAAAAGCCTATTTCGCAGACATTGAGATCCCAGAGAGTCAGACAACTATTCAGTACTTAATCCCAAAAGCAACTATGTACCACCGTTACCACATGGTACCATTGACCTGTTCCATGAAGCTGTTCTTCGAGATTTGAAAAAGATTTCCATCAAAACGCCCACATTCTGTAATTTGAGCAAAAATAACCTCTCAATTATCAGGAACTTGCATGAAGATGAAACCATCACCATTCATCTGGCGGACAAAGGAGGTGCACTGGTAGTAATGAACACAGAGGATTATCAGGCTGAGAGTTTAAGACAGCTCAGCGACACCAACATATATACCAACTTACCTTATGACCCAACCAAAGATATCATGGACAATTTGAAAAAGATTCTAGAGATGGCAGAAGAGAATGACTGGATTAATGAAAAAAAACAGAAGCTTTCTCAAACAGAACTTTCTGAAAGTTCCACATCTTTATCTTCTTCCCAAGATTAACAAATCCTTAACCAATCCTCCAGGACGACCCATAGTGACTGCTACCCACAGTATTCTACAACCACTTGGCATTTACATTGATACAATACTACAACCAATTATATAGAAGTATCCTTCCTATATCAAGGACAGAACCGATTTCTTGAACAGATTAGCACAGATTCAACTTAATGAAGAAGATATCTTGGTTACAATTGACGTCAATAGTCTGTATACCTCCATTCTGCACTTGCTGGGTCAACAGGCGGTCGAAGGGCTGCTACTACACGAGGAGGAAGTAGGAGCATCAAAGGAATGGGTCATGATACTACTGGAATTCATTACCGAAAATACATATTTTCAATATGAACACAGTTAGTACTTACAAACAAGTGGAACAGCCATGGTGGCCACCATGCTTCTGGTATATGCAAATTAATTTATTCTGAAGTTTGAGGAAGATCACATTACTAAGCATTCAATCTGGCATAAACACATCAAACACGGGGGGAGATATATAGATGATATCTTTTTTTGCTTTGGAGCGGTACACAGCAAACACTTAGCTCCTTTTTGAAATATATGAATATGATTCATTTGAGGATTCAGTTCACACATGAAGTGGGGCAACCGAGTGTACATTTTCTGGACGTTTTAGTAACTCCCAATGTACCTTCATTTGAAACCAATGTATATCATAAACCCACAGACAGAAATAACTTTCTACACAGGATGAGTTTTCATCCACCTTCCACCATTAAAAGTCTGCCATATAGTCAACTGTTACATATAAAACTAATTACTTACACTGACTGGAAATACAAGCAAAAAATAGGGAGGTATTAGACAAATTTAAAGGAAGAGGGTGTAAGGAGGAAGAACTCTTCACAGCATCAGACAAAGCATCAATCCAGGAAAGAACCTCCCTACTGACTCCTAAAACTACCACCTCAACTGAAAATCCATTAGTCTTTGTGAGCAAATATAGTACATAGACAACAAGGATCAAGAAGATCTTATTGAAGCATTGGCCCTTGCTAACCTGTGATGACAAACTCCAGAACATTTTTCAAGACAAACCGATATTTGCCAATCAACGAAGCAGCAATCTAAGGGACCTGCTTGTAAAGACAAAATCAACAACAATGAAAAGATTGAAACCGAAAAAACAAGGAATTTTTCCCTGTATGTCATGCAGTAATTGTAATAACATTATTAAAAGCAATACAGTTATGCACCCCAGGACTGGAGAGAAAATCAAAATTAAAGATCATGCAACCTGTATATCCCAAGGAGTTATATACTGCATCAAATGCCCTTGTGGCCTGCTATATATTGGACAAACCACCAGAAAAGCAAGACTTAGATGGAACAAGCACAAATCAAACATAAGGCACATAACCAACACTCACCAGTTGCAAGACACTTTGACCAGGCTAAACATCAAGTGGCACAAATAAGATTCCAGATCTTGGAAGTGGTACAGCCAACTAATTTAAGAACAAGTGTTTCTAAGAAACTAGAACAGAGGGAAGCATATTGGATCGAGAGACTCGACACAATATCCCCTGGCGGTCTTAATGAAGAGTTGGATTTACATTGTTTTCTATGAATAATGAAGGAGCTTATGATTGAATAACATCATAGAGTCAATGGGCCTCATTACGAGGCCGGCAGTAAGAGGTTAACGGCACTGGTAAGGATGCCGGTGCCGTTAAGCCCCTACCGTGGCATTCCGAGTTCCCTTAGCGGGTCCCACTAAGGCCAGCTGGTTTTACCAGCCGCCCTTAGCAGGAGCTGCTAAGGGACCAGGGGGCTAATAATGGGCCCGCTATTTGCGGACCATTATTAGCTCCTTCCCCATTCCCATTGAGCCCTATGGGGGCTCGAATGGGAATGGGGAATGGTTTTCAGAATGGGGATTTACCAGGCCCCATTCCAACTACCCGGACACGGGTTTGGAGGCAGCCATGGCGCTAATAGCGCCATGGCTACCTCCAAACTCATAATGACCCCCAATATCTTTTTGTACTCTGTGTGTGGGCATTGACCTGCATTTGAACTTCCCCTTTCTGGGATACAAACAACATTTACCAATCACCTTCAGGAGAGAAGAGTACTCTATGAGAAGCTTGCCTGTATTGTATCATCTAGATATTATGTGTAATATATTTAACTGGTTAACTTCCCTTGTTATGGAAATGTTGACTTAATTTTCTTGGTTGTCTATATTCATATAAATTGCATGTAAAACTCACTCACATTACACCACCGAGATATTGTGCAGAACATGTGTGATCTATTAATTAATTTCCTTGTCTGTTGTGCAGATTAGTTTGTATGTGTACAATTTATGAAGAGATGTATATGAGGTATTTACCTGCATTGGAACCCTACATATCCCCATTGAGGACACAATGCAGACACACTTCCTCATTTCTGAATACAGCTATATGCTTTGACCCATGGATACGGCGCTACATTCGCCCTGTTTTTTTTGCTAACATTAAGTTTCAGCTACGTAGTCCTTTCACCGATAGCAACATTTGACGAGATATATACTCCAGTCTGTCTGACTACCACTCTTGATTAAGACTGCAGATATTCCACATAAATCACATATTACACTGGCGAAGGTAGATTCGCCACAGCAATAATCGGCACATTTTTGACTGTTTACATATCATTAATGAGCAGGCCATGTATGCTATCGATGCGATCAGAGACCTGGTATCCTGACAACACCCGACGCATCTTTATTGCACTTAATTCGATTATTTGATAGATAGTGCACAATAGTACCTTGTGCTCTAAATTTGACATCCACTGAGCATACTCATCATATTCATATTTCCAATTCATTGATGAACTTATTATCTTTTTCGGGTTCACGGTGACACACATTTTAGTGATTGTGCAGCATGTTACTGTTACAGTGTAGTAAATACATTATGTAGAATCGTAGCCTGCGAACGTTTCATTTCCCTGCATTCTTCTGTTCTCGAATGCAGAAAAACGTAACGGAGCAGATGCAGCGATGGAGGCCCGATTGCGGTAGCCTGCCGGAGACTTATCAATAAACTCCCTTGAAACTACAAATGCTTCGATGTACGTATTTTGTAACAATGGCGACGAGGAACACTCTTTAGCACGTACGGCGGGAGTCTCCGACTGGATGCGCACATCATCATATAATTACGGTGTTTCCCTGCAAACCCCAAACACGATTTTAACATCGGACACCTCGTGATGACAAAGGGGATGTGGACAGGTACGGAGGGACAGAAAGAAATATATAATTGTCTCTGTACCTTGCGTTTGAAGGTTGCAGTTTTAAGTGTGCGCGCGGGCTGCTAACGGCTATCTAAACGAGCCGTACTTGGATTCTTAGAATAAAGGACCCAACGACGTGGGTGGACGTGCCTCCATCTTGAGTGACTTCAGCAAGATCACCATGGCAACCATATATACAAATAGATACAAGTGCCTTCGTGAAACGTAATGTTCGGTAGACGTGCATAAGGTGGTTTCAGCAAGTTGTGTCATTGCCAAAGACTTCAGCAGCGAGCAAAAAAGGTCATCATTGGACATTTGCTACAATCAGCTGGGACGTGTTCCATTGTTCTGGCTCCATGAGTTTGCAGCAGTGCTTATAAAAAGAGGAATGGGGGCTGCACAATAAACTTGAACTTTAAAAAAAAAATAAAGAGGGAAGTAAACAAGTACAGGAAATAAAAGCAAAAGACAAATCTGGAAGAAGCCTGGGCGCCTACAAATATATATATATAGCATCAGCAGCCATGCAGAGTGTTGTGGCCCCAATGAAATTCCTGCCCTTGCCCGGAAATTCGACATGCCCCTGGGAACAGTGGCTAGACAGCTTTCAAGTTTATCTAAGAGCGGTAGGTGGTGCAAAATACAATGATGATGTCAAGGAAGCTACTTTGCTGAACTGTATAGGTGCAGAAGCCTTAAGAATTTTCAGGACTTTGCCGGAGCCTAGTTTTAATGAACTAGGGGCTGGGGACTCTGCCTCCACTTCAAGGAAATATGAGATTGCGTTGTTAAAATTGAACAAACATTTTGGTAATAAAACAAACATTGTTCTAGAAAGATATAGGTTTCTGTCCAGGAAGCAAGGCAAAAGCGAATCCGTTGATGATTATATTGCAGCCCTTAGAGGACTCATTTCGACATGTGAATTCACTGGTGTGGCTGATGAGTATATGAGGGATCAATTAGTACTGCATGTGGCTGACAACCGTATACAACAACGTCTTTGGCAAGCTAAGAACCCATCCTTAGAGCAAGCTATTGAAATAGCGCAGACATTTGAACTTGGAGAGAAGTGTATGAAGGAGATTCAGAATAAGAATGACAGTGTTGATATTAAATCTGTACATGTCACCAGTGAGGGAAAATACGACAGTAATGAAGATGCACTTGTTGCTGTGGTAAAAAAGGTGGTAAAGTCAGATTTCAACTCAAATTGGAGACAAAACAGAGAGCCATTTCAAAGATCACAGAACAAGTGTTTTAAATGTGGATGGGCGAAACATGCGAACATTGAGAAAGAATGCACGGCTCATTCTGTAGAGTGTTACAAATGTGGATATGTGGGCCATTTCGGTAAAGTTTGCCGCAATGTGAGGGGTAGAGGCAGATACAATTCACGTTATAACAACATGAGAAGCAACGGCCAATGGAACAGAGGGACCATGGCATCAGTAGGGACAGTAGAAGAAGCCTCTACGTCACATGATCTTGTTGCGATTACCAGCGGCCTGGAAGATAGAGTGCACATACTTACTATTGCCACAACTGGAAATGCTGTGGGCTCATGGGTGTCCATGACAATAAATGATACTATGTTGCAGGTGATGGTTGACACAGGATCACCTTATACCATGGCTGATACAAATACGTTTGGAAATGTGTTGAAGATGGACATAAAGAAGCTTCATACGCCCACTGTCAAAGCCACAGGCTACGGGAAGACTCCCATTGACATAATTGGATACGCCTGGGTAAAATTGTGTTTCAAAGGAAGGAAGACCTATTGTAAACTTTATGTTGCCAAAGAAGGTTACTCAGTAGTTGGTTGGTGGGAGCAAGCGTCACTAGGAATTAGAATACATCCTGGAGAAGAGGAACCAATAATGGGTGTAATGAGTACTAATTGTGATTCTGCTGAAGATCTGGTGAAGAGTTTTCCCAAGGTTTTCAATGACAGCATAGGAGCTTTGAAAGGTTTTAAGCATCGAATAATATTGAAGAGGGGAGCTAAGCCAGTTGTCCACAGAGTGCGAAATATTCCCATTGGTACAAGGGAGGTCCTTCAGAAGGAGTTGGATAAATTATGCTCTCATAATATCATTGAACCGATTGAAAGTTCAGAGTGGCTTTCTCCAATTGTCATTGTGAGAAAGCCTGAGGGGTCAATTAGGATGTGTGTAGACTTAAGAGATCTCAACAACAACATATGGATTGACCGACATCCGTTACCCAACATTGGAGAGATGTTAACAACGATGGAACCAGCAAAATTCTTCTCCACCCTAGACCTGTCATCAGCATATCATCAGGTTGTATTAGATGATGAATCTAGACACCTTACATCATTTATAACACCGTTGGGGGCTTTTCGATATAAAAGGATGCCATTTGGTCTGGCATCGGCAGCTGCCGTATTCCAGAGACTAATGCAGCACCTGTTTGCTGGTTTAAAAGGTGTACATTATTTTCAGGATGACATTTTAATATCAGCCATGAGTGAAGAAGATCATGATGCCAAACTGTTAGGAGTTCTGCAGATAATTCAACAAAGGGGTCTAACTCTAAAAATAGAGAAATGCAAAATTAAAAGGAAGGAGGTTACATATTTAGGCCACTGTATCAGTGAAGAAGGCATAAGACCCAAGGAAGCTCTGATAAATACCATTCTGAAGATCCCTGATCCTACTAATAAAGATCAGCTTAGAAGTCTGCTTGGTCTTCCTGAATATTATTCTAAGTTTGTTGACCATTATGCAGAAAAAACTGTTCACATGAGGAATATGATGACCAAGGGCACAAAATTTGATTGGTCAGCAGAATGTAAAAAGGAATTGGACAATATAAAAAATCTGATCAATAAGGCACCCACACTCAAGATGTTCAACCCCGGAGCCAGAACTGTGTTGTCAGTTGATGCAAGCAATGTTGGTTTGGGTGGAGTTCTGGAACAATTCCATGATGGTTCACCTGTCCCGATAGCTTTTGCTTTGAGAACTTTAAAGGGAGCAGAGAGAAATTATTCCACTATTGAAAAAGAGGCACTAGGCGTTAAATGGATCTTAGAACACTTCAAGGGGCTAATTTGGGGAGTTCCTATTGAATTGAAAACAGATCATAAACCTCTCATCCATGTGCTCAATCCCAAGAACTCTCACTTAACATCACCTCGCATTAGGAGATGGACTTTGATCATTATGCAGTACAATGTGGTTATAAAATATACTCCAGGCAGATCTAACAAAGTTGCTGACTGTTTTTCCCGGTTGCCTTGTAATGATGAATACCTTGAAATGCCAAGTGATGAGAGTTTAGTTGAAGATCAGGATATGGATTCCATTATTGCACAGATTCATCCCGGTTTTGATAAAGGAGAGTGGGTGGCAGCCACTAATTCAGACCCAGAACAAGAGATGTTAAAAAAGGCTGTAGCAGATGGATGGAAGAATGTACAAGATGGAATTAAGTTATGGGAAAAGATCAAAGACGAAATATCATATGATGATCTATATGTCTATCGCGGTGATCGTATTGTACCACCAGTGACATTGAGGGAAAAAATCATGGACATTGCTCATGAAGGACATATTGGCAGAGATTTGACGAAAAGGAGAGTCAGAGGAACATATTGGTGGCCCAGTATGTGGGGCGATGTAGAGTCACTGGTTAAGGAATGTTCTGCTTGTGCAGCCAGTGATAAAAGCAAAGTAGTAAGAGTCACACCTCTTCAGCCTGTAAATGTGCCTGATGCAGTATGGTCTAAACTAGCTATTGATATTGCTGGCCCGTATGAAGTGTTGGAACCCATGAAGATATATTTGATAGTTTTAGTTGATTACACATCAAAGTGGGTCGAATGTGGAATATTGGAAGAATCAGTTTCGACATATAAGGTTACAAGATTTTTGGAAGAGATTTTTAGTAGAGAGGGTGATCCACAAGAGCTGATTTCCGATAATGGTACTCAGTTTGTGTCGCAGGAAATGCAAAAATTTTTAAGTGATAGAGCCATCAAGCATAATACCACAGCTTTGTACCATCCAATGAGCAATGGACTTGTAGAAAGGATGAATCGCTTTGTAAAAGGAACTATTCAGCTGGCAATAGCAAATAATCTACCGTGGAAAGATACTCTGAAAGAAGCATTAGATACATATAAAGTTACACCCCACTCTGTCACTGGTATAGAACCTTTCACTTTGATGAGGGGTAGAATTGCTAACAATAGACTCAAGCCAGCTTGGATGTCTACAGGGAAGGATGCTAACATTAACATGGATGAGATCATGGAGAGGGTTAGAAAAAGACAAGATCAATACAAAAAGTACTATAACCAGCATAACCGCGTGAAGGAAAATGATGCTAAAGCTGGGGATTGGGTTAGAATAAAGGAACCAAAAAGAGTCTTGAAGGGAGAGTCTAAGTTTCGTGCTCCTCAGAAAGTTATCAAGCGTCTCAGAAAATCTGTTGTTTTGGAAAATGGAGACAAGTGGTCTTGTGATGATATCACCTTAGCAGAGAAAAATGAATTAAAACATATTGACAATAATTCTGTTAGATGCAGACAAAGTGTGGATGAGAGAGGAAGAGAAAGAAGATGTGGAAAAGAACTAAATGGAGAGGACCATGGGGTTTCCAGTGGTAACGGTGAAAAGGGTTCAAGACCCAGGAGAGTCGTACCCAATTTTAAGGAAGGGTTCATTTATTATTGACTGTGGTCCACATCTCAGGGACACTTACGAGAATTGGAACGCTATGCTGATGCAATTAACAGCCAGGGTGTATCCTTTATTTCAGCAGTGGTTTTCATAATTTTAGACGGAATAAGCATATCACTTTGTACAGTTTCTGTTGTAGGAATTGTTTGTTATGTTATCTCTAGATATATGGTTTTATTTAATGTTTAATCTTAAATCTTTGGTTTCTTTCTTTCCTCCTTCTCTCTTCATGTTCCTCAGTTGTGTATTAGGAAGGGAGATGTTACAGTGTAGTAAATACATTATGTAGAATCGTAGCCTGCAAACGTTTCGTTTCCCTGCATTCTTCTGTTCTCGAATGCAGAAAAACGTAACGGAGCAGATGCAGCGATGGAGGCCCGATTGCGGTAGCCTGCCGGAGACTTATCAATAAACTCCCTTGAAACTACAAATGCTTCGATGTACGTATTTTGTAACAGTTACTCAATATAGTAGACCACTTCAGTATTGTGGACTACGCTTGCGTAGCACTATGATTACACGGTTCCCTTGACTACCAGTATTACGACGCATCACGGCTTGCCTACACGTAAGCACGCGATGGCGTCACTAACAACACTTCCTTGGCAATGTTTATATACCCAATTGTTGACCGCGGCAGCATACACGCGGCTTAGAGAATATCGATTTGACTAGGACCATTACGGTAAGCTAATTGTTGATGAACCATGGGAATACATTTAGTGATTCTTTTTTGATACAGACAGTAATAGTAATATGCATATATGGAATAATCTATTAAGGTCCCACACTGAATGTCTGAGACTCAACTAGATGCTGCTGAAAAGTTCGCCATTATCAGGTTCACAGAAGAGTACACCGGTGGGAGACACCTTCCCTGCAAAAAATGGTAGGAGGACTTATGTTAATTTTTGGTACTAGAGATACACAGTTTAAACGCATTGCATTAGAATACCAGAACAGTCCTGTTATGTATTTTTCAGAAAAGGAGTGAACCGGTATATATTGACATAAACACGTAATGGATACAAACAAATGGTTTTCTGCTTGAAGCGATTAAAATTTAGTGCAACCATTAGAAACTAAATTCATGAAAGTGAGCACAGGCATATACATAATATATGCTCCAAGCAAAGACAAAGTGCAGGTACTTTACGTAAATAATGCAGCATATTACCGTGTCCTCTAGCATCCATGTGCCAGTAACATGTTGTTTAGATTGGTTTTTACTAATTATACATGTACTTTATATACATAACACTGTGTACTACCGTGCTACCATGTTCTCTAGCATCGCTGTGCCAGTAACATCAATGGGAATGGGCAGGGCGCTAATAACAGGCTCGCGACTTGCAAGGCCGTTATCAGCGCCAGTCAGACCACACGTTCCTTATGGTCCCTGCCAAGGGACCTTGGAATAGGGCGGTAAGGGATTACCGGCCCCAGTCTCCTTACCGGTGCCCAGTATCCCTTACCGCCCAGGTCATGATGACCCCCATTGTTTGCTTTAATTTTGTCGAATTCGCACTGAAGAAGGACCAACTAATAGGTCCGAAATGCATTTGCAAAATTTGGATTCTGCTTTCTTATCGAAATAAATTGTAACTATTTAGAACCATAACGAAAATGTGAAAAAAATGATTTTCTCCATATGGAGCTTGTGCTTGTTTTCTTTTCTTTATTAAATGAATGATTAAAATCCAACAGTAGTGTTCACTACATAATTGGCGGCCCCAGGTCTGATGAAATTCCTTTTCATCGGACATACTGTCCTGTCCCAGACATTGATGAACCCATAAAGCTGTTAAGTGCAAGCATACCATATGCAGGAAGCAAGTGACACACACCCGCCTGTGGACGTGTACACTCTATTCTGAAAATGCAGGCTTGCCTTAGTACAACTTGATTTGATTTTGATTTTGAAATTTGGAATGCACATATCCCAAAGAAGGCGGGCAGAAATTGCATCTGGGCGCAGATGAAACAATAGTGCATGTCATACATATATTTGTTTGCTAGAGAGAAGTATTTACATAAATCAATGTGTTTTCAGTTTTTTTTTTTTTTTAAATAGACAAAGATTCAGTTTGCCATAGGTTCAGAGGGAGGGAGTTCCAAGAGTGAGGGCTTATAGAGGACAAGCATATCCCCCACAGGTGGTGGTCATAAAGAAGGGAACCACCATCAGACCTTGTCCCATACATCACAGGTATCGATTGGGGCAATGAATTACAATCTTGGATGACAAATAAGCTAGAGCCAGGCCGTGAATACATTTAAAGACCATGCAGAGGATTTTGTACAGAATCCTCTGCTGTACCAGAAGCCAATTAATGCTTCTTCAGAACTGGTCTCCAACTCCTTCGTTGATTCTTCGTTGGATTACAGGAGTAAGAAGAATATCATTTCAACTGGGAGTGCAGCACATTTGAGAGTCCTCTGTCATAGAGGTGAGGACAGAAGGCTTGCACGGCACAGGTGTGCTCTGCCCCCTAACCATCCCCTGGAAACAACGGGTGTGAGCTGCTGTTGGATTAAGGCCTCACCGGGCAGCATTGGATCTGGAAATTTGTCAATAATTTTAAGGAATCCCTGTTTGTGCCAGCCAAGCTACCTGAAATGGGAGTGCATCACAAGGACCCACTGTGACCTTGAGCCCCTGGATTATAACCCAGAAGACCAGGAACAGCTGAAATCCTATTTTTTGCTTTTTGAGACACCTTTTTGGCACAGTTGACACCTTTGAGCAGACACATAACTTGTGGTGGTGTTGTATGCACTCTGCACATACTTCAAAAAGCGTGATGCATCTTGTGTCATCCTGATGCCAGCTAGACCCATTGCAACAGATAGCTTCTAGCAACCCAGCTACCGGCTCGTCCTTCATAGTTGGAATCAATTCAATTACTGACTCAACCTTCTGGTAGCCATCAATCTCTATTTCATGAATGCCGAATAATCCCAGAAGAAGCCATTGTCTCGCGGCCAACTAAACCATTGATCAATGACATCATCTCACTCTCTTGAACACTGAATTGACCCTTTGGGGCAGATATTGTGAAATAGAATAAACACTGACTGCCAGTGGGATTGCATCTACTTGAACCATTGTGGCATCTGCTGGACCGCAGCTGAAGGCCCAATATGATATGATAGGTTCTTAATAATGTGCTTAATACCCAGAGGTTTGTAAGCACGGACCTGGGGATCAAACCTATATTGTTCCATGTCGTCTTGCTTCCAAGGCGAGCATGTTGCCACTGAGCTATCCTCCCGAGACAGACATTAAGACAGACTTACTGCTGTAGAGCCTCCTATGACAAGACTACACTCACTATTGTTTAGGTGCCTTCCCCCCAGGTCCACATTCAGGACCAGAGTGACTCTTAAGCCCCTTTTTTGAGGACAGTGACACTTGTGCAATTTCTTGCCTGAGCACCACTTTTAAGTAGCCAATATGGCATACACAACTATCTGCATCTTCTGTGCTCTCTTTATAATGGTGAAATTATCTTGTTTTAGAGTTAGTTATTTGCATTACTGTTGTTTATGTATATGTATATAATTTTAAAGGACCTTGATTGGACATATTTTTATTTTGAACTATTGTGTTTAAGTTGTTTGGGTTACATCTGCTATCACCTCCCACCCTTTCTGAAGAGTTTATAAGGTCTGCCCGTGGCCCACAATACTGCAAAAAATGAAGTAGATACATTGTGTCTCTTTTACCTTTACGGTTGGGATCGCTGCTGTTTAAATAGTAGTTTGGGGCGGAATAGACAGTACTCATCCAAGTGCTCTACTCCAGCAGAGTAGTGGTCATTTAGTCACACTGATATTTGGAGGCTTTCTCTTACTAAGATGGTGGTGCTGCTGCATCTTGCATAACCGTGGATGCTTTACCAATGGCATTCAGAGGTTTGCAGAATGATGAAGGTGGAGGGTCAGGTAACTTTCTTCATTATACCCCTTAGGTTTTGAGTGTGCAACTAAATGCAAACATGATAGGTGCTTCAGGACAGGTAACCAACTAGCCCTCATATCCTTCCCGAGTATCGGATTTACGTATATTGGTAAACCATTTCATCCTTCCTGTGCTCCCCTGTTCTGATATCTGCCTTATTAATTGTGCTAAATTGTGCTAAAATGGCAGCCTAACTGCCTTTTGTATAGGCCCAGAGAACATTTCAGTGTCAAGGTTGGTTCTCTTCTGCTTATCTGCAGGAATTTAGTTCAAAGCTACACAATTGCATCCCTTGTGTGGCCCTTCTGTCACTTGCATAGCCCAGAATGGCTTAGTAGTGGCATTCACCTCAGAGTGGGCCAGTATATGCATTCAGTAGCCTCTGGGCCATTTGCAGTGTGGCTGAAAAATTGGTTAAACTTCCCTCCTGGCACCCTTAAGTTTTGAGCCTGCATCTCTACATAGAGATTTGAACACCTCCATGGCTGTCGATCACTTGGAATTACTCTCTTGTCCAGCTTCAGGGTAAGAGTGAGACATTGAACACTTACATCTCTCTGTTCACATGATCCACCTGGCCTGATATCTGAATCATTATCCTCATGCTTCGATGTCAGCCTAACTTCCACTTGAATTGGGTGTGGTGCCTTATGAGTGAAACGGTGGGTCTTAAGAGAGATTTTGTGTTGCAGCTTTCCTCCTCACACTTCTAATCTTTAGAATCTTCACCTGAATACAGTCATTTCAGCAGCTTTACGGCTGGTAACCACCTATCCCTCACTCCTACTAGGGTTGAGTGTGCGGCTGTACCCTTCTATCTTATGCACCCTTGCCCTTCCTACCCTGATAACTTCAACATTCATCTTACTAAGATGTCGACCGGCTCCCCCCTGCATAGACAGGGATGCCTTACCAGTGGCACTGGACGCGGATCGAGCCAGTAGCTGATTTTAGAGGCCTACTGATTAGAGGGGAAGGTGGGGATGACTCTGAGTGGTTGGCTGACAGCCCAAACTGTCCTCATTGGACCCCTTAATAATACATCAGTATGGATTATTCAAAATGGTCACCTATGCTGTTCCCTAGCTGGCAATAACCTGGCAGTCAGTCTGTGTTGTGCACTTGGGACCGTTATTGATTTTCATTTGAATGGGCTGGAGAAGAAATCAAGGTATTTAGACTGCATACAGTCTCTGTAACAATTAGCTGGGAGACAGAGGTATGCATTATATGTCCAACTAGGAATGTTTGAAGCAATACCTCGTGGATACTTAATTAAGATGCAAACTCCTGTTTTGATACGGTTTGTTTTGTATGTAAGATTTGATATTTTGCCTGTCTTGGGGTATACTGGAGCATGGGGGTAATCCCTAGAGAAACGAGACTTTGTCAATATTATAGGGATCAAGTGGAAATGGCTAGACATATACTCACACAATGTGATCAATTACACTGCAGGTATGCTAAAGGATATTCTGAGTTTCAGGATTTCCAAAGTGATACATTTTTGGAGTATGATTTATGGAGTTGAATCACTTGTTTTAATTTTGGCTCTCACCATATATAGCAAATTGTGAAAGAAAGACTGATACCCTGCTGATTCTGACAAAGTTATTGGAAATCTGAAATTATTTGAAACTATTTAATTGAGATACTTTTTTGAAACATTTTATAGTGCTGAAATGTATGATTATGATATTGTAACATGTGTTGAATGAAATTGAAATGTATTTGAAATGTATTAATTTTAATATAAGGTTTAGTGTGAAATGTTACAACCACATGCACTTCAATAAACAACTAAAATAAAACAAAATAACCTGCCAGTTCTCTCCTGCCTAAATTCTGGGCTCAAGTGTGAGAGTGTGCCATTCCATCCTAGTTTACCCATGTTCCTCTGCCCATCTATCTAAAACATTTATCTCACTAAGGTGGAGACCCTGTTATCATTTGTATATATGTGAGAACCTATAAAATATGGCAGTGGACTTATATTGGGCCTTTGGCTGTGTTGTTTGGCCTGCAGATTCGGGGCATTTTACATCAACATTTACATCCATATTGACAACCTCAAACATTAAAAAAACAAAGAAATTGGAGCAGGTAGACCTATTCCTAAAGGCTGCAATACTGCCATGACAATCTACTTTAATTTGACCAGTGTAGGGAATACTCAACCAAACATATTATTTACTACACAATATTGGCTCAGTTACTCAAGTGTGGCATCTGCATAGTTGTCACAAGATCCTCAAGACTAGCACAGTAAGGTACAAATCAGACACATGTCTGTTTTGACCATGAATGGCTTAACTAAAAATGCCTTTAAAGTACAGTATCATACTACCGTGGAATCAAAGATACCCTAGTCAACACCAACAATGACACCCATTTCCACAACATGCACACTAATCCCTGAGAACTCATCATCCATGTGATGTTTTCCACAACGTCTGGTAATTGCATCACCCGTGGGTGTGCACATTTTCCTTACATTTAGCGTCAAAAGACATTGCAAGATAATAACACACTCTAACCACAATATCCTGTTCTGTAAGTATGTAATGCTCAATCCTTGGAAAAAAACATCCATTATCTACCTCCTGACCTCCTTCTGGCTTCTTCGCCTCCTAACTTGGCTAACCTGGAACATGCATCAATATAGTCTTGTTCCACCTCATTGATACTCTCACTTAGACACAGACTAAAACCACTGTTACCCAGAAACCTCTACTTGGATGATCTAACAAGCACATGCCCACATATCTCTAAGAGCACCATCAAATCTCTGTTAATTGGACATCAAGGATTAGTGCATCAGAATCCAGAATGCCTACTTTTCTACTGTTCGAATAGAGAGATTGTCACCTCTACCAATAGTTTGTGGCCAAATAAAAACATTTTCCTCAATATATTTTTAGTCATAAACCATACTCTTAACTCACATTTGAGCCTGGGCTTAACATGACCAGTAAATCTGTTTCTGTATGTAACCTCAAAGCTCACAAAACTGTGTCCACCAACAGGGAGTGCCCACCAGAGCTAAAACTATAGGAGAATGCCTCCATAGAGGCAACGCTCTACCAGATCCACAAACATATCAAAACCAGTTCCCTGAAATTCTTGGCTCCAATTAAAACCTTCTAAATGAAGAATCTTCACCTGTTCTCACAATCAAACATCACCCAATCTGTAAAATTATCAACAACAATAGGCAAGAATACAGAGGAGACTTTTCAGTATATTTATCTTGTGAAGCATAATACATACAGTATGATGTCTATCAAGGTTGTTGTCTTCAATTAAATATGAGTCCAAGCTCTTATTTATGTTTTGCTTTGATTTACCATCCATCTTGTAGAGGAGCAGGTGGACACCTTCTCCCTGGTCAATGCCCTTTTAGCACAGTCCCATTGGAATGGCAGATGAAGAACCACAATTCGAAACCCATGCATGAATCCTTGCAGTATTCCTGTACCGTGTCGAGTATCTGAGAGACAATATGGACTTAGGCAACCATTTAGAGTGTACCCACAAGCTGACATAGTGGATGAAAGTTACCAAGAAGGATGCTCTTTGCCAAGCTGTCAAAATGCAACCATGAACAGAATGGCGTTAGGGAGAATTCTCTGTAAAGGCTAATTTCCCAAACCTAGTGAGTCCCCCAGCAGCTTTGCTGGATTTTTGGAGTTTATTTTTTTCTCCTGCTAAGAGTGAGACTCTTTTCCTCCCACTCTTAGACATGATGTGAGGTGTTCCTTTGACTTTGTATGTGTTCTGTGGGCTATGGGGTCCTTTACCCCATAGGGCTTCATGTGTTTTTGGTATGTGGGTTACACAGCACCCTCCGTGCGGTAACCCAGCGGTGTCGTAGCGACCCCCAAACATGGAGACTACTGTCTCCCAGGGCATGTAAAGTCACCATTGGCTTTACTAGTCTCAAATTGTGAACAGAACCAGTACAAACCATCCTATTGTGGACGTACTGGTCGGGGCAATTCGATTGCCCCGGGGTCTGTTGCTCGAGGGGGCACTGTCCAGTCCCCTCCGACTGAGTTTTGGCTGGTGGCAGTGGATACTACTTTTTATATTCGATCGCAAATATATTCCTATGGGATTTTCCCATTGTTCGAGGCTACCACTTTTTAAAATAGCCTCGAACATACCGCCGGTTTATTAAATTAATATAAATTCACCGGTTGGTATTTTTTGCCGAAACTTGGTTCCAAAATGGCATTTGTGTTCGCTTCTGTGACTCCAACCCAAGTCGAACCCTTTGTTACACTTTTTGGTGGGCTTCTCCACAGACGACTCCAAAAGTGGTGCCACTCTGTCTGGGTACCACAGGGGGGTTTAGGCACCCTGGACTGAGTTGCCTCGGCAACTCAAGTCACACTCTTGTGTGATTGGCCCAAGTGGTGAGCCGCCCGGCTCACCACTTAGCATGTTTGAGTGACAGCTAGGCTGAATGAATGGGGGTTTTCTGCATAAAAGCAGGGCTTTGGGGACTGGAACTGCAGAAGTCGCCACAGGACCTAAAAAATCCGAGGAGGGATAAGCCGAGCCGACCTGCAACGACGACACCACCGGTGGAGCCCTGCTGAACCGTCTCACCACTTTTCCCGACAACAGAGGAGATTTCCAGCCCGGAGAGTCTTCTTCCTTTGACTGGTGTGGATTACCAGTTTACCCGTCTTTTCGCCTTCCTCGACCATCTTGTGGCTGCCTTGCCTGTGCCAAGCACCCCGGCAACCGGAATACCACGGTTTACCACTATCGCGAAGAAAAGGGTGGTACCTTGGAACCGGGAAACTCCACGGCTGGTTTCTTCCCTGGCAGCGCAACGACCTTCAGCTTTCCTCCACGTCGAAACCTCCTCTTGCTCTGGACGAAACACCGACTTGCACCCGCTGCCAGGAACAACTGCCCCCCGCTGGAGCGTTCTTCCCATTTTCAGGTACTGTGTCCCGCCTGGCTTCCCTTGCGACAGATCGTTCGGGGTGACAGTAAATCCTAGACTTTCTAGCCTGGGCTAGCCTGGAACCTGTTAACTAACTTTTACTGACTTGATCTCAATCTTTTGTGAACTTTCTACAAAAACTCTTTGGGCATAACCCCACTGTGTGAACCTGGACACATTTTGCTTGCTCTCTCTAAGAGTGGGCCTGGCATTTGAACTTCCTTGCTCTCCAGTAGACTTTGCCTAACCTGCCTCACTGTGGTTCTTTGAAAAGTATTGAAATTTGTGTGCTTTCATAACTCTGCCTTTTTCCCTCCCTTTTTAATAACTTATTAGAGTGCCATCTTATGTTAAGCACTCACCTTTGTCTGAAAATAAGTGGTGTTTCTCATTAAGACTTGTCTAATAAGTAATTAGGGTTGTATATATATAATAGTGACTGTGTGTTGAATTTACTTACCTCTTTGTGCTAGTGTAATTTACAAGTGTGTCTTTAAATGAATAATTATATACTTTTACACCAAAGCTCTGGTCAGTGTTTGCTTGTGCTACTGTGTCTCTGTACCTATTGTGTATACTCTATATACTGCCTAACTCATCTTGAGAGAAGTCTGACTGCTCAGCCAAAGCTACCAGCTACCAGGTACATCTGGGTGGTACAGACTGCTACCAATTGGGTTTACTGCCAACCACCTGTAGTCCTAAATCTTTTGCAGTGGTCCCTAAGGGAACTGCACAGGTTTCTGCCTAACAAATGGATGTACTTTAAAACAAAGACTGATGACAGCAAAATAATGTTTTAAAGAAGATGTAAGAACCTATGCTGAAACAATTTGAAAATACTTAAGAACGACGATGTAACTGAAGCACCAAAAGAAACATGTACCCCACAATACAGTAATCACAAACTCAAAGAAGAATTAAGTGACTTACTGGTCAATAACTGAAAATACGCCAAAACACAAGGGAGCAAGAACATATAGAAGCTTGCTTATGAGAGGTATATATTGAACATTGAGGATGACTATTAGAAGAAGATGTGTGACGGTCAATCAACCCAGCTACCTCAAAATACGAGCCCAGGATCTTAAAGTTGAAAGATGATGAAGTTGCATTTCCCTTGAAAAATTGGCCTAAGACCAAGGATGCTATTTCGAGAGATGAGAGCAAAGTACGAAGGGAGTCCAAGGAGCAGACCATGAGCGAAGGACACATTTCTAAAGATTAGGGGGAACAAGAACATTTACGGATGCCAAGTATTGGACAATTAAAAGTGCATAAAGTTTATATGGGATAGAGTGAGCAAGTCTCTAAAGGCTAAGAGGAGCATCTCATTCCCTTCCCTCAAATAATGCTGAAAAAACTGTTGAAATGGACACATTTGTGGTCTCTTAACACGTGACAAAGAGCTCGCAAACAAGGGCTATTTGTTATGCTTGAAGCTGAGATATTGGTGTGCCTACACTCCCTATAAATGACCTGAGACAGTGCACACTGGCAAGGTCAGCCTTCAAACAGAGGACACTGGCATGAGGCCTACCCATGAGAGAGGGTAGACTAATTGGGAAAACAAGGGGAGTGCGATGTATCTCCAAGCACCCGGGTTTCATTTCTACGTATGTGCTACAGCAAGCGAATGTCCAATATTCGATTTGGGTTGCACACCAATCAGAAAAGCCTGCCATGCACTTTTACATACAGTCTTGTGAGTATTATTCTGCTGTCATATAATCTGCTGTAATCAGTGTTATAAATATTAAGAAGTAGCTCAGGGTGTGTTATACATACAAGGGGGCGCCAATGGCAGATTAATATTCATACATTATATATGTAGACATCTTCCCCTAATTCAGTCCTACCCCTTGATAACTTTTTGTAATATGCCACATAGGATGACATCATAGATGATGGATCTAGCATCATATAAACTAAGTATAATCAAAAAGACATTGTGATCCTGCAAGAATAAATTTGAAGAATGACGATTTACCCTGCTTTCCTTCATTGAGATGAAGGCAGTATTTTACCATCTTCTTTGAGTCTGTCTGGTTATTTAGTCTAAGACATTTTATTTGTAATTCCATCTAGCCCAAAGCCGCTTCAAGATGCTAGATAGAGCACATTTGGTAGCAGTGCAGATGGTTCAAGTCTAATCAACCTAGAGCCCAGACCCACGTTCCCGGATGATTGACGGCTCCCGCCACGAGCCAGAGAGCGGCATGCAAAGAATCATGTGATAACATACGGTCGACAGGTCCCCCTTTGATAAAATTCCTGTCCATGCCCAGCAGGTATCCCACAGATGAAAGGTGAACTGGTCGATTGAGGGAGAGTCAATGTCGAGGGACTCGAGCTGAGCCACGGATGTAAGTAGACCATTGAAGCTGGTAAAAATATAAAGGGGGAGGGACTGTAATTGAGTTATATTGTATATATATATATACATATATAAGCAACATAAGAGTAACTGGATTATGGGGATTATAAAAGGATGAGAGATAGGAATACCTTGAATTCACAGGCCAGAGTGGTCTGGAAAGGACACATGCAATAGCCTTGAAACACTTGTGTATAGGCGCGTTACAAATACCATATCATATCATATCATATCATATTGGAGCATTAAGGATTCCTAAAGGCAGAGACAATTAGAAGAGCATGTGTCAAACTCCCAGATGGAGTAGCAAAAAGAGAAGAGTTACATTTACTAAGATGGTAAAGAAAGACATACATTGGGGGAATATATATATTACACAGCCCACAGTAGTGGCTGTGTAGTTATGGTTAAGTTGCTAATCCATTAGGAAGAGCACTTTTTGGGCGGCTTATAACTTTGCTCCCCCTGGACAAATCCTCAGCAAACTTTGCAAAAGAAGGACATGGCCCACTCTGAATTTTTTTGCAAATTGTGGTGAGGTTTGGTCCATGGGGTGCAAAGTTATATGGGGTCCCAACATTTCTTTTTTCCCATAGACATAATGGGAAAAAAACTGTGCTCACGCCTACAGCTCAAACCGCTGGACGGATTTCCATCCACAGTTGCAGCAGGAGTGGCGGCTTAGTCCCAAAAGTGTGCTTTTGTTAATTTGTTGTAAATCCGTCCAGTAGATTTTAAAAAATGACCAAAACATAAGGCATACAAATGAGTGATATCTATGTCCTCTCCGCGGACACACTTGCCTGTTTGCTCCGCGGACAGGACACAAATGGCTAATCGGCTTGTGTTATGTCTACGGACCCGCAACATGTCCGCCGATTGGCTGGAGTGAGGGGTGAGGTGCGTCACATTGTTTCGATGCGCCCGCTATCTTGGATCTACCCACAGCGCGGCGGCGAACAGAGGCAAAATGCAATTTTGGGGAGTCTTTTGGTGTGCAGAAGTGCATGGGGAGAGTTGCGGAGTAAGAGATGGGTCAAATACTGTATTTGTTTAGGTGGCAGGTGCCCCTGATGTGTTTGCCATGTACGCAGTCTTCACGGCTGTCTGAGGACATATTAAATGCACTACTAGCTATTTTACTTTAGTATGATGTTGGTTTTGGTTTGTTAGTAGAGGATTGATTGTAATTAAATCTCCTATCAGAAGCCCACATACCACAGTCAAAATGTTTGGTAGCATAGGTGTGTTATGCTGCGGTGGTTGTGGCCAGGGCCTAGAGTCTTGGGTGCATGGCTGAAGGCCATAGGCCGTAGGACATGCACCCAAGAGTCTAGGCCCTGGCCACACCCACCGCAGTATAACACACCCATAGAATTAAACACCCATCAAATATCCACAACCCAAAAGTTTGTGTACTGTTTCATTTGTAGAGTTTGTATGTGAAGTTTTGGCTAGGCTATGAAGTTAAGATTGTAGCATTTGTAATAGGACCGCGTTATAAGATACGTTTGGAAGTAAATATTTTGGATTGTGGTGTATGAGTGTGTACATTTTCTTTGAGATCTAATGGTAAATAAACTACTTTGCCACAAATGCCTTTCACTAATTCAGAGGGAGGTAATTTTTCTATTTTTGGTTGAAAGCATATTATTGCTTGAAATGGCTGCACTGTTTGAATTATGATTCTCTCATAAAAATTGAGTTGTTGCAGGGTTTTGGTAGTGGGAATAATTCCAAGTTATTTATGACAGCACGTGAAGGTGTTTGTTTGTTGTCAAGTTTTGCAGTGCCGTAATTACAAAGTATTAAGGGGTCAGTTATTTCGTATTTGTTTTCTGCTGTAAGGTAGAGAGCTAATTGGAACCATTTGGAATCTTCATTGTCTTTTATTTTGTACGTTATGTCTACAGTTTTTGCGCTACTTTTATAAAAAGTCCTGCAGCAACACACACACATGGTTTGGTACTTCAGCTGAGGTACTTGTAAACTTTACTATTTCTTTTTTTATGTGTTTAATAGAAGGTTGCTATTTGTACAGTAGTTGCTAGTTTGTTGTAATGCTAATGCATTTTGTGAATGGCTTTCACTTCCAAAATATTTTCTCTGGATATGCTCTATTTCTTCGAGTAGTTATTTGACTGTACCATGTGGGAGATTGTTATTTAAATTGACTAGTGCTAAAGCAGGTCTTTAAGCATAGTAGCGTTTAAGGACCAGATTTTGTATAGTTGAATGATGTGTTGGTATCATTTTGATATGATGGAAGGGGCTTTTACAAATAGGCCCTGAAATGCAGGCTAATGAATGTCCTTGTAGTCCTGTGTATTTGCGCACTGGACATGCATCCATATTTTGTAGAAGTTTCATTTTGAATTTGTCTTTGCTTTTTACATACTGATTGAGGGAGTGGCATAAAGATTTGAAATATTTTTTGGCAATGTTACACATTGATGTGCATGGCCATTTGTAGACTGGACGTTTTGGTTCAGTAGAATGGAGAGGTGATACTGAGTTTTCTGGAGATATTTTTGTGAGCAGAGTTTCTTTTTCCATAATTGTGTTATTAATTTTTTCATACCCTCGTCCACTGCTGTGTATGGCAATTGGGTTTGTTTGTTTTTGTTTATATGCTTCTTCATTAAAATATGGTTCTGTGCTCGTGGTGTGACTCCATTCACCTCTACAGATGTTTAAGAAGCTATTTTTGTTGATATTCCGTGTATTGAGAAGTCTTTTTTGTAATTTAGTAGTTAGTTTTGTTAGTGGTTTCATTCTGTTTAAAAATTAAATAAATAACTTCCTTTTGAGAATGATTGCACTGCCTATGAGAGCTTTTAGGATAACTTTTTTTCTACGGTAGGTTTTAAGGGTTGTCCATGATTTCTCTCCTGTTTTATAGGGTTCTGAAGGTCTCTGTGGCGGAACATGTTTTGTAAAGTATTTTTTTTTTGTATGGTTACTTGCTACTATATCAAGATTTATAGGTGCAGCGTTAGCAGTAGTGGTAACTGAAGTCTTGTTAATCACTTTCTGTTTCGTTTTACATTTTGATAGAGGAGGCAACGTTTCTGTACTGGAAGCTTGTTTTGTTTCGCTTAATGACTGTATTAGCTGTTTTGTTTGAATTTTTTGTACAAAATCTGCTAGAGATGGATGCTTATTTTGGACACTTTTATTTTGATTTGCTCTACTTCTGCGTTGCTTTGAACAGAGTTGCTTTTTGATATGCATTCTTTGTGGTTTGTTGGAGAAAAAAAGAAAGTGTGGGTTGGGCTGGTGTGCAGTGTATTTGTGCTTTGTGCATTGATATTGATATTGATATTTTATTTTTATCGCGCTCGTACACATGTGTTTCAGAGCGCGACAAGACAAGGGGGGACAGGGGAGAACAAAACAGCGATCTTACTCGGACCAGTGACATTGAGAATGTGCAAGTGCATAGGAGAGGGGGAGGGGAAAGGTGCATGGAAGTGGGGAATGTGGAAAGTGTGAAGCAGAGGAGAAACAGATAAATAACAATAAATAAATAATAATGGCAACGAACAGTGGTAGTGCAGCCAGCAATTTGCAAGTGCTAGGTGTAAGGCAGCAGACAGGGTAGGTCTGATGAGTGCAGGAAGAAAAATGGGGGGCTGCATTTGTACAGATAGCGGGAGGGTAGCAGGGTGAGCAGGTACCTGGGCCCGGAGGACAGAGGGTGGCCAGGTGCACAGTGCCAAGAGAGAACAGATCAGCAGGGGAGAGTGGGAGCAAAGGCAGAAGAGAAGAGGAAGGTCTTCAGGTGCTTCCGGAACCAGAGATGTTCTCCTCATGTTTTATAGTGGCAGGGAGGCTGTTCCAGAGGTAAACCCCAGCCGAAGACAGAGATCTACCCTCAGCTTGTTTCTTTGAAAAACGACTGACCCTGGGGGAGTTGGAGGAGCGAAGAGCTCGAGAGGGGAGGTATTTGCAGAGGGATATCTGAAGGTATTTTAGTGTCTGAGTATGATGGTAAGGATGATTGTGGAGGTGTGTATTGTGCACTGGGCAGCTACACCAAGTTGGGAAGGTTATTTTTGTAATTGTGTGTTACTATACTGGGCTTGAGATGACAATATAAAGTATGCAACTGGTAAGGGGAAGCACTAATACTACATCTAATGGGAAAGGGTTAATACACTTCTTTGTTCTACAATACTAAATTGCTAGTGTGTTTGAGTAACAGTTAGAACATTATGTTATTATTGTACTTACTTTTGTATGGAAAGTGTAGGTTTCTTCTAAGTCGTTGTTCGTACTTCAGACGCTGCTGCTTGTCAGGAGAGTGGTCTTCACTGCAATTGTAACAGAAAGAAGTTAGTGAATATGTGTGTTTATAGCACTTTTGTTAATGAAGACATTGTTGGTTTTTTTGTAGTAGTAGTGCTTTCTTACAACTGAGCATAGTATGCATATGCACTTTCCTTTGCCTATGTGCATCCTGTATATTTTATTTAGACTCTGTTAGTTGAATACGTTTTACAAATGAGTATAATAGTAAACGTATAGAGCACACTTGTTTTTTTGTTGTGATGTTATTGGATGTTAAGAGCTATTTTTACAGGGTAAATGGCAGAGATTGCACAGAAAAGCATGCAATTATGCATTTGTGAAGGTGTGGTAAATAAAGCAGTAGGATTTCATATAGAGGCAGTGCTGTTGTTTGAGCTGGGAGCCTTTGTAATGATATTGTCTGTGTGTGGGCTTGAAAGAAGATGCATGTACTCATCCTGGCTGCGTGCAATTTTATAACACACTGGACAGTCTTTTTCATAATTATACTGTTATTTCCCCCATCCTTTAATATAAAATACACATTTTTAGATAGATGTGTGAGTAAACAAAAATTTAGAGAGCAGATAGTTATGCAATTGACAGTTCATTATAGCAGATGGGAGAAATGACAGTAAATTCATTTTACAGTTTATACAGGTAAGTGGCAGTTACGCTGTTTATATGTATTCCTAGAAGAGCTGTACATGCACTGTGTAGAACATATTCATACCTGTAGTTTGTGTTCATGCATGTGGATGTGCATGAATCTGCGAGTAGAAATCTTGGGGAGTTTTATAGTAGTTGTTGCTGTAGTTCTGTTGCAGTGACAGCCAAATTGTACTGAGAGTGATCAATAGTACATCTAAAGTGCTGATCTGTGATGATAGAGTTAGATGTAGAGTTCGTGGATGTGATTGGTGGATGATTGTGTGACTGCTTAACAGTAGCCAATGAGGAAATGGTGCAGAGAGTGAAGTGGAAAGGGTAGAAGGGCTGTCCCATTGTTAGCCGATCCGCGGACACCCCGGGTGTCCGCAGGCAGGTCATGCCACATCCGGGGTTTCTCAGCAAATGCAGCATGGAAAGGGGACTGTAGGGATCAGCCAATCAGATGTTGAGATTGTGCTTTGTGTTGAAAGAGGCTGTGTGTAGTGGAGATGGTAAAGCGGGAGAAAATCAGGGTGTTGGTTGTTGGAGATATGTTTGTGCATGGTTTGGAGTAGTATGCTAAATGTAGGAATGTGGCAAACAATTTTCATGGGGAAAAGGATCACATGCTTACCCAACAAGAAAGTTGAGGCCATAACGGAACCTATTAAAAAAATTGCTCCGATCTTCTTAAAACGAGACTCCCCGAGAAATAAAACTGCACCTATGCTGATTGACGTCAAAAATGGACAAGAAAAAACAAAGGAAATATTTGAAGAGCCTAAAGAAAAAGCAGAAGACCGCTCAAGGTTGGTTTCCTTAGAGGAGACTCCCCATTGCAGGCCATTGGAGGCTGACTTGTAAAATTCAAGAATATGCCATTCCAAAATTATGGCTCACGGCGCTGAGCAAAATTTCGCAATATTCATCTCTCTGCAGGAGTGCCATCCTGGACTATTTTAAAAAGTTCTGAATCTTTTTCTCTTTGGTTCAGAAGATCTGGAATTTGTAAAGTTCCCAAGCAGAAGCAACAGGAAAATAGTAGAGGTGGGCTTCACATCACAAAAAGCCTGGAAAGAGATAAAAAAAACAACATAAAAGAACTGGAAAAAGTCAGTCTGCATATTTTCGAAAAAATACAGATGGAAATGCTAAACGAAAAAGAAAATGAGAATTTTGATTGCGAAGAAACAAGTTTGAGAGCTTTGGGAACATCAAATCAGAAGGCAGGAGTGAACTCTCAGCGGAACATTGGAGATTCGAAAGCGAGCATGCTAAGGGCATTGCCAGAGATCCTTACACAAGTACTTCAGAAGCTAGGACTGGGGCAACAGAACCATTAGGCAAAATGCAATTAATATTACAAGTTGGAATACCCGAGGCCCAAATACCTTTACCGCAAGTAGCAGAACGAAAGCCCTCTTCTTTAATTCAGAAGTGATTCTACTACAAGAGACTTGGTACACACATCCTATAGAAATAGAAGGCTTTACAATATTCATAATACCAGCACTTAAAAAATCAAAAGGCTGACAGTCTGGTGGGCTGCTGCTTGAAGTGAACAACTTTCTGAGCAAAGAGGTTACACTTTTGCACAGTGTAAGGGAGGGCATTCTAGCTTGCAAAATAAGGATACAGACCTCTGAGGGACATTATCTCATAATAGTGAATGTGTATTGGAATCCAGCACAAATCAACCTCCAAAATCTTCACTCGTCCCTTTCAATGGTATTGGAAAAGATCGCACTATTCCATGGAGAAGCCAGTGTGGACTTAGGAGGAGACTTGAATACCCAATGTATCACAACACAGGATACAAAGAGCAATCTAAAATGGGCGAAAATATCAAAGACAGGAAGACAATGGGTACATTATTTGAACTCATGGGGACTTAATATGTTAAACGGCTCAGTAGAAGGCAACAGTCCATCAAGACCAACCTGGTCACGAGGAAACTCCTTCTCCACTCTTGACTATTTTTTTATTTCTGAAGATCTGCTATCAAAAGAAATGTCTCTGGAGATCATTGGTGGGGAAGGGAGCAATCACGCTCGCTTAAAAGTAAATATCAAATGTTCTAAGAAAATACAACTGGAAAAGTTCACACACAACCTAACCCTGAGAAAAGGTAAAGCATTATTGGTAAAGTACAAGAGAGAGGGGAAAAAAACTAAATGATAAACTAAACTATATCTCTCTAAAAGAACAAAAAGAGAATTGCAGGCCTGATTGCTTTAAGCCATTCATTTGGTCTGTTCATCGTCCAACTGCAGGAGCATCGCGAAAAGCAACTCACCATCAACATTCTTTCGATGAAGGCACCTGGATACAGAAAAAGATCCTAAGTAGAGAATGTAGACTCTTGAAGAAGAACATCACAAATCCAATAAAATTGCTAGGAGAGCTGCAAAAGATCACTAGAGGCTACAAGCAATGGTCACAAGCAAAAAAAGCGCTCCGATATCAACAAGACAATGCAGCCCTTTGCAACAACAGCACACACAATTTTTGGTCAATTATAAATAATTTAGATAAGAAGTCAGTTAGTAACAGCATTCAATGCAACTTGGTCACAGAAAAGAGCTGGACAGATTATTTGACAAAGAACATCAAAAATAAATCAGAGACCCAGGAAGAAGGGCAGGAAGCCCCACAGTGGGAACTCAAATTTGATATAAATTTAATAGAAGAACTTATTTTGAGTCCCTCATCTTCGAAGGCAGCGGGACCCAAAGGGCTAACCTATCAGGTTCTAAAAAACAGCTTTCCTCGTCTTGGAAGCAAGCAGTAGTAATACCATTCTATAAGCGGGGCGATGGATCTCATCCAGAGAATTACAGGCCAACCGCCCTCCTCGACATCGAAAGCAAAATATTCATGCAGATCCTCCTGATAGAATTAGAGGACTGGGCAAAGACAAAAAATGTTATTTCCAAATTCCAAACAGGATTCAGGCGTGGCATGTCCACAACATTAAATGGCTTTGCCCTGAGCCTTTTAGCAGAATGTTCCAAAAACCATGGAGAGGGCCCGCTATATGGAGCCTGGATACATTTTTCCAGGGCATTCGATCTAGTTATCAGGGAGAAACTGTGGGCAAAACTGAGAGACTGGGGACTACCAAGAAGGTTGTTGTCAATATTAATTGAGCTACATAAAGATACTTAGTTGATGGTAAGACTAGACGAGGCAGGCCATCTAACTAATGCAATTAATCTTGAACAATGTGTGAGACAAGGGTGCCTGGGAGCGCAATTCTTTTTCAGTTTGTATCTGTCGGATCAGGGAGATTTCCTACAATCTTGAGCTATGGCGAGTACAAAACTGAATTCTATCAAAGTCCATTGGCTCGCCTATGCAGATGACATTGTCCTGATCGACAGGACAGCAATAGGATTGCAACACTTATTGAATGGACTAAGTGTATACACTAAAATGAATGGTCTTCAAGTAAACCCAAAGAAATCCAAAGTCTTGGTGCTGAAACACCCTAAAAAGCACATTAATTATGGAAAACGGTTCTTTGAAGGGGAAGCTATCACGAGAACAGATGAGTTGGATTACCTGGGGTATATGGTATATTCCTCACCTTCAGTTAATAAAGCAGAAACAGAAATAAGGCTAAAGGTCGAGAAAGCAGTACCGCAGATGAAAAAGATCCTCTATGGCCTCTGCACATTTTCAATTATGCTACTATTAAAGTTTTACGTCACTAAAATAATTCCAGTCATGTTGTATGGCTTGGAGGCCCAACCAACACTTTGGGACATAGATTGGCAAAAAGTGGAATTCAGTTATGGAAAAGATTTTTGGGCCTGCCCAACTGCCTCCCTATGCCTGTGCTGAGATTCGAACTTGGCCTTAAATCATTGCGGCAACAAGTGGCCTGGAGACTGCTCTCATTATATAGGTTAATAATAACTCTGCAAAAAACTTGTTATACGAGGATATAAAACAACAACATCATTCGGACAGGTCCAAGATACTGCAACAGCTGGAAGCAAAAGCGATGAGAAGTCTGATTGAGGCCAAATCAATGGTGGAAACACTGAAAGAAAACCCCCAGAAAGTGAAAAAGGAAATTGAAACAATGGTCTGGATTAAAACAGGGTTGGAAATGTGACTCGCAAAGCCAAATAACAGCTTTCCAATTGTGGACAAAAAATTGGGAGAACTACCAAAGTACTTACAAAAGCATCCAGATAGGGTATCAAGAAACATATTCCTCCAGACACGTTTGAATCTAATTCATACAGGTGACATTTTAAATATTAGAGGGCAAAGTCATAATGCTATTATTCTCTGCAAGGTTTGTGCAGACCCTAATAAACAAAATCTGCAGCATCTGCTCCAAGACTGCGAAGGGACCTGGGCAATTAGAGTAATCTACTTTTCGAAATTTGTAAATAAAGTGGAGTGCCTGTTTTAGGAACATTTTTTGCAACCTCTGACATCAGGGCACAGTACTGCCTTAACAATTGCAGTAGGTCAGGTCCTAACAAAGATTGGTTTGACCTCTAAAGAAGCTTGGCAGACTGTGATCAGTGTTTCAGAATAAAATCAGGTGTAATTTGGGAGTGGCAATTATAACCTCTGTCTCCTTTGCTTCTTGTGGATATTGGAAAGACAGAACGTTTTGAGGAACAGAAGCTGCTTTTTGGGCTTGTTGGGTGATTGTCTCTCAGGCTCTCACTTAATTTTCCATACTAATAGTTTGCCCTCTAATTGTAAGAAATGTAAAAAGAGAATGTGATCATTTTATCGTTTAATGCTGGAAAATGCAAATTTTTATTTGTGTAAAGGTCTAATATGATTAAAAAAAATAAAAAAATAAAATAAAAATATATATATAGACAGTAGACCTATGTACTGTGGTAAGGCTGAATATCTTGAGATCCTGGAAAGTACTGGGATGAAGAAGAGCCACAGGAGCCCATGTAATCTAAATCATGGGATGAGTGGGCCCATGGAGTAATGATTATAGGACCCTCAAATGAAACAAAGGACTAATGAACCTAGGGACAGCTGGCAACATTTTATAAAGATCGACAATGGATTAAACACAGGGTGACGGTCATGGGCAGACACACAGGGTGGCAGGTGTGCTGATCAGCGAACGCGGGAGATTGAAATCTGCATTACTGCTCTGAAGGGAGAGCGCTCCAAGGACACTGGTGGTTGGAAGCATCTTATGGTTGGATGGTTTGCAGCAGCAGACCTTTTGCTCTGCACTGCGAAATGGAGGAAGGAACACGGATGGCAACCAAGAATGCAGTCACAGAGCTGCAGAGGAAACAAGATGCTGCAGAAGCAGAATTGAATGCCCGTCAGCCCAGGAAGCCCTAGTGACATGCTGAGACCCCAGACAGGGTAAGGGGTAGTGTGGGAGATCAGGAGGACACGCTTGGCGGCTCAATAAGAGTGTGCAAGCAGTTGTCCCACAGTCTCTGGGCAAGCTCTTTGCTTGGGTGGCACAGTAGGGGCAGGAGGCATGCAAATCATGTATTCATCGTCACCATGTCAGAATAAATCCTGCTGACCTCCAGTGAAGGGGCGAAGACCCTGAGCATATTAAAGAGATCTAGGGAAGGAGAATCCCTCACAACAGTGGCAGAGAGGATCCAACTGATAACCAAAGGAAGGCTAGATACCCTCAGCAGGAGAAAGAGAATCTGAGAGGGAGAGTCCCTCACGAAATGGGTAGAGAGAAGACCACTGACAACCAAAGGAGGGTTAGACACCCTTACCACATAACGAGTTATCTTCTTTGTGGCACTACTAGGCAGGAGACTGAGCCAAGTCGGGCAGAGCAAAGAAAATGTTAAAGCGAAGCCAGGGTCTGGAACCCAAAATAAGAGAGCAACACGAGTCCTCTTACACGTTGCAGGGGGACTACTGCAAATGCCCACAAATCTACCTATAGCAGGCCCTTCCGGACAGCCAGTCCACACAACAGCTAGACGCAACAAGGCCTTTGGATCCCCAGGAACAATTGCACACTTAACAGCCAGACTCTGATGACCTTGAGGAAGAGGGACATGATGACATGTTTCAGTCAATCCGTGTATTCCACAAGAAAGCAGGGGGCATCATGGAACTGCCCATCCCCAAGGCCCTGCCTTAGATGAGGGTTTTGGCTGAGTTCCCCACAAAAGGCAAGAAAAATCTGTTATCCCTCAACAGTCAGACATTCTTGCTGAGACAAAGAAAAACTAGATGAAGCCTCACAATGTATGTCCCATAAGTAAGACGATGGAAGCCCTTTACAGACTGACTCCAACCAAAACGCTGTGTATTGGCACCAATCCACTGCCTTACTCAGCTGTGTTCCGGCTGCTCTGTTGCAGGTCATTGCACTTACCACCACTGGTTCATTGTCTGGCTCCCCCTCTCTTCAGGCTAGGAGGAGAATGCCCTTGTTACAGATGGAAAAATGATCTGCCATCAGAGTCAGGCAAACTATGACCCCATACTAGCAGCATGCAATAATAATCTATGTAGAGAGATGGAAGAGTTTGCATTCAACCAAAATGGAGACAGGCAGCAACAGTTCTCTTCAGGCATTCAGGAGGCTAGTATGGCTACCCATGATATTCTGGAGTCGGCCACAGGGCACACAAATACCCCAGCGATAGGAATGTGAATACACCTGGATTTTCACAGACTTGCCTGGCTAAGGAGCAGTAAGAACTTACCAGAGGTGCAGGGAAGCTCAAGGCCTTGCCCTTAGATGGCCTGACTCTATACTATAGGACTGACGAGCTTCCTTAAATAAAAAGGCCCACTCATGGCAAGAAGCCTTTTAGCCTACTCTTAGCCTGCAGCACTGGAACAGCTGAGAGGCCATAGAACCTCATCTGGTTTTGGTTGGTGCCTGGCCTGGCTTCAATGTAGTGGGAGACAAAGCTGGCGCACCGAACCTCGTCACAAAAATATACCTCAGACAGGAAAAACATTCTTGAGCACCACATCGAGCCCGGCTGAAATGCTTAAGAGTGACAGCCCCTCCTCTCCCTCACCAGTCCCAGCAGCATACAACACCACTGGGTGGAGAGGTATCCCTCTACATTTCAGCAAGGGGGGTTGGGCAATAACATCAGACTATTGGACAAACTGATACCACCTTTGCCAACCTACTCCTTTCAAGAATTTTCATCACATCTGGAAGAAGGACTTCAGAAAGTCTTGAAGTTGGATGCAATAGAGATGGTATGTCTAACTTCACCAAACAGCTATTTCTCAAGATTTTTTGCCCAGCCCAAGAAAGTCGGGTTAGAGGACTGTGTCCTCGATCTCTCAAACTTCAACCAATGCTTTCTGGCCGAAAGGTTCAAGATGGTTACCCTGGGCCAAATCTTGACATGCCTCATCTAATGAGTTGTAATTGTAATTGTAATTGTTTATTTATAGAGCGCTCAATATATAGGTGTAGTGCTTCAACCGCTTCATGGCGGGATAGGAACAGGGGAATATATAGTAATTTGCCAGATGGGGAGCAGGTGCAAGTGGATCTAGGTCACCTGGCCTAAGCCTGCTCACCTAGTGCCTTCCAGGTTGCCACTCTATTTCCCCACTTAGCAAGCCCCGCCCACCTGGTTCCTTTCAAGTAACCGCTCTTTTTCCCCATTTAGCAAGCCCCACCCACCTACTGCCTTCCAGGTTGCCGCTCTTTTTCTCTACTTAAGGAGCCCTCCAGCCTCTTTTCCTTTGCAGATGGGGAGCAGGTGCAAGTAGATCTAGGTCACCTGGCCTAAGCCCCACCCAACTCAGGCCTTCCAGGTTGCTGCTCTTTTTCCCTACTTAAGAAGCCCTCTAGCCTTTTTTCCTTTGCAGATGGGGAGCAGGTGAAAGTAGATCTACGTCACCTGGCCTAAGTCCGCCCACCTGCTGCCTTCCAGGTTGCCGCTCTTTTTCCCTACTTAAGGAGCCCTCCAGCCTCTTTTCCTTTGCAGATGGGGAGCAGGTGCAAGTGGATCTAGGTCACCTGGCCTAAGCCGTGCCCACCTGGTGCCTTCCAGGTTGCTGTTCTTTTTCCCCACTTAGCAAGCCCTGCCCACCTGGTGCCTTCCAGGTTGCTGCTCTTTTACCCTACTTAAGGAGCTCTCCAGCCTCTTTTCCTTTGCAGATGAGGAGCAGGTGCAAGTAGATCTAGGTCACCTGGCCTAAGCCCGCCCACCTGGTGCCTTCCAGGTTGCCCCTCTTTTTGCCCACTTAGCAAGCCCAGCCCACCTAGTGCCTTCTGGGTTGCCGCTCTTTTTCCCTACTTAAGGAGCTCACCAGCCTCTTTTCCTTTGCAGATGGGGAGCAGGTGAACGTGGATCTAGGTCACCTGGCCTAAGCCCCGCCCAACTCGTGCCTTCCAGGTTTCTGCTCTTTTTCCCTACTTAAGAAGCCCTCCAGCCTTTTTTTCATTTGCAGATGGGGAGCAGGTGAAAGTGGATCTAGGTGTTCTGGCCTAAGCCCGCCCACCTGGTGCCTTCCAGGTTGCCATTCTTTTTCCCCACTTAGCAAGCCCAGCCCACCTGGTGCCTTCCAGGTTGCCGCTCTTTTTCCCTACTTAAGGAGCCCTCCAGCCTCTTTTCCTTTGCAGATGGTGAGCAGGTGCAAGTAGGTCTAGGTCACCTGGCATAAGCCCCACTCGTGCCTTCCAGTTTTCTGCTCTTTTTCGCTACTTAAGAAGCCCTCCAGCCATTTTTTCTTTGCAGATGGGGAGCAGGTGAAAGTGGATCTAGGTCACCTGGCCTAAGACCGCCCACCTGATGCCTTCCAGGTTGCCGCTCTTTTTCCCCACTTAGCAAGCCCAGCCCACCTAGTGCCTTCCGGGTTGCTGCTCTTTTTCCCTACTTAAGGAGCTCACCAGCCTCTTTTCCTTTTCAGATGGGGAGCAGGTGAAAGTGGATCTAGGTCACCTGGTCTAAGGCCCGCCCAACTTGTGCCTTCCAGGTTGCTTCTTTTTTTCCCTGCTTAAGAAGCCCTCCAGCCTTTTTTCCTTTGCAGATGGGGAGCAGGTGAAAGTGGATCTACATCACCTGGCCTAAGCCAGCCCACCTGGTGTCTTCCAGGTTGCCACTCTTTTTCCCTACTTAAGGAGCCCTCTAGCCTCTTTTCCTTTGCAGAGGGGGAGCAGGTGCAAGTGGACCTAGGTCACCTGGCCTAAGCCCTGCTCACTTGGTGCCTTCCAGTTTGCTGTTCTTATTCCCCACTTAGCAAGCCCTGCCCACCTGGTGCCTTCCAGGTTGCCGCTCTTTTTCCCTACTTAAGGAGCTCTCCAGCCTCTTTTCCTTTGCAGATGGGGAGCAGGGGAAAGTAGATCTATGCCACCTGGCCTAAGCCCCGCCCAACTCGTGCCTTCCGGGTTGCTGCTCTTTTTCCCTACTTAAGGAGCGCTTTTTTTCCCAGCTTAAGAAGCCCTCCAGCCTTTTTTCCTTTGCAGACGGGGAGCAGCTGAAAGTGGATCTAGGTCACCTGGCCTAAGCCCTGCCCACCTGGTGCCTTCCAGGTTGCTGTTCTTTTTCCCCACTTAGCAAGCCCCGCCCATCTGGTGCCTTCCAGATTGCCACTCTTTTTCCCTATTTAAGGAGCTCTCCAGCCTCTTTTCCTTTGCAGATGGGGAGCAGGTGCAAGTGGATCTAGGTCACCTGGCCTAAACCCTGGCCACCTGGTGCCTTCCAGGTTGCTGTTCTTTTTCCCCACTTAGCAAGCCCTGCCCACCTGGTGCCTTCCAGGTTATTGCTCTTTTACCCTACTTAAGGAGCTCTCCAGCCTCTTTTCCTTTGCAGATGAGGAGTAGGTGCAAGTACATCTAGGTCACCTGGCCTAAGCCCGCCCACCTGGTGCCTTCCAGGTTGCCCCTCTTTTTGCCCACTTAGCAAGCCCAGCCCACCTAGTGCCTTCTTGGTTGCCGCTCTTTTTCCCTACTTAAGGAGCTCTCCAGCCCCACCCACCTTCTCAGACCTGCCTCCTCTTTACTGCTCTTAACTCTTAGATCAAGGCTGTCTCTCCCCTGTGCGTCCGGATTGGACCTGTTTGGCCAAAGAGGACCCAGGGGCCCAAACCCCTGCTCTGACAGCAGGTAAGCATGCACCAAGATGTGTTTACTCCATCTCTCCCCATAGTCCCCCTGTGATGTTCCCTTCTGCCCCCTCCCTTCTCACACACAGGTGTTGCCTTTTTTGCTTGATTCTTCTACCCTTCCCCTCATCCCACCTTCAGCCTACTTCTGCAGGAGTTTGTCCTGATACATTCTGGTTTCACCATCACCGTCTTTTGGACAATGCTGAATTTGACTTTTATGGACTTCATTGATTTACGGTGGGTCACCCTATTCTCATCTCTCATGCTGGACTTCCTTTGAATCTGGTACTCATGGTGGACCTGAATCATGCTTTTCCCAAATTCATCTTGTATCCTGGCTTGCAACATTTTGTGTTACTGCAGACTTCTGCAATTGTATTCGATCTCCCCTCTTGCTTCTCCAATCTTTTTGACTGCTTACTCTCTATTCTCTCCTCTTCTCTCTTTCTCCATTTTCCTATCTCCTCCCCTCCTCACCTTAATTTCCTCTATGCACTTACTCTATCAGAATTTTCTCTGGACTGAGTATGATAGCAACCTTGTCTGTCTCCTCCCTTCTCCCCTTATTTGCCCCCCCCCCTCCAGCACTATCTGAAATGTCATCAGGCCTAGTACGATAGTCGCTTGTTTTGTTTCTCCCCTCTTTTTCTGCACCCCTCTCCCTCACCTTTTGTTTTTCTTCGGCTCTACCAGAAATGTCATCAGGCCTAGCACGGTAGTCGCCTGTCTGTTTCCATTTCCTTCCCAACCCCCCTCCCCACTTCCTTATCAATATCTTAGCTCTTGCACTATCTGAAATGTCATCAGGCCGAGTTAATTCACATTCTTACTGTTCCTGGCTTGTAAGAATGTCATTGTATTTTCCGTTGTTCCCTCCCTTGCCTTGAAGTGCTTTGAAACAGATTGTGTATAGGCGCTATATAAATTAAACAATATATCATATCATTTTATTCTTAGGCCTTGACATTTCCGAATGATCATGCAGAAATGACTAGCAAAGTTGGCCTGAGGCAGGTGTACGACAAAAAAGAAGGAGTGAAGGAGAGGAAGAAGAACATACAATCTTTAGGCTACCATACTCAACCAACTGTGTTTCAAATAGTACAAGTTATTGACAGATGGTAAGGCTCTAAGTGGGAGAGTAGAAGGAACAACAGAGACAAAAAACTACTGTACTAAGCCTGGTGGACCAGGCCCAGTACATTCTAGGTAACATCGCTTTGTAGGCAGGCAAATCCAATGCTATTAGTGCTTGAATTATGAGCCTGCTGCCAAATCAGTCTTGCAACAAATTTCCTCCAGGTTTCTTAGCTATTTTGGAGGCTAAGCATGCCCATGTCTTCTATCGCATGGAAAACTTTATTAACAAGCAGAAAAAACTTTTTAAAATTGTTCTTACTCTGTCTATGGTTTCATCTGAGCCTTTTCGCTCATGCCAATCTCTCTGTGATTCACTTTCCACGTATTTCACTAATAAGATCAAAAACATCTGTTCCTCGGGACTCAGTTCTATGGCCTCACAGGTGGTGGCAATTATCCCTTGTTCTGGTCCTTTCTGGTCTGTGTTTTCTTCCGATTAAATCACAGTGGCCAAGCATACATTAATATCAGGATCGGCTTTAGATCTGTTTCCTCTATCTTGAATGACTGTCTTCCCTTGATTAGTACTCTGGTCACACATGCTGTCAATGCCTTTCTCACTGGTCAGATCCAAGCTTCTCTCAAACATGCATTGGTTGTTCCTCTTTTGAAAAAGCCTTCATTAGACCCTCTTGTCCTGGTTAATTTTCATCCAATTTTGCTTCTTCAATTTCGTATGAAGCTTTTTGAATGCTTAGTCTGCACTATCTTGAGTTCCTTTCTTGTGGAATCGTTCTTCTTCCATGCTTCACAATCCCTTTTTTGTCCAGAGCGTGGTACCAAGGGGGTGCTGGTCTCCATCATTGATGTTGTGGCTTGGCTGCATGACTCAGGTGTCATATGAGCTTTATTGTTACTTGACTTATCTGCCACCTTTGATACCATCAACCCTGCTGCCTTGCTTGACCGCTTAGCTGGTGTCGGCCTTTCTGGTGCCGTTCTTTCCTGGTTTTCTTCATTTCTTTCTCATCAAACATAGTCTCTTTCCCTCTTTCCTTTTTGCTGTATGCCCACTGCCTTGAAATGTGGAGTCCTTCAGGTTTCCTCCATCTTCCTGGTTTTGTTTAACATGTACATGCAACCTCTGACCAAGCATATCTGCTCTCATGGCTTCCAAAGTTCAAGAGCAAGTACAAAGGGAAAAGATTGTTAGAGCAAACAAGATACCACAACTATTTCTTAAGCAGGCAAATACTTTCAGATCCCCCAATAAGAGTAATTCAGTTAAAACAGGCTAAGCCAAAGTCAATAGGCAAGAGTCTATATGGGCTGAAGCACTTCTTTGAAGGTAAGTAGAAAAGTATTTGCACAATGTTTCAGAAGTCTTTAAAGAAAAAGAGATGAATCAATGTAGAGCCACAAGCTGTTAGACTTGTGAGTAGTAGAAGATGCAAGCAACTCTACAGCAAGAGGTAAATCCTTTTAGACGTTGTACAGTACCTTTAAAATGAAGGAAAGATGCAGCATATGACTCCTGTTCCTGTGCAGCTCTGCAGATCTCAATGTTCCTGGGCCTCAGTCATGGGGACAAGAGGGAGGACGTCGGGGGACACCTGCACTGCACTGGGACGGTCACAACTTGCAACCGGCAAACTTCACTTTCAGTGGCTGTTCAGTGTTTCAGCAACACTGTGGTTCCTGGCTGTCGAGATTGACTTTCCTTGCTTCTGGGGTCCCTCACTCTGTTGAGGGGGCTCAGGCTCAGAAGATCTTCCTGGAGCTCTTGGCCAACTTAAAAGCAAAGCACACAAACTGGTGTTCCTCTCCCTGGCTCTTCAGTTTCCAGCAGCGACTCTGTGGAAATTCAACCAGCACTGAAAAGGATGTCCAGGTGTCTTACTTTCGAGTTTATTGGTCACACCAACTCAAAGGGAGAAGTTGTCCTTGCAGGGGCTTCTCTGTCAATGTGAATTTGGCGTTTCGGCCCTGCAGCAGGGCTTCACTGGGTAAACCAACGGTACAGGAGTTGCAGCAGACGTCCTCTTCAATTTCTTCTTCAGTTCCTTTGTACAGTGGTCGTCTTTGCCTTCCAAGCCAAAAGACTTGCCTTTTATACAGTTCTCTCCCTTTCATTCTAGCCTATCAGTCAGTCACCCAGCAGGGTGGCTGTCCTTGCCGGACAGTCAGCCAGCCAATCATCACAGAGTGCATTTGGGTCTCCTAGGAGACTAAGCATGGGGAGTTTCGGGCACCTCCCTCACTTCCTGCCTACCCCAGACACCCTGGAGCAAGAGGGAGGCTTCACTTGTGAATCCCGCCAAAGACAAAACAAACAAAGGGACCAAACCTGGCTTTGCGTGCAGAGTAAATCTCAAGAAGGACCTTTCCACAAAGATATGGCGATAAAAGAAGACTGTGCCATTTTGACAAAAATGGCACCCTTGGGTGCTTTACTGCAGCTGCAAATGCAGCCCGTGGTAAATGCACACCATGGTAGTAAAAACAAAACCACTGCCACCAGCCATTCAGTGAAGAAAGGGTAACATAAAATGTTACATGAGAAGCTAGACAAAGGGGGTAGTAAGTAACCCCTCCAGCACCCCATTGTAAGATAGTGTGTGCTGGATCTAGAAAGTTACAAAAGTAAGTACAGTCAATTTCACTTTAATGCTCTGGGAAACAGCAGTTTATCCCAGAGAAGGTATTTAAACCTTGGGGGACTCTAAGAGACTTCCCATTGTCACTGCAGTAAAGGTGCTGTGTGTCACAATGTAAAAGATGATGCACATGGAGTTTGTCAGACTACACAATCAAAAGAGTTCAGAAATCACATTAAAATACATAAGAGAATGGGAAAAAGGGACTCACTCTCTCCAGGTTTAAAAAATCAAGTCTTCAAAAATCCAGCAAAGTTGCTGGGGGTCTCTAAGGTAGAGGGAATTGGCACATTTCTGAGAATTCACCCTGACAGAACAACACAAAGATTCTGGTCCATTTAGATCTCTCTCTCTTGTGAAGTGTGAAAAATCAGAGATGACTCTCCCCAGAAACCTGGTCTGGGAGCCTCCTCATGTGGGCGGGGAAAGACAGACACTTCCTGTTCCCGACCCTGGTGGTGGTGTACTGTGGGAGGTTTACATGGGTGGGGGAAAACAGACCAAGAGGACTGGGATGACCCCCTATTTAACATTCCTCCGTAACCCCACACTTTGATGGCTATTTGCCAAATTGCAGAAGTGGGAAAATCTAATTTTCTTTAAAAGAACTAGGTGTGGCCGCGTGGCTTGGAGCCATGGTGGACGGACAGGCTCTGGGAGAGCTCCCGACCAAGGCCACGCAGCCACCATCAATGCCCCAGTGAAAGCCCAACTAGCCGAACAAAAAGCACGGCATCCCGAAGCGGAAGGGGTGAGGCACAACATGCCTGAATTGTGAGCCCCGTCGCCGAGCGGATACCAAGGTTCCCAGGTGAACACTGTGAGGTGGGAAATGGCACCAGCCCCCAATCCCAAAATGGCCATCGGCTCCATGTAGGACCCGCGCCAGCCGGCAGAAGGACACATCCCCAAGGCCAGGGACCCCCAGAGGCCTCGGAGGCAGACGATCAGGATCCGGAAGGCCCCATTAGTCAGCACCCGGCAACCCAACGCAGAGAGTTGCAGCTGCCCAGCTGCCGGTTCACCCAGCAGAGGATGCCGGATCCATCGCCTCTGGGTAACTTCTCCCCACCGAGGATCGGGGAGGCCGCCCCGCACACCAAGCCCTCGGACTTCCTCTAGCCGAGCCATCCCCCGGACCGTGCTCTTCAGAGGCCGCGGCCATTGTTACCCTCCCACCGCCTGCCCTTGGGCTGTCCCGCGGTCTCTGTGCGGTGTGCACCTGGGGCAGAGGGCAGCGCTGCGAGGTGGCCCACCTCTCCAGCCCACCGATCCTCCTCAGGGGGTCTGATCTTGCCGCAGCGGGACCATGAGGGACAGCAACGCAAGCTCCACCTCACCCCACCATAGTACTAAGTGGGCGGGAGGCACGACTGTAGGATTGCCCGAGGCACAGGCAGCCCCTCCGGACCCAGCACTGACTGGGCCCTCTGCCGCCAGTGAGCCGTGGGAAAGAGTGCATGCCGGGCGTCCCGCAGGCCTGCCAGACAAACCCAGATTCCAGCCCCCTTCTCCCTCCACACTCCGGCCCTGATCACCGCCCCTTCGGAGTCTGCAAACGCCGGTGCAGGAGCACCTGCGACCATCACTGTGGACCAGAGCCCCCTCCCCCCATGGGGATGACAGCCTCAGAATAATGCACATAGCCCCAGCGGCAGGCAGGACCTGGGGGTCTGGTGAGCAACCCAGCCCCCTTGGGCCCCCACAGCAGCCGGAGCCCAAACCTGCAATTCTGGCGAGAGGTAAGGCGGCACCTGCCGCGCCAGGGTGTGCATGCTACCGGACACTCACCAGCTGGACCCTACTCTGGTGGGGGTTTAAGGGAGCAAAAACAGGCAACACAGACTTTGGGGGGCACATGCAAACACCCAAGGGGGCACCATAACCTGATCTCAACAGGGGGCTTTCTCGCCACCCACAGAAAAGTAGGAGAACAGCTGGGCTGGGAGCTCCCCGGGAGAGACTCTATGCATAGCTCTCCTACACCATGCTAGAGCGGAGCGTTCTGTCCACCAGGCTAAGAGACTTGTTCCCCCAGCAACCACAGCCTGCAAATCCACATTACCTGGCCGCCTGGAGTGAGACAGGGGAGCCAGCGGTCCAAAACTAGTTTTGAACACAAACTGCCCCAGGGAGTCCAACCTGCCCCCGCAAGGCCCACGCCAAAGCACCCTACAGCGGGTACCTCATAGGGCAGTGGGAGAAAAACATTCTGAAACACAAATGCGAGCCGCCTAGGGGTTCCACTGGCTCAGAGCCGCCACCACATAATCCGGAGCGATCGGATCAAAATGTCCAGAAACCCTAAGCCTTCGAAGCAAGCAGACATTGCGGCCCTGCTAGCTACGACAAAGGCGGAGAAGTCCAAAAAGGGAGAGTGCAATGAAGGCATGACAGCAGGCTCTCCCCCAGAAGTGGCCCCGGAACCAACGACGCAAACAGTCATGAAAGCAGATCTTCAACACCTCCTCACAGCAATCACCGAGGAATACCAAAGGGGGACGGATGAAGTGAAAAGCAAAATCTTATCCCTTCACAAAAGAGTAGGTGAAATCGAGGCGAGAACCGAAGAAATAGAAACCACCATCTATGAGCAAAACTTTGAAATTGGGGCAGGCACGGACAGGATCACAGCTCTGGAGGCTAGATGTGATGCCCTCAAAGCCAAACAGGAGGATGCAGAAAACAGATCGAGACACAACAACATTCGCCTGAGGGGGATTACTACCTCGGTGTCTGACAACGATTTGGGCCACTATGTGAAAGACCTGTTCCACTTCATCATAACCCTCCCGGATGAGGCCCCCCTGGAACGGGACAGGGTGCACAGAACCCGGGTAAGACAAAATTCCTCCTCTCCCCCAGACGTCCTGGCCCGCATGCACTTCTACAGAGTCAAGGAGGAGATAATGCGGGAGGCCAGAAGTTCAGCCCAAATTCACTTCAGAGATGCTGCAATATCTCTGTACCAGGATCTGGCGACAACGACATTGGAAAAACGGAAAGCCCTAAAGCCATGGCAGAATGGCTCTGTGAAAAGAAGATAACATACCGGTGGAGCTTCCCCACTGCCCTGACCTTCACCTGGGAGGGAAGATCACAGCAGATCTCCTCCCCTAGAGAAGCAGAAAACTTCATGAACCCAGAGGCCGGGGACGAGGAATCTGGTGAAGCAGCACCCGACCGAGGAGACGCCAGACGAGAACCCTTGAACTCATGGTCCCGAGTCGTGAGCTGCCGCAGAGTGTGCTGGCCTACCCACAAGAACAAGAAGACAAACAATCAGTGAGATGAGCCCCCGGACAACTCAAGGACCCGTAGCGCCTTAACCCCCACTCACCTGAGTTCGGTGGGAGGCCCTGCAACTTAGGCCTCTGCTGGGATCATGACACCAGGCACTAAGGTTCCCCTGGACTAACCAACAAAGGGGCGCTCCCCCACAAGGACAATCCCAGAGAACTACAGAAACAGGAACCCTAACTCAAAAGGACTCAAACCCTACACTGTGGGGAAAACCTCTCGCTACACTTGAAATACAAGAGGCGTGATTGCCCCCAATCTAGTTGGCTGCGTTGGACCAGCAGTAGGCCCCATTGGTCGAAAGCTGGACCGTAAGACCAAGTTTTTGTTCAAGGTGGAAGAATGGAGTTGCGGAGATGGGAAACTTCTTCAAAGGGATCAGGAAACACAGAAAATCAAGCCAAGCTACGAGACACAAACATCAACAGGGGGGCTGTCCCAATTAGCAACTGCACTCGACCCAAATGGCTACGCAAGATTGGGAACTCATCATGTTGACCTGGAATGTGCAAGGCCTAAACACACCAGGTAAGAGGAAATTGGTGGAGCGAAAACTTTCCCAATCATCATCGGACATCATCTGTTTACAGGAAAGGCACCTACTAGCTGCTAATGAAAATCGGATATCCTTCCTCCGCTACCCAAAACGCTATTTCAGCTCCTCTGGCCAAAAAAAGAGAGGGGTGGCCATCCTCCTCAGCCGCGACCTGCCACTGACACAGATAACAATCAAAAGGGACCCGGAAGGTCGTTACCTACTACTGAAAGGCCTCCTCATCGACCTCCCCATCACCCTAGCAGCGATTTATTGCCCGAATAGCGCCCAAGACTGTTTTCTCTGCAATCTTCTACCAGTAGTGGCAGCATTCTCCAAGGGCCAACTGTTAATCGGCGGAGACTTTAACTTAACACCAGACCCTGACCTGGTCAAAACCCTCGCTCCATCTCTGGAGGACTACATCAAAGCTCTGGCCATGGCAGAGTTCTTGTAGGAAACCGGAACCATAGACGCCTGGAGACTGTTCAACAAGAAGGAGAGGGATTACTCATTCTTCTCGCACGTTCACAGAGGTCACTCACAAATCGACCTACTACTGACCTCCAGCAAGTTCTTCCCCTGCATAGAGGACATCCAAATTGGCTATTTAAGATGATGCTTCAATCGTTATGCGTCTGTGGACCCTGGGAATGCAAGAAGCGCCGAGATGACCCTGGAAATTGCAAGACCAAACCCTGGCGGACGTAGCTTGTAGAACGGAAATAGACGAAGCACTTACAAACTACTTCCCAGAGAACTCGACCGATGAAACTTCAAAGGCAATCATCTGGGACACCATGAAACCAGTGATCTGTGGGGTATCGATCAACTGCACATCGAGGCCCAAGAGACTCAACCAACTACAACCAGACAAGCTGGAGAAAAGGGTCAAGTAACTGAAGAACACCTTCAAAAATCACCAGGCCAAAGCAAACGGCCGGGAACTCAAGAAAGCGAAATCTGAATTAGAAATGCACCTGGCGGATCGCTCAGCCAGGGCCCTTTCCTACACAAAGCAATTCTATTACTTAAGCAGAAACAAAGCAAACCGCCTGCTGGTGCACAAGCTGAAAAAATTACACTCACGTAATAACATCCAATGCCTGGCAGATTCGAATGGAAACCTACGCTACACAAAGTCAGACATCCTCAAACTCATGGCACAACATCACAGAGAAACCATGTCCGGACCCCCAACATCAAAACTGGCGCAGCAGAGCTTCCTGGGACCCGCCCAAAGAGCGCCTCTACACCCCCAATGGGAAACACTGGAATGCTCAATCACAGCGGAGGAAGTAGGTAAAACAATCCGCACTCTGAAAAACACGGCGCCGGGGCCGGACGGCTTCACAGCCCAATTTTACAAGAAATACACCAACATCTTGTCCCCCCAGCTAGCAACTCTATTCAACTCATTCCTCAAGACGGGCTCCACAGCCCCGTCAGTGGAAGAATCAGTGACAGTCCTCATTCCAAAGCCAGGGAAAGACTGGGCCCAATGCGCCTCATACAGACCCATCACCCTGCTAAACAACGATGCCAAGCTGTTTGCAAAGATCCTGGAGAATAGATTAGCACCGACTCTCCCAAGAATAATCCACCCGGACCAAATTGTTTTCACCCCGGGTGCAGCACACACGACAACATCAGACGAACAATCAATACAATCGAGTAAGCCAATAGAATGGGTCGGAGCTGGTAGTCATTTCACTTGATGCACATAAAGCGTTCGATATGCTGGACTGGGGCTACATCAAGGAAACACTAAGACATTATACATTCAGCCCAAACGTTACCAAATGGATCTTATCTAACTGCCAACACCCCTCCACACACCTCAGAGTGAATGGGATCAAGTCTGAGAGAATCATCATCACAAGAGGCACCAGGCAAGGCTGCCACTTATCCCCCCTCATATTTGCTCTCTCTGTGGAACCTTCACAGACAGAATACGAGCGAACCTGGCGATCCACGGCCTCTCGGTCAGAGGAGAGTCCTACAAAGTAGCCCTTTATGCAGACGATGTATTCCTGACATCCACCCAGTCAGAAGAATCCATGCAAGCAATCTGACAGGAATTAGAAAAGTTTAAAGAAGCAGCAGGATTTCAGGTAAACTTCACTAAATCAGCAGTAATGGGCATCAATGTGCAAAAGAAATGCAAGACTTCCCTGGGGGCCAAATACTCGATCCCATGGTCAAAGCAGCACCTCACCTATCTGGGGATCCAAATGCCAAATAAAACAGAAAGAATCTACAAAACAAATTTCCACCCACTTTTTGCCGAAATCCGAAAGACCTAACCAGATGGCAAAAGCAAGAAATCTCATGGTTCAGAAGGATCACCGCCGTAAAAATGAACTTAATCCCAAGACTGCTGTATCACTGCCTGGCCCTCCCTGTGATGGTCCAAAAGAAGGCCATCCAAAAGCTACAGGCAGACATCCTAAAAAACTTCTGGGAATGAAAGAAGTCACGGATACCAAGGCGCATCATGCTCCGGGGCACCGCAATGGGTGGCCTAGCGGTCCCGGACCTTAACAGATACCGCCTTGCGGCTCAGCTCGCCCCTGCCTTTGCATGGAAACTACAAGATCCTCGACCTCGTTGGCTGATACCGGAGGACAATTGGTGCCATTAGCCGATAGAATCCCTACCACACATGAGAAGCCCTGGCTACCCTGCTAATGAGGGGCCACTGACGGAAACAAGAAATACATTGACGGGCTGGAAGAAAGCAGCCCGCCAATGGAACCGCAGAACCACGATAGGCCCGCTCACCCCCATTTGGGACAAACCAGACTTCTCCTCAGGTGTTACCCCGAACAGCTTCAACAAGTGGAAAATGGAAGGGCTGCACGTCATTGCGGACTTCTTTGAAAACGGTGACCTGCTGAACTTCGAAGCCTGCAAGACCAAATTCCAAGTCCCGGAAATGGAAAGGTTCAGATACGCACAGCTTAGGCATTGGCTGTCAAGCAAAGTAGTCAAGCAAGGCAGAAGTAGATAATTATTAGCCCTAGAGAGAACTCTCATAGCCACTCCCATTAAAGGGAAAGTAGCCACCCTGTACAAGCTGCTCGATAAAATGGACCCATGCAAGAAGGAGCCCTATGTGATAAAATGGGAAAAGGACATAGGCAGAAGAATCGATTTGGTGGAATGGAACCGAATCTGGTCCCGAGTACACAAAAGCTCCAAATGCATAACCAATAAGGAAGGTGCCTTCAAGGTGTGTTACAGATGGTATCGAACCCCAGAGATTCTCCACAAATGCAACCCTTCCATCCTGATGCACTGCTGGAGAGGATGCTCAGACAAAGGCACATTATACCATCTACTGTGGGCCTGTCCTAAAGCGGCCCAGTTCTGGAGGAATGTCCTCGGTCAAATCAAACTAATCACAGGCCTCACAATCCCGTGGGACCCTAGAATCGTCCTGCTGGGGGCATCAGGCGAAAGACAATTCCCGCTAACCGGTAGCCTAGCTGATCTTTGTTCGCACCTCCCAACAGCAGCAAAAATATCAATCTCCAGGCTATGGAAACACCCTGAGGGCCCATCAATCCCAATGTGGTGGGCCAAATGTTGGGAGATAGTGCCAGCAGAGAAAATCACGGCCATTCACTTCGAAAACAGAAACAAACTCCACCAAATCAGGGCCCCCTTTCTAGACTACACGCAGCAATTCCCAGGGGTGTATTCCTGAGGCCAAGCCGGAGCCCAACACTGACAAACCTCTCACCACCCTGGCTGCAAGGCGAACTCAGGCCAAGGATACAGCCCCCCACCCTAAGATATCGCAGCAAGAAAGAGACTCCCCATAGAGCTTATTGTGAAAACTGATGTTCCTTGTGTCTCCCCTCTACCCCCCCCACTGTTTCCTTTTGTGACTTCAGTTCTACTGTTTTGCCGAAACAAAGCTTCAATGTAACCTTAGATCCGATGTCATGTCGGACGTTTTATGTTTCTTTTCTACTTTTTTTTATTTTTCATTACTCTTACAAAAACAATAAAAAGAAGTGTTGAAAAAAAAAAGAACTAGATGTCCCAGAATCCTAGAGGCATTGAAATGAGTAAGAGGGCTGAAGAGGCTTGCAGAGGTAGTAGCCAGGCATGTAAGCCTAGTAGCCATTGCAGTAGTCAGGCAATTGAGTCTAATAGCCCACACCTGAAGACAATCAGTAAACTGGCATAAAAGGCCCCAGTAGGAGAGCAGAAGTAGAAGGAGCTAGAAGGCTGGCTGTAGTAGTAGTAGTAGAGGAGAAACAGAAGGCTGGAAATTCATGAGGCAGTGGGAGCAGAGTAGGGATGCTAGAACGTGGAGACAGCAGATTTCACCTGCAAGTTCTGAGAGAGCCTGGTTCTCCCAAAACCTGAAGTGCAGAGGTGGCACAGCGGAAGACATGCAGGAGGCTGAGTTTTCCCCATGTGCGCCTTGTTGCAGTAATTGCAGAGGTGTGAGCATGCAGGAGACTAAGGCCAGAAGCAGAAGGCAAGCCGAGGGTCTCTGGAGAAAAGGAAACTCTCATTGGTCGGACTGGAGACACCTGTGCTGGAGAAGGGCGTGGGTCCCCAGCAAACCAGCAGTAGTAGAAGCGGTTGAGGAAGTCCGGAAAGCAGTGCAACTCACAAAAGCAGTGTCCCTCAAACCGGTGAGTGAAGCACATCATTCAAATACACTGAGTGAGCCTTGCTGGTAACTGTAGCCAGCTCCTAATTGACTTGCATCTTGTTTAAAGTAAGTGAAAGCTGATTGATATACTTGAAGTTTTCTTAACAATGGAATTGTAGCACTTGTGTATATGGTGAATGACCTGATACTCGCATGAGAGCTGAAGTATTTAAACTCCATTGTTGAACCCTTTAAACACTATTGCTGACTATCAGAGTGGTTGCATATCCTCAATTAAGAAAGAGGAACATTCTCCATACCATTCCCGAATTCTGACAATATACAAGTTACAAGTAACAAAGAGGGAAAACTACATCAATGGAAAGTTGCATGTGCCCTATTGTGTTTACCAAAGGAAGTCAGAGTTCACCCTTTAATATTACATGGAAATACAAATCTTTCTTCAACTTTAAACTTAAAAATCTATGTTAAAGAAAGGTTGCGTGCGCTCAATTGTGTTTTCACTTGAAAGACTGAATCCTATAGTATATACAGAAGTGACATTCCTACCATTTTGAAGAAGTAACAGGTCTAACAGGTCTAAACTAAGCAGGAGAAGAACACGCATTGCCCAAGCCAAGAGGCACCCCCTTTGTATAGTGAAGTTTGCCTTGCTAAGATTTCAAGAGCCATCTAACTCCACTGTGAATGTGTTAACAGTCAAGTGGTCTAAGATACAAGTGTGGCCTTATTATCACAAGCTGAAAGAGTGACACTACGGCTTCTGGGTAATTACTTTGGCTGATTACTGGCAGAAAAGGAGTAAGAAAAGCTTGGGAAGGGGAACTAAGTGCTTGTGAAGAATATTCTGAAGTAATGTGGTAGAAGACAGGAAAGGCAAAGAGGCTGGAAGAGTGCTTTGCCTACCTGAGGAGGTTGAAGTTTATCCTGCTGAAGCCTATTTAACAATTTAAAGTACTGCGCTGTAGTAGTAACATTTAAACTGTGGTGGTAGATGTCACATTGAAGTGGAATGAAGCAGTAGCATACTGTCGGACAAAGGTGACTGTTCGCATACTACCAATAGTAAAAGTCTGGTTGTTCAAGTGGAAGCAGCAGCAAATAGAACACATCCTGACAAATATACCAATATGCTGTTGCATCTAAAGTTGAGCTGTAGAAGTCTATAAAGTTGTAACTAAAGCTGAACTGAGGAAGACTTAAAGTAAATATTACATCCTCTTTTGAAACTGTTACAAGTGGTTTTGAATGAGAGAAATCCAGATGTGTTACCAGTGAATTTTTGTTTGATAAACTTTATCTTTAACTTGGAACTATCAAGAGCTGGGTCAAGAGTTTCCTTTTCCTCTAAAGAACATGTTGGTTGGCTTTGATACCAGGGCAAGGGATCTTACCCAGGATAAGAAAAGGTCATTTAGATATTAGGTTAATGTTTATTTTATGGTGTTGCTATATGATTTCATTGTATGTCGGTTGTTTAGTGTGAGGGCCAGTTTACCCATGCTGGAGATTGTTTCCGTAGCTTCAAGATTAGGCAGGGAATTCCTTGGTAGAGTAGGGCAAGCAAGGTTTCATTTTTCATATATTTACTTTAATAGAATTTCATTGTTAGGGAGAATTCTCAGAAATGTGCTAATTCCCTCTACCTTAGAGACCCCCAGCAACTTTGATGCATTTTGAGGACTTGATTTTTTAACCTGGAGAGAGTGAGGCCCTTTTTCCCACTCTCTCATGTGTTTTAAAGTGGTTTTGAAAACTGTGTTTCTTTTGGTTGTGGAATCTGACCAACTCTATAGGCATCATCGTTTACATTGTGTCACCCAGCACCTTCAGTGCAGTGGCACAGGGGAGTCTTTTTAGAATTGTAACATGCCAAATATGGATAACTTCAGTCAGGAAGCCCTGGTCATTCTAACAGTAGAGCAACTGAATGTAATTTGTAAGGCCAGGTTTAAATACCTTCTCTGGATAAACTACTGTTTCCCAGAGCAGTAAAGTTTAATTGACTTTACTTACAGTTGTAACTTTCTAGACCCAGCACACACTATCTTACAATAGGGTGCTGGAGGGGTTACTTAGTATCCCCTTTGTCTAGCGTCTCATTTAACATTTTTATTTTACCCTTTCCTCACTGAATGGCTGGTGGCAGTGGTTTACCTTTTACTACCATTGTGTGTTTTTACCGTGGCTGCGTTCGCAGCCACAGTCAATCACGCATTGGTGCCATTTTTGTCAAAATGGCCCGGTCTTCTTTTTTCGCCATTTGAGATTAACTCTTCGCGCCAATCCAGGTTTGGTCCCTTTGTTCATTTTGCCTTTGGTGGGATTCACGAGTGAAGCCCGCCTCTGGGTGGCTGTCTGGCAAGGACAGCCACCCTGCTGGGTGACTGACAGCTAGGCTGGAATGAATCAGAGCAAGCTGCATAAAAGACAAGGCTTTTTGGCTTGGAAGGCAGAGTCGACCACTGGACAAAGGAATCCAAAGAAGAACTTGAAGAGGACGCCTGCTGCAACTCCTGGACGGTTGGATTACCAAGTGAAGCCCTGCTGCTGTGCTGAAACTCAATTTCTGTATCGAAAGAGAAGCCCCTGCAAGGACGACTTCTCACTTTGAGTTGATGGGACCAATCAACTCCAAAGTAAGCCACCTGGACATCCTCTCAATGCTGGTTGAGTATCCACTGCAGTCGCTGCTGGAACGGGATAGCCAGGGAGAGGAACACCAGTTTGTGTGCATTGCTTTTAAGCTGGCCAAGAGCTCCAGGAAGATCCTCCGGACTCCCAGGAACAGGGCTCTATAGAGTGTGGGGGCCCCAGACGCAAGGAAAGCCCAACTTGACTTCCAGGAACCGCAGTGTTGCTATTTGCGGTAGATGCAAGGACCTGAAACACCAAACATCCACTTTTTTGAAGAGTGCCGGTTGCAAGCTGTGACCATCCCATTGCAGTGCAGGAGTCCCCAGAAGTCCTCCCTCTTGATCCCATGACTGAGGCCCAGAAACAGCGAGATCTGCCGAGCTGCACAGGAACAGAAATCATCTGCTGCACTTTATCTTCAACCTAAAGGTACTGTAAAGTCTAAGAGAACTTACCTCTTGTTTTGTAGCCACTTGACCTCATTGGAGACTTGCTTGACTACATGTGCAGAGTTGCTTGCAGCTTCTTTACTTCACAAGCCTAATCAGCTTGTGGCCCTTCTTTGATTGCTTCTATTCTACCAAGACTTTTTAAACATGGAAAAGACTTTCTACTTACCTGCAAGAAGAGCTTCAGTTCACCTTGACTTTTGCTAACTTAAAATTGGCTGGGCTGGTTCCCTGAATGACTCTTCTCTCTTCTGCTCATGTGTTTTACCTTCCTTCCAGGAAAGGGTTAAATAACCTTTCATTGAAGGGTTGTTTTGAAAGTACTTACCTACTTGAGAATAATTGTGTGAATACTTGTTTTATTCTGAAACTCTCTTCTCTTTAACACTACTCCCAAGAATATTCTAAATGCAACAATAATATATTAATGCCAACAGCACCCTAGCCATTGAAGTCACCTGAGGGTGTAGGCAGTGCCTGTGTGTCATTCCAAATAAGTATTTGCTGATTTAGAAAACTAAGAGTGTGTATTTGTGAAGTATATTAGTGTTGTGTTTTATATTGCTCCCTTCTGAAGAAGGCTTACTATAACTGACTGATAAATACATGAATAATTGTTTACTCAAGAAACCTTGTATGTAAGAGTATATTTAAATTCTTGTCAATGTGAATCTCTGTGTAACTCCCCTACAGCTCACATTGACCCCTGTTCAGATAAACCTGGCAGCTCAACACGCTACCAACCTGTGTAGCACAGACTTATACCAAAGGTTGGTTTCCTATTGCCAGGAGGTCAAGGTTGTTATAGTGCACCCAAAGGGTACTACATATATTCTTGCATAACACTGGTGGCAGGCGGTGAGGATCTATGGTAGAGTTGTTACACTAAGAATTTGCTTTGCTTTCGTTCAACTAAAAACATTCACAAGGCTTAGCTCCACTAGCATAGCAATTGTAACATGCCAAATATGGATAACTTCAGTCAGGAAGCCCTGGTCATTCTAACAGTAGAGCAACTGAAAGTAATGTGTAAGGCCAGGAGTCTCCCTGTTAAAGGAAAGAAAAATGAATTAATTTAAAGATTATTGAATCATATCATCAAAGTCTAGGTAGTAGGTGTCATGATGCCTACCCCCGGGACCCAGACCAAGTCCAGCAACCCCGGAAGCAGGCATCAAGTTATTCTAAGCAAGCCCAACAACCCCTGCTAGGGGCTATTTGGGTGCAGTCCTGGCGCCTATGGCGCCAGGCTCATATGGAGGGTCAGCCAGGCTCATAGATTAAAACTTACCTGATGCAGACCATGCTGCAAACTCACCTGATGCAGACCATGCTGCAAGAGCTCCAAGCCAAAAGAGTCTTGGAAGGGACTACTTTACCTAGGGACTATTTTTTTTACTCGGGTGGGGCTGGGGAGGAATACTTACCTGGGACTACTTTGGGGGCTATTTAAACCATGCCCAAAGAGCAGCACACGCTTCGCGTTATTCTGCATCCAGCAGCGTAACGCTCACCATACCTGCAAGTCTGCATCCAGTCTTCTGCCAAAAAGGGAGAAAGAAGGAGAAAAGGTTAGAACAAGAGCAATACCTTTGATCCTTACCTGAATTCCCGATCCATCGCGCCTTCGAGCTGGAAGAAAGAAGTTATTTTATGATCGTCGCCTCGCCTGCTGCAGCGCCGCGCAGAACTCACTGGCCTTCGCAGCATCTTCACATTCTACCGCATCCTTCTGCATGTTCCCGCCGCACTCTGGCACCTAAGGGGAAGACAAGAACAGCAAGGTGAGCCAAGGGAATACAAAGAGGCAACATTAGTTACCCCCCATAGACTTACCTGATTTTACCACCGGAGGTACTATTCCTCTTCACGGGTCGGCGCAGCTTCCACTGCATCCTCACCGAACCCCAGCCCCTAAGGGGAAACAAAAGGACAGCAAGGTGAAACAAGGGGAAACCTCCTCACCACAATAGACTTACCTGATTTTACCGCCGGAGGCATTATTCCCCGAGACTTCATACTTTCTTTCAGCGCCTGAATAAGGGAGAAAGCAACAGGTTACATATTGACATTATTTTTATCGAACTGTGTTGGATAATACAAATACTTACCTGAATATTACCGGTTTCCAAGAGGAACTCTTCGCTAGGGTCAAGCTGCAACCTGCAAGGAATCGGACAAGAGTGAAAGTCAGACATTTGAACTCTTACGAACTACATACTTACGGCGTCTTGCCGGGAATCTCAGAGTCAATATTGTTCTGGAACTCACCAATTCCTTCGAGCCAGTGAAGCAAGTGGTTATCTACGCGCCCCTGCGCTCAATGCAGGATGGAGAGCTCATCTTTCCAAACCATCAGGTGAGACTATAAGAGGGGACATCAAAGGTGATCAGTGGGGAGAACAGCGAGAGTGGGGGGTTAACGCTCAACTCCACGGGTGGTTAATTCCCTTTCTCCATTTGCAGAAGAATATTCCTACGGGCCAAGCAAACGAAGCTAGGTGGGCCAGTCCAGTCCGTTATCTCGGCACTATGCGCCACATTGGTGGAGACCGCAGCTGTCCAGTTCAGATCGACACCCCTATGGGTGCCAGGTGAGTGTAACAGTAGGCCTGTCACACCTACTAACTCAAGAAATGTGGAAAATGATATTGGGGATGATAATTCAGAGTCTAACTCTAATGTCTTAGAAGAGTCAGAGGAGGAAGAGGAGTCGCAGGGAGAGAGCCCCTCTTTGCCTTAACATGCCCTTTTGCCCCACCTTTAGCCACTTGGACCCCACAAGGTCCATCAGTGAGTCCAGAATTTGTGTCTCTTGAGAGAATGAGACTTGAGTTAGAATTCAAAAGATTACAAATCCAAGCTGAAACCAAACATCAGGACATCAAACTAAGGGACATGGAAATGCAACATGCTCTTGAAATGAAGAAAATGTCTCTTGAACATGTTTCCATCCCAGAGTCTTCTAGGTCTTCCAGTCCAAAGAGACCTCACATGCCTACAGAAGCAGTGAGTATGTATGATGTGGAACATGATATTTTTAATTGGTTGGGTGCTTTTGAATATAACTATGGGATTTAGGGTTACATAGGGAATCAGTTGATTCCTTGGCTTTTGTCTAGGCTCCCCCAGGCTGCAACTGATGCTGTAATGGAGGTGGGGGAACTTCGAAGATTGGAGTTTGAAAATGTGAAGCTAGCTTTTATGGCTAGATTTGAAAAAACTCCTTTCCAGTACCTTAAGAGGTTTAGGACACTCAAAAAGACTGATGGTACCCCTTGGGCTACCTGGGTGTGTGAATATTTGAAAAACGTAAATGGTTGGGTTAAGGGTTACAGAGTAATTACTTTTGAAGGAATGAACAATGTGTGTTTGTTGGAATCTATTTTTGATGCCTGCTCTCCGGAGCTGAGACAGCACTTGGCTGACTCAACAGAGATTGATCCAAGAAGCTAGAAAAAGCTGCTGCCTTGTGGGTTGCCAACATGGCCACTCATAAAGATTCTGGGGCCACTCACAAAAAGGATGAGGGGAAGCAGCACAAGAAAGATGACAAAGATAATTCTAAAGCCTCCCATCGAAAAGGGGACCCCAAACATAAGAAAGGTAAATTTCACAGGAAACCAGGTCAGTCTTGTGAAACCTCTGGTGCCAAACCAGAGGGAGGTCAGAAGAAACCCTCATTCCAGAAAACATTTGGTAAATGTTATGCTTGTGGTTCTACTGACCATGTGAAAGGGGATCCCAGATGCAAGGGCAAACCTTAAGGGGTCCAGACTGCCTCCTTAGCCGTTCTCCCTGAGGGAGAAGTTCATATGGCAAGTGGAAACTTTCATCTATTGGTTGAAGACCCCATTGGAGTCTCAGCCAGTGTTTCTTTAGTGTCCCTGGGTCTGTGGGAACAGCAGAATTTAGATATGTATAAATCTATTCCAGATAACACAAAAGAATATTACAAGGACAGTGTATTTGTGAATGGTCAGGAAACCCCTGCCATTAGAGTCACTGGGGCCAGCATCACAGTGGTGGATGAAACCTTTTTCAAACCCGAGGATGTTGCTAAGGCACCCAAAGACCTCACTAAACTTGCTGGAGGCCCTGTCCAGATGGTTCCAATACTACCAGCTCTCATCCAGTGCAACAATATGGCTGTGACAATACCTGACATTGTACAAAGTGAGGTGCCTGGCACGTCCTGCTAGGGAATTACTTTAAAACTCTTGGAGTTGTATCAAGCACCCCCAGGCCTCCCAGTAAAAGGAGGCAGGACCAGACAAAGAAGGCCAGAGAGCTCACCTTGGATGACTCCCAGAGGGTTGTCACATAGGAACCTATAACACCCAGTCCACATGGAGGACACATTTCTACTTCCAGGAAAGAAGAGGCAAAGGGGAAACCCAAGGTCTTAGAAAACAAGAAGAGTAGCACTCTTGTGCACAAAACCAGGACATCCCCGAGAGGCCAGACCCAAAACACATCTGTGACCCCTCCACCAGCTGAGGCTGAGTGTGAGGTTCAACCAGAAGATGGTGAATCAGCTACTGATGACACACATGTGCCCTATTGTGTTTACCAAAGGAAGTCAGAGTTCACCCTTTAATATTACATGGAAATACAAATCTTTCTTCAACTTTAAACTTAAAAATCTATGTTAAAGAAAGGTTGCGTGCGCTCTATTGTGTTTTCACTTGAAAGACTGAATCCTATAGTATATACAGAAGTGACATTCCTACCATTTTGAAGAAGTAACAGGTCTAACAGGTCTAAACTAAGCAGGAGAAGAACACGCATTGCCCAAGCCAAGAGGCACCCCCTTTGTATAGTGAAGTTTGCCTTGCCAAGATTTCAAGAGCCATCTAACTCCACTGTGAATGTGTTAACAGTCAAGTGGTCTAAGATACAAGTGTGGCCTTATTATCACAAGCTGAAAGAGTGACACTATGGCTTCTGGGTAATTACTTTGGCTGATTACTGGCAGAAAAGGAGTAAGAAAAGCTTGGGAAGGGGAACTAAGTGCTTGTGAAGAATATTCTGAAGTAATGTGGTAGAAGACAGGAAAGGCAAAGAGGCTGGAAGAGTGCTTTGCCTACCTGAGGAGGTTGAAGTTTATCCTGCTGAAGCCTCTTTAACAATTTAAAGTACTGCACTGTAGTAGTAACATTTAAACTGTGGTGGTAGATATCACATTGAAGTGGAATGAAGCAGTAGCATACTGTCGGACAAAGGTAACTGTTTGCATACTACCAATAGTAAAAGTCTGGTTGTTCAAGTGGAAGCAACAGCAAATAGAACACATCCTGACAAATATACCAATATGCTGTTGCATCTAAAGTTGAACTGTAGAAGTCTATAAAGTTGTAACTAAAGCTGAACTGAGGAAGACTTAAAGTAAATATTACATCCTCTTTTGAAACTGTTACAAGTGGTTTTGAATGAGAGAAATCCAGATGTGTTACCAGTGAATTTTTGTTTGATAAACTTTATCTTTAACTTGGAACTATCAAGAGCTGGGTCAAGAGTTTCCTTTTCCTCTAAAGAACATGTTGGTTGGCTTTGATACCAGGGCAAGGGATCTTACCCAGGATAAGAAAAGGTCATTTAGATATTAGGTTAATGTTTATTTTATGGTGTTGCTATATGATTTCATTGTATGTCGGTTGTTTAGTGTGAGGGCCAGTTTACCCATGCTAGAGATTGTTTCCGTAGCTTCAAGATTAGGCAGGGAATTCCTTGGTAGAGTAGGGCAAGCAAGGTTTCATTTTTCATATATTTACTTTAATAGAATTTCATTGTTAGGGAGAATTCTCAGAAATGTGCTAATTCCCTCTACCTTAGAGACCCCCAGCAACTTTGATGCATTTTGAGGACTTGATTTTTTAACCTGGAGAGAGTGAGGCCCTTTTTCCCACTCTCTCATGTGTTTTAAAGTGGTTTTGAACACTGTGTTTCTTTTGGTTGTGGAATCTGACCAACTCTATAGGCATCATCTTTTACATTGTGTCACCCAGCACCTTCAGTGCAGTGGCACAGGGGAGTCTTTTTAGATTCCCCAAAGGTTTAAATACCTTCTCTGGATAAACTACTGTTTCCCAGAGCAGTAAAGTTTAATTGACTTTACTTACAGTTGTAACTTTCTAGACCCAGCACACACTATCTTACAATAGGGTGCTGGAGGGGTTACTTAGTATCCCCCCTGTCTAGCGTCTCATTTAACATTTTTATTTTACCCTTTCCTCACTGAATGGCTGGTGGCAGTGGTTTACCTTTTACTACCATTGTGTGTTTTTACCGCGGCTGCGTTCGCAGCCACAGTCAATCACGCATTGGTGCTATTTTTGTCAAAATGGCCCCGGTCTTCTTTTTTCGCCATTTGAGATTAACTCTGCGCGCCAATCCAGGTTTGGTCCCTTTGTTCATTTTGCCTTTGGTGGGATTCACGAGTGAAGCCCGCCTCTGGGTGGCTATCTGGCAAGGACAGCCACCCTGCTGGGTGACTGACAGCTAGGCTGGAATGAATCAGAGCAAGCTGCATAAAAGACAAGGCTTTTTGGCTTGGAAGGCAGAGTCAACCACTGGACGAAGGAATCCAAAGAAGAACTTGAAGAGGACGCCTGCTGCAACTCCTGGACGGTTCGATTACCAAGTGAAGCCCTGCTGCTGTGCTGAAACTCAATTTTTGTATCGAAAGAGAAGCCCCTGCAAGGACGACTTCTCACTTTGAGTTGATGGGACCAATCAACTCCAAAGTAAGCCACCTGGACATCCTCTCAATGCTGGTGGAGTATCCACTGCAGTCGCTGCTGGAACGGGATAGCCAGGGAGAGGAACACCAGTTTGTGTGCATTGCTTTTAAGCTGGCCAAGAGCTCCAGGAAGATCCTCCGGACTCCCAGGAACAGGGCTCAATAGAGTGTGGGGGCCTTAGACGCAAGGAAAGCCCAACTTGACTGCCAGGAACAGCAGTGTTGCTATTTGCGGTAGATGCAAGGACCTGAAACACCAAACATCCACTTTTTTGAAGAGTGCCGGTTGCAAGCTGTGACCATCCCATTGCAGTGCAGGAGTCCCCAGAAGTCCTCCCTCTTGATCCCATGACTGAGGCCCAGAAACAGCGAGATCTGCCGAGCTGCACAGGAACAGAAATCATCTGCTGCACTTTTTCTTCAACCTAAAGGTACTGTAAAGTCTAAGAGAACTTACCTCTTGTTTTGTAGCCACTTGACCTCATTGGAGACTTGCTTGACTACATGTGCAGAGTTGCTTGCAGCTTCTTTACTTCACAAGCCTAATCAGCTTGTGGCCCTTCTTTGATTGCTTCTATTCTACCAAGACTTTTTAAACATGGAAAAGACTTTCTACTTACCTGCAAGAAGAGCTTCAGTTCACCTTGACTTTTGCTAACTTAAAATTGGCTGGGCTGGTTCCCTAAATGACTCTTCTCTCTTCTGCTCATGTGTTTTACCTTCCTTCCAGGAAAGGGTTAACTAACCTTTTATTGAAGGGTTGTTTTGAAAGTACTTACCTACTTGAGAATAATTGTGTGAATACTTGTTTTATTCTGAAACTCTCTTCTCTTTAACACTACTCCCAAGAATATTCTAAATGCAACAATAATATATTAATGCCAACAGCACCCTAGCCATTGAAGTCACCTGAGGGTGTAGGCAGTGCCTGTGTGTCATTCCAAATAAGTATTTGCTGATTTAGAAAACTAAGAGTGTGTATTTGTGAAGTATATTAGTGTTGTGTTTTATATTGCTCCCTTCTGAAGAAGGCTTACTATAACTGACTGATAAATACATGAATAATTGTTTACTCAAGAAACCTTGTATGTAAGAGTATATTTAAATTCTTGTCAATGTGAATCTCTGTGTAACTCCCCTACAGCTCACATTGACCCCTGTTCAGATAAACCTGGCAGCTCAACACGCTACCAACCTGTGTAGCACAGACTTATACCAAAGGTTGGTTTCCTATTGCCAGGAGGTCAAGGTTGTTATAGTGCACCCAAAGGGTACTACATATATTCTTGCATAACACTGGTGGCAGGCGGTGAGGATCTATGGTAGAGTTGTTACACTAAGAATTTGCTTTGCTTTCGTTCAACTAAAAACATTCACAAGGCTTAGCTCCACTAGCATAGCAATTGTAACATGCCAAATATGGATAACTTCAGTCAGGAAGCCCTGGTCATTCTAACAGTAGAGCAACTGAAAGTAATGTGTAAGGCCAGGAGTCTCCCTGTTAAAAGAATGAAAAATGAATTAATTTAAAGATTATTGAATCATATCATCAAAGTCTGGGTAGTCGGTGTCGTGATGCCTACCCCCGGGGACCCAGACCAAGTGCAGCAACCCTGGAAGCAGGCATCAAGTTATTCTAAGCAAGCCCAACAACCCCTGCTAGGGGCTATTTGGGTGCAGTCCTGGCGCCTATGGCGCCAGACTCATATGGAGAGTCAGTCCTGGTGCCATTTTTCCGAGATGGCCCACTTTATTCCTTTAAAGGGATTACCTTCAGCTTCAATCCTGGCCAAGGAGTTCCTCGAAAACATTGTTTGCATACACAGATTTCCATCCGTATTGGTCTCCGACCGGGGCAGTCAATTCATTTCACATTTTTGGAAAAAAAGTTGTCAATTGGTGCAAATCGATGTCAGGTTATCGACCAGTCACCACCCCAAACCGATGGTCAAACGTAGAGGACCAACCAGACTCTCGAACAATACCTGCGTTGTATGTTACATCAGACTGAGAGTAATTGGAAAGACATTCTTTGGATCGCCGAATATGCGTAAAATAATTCAGTACATTCTGGAACTGGACAAAGCCCCTTTTATACCTTATATGGGCACCATCCTCGAACCTCAGAACTTGACTCACCCCAAAACTTAGAAATACCCACAGTGGACCATCTGCATGCTACAATTACACAGACCTTTAAGGAAGCAACTGCACATTTAAAAAAGGCGAAAGAAAATTACAAGAAAGATGCTGATCGGCATAGAAGTGATGCTCCACAATACCAGATAGGGGACCAAGTATGGTTAGCCACAAAACATATACCTCTAAAGAGAACACGGACCTTTAACCCCAGATATTTGGGACCTTACTCTATTAAGGCCATTATCAACCCGGTGGCTGTCAAGTTGGACTTACCTGCTAATATGCGAATTCACCCCGTCTTTCATGTGTCACTTTTGAAGCCAGTGCATCCAGGGAATAGACTAACCAAGCCACCAGACCCCATCCTTGTAGACGGGGAACCCGAATTTGAAGTTAAGAACATCCTGGACTATAAGCTGATGAAGTCAAAACTTTTTTAATTAATCGACTGGCAAGGTTACGGACCACAGGAAAGGTCATGGGAACCTAGTGACCACGTTCATGCACCCCGATTGGTGAAAAAATTCCACTGAAATTTCCCAGACAAACCGAAGCCACAGGGAAGAACGACTTTAGGAGGGGCCTTGGGGGGAGTGCTGTCATGATGCCTAACCCCGGGGACCCAGACCAAGTCCAGCAACCCCGGAAGCAGGCATCAAGTTATTCTAAGCTAGCCCAACAACCCCTGCTAGGGGCTATTTGGGTGCAGTCCTGGTGCCTATGGCGCCAGGCTCATATGGAGAGGCAGTCCTGGCGCCATGGGCGCCAGGCTCATAGATTAAAACTTACCTGATGCAGACCATGCTGCAAACTCACCTGATGCAGACCATGCTGGAAGGGACTACTTTACCTAGGGACTATTTTTTTTACTCTTGTGGGGCTGGGGAGGAATACTTACCTAGGACTACTTTGGGGGCTATTTAAACCACGCCCGAAGAGCAGCACACGCTTCGCGTTATTCTGCATCCAGTCTTCTGCCACGCCCGCCTCGAGTCTGGAGCTCCTAGAAAAAGGGAGAAAGAAGGAGAAAAGGTTAGAACAAGAGCAATACCTTTGATCCTTACCTGAATTCCCGATCCATCGCGCCTTCCAGCTGGAAGAAAGAAGTTATTTTATGAGCGTCGCCTCGCCTGCTGCAGCGCCTCGCAGAACTCACCGGCCTTCGCAGCATCTTCACATTCTACCGCATCCTTCTGCATGTTCCCGCCGCACTCCGGCACCTAAGGGGAAGACAAGAACAGCAAGGTGAGCCAAGGGAATACACAGAGGCAATATTAGTTACCCCCCATAGACTTACCTGATTTTACCACATGGGGTACTATTCCTCTTCACGGGTCGGCACAGCTTCCACTGCATCCTCGCCGAACCCCGGCCCCTAAGGGGAAACAAAAGGACAGCAATGTGAAACAAGGGGAAACCTCCTCACCACAATAGACTTACCTGATTTTACCACCGGAGGCATTATTCCCCGAGACTTCATACTTTCTCTCAGCACCTGAATAAGGGAGAAAGCAACAGGTTACATAGTGACATTATTTTTTTCGAACTGTGTTGGATAATACAAATCCTTACCTGAATATTACCGGTTTCCAAGAGGAACTCTTCGCTAGGGTCAAGCTGCAACCTGCAAGGAATCAGACAAGAGTGAGAGTCAGACATTTGAACTCTTACGAACTACATACTTACGGCATCTTGCCGGGAATCTCAGAGTCAATATTGTTCTGGAACTCACCAATTCCTTCCAGCCAGTGAAGCAACTGGTTATCTACGCGCCCCTGCGCTCAATGCAGGATGGAGAGCTCATCCTTCCAAACCATCAGGTGAGACTATAAGAGGGGACATCAAAGGTGATCAGTGGGGAGAACAGCGGGAGTGGGGGGGTTAACGCTCAACTCCACAGGTGGTTAATTCCCTTTCTCCATTTGCAGAAGAATATTCCTACGGGCCAAGCAAACGAAGCTAGGTGGGCCAGTCCAGTCCGTCACCTCGGCACTATGCGCCACATTGGTGGGGACCGCAGCTGTCCAGTTCAGATCGACGCCCCTATGGGTGCCAGGTGAGTGTAAAAGTAGGCCTGTCACACCTACTAACTCAGGAAATGTGGAAAATGATATTGGGGATGATAATTCAGAGTCTAACTCTAATGTCTTAGAGGAGTCAGAGGAGGAAGAGGAGTCGCAGGGAGAGAGCCCCTCTTTGCCTCAACACGCCCTTTTGCCCCACCTTTAGCCACTTGGACCCCACAAGGTCCATCAGTGAGTACAGAATTTGTGTCTCTTGAGAGAATGAGACTTGAGTTAGAATTCAAAAGATTACAAATCCAAGCTGAAACCAAACATCAGGACATCAAACTAAGGGACATGGAAATGCAACATGCTCTTGAAATGAAGAAAATGTCTCTTGAACATGTTTCCATCCCAGAGTCTTCTAGGTCTACCAGTCCAAAGAGACCTCACATGCCTACAGAAGCAGTGAGTATGTATGATGTGAAACATGATATTTTTGATTGGTTGGGTGCTTTTGAATATAACTATGGGATTTAGGGTTACATAGGGAATCAGTTGATTCATTGGCTTTTGTCTAGGCTCCCCCAGGTTGCAACTGATGCTGTAATGGAGGTGGGGGAACTTCGAAGATTGGAGTTTGAAAATGTGAAGCTAGCTTTTATATCTAGATTTGGGAAAACTCCTTCCCAGTAGCTTAAGAGGTTTAGGACACTCAAAAAGACTGATGATACCCCTTGGGCTACCTGGGTGTGTGAATGTTTGAAAAACGTAAATGGTTGGGTTAAGGGTTACAGAGTAATTACTTTTGAAGGAATGAACAATGTGTTTTTGTTGGAATCTATTTTTGATGCCTGCTCTCCGGAGCTGAGACAGCACTTGGCTGACTCAAAAGAGATTGATCCAAGAAGCTAGAAAAAGCTGCTTCCTTGTGGGTTGCCAACATGGCCACTCACAAAGATTCTGGGGCCACTCACAAAAAGGATGAGGGGAAGCAGCACAAGAAAGATGACAAAGATAATTCTAAAGCCTCCCATCGAAAAGGGGACCCCAAACATAAGAAAGGTAAATTTCACAGGAAACCAGGTCAGTCTTGTGAAACCTCTGATGCCAAACCAGAGGGAGGTCAGCAGAAACCCCCATTCCAGAAAACATTTGGTAAATGTTATGCTTGTGGTTCTACTGACCATGTGAAAGGGGATCCCAGATGCAAGGGCAAACCTTAAGGGGTCCAGACTGCCTCCTTAGCCGTTCTCCTTGAGGGAGAAGTTCATATGGCAAGTGGAAACTTTCACCTATTGGTTGAAGACCCCATTGGAGTCTCAGCCAGTGTTTCTTTAGTGTCCCTGGGTCTGTGGGAACAGCAGAATTTAGTTATGTATAACTCTATTCCAGATAACACAAAAGAATATTACAAGGACAGTGTACTTGTGAATGGTCAGGAAACCCCTGCCATTAGAGTCACTGGGGCCAGCATCACAGTGGTGGATGAAAGCTTTTTCAAACCCGAGGATGTTGCTAAGGCATCAAAAGACCTCACTAAACTTGCTGGAGGCCCTGTCCAGATGGTTCCAATACTACCAGCTCTCATCCAGTGCAACAATATGGCTGTGAGAATACCTGACATTGTACAAAGTGAGGTGCCTGGCACGTCCTGCTAGGGAATTACTTTAAAACTCTTGGAGTTGTATCAAGCACCCCCAGGCCTCCCAGTAAAAGGAAGCAGGACCAGACAAATAAGGCCAGAGAGCTCACCTTGGATGACTCCCAGAGGGTTGTCACATAGGAACCTATAACACCCAGTCCACATGGAGTACACACTTCTACTTCCAGGAAAGAAGAGGCAAAGGGGAAACCCAAGGTCTTAGGAAACAAGAAGAGTAGCACTCTTGTGCACAAAACCAGGACATCCCCGAGAGGCCAGACCCAAAACACATCTGTGACCCTCCACCAGCTGAGGCTGAGTGTGAGGTTCAACCAGAAGATGGTGAATCAGCTACTGATGACACAGAGCTTGAAGAAGACCTTCCTCCTGTTGGAGATATGGATCCTAAAGACCATCCTGAGCTGCAGACTTTGCCTGCAGAAGGTGGCCCCTGTTGGGCAGAGTTCTGCAAAGGTCAAATAAAGTGTCCTAATCTTGAAGGTCTTCGCCAACAGGCAGCTTCCCAGCTTGAAGGGCAAGAGCCAGAAAAGCACAGGTGTACTGGGAGGATGGCCCCCTCTACAGTCAACCTATTGTGTCTACTCCAGGGGACTACAGAAGACTTGTAGTGTCTCAGGAGGTGAGAACTCATTTTCTATAATAAGCCCATGAGATTCCTTTATCTGGTCACTTACGTTTTAAGAAGACCAAGGAAAGTATGTCTCTGTATTTCTACTGGCCCAAGATGGGGTTTTATGTAGATAAGTTCTGTAGAAGCTGTCACACTTGTCAGACTTCTTGCAAGAGTGGAGCCAAGAATGTGTCACCTTTGGTGCCTCTTCCAGTGGTGGGAGTCCCTTTTGAGAGAGTAGGAAACGACATTGTTGGTACTATAGACCATCCCACATCTTCAGGCAACCGATTTATATTGGTTGTGGTAGACCATGCTACCAGGTATCCTGAAGCTATACCTATGAGGACTGTTACTGCTCATGCAGTGGCTAAGGCCCTACTTGGTATTTTTACCAGAGTAGGGGCCTCATTACGAGGCTTGCGCTGACGGAATGAAGGGGGCCGGTACGGGACCGTCCCCCTTCATTCTGTCAGTGCTGATTACGAGGTTCCCTTTGCGGGACCCGAATCAGACGTCTGGTAAAACCAGATATCTTTTCCAGGTCCCGCGAGCAGAAAAGGGAGGTAACAACGGGACACTTGTAATGTGCCCATTGTTACCTCCCTCCCTATTCCCATTGAGCCCTATGGGGGCTCAAATGAGAATGGGGAATGGTTCCTGCAAGGAGGACTTACCGGGTCCTCCTATGTCGGAATGACCCTGTAAGTCCCCATTGCAGGAACCCGGAAATGGAGCCCGGTGTGGAGGCAGCCATGGAGCTAACAGCTCCATGGCTACCTCCAAACTCGTAATGAGGCCCTAGGTCTTCCTAAGGAGGGTATCCCAGACAGGGGGCCGATATTATGTACTACTACATGCAAGCCATGTGGAAAAAACTGTGGAGTGACCTACAAGTTCTCAACAGCCTACCATCCGCAAACCAATGGATTTGTGGAGAGGTTTAATCAGACTATGAAGAGCATGATAAGTGTTTTAGAAAAACCCCTAAGAAGAAAGTGGGACCTTCTACTGCCATGCCTTCTCTTTGCTTACCTGTCAAAAGTGGGGTTACAGGATGTTAGACCATGTAAGAACCCACATAAAGGAAGAGGTCAAGAAGATGCTTGATCTTGGGGTAATAGAGCCCTCTACCAGACCCTGGGCTAGTTCAGTTGTACTAGTGTCAAAGGCAGGATCCAAAGAATTGAGATTCCGTGTGGACTATAGAGCTCTTAATGTAGTCACCACGACGGATGCCCATCCTTTACCTAGGAAAGATGATCTGGTGGACAAACTTGGTTCAGCCAAGTACCTCAGTATATTTGACCTAACCTCAGGCTATTGGCAAATAGCTATGATAGACAATGCCAAGGGGAAAACTGCATTTCCAACCCCAGAAGGCCTCTACCAGTTTAAGGTTATGCCTTTTGGACTAAAGGATGCACCTGCTACATTCCAAAGGATGGTGAATCATGTTCTGAATGGGATGGAGGACTTCTGCATGGAATACTTGGATGACATTGCAGTGTTCAGCCCTACTTGAAGGAACATATTGACCACTTAGGATATGTATTGCAGGCTCTTGAGCAGGCCAATCGGACCATAAAGGCAAGTAAATGTGACATTGTTCAGGGAAAAGTGGTCTACCTTGGACATGAGGTAGGGGGAGGTGAAATAAGGCCATTACCTAGCAAGGTGCAAGCTATATAGGACTGGGCCACCCCTACTACTCAAACTCAAGTGAGAGCCTTTCTAGGTCTCAAAGGTATAGGAACCTGTAGGAACTTCATACAGAACTATGGGACCATAGCTTCTCCCTTGAATGTGATCTCCTCAGCCACATTCCCCAAGAAAGTCAGGTGGAATGCGGAGTGCACTAAGGCATTTGAAGTACTTAAGAAAGCCTTTTGTCAAGCTCCAGTCTTGAGAGATCCTGACTACAAACAATCCTTTATTGTACAAACTGATCCAATACAGGTATAGGGGCACTTCTTTTAAAAAAAAAAACTTTCTTTATTAAGGGAACGGTTCACAGCAAGACAATTCTCATAAGCAGTGCAACACAGCATGTGCATAACTTCGACAATGACATATATCTATGGCAATGAGGCAGGCATCGTCACCTAAGGTGATGGAGTAGATGTTACATCAGCATCAGGCATCAGATCACATAGGTAAAGACGTAACAGCGACCATATATCTTTGGGACGACAGGGCGTCGGGACTGATAAGACAAAGAGTTCCTCATCGTCATTCACCATGCATAAGTCTTTCAGGAAGTTGGATCGGGTAGGCACTGCAGCGGATTTCCAACATTTAAGGATGCAGCATTTGGTAATAACACATGAGATATTGAAAAACCTTCTTGTAGTTTCCTTCACCTTTCCAATGTCACCAAACAGGTATTTCAGGGGGGACAGAGCGGCTGGGATCGCCGTTTTCTTCTCAAGGAGCTCAGCCACTTCTCACCAAAAGTCCGCAATAACAGGGCACGACCAGTACATATGATACGTTCCAGCATCGGGGGCGTCACATTTCGAACATGTCCCTGTGCAACCCTCTACAAACTTAGTCAGCCTAGCCGGGGAGTAATGTAACTGATTCAGGATTTTAAATTGAATCAGTCGGAGTCCTGAGTTCATAGAGACCGATTTGGTGAGTTGACAATATCGGGCCCATCTCACGTCATCAATCTGGGTGCCCACATCTCGTTCCCAGGTTTCTCTAATAGTGTTTTGTGAGGGGGAATGCGTTTGCACCAAGGTGTATAGTGACGAGACTCCCTTATTATGACCATCTGTCGTCACCACAGCTCTGATGCATTCGTGTGTCTGGGATTCTGCCGGGAAGGAAGTCCATCTAGCAGCAAAAGCTGTCCTCATGCGATAGTATTGAAGGCGCTTAGGCTGGCCTCCCCGACTGCATCCATGAAGACTGTGAGTACACAAAACATACCATCGGGGAACATGTCTCGCATCCTGAAAAATGTATTTGGGTCCCAGGTTCGCTGAAGGGCCTTGTCAAAGGTCGGGGAAATACTAGAGAAGTTCCACAGGGGTATATCTGGTCATAGGGGATCTCCAGGCCAATTCTCCTGTAGGTCCTGGACCAAACTCGTGTGGTGGTATATACCGGGTTCGAATGGACAGATGTTACCATAAGTGGGGTTCAGGAGGACAGATTGTATATCATTAGAGCGGACTGCATGCTTTTCAAGAAGAATGTGTGGTGCCATGTCTTCGGGGTCAAACCAATGTTTCACAAATTGTGCCTGTGCTGCTATACTATATAATTCAAAATCAGGTGCTGCAATACCGCCCTGTGAGTATTGCTCCACCATCTTGTCCCAGCCCAGCCTAGCAGTTTTCCCGTTCCAAATAAAGGAAGACGCCAATGATTTAAGTTTCGCAAAAAAGGGTTTACCGGGCCAAATCGGGATGTTGTTGAAGAAATATAAGAGTTTGGGTAGAACTACCATTTTAAGTAGGGCCACTCGGCCATATAAGGACAGATGGAGATTAGCCCATAGTTGGAGCTTGGTCGTAAGGGTGAGAAGTAATTCGCAGTGATTATGTGAGTACAGCAGCTGTCTATCTCTGGCCACCATGATTCCCAGGTATCTTACCTGCGTGGGGGCAGGCTTAAACCCTGTAATATGAGATAGGTCACCTGTATTAGGGGTGAACGGAAATATTTCAGATTTAGGGATATTGATTTTATATTCTGAATATTCCGAGAACTCATATATATCAGACATAATGTGTTGCACGTTCTCTTGTGGGTCCTGGACATATAAGAACATATCGTTCGCGTACAGTGATATGATTTGGGGAGGGCCAGTCATTCTGAGACTTCTGTACGAGTGGTGCTGACGGATATATTCTGCCATCAGTTCTATAGTGAGTGCAAAGAGAATAGGCGAGAAAGGACAGCCCTGTCTGGTCCCTCTATTTCCCTCTATGTAAATGGAAAGAAGGGGACAAGATGTTATTAGTTAGGACCTTGGCAGATGGTTGGGTATAAAGCAGCCGGATGCATTTAATAAAATATGGCCCAAGTCCAAACCTCTCGAGTACCAGGAAAAGGTATGTCCAGGAGATGGAATCAAAGGCCTTTTCGGCATCTAGGGCCACTACAGCCGCTTTCGCCTCCGGATCTATTTGCGCCAGAACATTAGATAATCGTCTCAGGTTTAAAGCTGTTGATCTGGTTGGTATAAAGCCAGCTTGGTCAGGGTGGACCAGGATTGGCATGTACGGTAGGAGTTTGGTGGTCAGCACCTTGGCGAAGATTTTCGCATCAGTGTTAATTAGGGAGAGGGGCCTGTAAGAGGCCATTTCCTGTGCTGGTCTACGTGGCTTCAGAAGGACCGTAATGACTGCTTCACGCATCGAGTCTGGAAGAATACCACGATTCATAGCCTCTTCCCATACTTTCAGTAATAGTGGGGCCAGCTCACCCTGAAATTCTTTGTACAGTTTGGCGCTCAGGCCGTCTGAGCCGGGGGCACGGCCACCGGATAGAGATTTAATGGCCGCAGTGAGTTCTTCAATAGTAACCGGTTGATCCAAAATGTTTCGTATCTCTTGGGTAAGTGTTGGGAGATCGAGGGAGTCTAGGTACCTGAACGTGTCTTCCATGGTTCTAACATCATGGTCAGTACAGAGCAGAGTAGAAATCAGCAAAAGTAGAATTAATGTCCCTCTCTTTATTGACCGTGACCCCAGCCGGGTTTTGAATACTAGCGATTGGGTTAAGGTGCCTATTTGTTCTAAGCATCTCTCCGTACCTGCGGGACTTAGCCGAGGCAGCCATGCATAAGACTTCCCTGTTGGCTAGCTCATTGAGTTCCTTGAGGGAAGCGTGAATCTTAGATAGGGTTTCCTTGTTCAATGTGGCGCTATATTCCGTCTGTAATGCGTCTATTGTGGCTTCAGACACACCCAGTTCCCTTCTCACCACTTTCAGCATACCCGTAGTCTTACCCAGTATAGTACCCCAAATCCAAACTTTGAATGCCTCCCATAGGGTAGCATAGGTGCTCACCGAACCCTCGTTCAACTCCAGAAATTCCTCAATTTCAATATGTAGTGCCTCACAAATATCGGGGTCCCTAAGGATCGCAGAGGGCATTCTCCACCTTTTAGCCGGAGGTGGGGAGTCAACTAGGCTGATGTCTAGTGTTATCGGCAAGTGGTCTGAGAGTGTGCGGGGGTGTATTGCACAGTCAGTGATCGCCCCAGAGAGGGATGAACTAATGAACCAATAATCTATACGGGAGTGGGAGTCATGAACAGATGAGTAGAACATGAATTTCCTCTCATATGGATGTAACGTGCGCCATGAGAAAATTATATTGGTATGTTCCATCATCTGTCTAACAGTAAGTATCGCTTTGGACGGAGCCCTGGGGGAGGTAGATGAACGATCCAGGGTGTGATCTAGTATCATATTAAAATCCCCACCCCATATTATTTGCGCCTCTCCCGATGTGGACAGCACATCGAGGATTGTACAGTAAAATAGTGAATCATCTATATTAGGTCCGTCCCGCCACCTCCCCCCATACCAACACGTATCTACCTAGAGGGTCTATCTTACTAGAAAGATACCTGAAGCATAGCATGGGATGTACAAGTGTCAGGACTCCCCTGGACTGTGCCGAATACTCTGTGAAGTACCTATGAGGACCCCATCGTGGGAGGAATTTGGTATTGATACTCCCCAGCGCATGTGTTTCCTGTATCAGAAGGATGTGGGGTTAGTGGCGCGTAATGTATGCAGCAATTTTCCTTGCCTTGACTGGATTGTTGAGACCCCGAATGTTCCAGGAGAGTAGTGTAATGCTTAAGCTACTTTTAGCCATTGTCATAGTTGTCTATCGGAAGGAGCGTTTGCCAAGTATGACGCCATTGTCTCAAGTGATGTAAGAGTCCTGCAGGAAAAAAGTCCCCTGATTTTAACTTTGTAACATCCCCAACCATGCCTCGCATAACACCAGGAAAAACGTTTACCTGTTTCCCTTGCCAACCCCCACCCGCATCACCAACCCCAACCCGATGACGTATCCCATCAACCTTAACTTGGGAAGTCTCCTGGGGGTGTGAGCTGTACTCACGTGACCGACCACCATGGGGGGCTCACGGCCCTACGACAACATATGGTGGACAGGGCCACCTCGCCATCAACGGGTTATTGAACTTGTGGCAAGGCAGTGCGGAGTAAGTCTCATCAGCCAGCATGGTCCTCTGGTTCCGCCACCGGTCGGGGCGTCAAGTTGCAGTTAGTCTCCCGGCTCCCCGGGGAAAGCGGGATTGAGGCCTCGACATATATCATGGCCTCCGTGGGATTCTCAAAAAAGTGTGCTCGGCCTCCGTGTTGGATGCACATTTTAGCCGGGAAGACAAGTGCATATGGGATCTGGAGTAGCCTCAGCTGTCTCTTGACTGGTTCGTAGGACCTCCTCAGCATTTGCACATTAGTTGAAAAATCTGGATATATGTGTATCCTGTTGTCTTCACAATGTAGGGAGCCTTTTTCCCTGGAAAGCCTCAGGATATCGTCTCTGTCCCTATAATTTCAGAGTCGGGCAATGATTGTGCGGGGCAGTGCTCCAGGCTTAGGAGGGGGTCCAGGGTGCGATGGGCCCATTCCACGAGAAAATGATCGGAGAAAGCATCGGGGCCCAAGAGGGATTTCAGGAGGTTTTCCACCTGGCGTTCCATGGAACCCTTTCCGAAGGATTCAGCTACCTCGACCAGGCGGATGTTGTTTCTCCTGGAACGAGATTCCAAGTCCTCGCACTTATTCAGGGTTTTCTGCAGATCACCCTTTAACTGGGCGATATCGCGGCTGTGTTGTGTTATCGAGTCCTCGTTGACTCCAATTTTGCTCTCCGCCTCCATAGTGCATGCACTTTCCTTGTCAACTCTTGCCTTCAGAGAGCTGATCGTGGCCCCTATATCGTCCAGTTTGCTGTTAACTGCCAGGAATCCACTCTGGACCATCGATAATAGTTTGTCCACTCTCTCGTTCATTGGAGATTCCGGTTGGCCGCCTGGGGGCTCAGCGGGTGTCTCGGCAGACCCATGTGGCTGGGAGCTGGCAAAGGAGTCCATCGGACCAGTTTTCTTGGGGCCCATACTTTTCTCTTTGCTGCGGCCCATATATTAAATCTGTTGGGGTGCGTCCACACACGTTCTGATGCCCAGTGGTACTATGTTCTCGGATCTTTGCATGGGGTGTAGTGGTGGCCTGCGTGTTTGAGGCGGGCGTTTCTGGTGTGCAGATTAGGTTTATTGGTGAGGGTCGCACCGAGGCGAGCGATGAACTGGTCTAGCTGTGTGTGCACGTATCGGCTACCGATGTACTGTTTAGCGTTACATTAGCAAAGTCTGAGGCAGGATTGCTGTCAGTACCGGCGGCAGAAACAGCGGGCTCAGCTAAAATCAGGAGGTTGTGTGCGCACCCTCAGGCCATCCAGGCTCCGGAGGTTGCGGGTTCAGTTCAGTGCCAGCGCACGGGGTGACTGTGAAGAGGCGCCGTCTTTCCAGGGGCACGAGGTGTGGCAGTCGGTGGTCAGTGACCGCCGGCACTTAGACGTGTGATTCAATCATCAGCGTAGCACCGTTATCACAGCAGGTTAGCCGTACGAGTTTGTGGGCAGCATGTGCTGTATACGGGGAGGCTAGGGCAACACTGCTTGTATGGCGGGTATGTGCAGAGGAAATGTGCCAGAGCGTCCCGGGAGGAGTCACGGCAAGGGCATCCACCTTATGATGTTATCAGCAGGCCCCACCGAGCGAATGCAGCTGGCACGCTGCCATTGGCAAGGTCTGACAGGCCCCGGGGCACTGTCCCACTCCGGGCCGACTCGGTTGTCAGTTATGGGCAGCAACGGCTCAGGAAGCGGGTCGGACGACAGTCCAGGTACCCCGCTGAAGAAAAGTAATGTTCCGTCCGGGCTGGACTTGTGGTGTACTCCCAGGGGGAGAGCCGGGGGCCAGCAGGATATATTCACTGGCAACTCCGAAGTGTGCCGGGAAGGCGCCCGGCAGCAGAAGGAGCGCAGCGCGGCTCCTCCCGTTTCTGGCCAATAGGCAAACTGATGCCTCTGGCTGTCGCGTGATTTCTCTGGAACCGTGGTCCGGATATGCCGCCGCCACGCTCACGGTGTAGGTTTCCAGTCCAATATCTCAGGATTGAGCCAGCGTTTCTGCAGGGGAATCAGTGGGATGATGTTGCAGGTCTTCCGCTGCCGATAACAGGTGTTTGTTGGCGTGTAGGTAGCCCCGAACAGGATTAATTTTATAGTAGGATATGTTACGGGCCGGAGCTCTTCCTTCAGGTGACCATCGACGTCATGCGCAACAGCGCCCCCCCCAGGTATAGGTGCACTTCTGAGTCAGCTGGATGAGAAAGGCAGGGAACACCCAATCTGCTTCATCAGTAGGAAACTGAAGGACCCTGAAACAAGGTGGGCAACCATAGAATGTGAGTGTTTTGCCATTGTCTGGTCTTTGAAGAAGTTTAGACCATACTTGTATCGATCTACTTTTATAATTCAAACATACCACACTGATATAATGTGGGCCCCCACACTCCCTGTGATACGGGGGGCCCCGCTAGCCCATGTCCTGGGAGGGGTCCCCACTTGGAGAAAAAAACTGAAAACAAATAATTTTTCTATTTATTTTTTTCAATGTTTGTTTTTGAATTCACTCAGCATTCATAAAGACATTTTGCCTCATTCCGAGGTGGGCGCAAAGGGATACCGGGCACTGTTAAGGACATCAGTGCCGGTAATCCCTTTGTGCCCTATTCCGAGCTCCGTTAGCGGGTCGCGCAATGGGTGCCTGGTTTTACCAGGCGCCCTTAGCTGGAGCCGCTAAGGGACCAGAGAGCTAATAACGGTACGGCAAATTGCGGTACCGTTATTATCTACTTCCCCATTCGCATTGAGCCTTATGGGGGCTGAAATGGGAATGGGGAATGCTTTTTCAATGGGGACTTACCGGTCCCTCCAAGGTCGGAATGAACCGGTAAATCCCCATTGAACCAGGTCAGACCCGGTACCGGTATGGGAGGTAGTCATGGCGCAGATAGCACCATGATTACCTCCATACTCGGAATGAGGCCCATTATTTCTGTAACAGAAATAATGTCTTCATGAATGCTGAATGGTTACAAACAGAAACATTCTTTTTGAAGTCCGAGGGCTCTCCCCACCCCATGACATGGAAAACCCCAGGCTGGAGGCCTCCATATCCTGTGATGTGGGGAGCCCCATGACTTTAAAAAGAAATAGTTTATTTTTGAAGTCACTCTGTCTTCATAAAGAAATTATTTCTGTTATGGTTTGGTCGTTAACGGAAATAATTTCTTTATGAAGTCAGAGGGACTTAAAAAAGACACAATTTCTTTTTAAAGTAATAGGGCTACCCTCAACCCCATGATGTGTTTGTGTGTGAGTGTATGGTGAAGGGTGTACACTTAAATGTGTATGTGGCTGCCTCTGTGAGTGTATGGTGAAAGGGTGTACACAAATGTATGGGTGGCTGGGTTTGTTTGTGTGTGCATGTACGGTGAAAGGGTGCACACTTAAATGTATGGGTGGCTGCCTAGGTGTGTGTGCCTCTATGGTGAAAGGGTATGCACTTAAATGTGCGGGTTGCTGTTTGGTTGTGCCTGTATGGTGAAAGAGTGCACACTTAAATGTATGGATGGCTGGGTGTGCATGTGTGTATATGGTGAATGGTGTGTGTGCTTGTGTTCAGGGGTGAAACAAAACCTACATTTTCGGGGGGCTAATCCTCCAAATTTGGGAGAGGCGCTAACTTTACGGGTGGTGGGGAAGGGGCAAACTTATTTGTGTGGGCGCATCTAACCTTACACATTGTATTGAGACTATTCTAGTCCAGCTACAATGTTACAAGCAGTTAACTCTCTCCTTTAAGTCTGAAAGCACCCACTTATTGACTGCTGTGAGAATGAGTGGTCTCCTGTTCCCTCTCTACCCTTCCAATCACTCCCCTGGCATGCAAGTACTAAACCCACATCACGATTTCAATTGCCTAAAATATTTGGCATTTGGATGCGGGTACTAACAGGTACTAACAGTGAAATGCTTTACGTTAGTAATTGATGGGTTAGTAATGGCTGGGTGCGTGTTAACATCAAAACCCAGGTGCCGTTTAACATCTGTGTCCTGTTCTGTCTTGCAACTGCTCAACCAGATTGAGTCAACATAGCTCAAAATTTCAACTCAATGGTGTTACACGTCTAGTTGTGTTTAATGCCTTGATTACTTATTGATAATAGTCATTACTCCTAGCCCTATTCTTCCTCATCTCTGTACTTGTGTATGAGGCAGTACTTGTGTATGAGGCACTCTGCTTCATACACAAGTACTGGGATGAGGTAGAGGTACATGGAGGTAATGCCTGTTTTAGCTACCTGTAATCTTCATTACTCCTAGTCCCACTCTTCCTCATCCCATTACTTACCTATGAGGCAATGAGCCTCATACGTGAGCTGTGGGACAAGGAAGAGGGACGTGAAGGTAATTCTGGGCTAAGGAGCTGATTTTGGAGGTTGCGGTAGGGGGTGGGAGGGAGAGGGGATGTGTGGGGGGTGGGATTGAGCGATAAATCATAATGTTTGTCCATGTTCAGGCTAAGCAGGCATGATATGTGGTATTGGTGGCTAAAGAGGCATTTTGGTGCAGCCTGTCTAGTCATTCCTCAGTCGGTATGACTTTTTTTAACTGTGCATTTCTGATAAAGCAGTTCTGCTAAGTGTTATTACCTGGCTAAACTGCCATTTGGGTGCTGCCAGTCTAGCTGTTTCTTACTGCGGCATTATATATATTTGGGGGAATCTGTGATAAAATTATATGATATATGATATAAGTCATTTATAACAGGCCTTCACACAAGCGTTTCTAGGCGCGACAAGACAACAGAGGGAAGATAGAGGGAGGACAAGACAAACACTCTTGCTAGGCCTTGTGCCATTAGGATCGTGCAAGTGCGAGAACGAGAAATGCAAGGGAAAGGGAGGGGGAAATGCAAGGAAGAGGGGAGGGGAAAACAACGCAGTAATGCTCTGAGTAAGTGCAGACAGGGCGGCACGGCTCTGGGTAGCAAGGAGAACAAAGGACTGTACGGTTACAGTTGCAGCCGCTTTGTGCGTGGTATGCCCTGAGGCAGTGCAAGGGTGACTGATCAAGAAAGAACCTGGTCTCAGTGAGACTCTGGGGGTAGCCAAGCAATCATTCAGTACAGCAGACAGGTAGGTCAGCAAGTGAGGGAAAGAGAGAAAGCAGAGGAGAAGAGGAATGTTTTGAACTGCTCTTGGAACTTCTGGTGGTCCGCTCAAGTTTGAGAGGGCCAGGGAGGCCATTCGAGAGGTAGGCACCTGCACAGGAGAAAGAACTACCCCCCACTCTCTGCCTGGAGAAGCATCTAACCCTTAGATAGTTGGCGATTCTAGGGGGAAGGGCTCGAGAAGGAAGGTATTTTGGGAGAGAGCGTTGGATGTAGTGGGGGCCTGACCCCAGAAAGCTTATGGACAATGCAAAGGGTCTTGAACTTGATCCTTTCAGCCACAAGGATCCAGTGGAGAAATTTCAGGGCTGGAGAGATACAATCCCTAAGCTTGAGGCCAAGGATAAGTCTTGCAGTTTTGTTCTGGATTAGTTGCAGGGGGATGAGAGTAGAGGAAGGCAGATTGAGAAAGAGGCTGTTGTAGTAGTCCAGCCTAGAAAGAAAGAGTGCTCTGGAGACAGTGAGCTTCGGGGGGAAAGTGAGAAAGGGAATAGTCCCTTTGAGGAGGAGCAGCTGGTAGTGGGACTTCTTGGTGACGTCCGAGATGCAAGGAGAGAAAGAGAGAGTGGAGTCAAAGATGACACCAAGGTTTTTTGACTCGCAGGAAAGTGAAGGAAGAGGGCCCAAGTGTCAATCTGAAAAAGTGAATACCCTTCATTTGAATGACAGACGTAACTTGATGGCCGTAGGCCAACCGTCTTATGCACCGAATTATAGAAATATAGACTGCCATGCTTGACCAACAAGCGACCATTTTAAACGTAGCAAGAATCGCCATTTTGCATGTTAACCATTGTTCATTGCTTTTTGTCTAAACTGCTTTGCAGCTTGCAATTCTTGCGAATTCTGCTTACTCTGCTCAACTGTTAACATTGTTGTCTGAATATGAAAGGACAAGGTCGCGGGACTGAGGAGTTCGTTGAAACTCCTCATGAGTAGCCCAGAAAGGAATGCCCACACTCCCTCTCTGTAGCCTTGGGAGAGAGCTGCAGGGCATTTAATCACTTCACAGCTGCCAGCCAGTCTCGTACGATGGTAGAATATGTTAGAATAAAACAGCTAAAGGCTTGAATTATGCTCTTCCTACGGCCCCCCTTCGCAAAACCCTGTAAAGCGTGTCGGCTCCCAGGACACGAATAGTACCTCATAGATAGCAAAGCATGGAATGTTGTTCTTCCCCCGTGTGCAGCTTGCTTCCAAGAACAGAACCACCGTGTTCTGTTCAAAAACTAGAAGATGCCTGCGCACTTTCTAAATTGCACATTGTTACTAGAATAGACATCGAAAGTGTCATAATTGTCATACCCGTCGGAAATGTCTATCGTCATCACGAGTTCAAAGAAGCTAACCATAGGTGGGTGTTATACATGACATTGCTGATTGTATGATATGCATTTTGTATATATGTAACTGATGTACGTAATTCGCTCTCTTGTGTCCCTCGAGGTCTAGGAAACTCACGTCGCGGGGCGTGAGACCAGAATTGGCCAATTGAGACTATTTTTGCTTGCAATAAACCCTAGCATTGGGAATTTGAACCTCGTGTCTGGCGCATCTTTTCGTGTATGGTTATTGCCTTGTTTCCATAGCACGAGGGACCCGTAGGGGCCCCTTTCAAGATGGCGCCCGAATAGGGACCCTCCCCCACTTGCCCCATCGTATACATTGTAACGGAGTAAAAGCGGAAGAACGGCGAGGACGGGACAGTCGAACCGGGATCAAGAGGTGTACGGGGCGCCCTGTAGAAGTGAGGAGAGATTCCTTCCGCAGATCTGCACACATCTGATCCCTGATCGACGTACCGGGCCAAAGGGCAAAGGAGGCGAGGGTCCCGTGACGAGGCAGAAGCCAGAGGAGCGCAGACACAACGTTGGGAGAGGTTGCGTTAGGAAAGGCGACTTGTTTTATCAGGTGAGTCATTCCCCGATTCAAATAAAAACCTGATTTTTGGTAGAGTGTTGATTTTGCAAATTCAAACATCCAGGTAAAGGTTAGCTAACCAAAGGGGAAGGTTAAAGAAACATGCCTGGAGTACTGTCCACTTTAGCAGGGCTTTTCAGCTGTGGTAGACAAACCTTGGAAAATGGCCAAAGTGCACCGCCTGGGGGAATGACATGTATGCAAAATATGGTGTGGGTGCGATAATATTTTGTGAAATTTGGCATAGGCAAACTAGAAAGCAATCCGACCATCAGTGGCCGATTAATGGTAGCTTTGAGATGGCAAGGATAGATAACCTAGAAAGGATGCTAATTTGGAAAAAAGCGCGACCCGCAGCTTTTGATACTGTCAAAGATTGGAGGAGGGAAGCAATGCTCAGACTTAGGAGTAGAGAGAAGCATGCGCGTAGGCACAAAATGAAGCTTGAGGTAGCAGAAGAAAAGGAGGAGGAGGAGTGGACGGCAAGTCTAGAAGGGAGACGTGACCAAATGAACATAGAAGGAATATACCTGCAGCGGGAACTACACATAGCAGACAAATTAATGGAACATTTGCTAACTAACACGGGTCGAGGCCCAAAACCAGAATCGAAACCAAACACGCCAGTAGTGACTGCGCAGGCCCAACCAGTAGCTCTCATACCCCCTCCCGTAGCCCAAGCACTTCCCCTCACGCAAGCATTAACCCATTCCCCAACCACAGCTCGAGCCCTCCCACAAGCGCAGACCGCGGACACACAATTTCCCAGCACCCAGGAAGGCCCTTCACAGATGCCACCTGTGTCACTTGTCCCATCCGCACCTCCCATTCCAGAGACAGATTCAGCACCATCCACCCCTCCCGAAGTCGAAATTTGACCGGGGAGGCGAGAGGCAGGGCTGAAGGAACAGGATTTGGACGGGTAACTCGAAGCGCGATCAGCAAAGAAAGAAAGATTGAATTACAACAAGAGGCAGAAATGTACATAGAAGGAAACGACGGGACGGTAGCATTGGCCTCATTGTATGGGTACCGAAGAAGCGACGAGAGACAGGTAGTGTTGGAATGCATGGGGGAAATTTTGGTGGGAGAATGGAAAAAGATATTTGGGAATTTTCCGCCACAGCGATTGTTAGATTTGAATAAGTTAGCACGCAGTGAGCAAAGAGATGAGGATTTAAGAGAACATGTGCACAAACTCATTGAAGTGAAAAATGAAATGGAAGACAGATATGCTGAGATGTTTGCTACACCTGAATATAGTAGTGAGTGTATTAAGAGAGGTAGGAAGGAGGCGTTGAGGTTGTATGTGAAAAAATCATGGCCGAGAGTTTTTTCAGGTGGTACAAAGCATTTGCCGGTACCGGGACAAATAGGTGATAAACAAAGATTGCAGGTATGGGTGGGGGAAACAATGCGATGGATGTCGAACAAAAGAACGTCAGTGAAGGAAGTAAGTGAGATATGTAATGGGTACCCATTGGAGATGAGAAAAGAAGCGATGCGAATGATAGTAGGGGTGTTACTGCAGCAGGTCATTGGATACAATAGAGGTAGAGGAAATGCACAAGGCAGAGGAAATTTGAATAATATGCATGGGGTGTCATTGGGAGTAAATCAATGTGCGTACTGTGAGAAGGAAGGACACTGGCGAGGGCAATGCCCGCACCTGCAGAATAGAGGTGGGTTTGGTCAGAGAAGGCCTCATAGAGGACATCAGGGGTCAAACGGCCCAAGCAGAAATAGCATGCAGCAGCAGCAGGGATATACCAATGGAGGTACTCAAAACCAATCCTATGGTCAAAACCAAGCACAACAGAACCAGGCATTGAACCAAAGTGTTTCGAACCAAAGTCAGGGTGGGCAGGGCCAACAGAGAAATGATCAGAGTGGAGGACATCGAGGGGGAAATGGGAATATTTTTGATACACAGCCCAACACGTATTATAGCAGCAGCGGTGACTACACATCGGACGATGTGTTATTTTCGCGATAGGACAGCCCACGGCAGGGGTCGGAACCAGTGTCTATTCCCGTAAATCAGAGGGGACCCTACGTAGTAATGAGAGTCGGGAATAAGGAGCACCGTTTCCTTGTAGATACAGGGGCACAGAAGTGCTCGATGGACCACCACTTGGTTCCGGAGATCCCACTGTCGGGGCAAAAGAATTTTTCTGTAAGGTTCGCAGGTACACCAGTAATTAACCCCATGCCCGAAGCTGTCCCAATTACAATAGGACCATTTTCGGAACAGTGTCCATTTCTTTTGACAGAAAATTGTGGAGAGAACTTGCTAGGATTAAATTTGTTGAGAAAATTGGGGGCAGTCATACATTGTACGGCAGATGGGGTGTTCCTCACGATGTGGCCTCACGATGCACCGGTGACGGAATTTATGTCAAAAGCGTTACCAGAAGAGCTAAGTAGAGTACCAACCTGTCTGTGGGCAATGCATGATAACGATGTAGGATGCTTGAAAATAGAGCCAGAAAAAATAACTTTGAAAGAAGGTGTCACACTACCACGAATTCCCCAGTATAAAATTTCTGTTGAAGTTGAGAAGAGATTAAAAAGCATTGTTACTGACCTGGTGAGATTGGGGGTGGTTGAAGAAATTGCAGGTAGCACGTGTAACAGCCCGATTCTTCCAGTTTACAAGAAAGGAGGCAATGAGGTACCCTATCGTTTCATAATTGATCTGCGCGCATTAAACAAAGTGGTAGACCCACAATTCCCTTTGGTCCCAGATGTCACAACGATACTGACAATGATACCGGCCACTGCAGAATACTTTAGTGGATAAAAGCAGTAGATATCTGTTCGCGTTCACTCACACGCATTCCACAAGGATACACAGAAAGCCCGAGCATTTACAGCAGAGCGCTAAAAGAGCAGCTAGACATGCTAGAATTACCCGAAGGTTGCGTACTCTTGCAGTACATAGATGACTTATTACTAGCTGCTGACACAAAAGAAATCTGCAAAGAAAGTACTATATTACTATTGACACACTTAGCGACCCATGGTCACAAGGCAAGTTTGAAGAAATTCCAGTATAATCAGAAGGAGGTGTCTTATTTGGGTTACCTACTTTCGAAAGAAGGGAGAAGATTAACACCAGAATGCATAGAAAGTATTTCTAGTTTTTCAGAGCGCTAAAAGAGCAGCTAGACATGCTAGAATTACCCGAAGGTTGCGTACTCTTGCAGTACATAGATGACTTATTACTAGCTGCTGACACAAAAGAAATCTGCAAAGAAAGTACTATATTACTATTGACACACTTAGCGACCCATGGTCACAAGGCAAGTTTGAAGAAATTCCAGTATAATCAGAAGGAGGTGTCTTATTTGGGTTACCTACTTTCGAAAGAAGGGAGAAGATTAACACCAGAACGCATAGAAAGTATTTCTAGTATGCCTATTCCAAAAACTCAAAAAGGAGTGAGAGCTGTAATAGGCATGGCCTCTTATTGTCGGCAGTGGATCAGTAATTTTGCGTTGATTGTGAAGCCGATGATAAAGTTAACTAAAAAGGATGCAGTGATGCCTTTACAGTGGGATGAGGAATGTCAGAAAGCGTTTGAGCAATTGAAAGCTGCATTGTGTGCTGCACCAGTTTTAGGCACTCCTAACTATAAAAAGATCTTTAGACTATTTGTGATTGAGAGTGAAGGATGTGCATTGGCGGTTTTGACACAGGAACAAGGTGGAAAAAATAGGCCGTGCGGCTATTATTCTTCCGCGCTGGACCCTGTAGCGCACGCACTACCACGATGTTTGCGATCCGTGGCAGCGGCTGCTGTGTCAGTGAAACAAACGGAAGGAATGGTATTGGGGCACACTTTAATTCTGATGGTGCCACATGCTATAGACGTTCCATTAAATAGGACACATACACAACACCTCACCTCAGCTAGACTGACAAGATATGAGCTCATCTTGTTTGCACCCCACATCCAAATTATGAGGTGTAGCGCATTGAATCCTGCAGAATTAATGCCACTGCCCATAGCAGAAATTGGTGATAACGAATCACCACCCCATGATTGTTTAATGGTCACTGAAGAAGAAACAAAGGGAATAATTGACTTGAGCGACATCCCACAGAAAGAGCCAGATGGGGAGTTATTTTTTGATGGCTCTTGTTTTAAATTACCTGATGGCACTTCAACGGCCGCATATGCAATTACTACCCTAGAGAGTGTTGTAGAAAGCAGAAGAATCCCCTACAATTCGGCGCAAGCCGCAGAAATAATAGCACTGACCCGAGCCTGTGAACTCTCTGAGAATTTGAACGTGAATATTTATACTGACAGCCAGTACGCCTTTGGCGTGGTTCATAACTTTGGCCGACTTTGGGCTGAGAGGGGTTTCTTGACATCACATGGGGCCAGGATTCAGCATGGCCCTTTGATTGTGTGATTGTTGTCTGCACTCACGTTTCCAAAGCGCCTAGCTATAGTGAAGTGCGAGGCGCATAAAAAGGTAACATGTAAAGTGGGAGAGGGAAACGCATTTGCAGACAGGATTGCGAAGCAAACAGCCACAGATTTGGGAAATAAAATGATGACAGTACAGACTGAGGAAGTACCTTGTATGATAGAGAATGGAGTTGCCACAGTCAAAGAAATGCAGGCTGAGGCCACGACCGAAGAGATTCAGGGGTGGGCTGAGGGCTCTGCTGAGTTAGATTTGGAGGGATGTTGGGTGGACAAAGAGACCAAGAACTGGATGTTGCAAAATTGTTACGTGACCACAATGGTTACAATGGCGCATAGCCCTACCCATATTTGCGCGAAGAAGATGGTACAGCATTTATCCACAGTATGGAAAAATGAGCACATAAAAAAGAATGCAGAAAGGCTAGTGCAGAATTGTATTACATGCCTGCAACACAATGTAGGGAAGGGAACCGTGACTCCAGTAGGTAGTTTTGACCCACCCTCTATGCCATTTGAGGTGGTCCATTTTGATTTCATAGAAATGGAAAGGTGCCAGAACTACACATATGTGTTTGTGGTGATTTGTTCATTCAGCAAGTGGGTGGAGGCATATCCTTTAAAAGACTGTACTGCCATGTCAACGGCAAAAGTAATGTTAAAGGTATTTCTCCCGGTATGGGTTGCCCCGTGTCCTGTGGTCAGACAACGGCCCACACTTTGTGGGCGCAGTAGTGCTAGAGATCTGTGCAGGTCTGCAGATAGAGAAGAGATTCCACAGTTCCAGGCATCCCAGTTCTGCCGGGCTTGTGGAGAGACATAACTTAATATTAAAGTCAAAGATAGCTAAAATCTGCGCTGGGAGCAAGTTGAGTTGGGTGGATGCATTACCCCTAGTGCTATTGTGCATGCGCACATCTGTGCAGGCTAAGACTGGGCTCTCCCCCTATGAAATTATAATGGGGAGACGGGCAAATGTATGGTGCGCACCGCAGCCCAAAAGATTATGTGAGGTCGAGCATCCTATGTTAAGCACGTACTGTGGCCTTTTAATAGTTGCGTTTGATTCATCAGCAGGTGCAGGAGGTGTTACCAGTGCGGTATACCGGACCGGGGCACTCGCTGGAGCCTGGAAGTTGGGTCTTAATAAAGGACTTTGAGCGGAAGACAGCATTAGCACCCAGGTGGCGCGGCCCCTACCAAGTACTTTTGGCAACGCAAACGGCCATCCGAGTAGACGGACGGAAGGCATGGATCCACGCGACACATGCAAAAAAGATTCCCAGGACTGCTGACAACTTCTGACGACCAGAGAAAGGAAACGGTCTCGGAAACGAAAGAAACTGTTGCCAGTCCATTGCCACAGCATCAGCCTGAGCGAGAAGTGAAAGTTGAAACAAAGCCCAAGCGAGAAGTGAAACTCGAAACAGAGCCTGAGGAGGCTGCCAGTAAGGGGAGAGGGTGAAAAGTGCCCCAACGTTGCCCAGCAGAAGCAACATCACTGCCGAGCGACACAAACCCTGCATTGCAAACACGAGCAGAAACAACGCGTGTACCCCTTTGGCGCCCACCAGTTTCTACAAATGCACCAAAGCCAAAGAAAGAAACTACATCATTGCCACGGCGCTCATTGCTACCCATCATTGTGCCACAGGCTGACACTGAACCTGATACTTGAAGTGCAACGGCACTATTCACGGGTCATAAAATACCAGGAGTGAACCGGTATAATTTGCGGCCTCGACAGGCAAAGTGATCCACAGATCTTTGGTGCTTTTCTTTTGCCTTTGGTTCCACTCACGGACGGAGTAGGAGCCAGGGGCGTAGAGGCGTAGAGGAGAGAAGTGTGAGAGTTGTGCAAGTCGGACAATTCAAGACTCACGGCTCCTCGGTGCTCTTATAAAAGTACATGTGTCAGGAGCCAGAGCAGGACAAGCTGGACGCACATAAGTACTAAGACTGATAGAGTACATTTGTCCTAAGCCAGAGCGGGACAAGCTGGATGCACATAGTACTCTATCAATAAAGAACTGTTCAGAAATCGTCTGAGCAGTGGGAGAAAGAACAACTAATCTTGTTCGGAGTGGATAGGTGATCTAGGCTGCGAAAGGGCTGGCAGAATTGAACTGTGACATTTTTTCATTGAACTTTTCTGGCATCTGGAATGAGAGACATTTGCGACGAACTTTGCCAGCAAGAAGAAGGACGATGAAGAACAAATCAAGACCGGTTCCAGCCTCCTCCTGCACCCCTGCTGAAAAGATGATAGATTTAGAGACTGTAAATTTAGGGAAAAAGCATGGTAAAAGGAATAAGGTACTGATTTGGACATTGTTCCTGTGTTTCTTAAGTATGGTACTACCAACTATAACAGCTATTACACTATGGTTCCTGGAGTACGTGCACCCATTAGAAACACTTTTGCCAAAAACAGCTACTGAAAGCCCGGTTCATGTAATCACTGATACTTTGCCCCCAATGGAAGAAAGACATAAAGAAGGATACGGCAACAATACATTGTTGCTCATCATGAACATAACCCATGTGGTTTTAAAGAAAAAAGATTGCTGGGTTTGTGCCCATTTACCACAGCACGGTGGGAAAGGGATACGCTGGTATGTACAACCGTTACCTCTGATTTATTCATGTGAAGTATCATTGAGTGCAATGTTCTTTGGGAAATGGAACAAGAGTAATATGGGTCAGCTAGATGAGATCAATATGAATGAATTTGAGGAAGTGATCATGAGACCTGTGGGTTGTTCCATATTCCACAAAGCTCGCGTTTTTTCACTAGATCCCATGAGGAAGAATACACGAAAGATAACAAGACTAGATAGATTACATAGGCAAAATGAACCAACCCCGCCAGCAGAAGAAACATCAGTAATGACATTTCGAATGAGGGATGAATGGAATAAAGATGCTGTGCCCCCTGCCTATACAGTGGATCACAGCCCCGAAACTGCTCCCCTATGTTTACAGAAAAAGGGTTCCTATAAAGTAGGAACGTTTAGCAACTGCCTGAACACAGTGGTTTTAAAGCACAAAATAGAACCCGTGTACGTAGGGGACCCTGTTTACTTTATATGTGGAAAAAAAGCATATCCATGGTTACCTAGGAACTGGGGAGGTACATGCTACCTAGGTCTGCTATTTCCAGGAGTGTTCCTCTTGGAGACAGCAGAAGTAGCTAGACAAACAAAAGGTAGAACTCAAAGGAGTAGCGAGGATGGAATGATAGCAATAGATATAGCCAAATCATTTATACCATTCTAGTCCCAAATAGAAAATTCTTACAATATAAGAAAACTGTCTAGGATATTAAAAAATACAATAGATTCAACAACAGATATTTTTTTGAATATGACGTTAGAAGAAAAAGGAATAAGATTAATGGCACTCCAAAACAGGATGGCTCTCGACATAATATTAGTTGATCGTGGGGGAGTTTGCAAACTCGTAAAAACTGCATGCTGTGTGTATATAGATGATTACTCCCCTACGATATTTAAAGCAATCCGGAAATTACATGTCATAAGTTCCACACTCTCTACTGAAGAAGGGGGTTGGGGGATAGGATCCTGGTTTTGGGGATTATTGCGGTCTTGGGGATGGAAGCTAATTTCGATACTAAAGATGGTACTTGGTATATTCATAACATGTTGCTGTTGCATACAATACTTACCAATAGTTTTCACTGAATTAACTGATGGATGTACTAAGGGATGTATGCACATGGTGTCGAGAGGAAAACAAATGCATGGCCAAAATAACAGAGACACTGATGAAACAAAAACAGTAAAAAATTCATGGCTATGGACATTAATGATGAAGATGGTTCAGACATAGGTACTCCAGACATATCCTCATCGGAGGAGAATACAATGAATGAATAAGACGTTTGGCATACGGCCAAAAGGAGGGTTTATGAATCTGAAAAAGTGAATACCCTTCATTTGAATGACAGACGTAACTTGATGGTCGTAGGCCAACCGTTTTATGCACCGAATTATAGAAATATAGACTGCCATGCTTGACCAACAAGCGGCCATTTTAAACGTAGCAAGAATTGCAGTTTTGCTTGTTAACCATTGCTCATTGCTTTTTGTCTAAACTGCTTTGCAGCTTGCAATTCTTGCGAATTCTGCTTACTCTGCTCAACTGTTAACATTGTTTTCTGAATATGAAAGGACAAGGTCGCGGGACTGAGGAGTTTGTTGAAACTCCTCATGAGTAGCCCAGAAAGGACTGACCACGCTCCCTCTCTGTAGCCTTGGGAGAGAGCTGCAGGGCATTTAATCACTTCACAGCTGCCAGCCTGTCTCGTACGATGGTAGAATATGTTAGAATAAAACAGCTAAAGGCTTGAATTATGCTCTTCCTAGGGCCCCCCTTCGCAAAACCCTTTAGAGCATGTCGGCTCCCAGGACACGAATAGTACCTCATAGATAGCAAAGCATGGAATATGGCTCTTCCCCCGTGTGCAGCTTGCTTCCAAGAACAGAACCACTGTGTTCTGTTCAACAACTAGAAGATGCCTCCGCACTTTCTAAATTGCACATTGTTACTAGAATATACATCGAAAGTGTCATAATTGTCATACCCGTCGGAAATGTCCATCGTCATCCCGAGTTCAAAGAAGCTAACCAAAGGGGGGTGTTAAACATGACATTGCTGATTGTATGATATGCATTTTGTATATATGTAACTGATGTACGTAATTCGCTCTCTTGCGTCCCTCGAGGTCTAGGAAACTCACATCGTGGGGCGTGAGACCAGAATTGGCCAATTGAGACTATTTTTGCTTGCAATAAACCCTAGCATTGGGAATTTGAACCTCTTGTCTGGCGCATCTTTTCGTGTATGGTTATTGCCTTGTTTCCATAGCACAAGGGAACCCTAGGGGCCCCTTTCACAAGTGGGTGGCCAGAGTGAGAGAGGGAAAGCAGGGGCAGGGGTCCCAATGAGAAGGATCTCTGTCTTAATGGCATTAAGGCAGAGATTGTTGGTGGTGCACCAAACCTGAATCGTGGATAGACAGTCAGGAATGAGTGATAGAGGAGAGGAGCCCGAAGGAAAGCTGAGTGTCATCCGCATAACACTGAAAGTTAGAGGAGAAGGTAGAGATCATGGGGCCAAAGGGGCCAAGCAGAGGTTTAAAGAAAAACTACAGTGAGAGGATAGAGCCTGGGAATGCCACAGGTAGAGAGAGAGGTGGCAGAGAGAGAGGTATCAAGTTGGACCTGGGAGGGGTAGTCCAAGGGGAAGGAGGTCAGCCACTCCAGGGCCTGATCCGTGATGCCCAGGTTCTCACGTAGTCAATTGATCAGGGTGGTGTGGTTGACTGTGTCAAAGGTAGAGGAAAGATCAAGGAGGATTAGGAAAGACGGAATGCTGAAATCAAGGTTAAAGAGCAGATCTTCACGGGAGCTCAGGAGAGCAGTTTCCATGCCTCTGCCAGCGCTGAATCCAGACTGATGGTCATGGAGACAACCAACAGATTCAGTGTGGAAAGTAAGCTGGGAGTTGGCCAGCTTTTCCAAGAGTTTGCCCAGGAAAGGTGTGATGGAGATTGGGCGATAATATTCCGGGCAGGAAGGATTGACAGATAGCTTCTTGAGGAGTATGTGCACAAGGGAGTGCTTAAGGGGAGAGGGGAACGTTCCAGTGGCGAAAGAGTGATTACAGAAATCAGCCAAGGCCGGAGCAAGGGTGTCAATATGGTCCTTGATGGTTCTGGAGAAGCAGATGAGCACCTGTTTGGACGACACTTTCATAGATCAGACTTGCATAGAAACGTTTTCAGGTGTTGTCAGAGAGAAAGAGGAGAAAGGAGGAGGAGAGGTGGAGATGGTGAACAGGAGGGGGCGAGAGAAGAAGAGGGAGAGGAAGAGGATATAGAGGACAGGATGTCCTGAGTTTTAGCAGAGAAGTAAGAGCCCATAGCAATACCGTGGGCCTGGGAGGGAACAAGAGAGGTAGAGCCCGCAACAGGATTGACCAGTTTCTTGCAGATTTTAAAGAGTTCGGCCGTGTTGTTAGAGGCCGCAGGGACCCGGGCTTGAATGTGTGTTATTGCTTCGACTTGCTTTTGGTGCAACCAGTCTAGGTATGCCTAAATGTGGCCTGGCGTGCTTTACTGTAATGTTATTATGTGTCTACACTGGTCTACATTGTGCAGCTAGTGGGAGATGTTTTCAATGTGGCATGGCATTTTTAATAGCAAAGCATTAATGTTCCTGTGCTCTGTTGGTGACTTGCATGTATTGGATTGGTGTTACCCTGCAAAACAATTGCAAACACTCAGGCTTTTTAGCCAATTTTTCCTCAGAAAGGGTGCTCTATATTGCATTAAAAAACATATGTATATCTTTCTACTAGTACAGTGTGCAGCATACCCCTTCAGCAGCACGTTTGTGCGTATTGTTCAAGGGTGATAATCTAAGCCGGCTCAGAATGTGGCACCACCCGTGATTTGTTGCCGAGTTGGGGGAGTCCCCCGCAGCATGGCTCACAGGGGGCCACCATATTTTGTGTTACGCCACTGACAGACCACCAACCCTTGAAATGGATAATGCAGATGAAGTTGAAGAATCCTAAATTGTTAAGATGGTCAATCAGTCTACAGGTTGTTTGATTTTACCATAGAACACAGGTCAGGGTGTAATCACCAAAATGCTGATGGTCTCTCTAGAAAGAATGACCAACTGGAGTAAGGAGATTCATCCAGAGGTGGATTAAATCCTCCTGTCCCTTAGTCTGGGGGGGACGAGCGTTAGGGAGAATTCTCAGAAATGTGCTAATTCCCTATATTTTAGAGACCCCCCAGCAATTTTGCTGGAGTTTGAGGACTTCATTTTTTTAACCTGGAGAGAGTGAGACCCCTTTTCCCACTCTCTCATGTATTTTAATGTCATTTTGAACACTGTTTCTTTTGGTTGTGGAGTCAGACAAACTCCATAGGCATCATCTTTTACATTTTGTCACCCAGCACCTTCAGTGCAGTGGCACAGGGAAGCCTTTCATATCTCCCAAAGTTTTAAATACCTTCTCTGGGATAAACTACTGTTTCCCAGATCAGTAAGTGAAATTGACTTTACTTACAGTTTTAACTTTCTAAACCCCCACTGGGCCTCATTCCAAGTGCGGCGGTAAAGGGCTAAAGGCACCGGTAAGGATGCTGGTGCCGTTAACCCCCTGCCGCCGCATTCTGAGGTCCATTAGCGGGTCCCACTAGGGCCGGCTGGTTTTACCAGCCACCCTTAGCGGGACCCGTTAAGGGTCCAGGGAGCTAATAACAGGCCCGCTATTTGCGGGCCCGTTATTAGCTCCTTCCCCATTCCCATTGAGCCCTATGGGGGCTTGAATGGGAATGGGGAATGCATTTCGGAATGGGGATTTACCGGGTCTGCAAAGGTCAGAATGTCCCAGTAAGTTCCAATTCCGACACCACTGACCCGGACACGGGTTTGGAGGCAGCCATGGTGCTATTGGCATCATGGCTACCTCCAAACTGGTAATGACCCCCAATATCTTACAATAGGGTGTTGGAGGGGTTACTTAGTATCCCCTTTGTCTAGCTTCTCATGTAACAATTTTATGTTACCCTTTCCTTACTGTATGCCTGTTGGCAGTGATTTACTTTATACTACCATTGTGTGTTTTTACCACGGGCTGTGTTCGCAGCCACGGTCAAGCACGCATGGGTGCCACTTTTGTCAAAATGGCCCTGGTCTTCTTGTTTCACCATTTCTTTGTGGAAAGGTCCTTCTTGAGATTTACTCGGCGTGCCAAACCAGGTTTGGAACCTTTGTTTGTTTTGCCTTTGCCGGGATTCACAAGTGAAACCTGCCTCTGACTCCAGGGTGTCTGGCGTGGGCAGGAAGCTAGGGAGGTGCCCAAAACTCCCTGTGCTTAGTCTCTTAGGAGGCAGGAATGCACTCTTCAGTGATTGGCCGGCTTACTGTCCGGCAAGGACAGCCACTCTGCTGGGTGACTGACAGCTAGGCTGGAATGAATGGGAGCATGCTGCATAAAAGGAGAGGCTTTTTGGCTTGGAATGCAGTGTCGACCAGTGGACAAAGAAATCCAAAGAAGAACTTGAAGAGGACGCCTGCTGCAACTCCTGGACAGATGGTTAGCCCGGTGAAAACATGCTGGTGTTGAAACTCCATTTTCATATCGACAGTGAAGCCCCTTCAAGGACAACTTCTCCCTTTGAGTTGGTGGGACCAGTCAACTCCAAAGTAAGACACCTGAACATCCTCCCAATGCTGGTTGAGTATTCACTGCAGTCGCTGCTACAACCAAATAGCCAGGGAGAGGAACACCAGTTTGTGTGTGTTGCTTTTAAGCTGGCCAAGAGCTCCAGGAAGATCCTCCGGACTCCCAGGAAGCAGGACTGACCAAGCCTGAGCACCCTCAACATAGTGCGGGATCCCAGATGCAAGGAAAGCTCACCTCGACAGCCACGAACCGCAGTGTCGCTATTTGCAATAGACACGAGGAACTGAAACAGCGAACAGCCACTTGTTTGAAGATTACTGGTTGCAAGCAGTAACCGTCCCATTGCAGTGCAGGATTCCCCAGAAGTCCTCCCTCTTGTCCCCATGACTGAGACCCAGGAACAGCGAGATCTGCAGAGCTGCACAGGAATAGAAGTCATCTGCTGCACTTTTTCTTCAACCTAAAGGTACTGTAAAGTCCAAGAGAACTTAGCTCTTGTTGTGTAGCCACTTGTCCTCGTTGGAGAGTTGCTTGGTTGCATGTGTAGAGTTGCTTGCAGCTTCTTTACTTCACAAACCTAATCAGATTGTGGCCCTACTTTTATTGCTTCTATTCTACAAAGATTTTTTAAACATTGGAAAATACTTTCTGCTTTGCTGCAAGTTCACCTTTACTTTTGCTAACTTAACATTGACTGGCCTGTCTCCATGAATGACTCTTCTCTCTTCTGCTTATGTGTCTTTTTCTTTCTTCCAGCAAAGGGTTAACTAACTTTGCATTGGGGGTTGTTTTGAAAGTACTTACCTACTTGACAAAAATTGTGTGAATACTCAATTTATTCTGAAACTCTCTTCTCTTTAACACTACTGCAACAGCAATATATTGATGCCACCAGCACCCTACCTATTGAAGTCACCTGAGGGTGTAGGTAGTGCCTCTGTGTCATTCCAAATGGGTATTTGCTGATTTAGAAAACTAAGATTGTGTATTTGTGAAGTATATTTGTGTGGTGTTTTATATTGCTCCGTTCTGAAGAGGGCTTACTATAACTGACTGGAAAATAAATAAATAATTGCTTACTCAACAAACCTTGTGTTAAGAGTTTAGTTGAATGCTTGTCACTGTGAATCTCTGTGTAACTCCCTGACAGCTCACATTGACCCCTCTTGATATAAGCCTGGCTACTCAACATGCTAACAACCTGTGTAGTACAGACTTACACCAAAGGTTCGGTTCCTACTGTCAGGAGGTTAGGGTTGTTGCAGTGCACCCAAAGGGTACTGCATACAATCTTGCCTAACATTCATATTGGGAGAAATCTACAAGCAGTTTTCCGCCTCGCATATCTGACTCCTCCCACAAAGACAGCAACCAGATTCAGGGCCTGCCTAGAAGCCGGGGGTACATGGTTGTGTAATAACTGGTTCAAGTTGAAGGGGGAAATAACAGAGGTGTTGGTGCTGCCTTTTGGACCTCCTATTTTGGCCACCTGCCTTGGGCCCTTTCCCTTCTACTGTTTCATTGAAGGATTTAGGGATAAATATATCAGCCTCTCTGTCTACAGAATCTCATCTGAGTGCAGAATGTCAAAGGGGCTATCTTCAACAGAAAAACGCTTTGTAAGGTTCTTCCTTTTCATCTTTCCCAGTTACATGCCCCTTAATGTCTCCACTTGTTATGTCCTCCAAGGACTACTGGAATGCCCTATTTTTGGCACAACCTGTCTACCACTTATGGCTCCTTCAATTCCTGCAGAACTCTTCAGCCAAAGTAGTCACTTCCACCCCAAGATGTGGTCACATTACTCCGGCTATGCGCCATCGTCATTGGGTACCCTAGGTACCCTAGGCCAAGCGCATTCAGTTGCAAGGCCTTTGATAGATGCTTCCTGTGCCTCATCAATTTCCTTTCTTCTCCTGCTGTCCCCTCTCCATGGCTTCCTCGCCTCCCCCTGCTGTCTCCTCCTGGGCAACCTTTCTCGTCTCCTCCTTCCTCTTCTGACCCCCTTGGGCTTCATCTACACTTCCACAGGGCATACCTCTGATTTGTACCCCTCCCCGGAAGTCTTTCAAGGATGGCAACCTTCTCCATATTGACACGCTAAACTCTTGCTCAGCTGTCAAACACTCCTCTGACATCTGCCGCCTCCTGGAGGAAATTGACCTCAATTTCCTCTGTCTCACCAAGACATGGTTTACGGCCAGTTCTGTCACAAGCTTTGTCACTCTCCTATCTGAAGGCTACAAGATCATCTCCACACCCAGATCCAACTGTTCGAGGGGGTGTAGCCCCAATCTTCCCTGAGTGGATTCCTGCTTCTGTCATTCCTACGCAGGCCTACTCATCTTTTGAATGCCTCGTCTGCAGGCTCTCTCTTTCTCCTGGCAATTCCCTTACTGTGGCTGCCATCTATCGGCCACCTGGTCAGATCTCCTGCTTCCTCTCTGAATGGGCTGACCTCTCCTGTTCCCTCCTGGTCTCGACCACTCAACTCCTCTTTCTTGGAGACTTTAACATCCACTTGGATGCTTCCTGTCCTTCCGCTGGACTTTTTCGCAACCTCTGCGACTCTCTCTCTTTCTATTTCCCCTCTGGCCTGACTCACTCTGCAGGGCACACTCTGGATGTTCTGATCTCTCCAGACCTTCCCTTTTCAATTCCTCTCACACTCTTCTCTCCTTTCCTCTCAGCTCACCCTCTTGCCCCGCCAAGCTAACTCCAGTACTGCCACCTACCTTCTCGGTCATCAGACCCATGAAGCGTGTGTCAGTTGAGGCTTTTGCCACCATTTTTTCACCCCCCTACCCTATTGGCTGACTCACACCCTGACACAGCCCTTTCTATACACAGCTCTTCTATATCTAATAATCTTGATATTCTTGCCCATGTCATGAGGATACGCTTGAAGCCCAAAGCCAATTGCAACTCTTGGTATGACTCAGACCTCGTCACCCTTAAACGCAAGTGCTGGGTGGCTGAGAGGAATGGCATGCTTCTGGTACATCCAGACAAAGTGGCCTGCCCCTGGCTGCAAAGGCAATACCGGCTCTCAGTCCGCACCAAGAAGAGAGCCCTCATCCAAGACCCCATCTCTGCAGCATCTAACAACTTGGCTAACTCTTTCAAATCTGCAAAGAGCTGGCCAATCCTGCTGCAGTCTCTACATCTCCTGTTCCCTCCCATGCTCTCTGCATGGCCCTGGATTCTCATTTTATCTCTAAAACTCAGGACATTCTATCCTCTCTCTCTTCCTTTCCCCCTCCTCCCTCTACTCCCTGCTCTTCCTCTGACCTTTCTTTGGCCACCTCTTCTCCCTCCTTCTCTGTCTTTCCCCTGTTATCCCCAGACAAGGTTTCTAGACAAGTCCGGTCTATGAAAGTGTCATCAAACCAGACTCACCCCTGTTCCTTGAAAACCATCAAGGACCACATTGACAACCTAGCTCCTGCTCTGGCTAACTTCTGTAACCACTCATTCACCACTGGAGCCTTCCCTTCCTCCTGAAGCAGTCCCTTGTTCACCCTCTACTTAAGAAACCCTCTGCCGACCCTTCCTGCCCGGCTAACTATTGCTCAATTTCCACCACTCCTTTCCTGGGCAAACTCCTGGAAAAGCTGGCCATCTACCAGCTTAATCTTCACACTGAATCTGTTGGTTGTCTCCATGACCATCAGTCTAGTTTCAGTGCTGCCAGAAGCACAGAAACTTCTCTCCTGAACAACCATGAAGAACTGCTGTCCAACCTTCATTACAACACCCCCTTTGTTCTCATCTTACTCTATCTCTCTTCTGCCTTTGACACGGCCAACCATGCCATCCTGCTCAACCGTCTCCGTGATAAGCTGGGTATCACCGATCAGGCGCTGGCTTGGCTGACTTCTTTCCTCTTCGATCAACCCTCCCAGGTCCAACTTGGGTCCATCCTTTCCTCTATCTCTATCTGTGGTTTTCCCCAGGGGTCCAACCTCTCTCCCAGGCTGTTCAACAAATACCTGGCACTTCTTTCCTACTGCATTACTGCTGTCTGCCCCAAATTTCAGTGCTATGCGGATGACACTCAACTCATTTTTAGGCTCCCTCCGCCACCTCCTCTCCTTCTCTCATCTCTGACTGTCTGTCTGCTAGCCAGGAGTGGTGCGCCGCCAATGATCTCTGCCTTAATGCCAGTAAGACCAAGATTCTCCTCATTGTCACACCTGCTCCCTCCTTTCCTGTCACTTTCTTGCCAGCCTCTCTTGGCCCTCTTCCTGCTCCCACCTGTGAGGCTAACAACCTTGGTGTCATCTTCAATTCCACAGTTTACTTCTCTCCTCACATTTCTGACGTCTATAGGAAGTCAAGCTACCAACTGCAGCTCCTCAGAGATATTCTCTGTTTCCTCTCGCTCCCCCAGAAGCTCACTGTTTCCAGAGCTCTGGTTCTCTCCAGGCTAGACTTACTGCAATATCCTCTTTCTAAATCTGCCTGTCTCTACTCTCTGCCCTCCGCAACTCATCAAAACAGGAATGCGAGACTTGTCCTTGCCCTTAAGCACAGGAATTGTATCTCCAGGACTGACATCTCTGCACTGGCTTCCAGTGGCTATGAGGATTAAGTTCAAAACCCTATGCATTGTCCTCAATACCTTCAACTCTCTCTTCCTAAATATCTTCCTTCTAGAGCTCTTCACCCATCTGCCTTCAACTTCCTCAAGGTCAGTCACTTCTCCAAGCAAGGAGTTGGTGGTCCATTTCTTTCTTCGGCTGGGGCCTCCCTCTGGAACAGTCTCCCTGCCTCTCTGAAACTTGAGGAGAACCATCAACGGTTCCAGAAACACCTCGCTTTGCTTCTGCTTTCTCTCCTCCTCTCCCCTGCTGATCTCCTGGCTGAAACTGAAACTACACTGGTTACCTGGCTATCATCTGATCTGGGACCTATGTCCCCTGCTCACCAGTTGCACACCTGCACTGCCCCCCTGACAACCCTTGCGCTCCGGGACTGTTCTGTATCGCTACACCCCCCCACTAGCACTTGACACCTGATGTCTGCACTTAACCTTGATCTTGCTACCAGCTGGCCGCACTTTTATCTATTGTCTTTATTATTTTACTGTTATCCTATGTACTGTACTGCCCCCTCTCCTTTCTCCCCACACTATTCCCCTTCTCCTCTCCCCTGCACTTGCACAATCTCAATGTCACCTGGCCTAGTAAGATTGTTGTCTCTGTCTTCCCTCTGTTCCCCCTCCCTTGCCTTGTCGCGCCTTGAAACACTTGTGTATATGCAAGTTATAAATGCCATATCATATCATATCATGTCTAGTTCATCATGCCTTTTATGGAACTGGAAATTGACAAGGGGGGTCCTGGGAGTCTCTCTGCCAGACATTAGTCCTGGTTATGAGAGACTTACCCAGAGTCTTTAGCTCACTATCTTTCACAGAGAAGAAATATCCCAAACATATCAGTCTTTGTCCTGCCCTGGGGCAGTCCAGCACTGAAATGCTAGGCAATTCTCCTCTGAACAAGAGTACCAACAGCATCCCCAGACATGTGTTTCGGTCTGGTTGGACCTCATCAGTAGGGAGGAGCTGTGCCTCTCTAAGAATAGTGAGCAAGGGGTCCACGTCTGGATTCCCCTAGTAACTTAGGGTGAGACCCAAAGTTACATAAATATGCAAATTGACAAGGGGGGTTCTGGGAGTCTCTCTGCCAGACATTAGTCCTGGTTACGAGAGAATTACCCAGAGTCTTTAGCTCACTATCTTTCACAGAGAAGAAATATCCAAAACATATCAGTCTTTGTCCTGCTCTGGGGCAGTCCAGCACCGAAATGCTAGGCAATTCTCCACTGAACAAGAGTACCAACAGCATCCCCAGACACGTGTTTCGGGCTGGTTGGACCTCATCAGTAGGGAGGAGCTGTGCTTCTCTAAGAATAGTGAGCAAGGGGTCCACGTCTGGATTCCCCTAGTAATTTAGGGTGAGACCCAAAGTTATTTAAATATGCAAATTGACAAGGGGGGTCCTGGGAGTCTCTCTGCCAGACATTAGTCCTGGTTACAAGAGACTTACCCAGAGTCTTTAGCTCACTATCTTCACAGAGAAGAAATATCCCAAACATATCAGTCTTTGTCCTGCCCTGGGGCAGTCCAGCACCGAAATGCTAGGCAATTCTCCTCTGAACAAGAGTACTAACAGCATCCCCAGACACGTGTTTCTGTCTGGTTGGACAATTCACAATTTCACCACACAATTTATCAATGCCTTTTGTACTAGTTGAATGGACCGGATTTTATAATCCATTGCTGCTTTAATGGAGAGAAAGAAGGAGATACTTCTTTCCTTGGTGGCTGTGAGCAGGAGTTTCTTTGTTAGGACAGTTTATGCTTTAAATTTGCTTTTCTTTTGTACATTGATTGTGTTCTTGTGTGTTCCAATTGGTTAAATGATTGGATTGTGTACAAGGTCTTCATGAAATTATATCACTGTAACCAAGAGCCAAGTATCCCTATGTAACTAAGACAAGTTCATGTAACTAAGACAATGTGATGCAACAGCACCTCAATGACCTTGGGCTGCTAGTGCGCTTTACAAATCGTAATAAGTAAATAAAAAATAAATAAAACACAATATATCACTCAGTTTTCTACACAGGGAATGCGATTTCACAAGAAACAGATACAGTAGTGGGGGTTTGTGAAAGGTGCATAAAGGCTCAAATAAGAGAGCACTGACTTTCCTACACACTCACTCAGACCTCACAAGATGCACACACAGTGGTGGGGATGTGTACAAACTGCATTAGTGACTTTCATAAGATTTCTCTCACTTTGCTAAACAATCAATCAGACCACATACGGTACACAAACTCTGCGAGAGGCCTCTGAATATTCTTCAGCAGTATGTCACAAATGCATGTGACAGGCCTGGATAGGCTTGGGTAAAAGAGTGTCTCTTGAAACCATTTGTACAAGAAATTGGGTCTATTTCACTTTTCACAATGGTGCAATGGCTACTAGTGATGTCCTACAGTGCACCTGCAACTACCACAAACCATTTCACTCTGGCTAAATATGCATAGTAGTGGACAAAATTATAAACATCCGTTTCGTCACCCACACCCCCAACAGTGACAATCCCCATTGTCCCTATGTCATAGGTATTTTGCAGGGAAAGGGAGTATATGCACATGCGTGTACCCAAGGATGGCAACGGCCTTGTCCGGATAAAGCTGAAACATTACTTCTTCCCTTTGCAGTGTCTTCTTTGCAGCAAAGCAACATTGCGCACTCTTAAAAAGTTGGACACACTTCCACCAATAACATTGAAGAGTTCTGCATGTGACAGTATCAGTAGTTCCCAATAACATTGAAGAGTTCTGCATGTGACAGTATCAGTAGTTCACAAGAGCCCTCTGCGTACACAACGCGGCCACAAACGGACTCTCGCAATACCCGTGGCTGTGCAGTCCCATTTCCATAGGAGCCATCCTCAAAGTCGCTGGATCTGCCTTTATGAGCTGTGTTCCAACACCAGTGCCAACGTGACCAGGCGAACACACCAACGGTGCACACAGGCCCTCATTTCATGAACAGGAGCCAGACTCTTTGACAGCGGCAAAGCATAGGGTTCAGCAATGTACGCTGTATTTTTTGTAAAGGGCAAGCTTACAAACACATTGCTATGTCCCATTGCACATGCATGCATGGTTCCGACAATGTACGGCTGCTTTCCGGGTCAAAAATCTCCACAACAATCCGCCCAAAAGGCATACTGTAGAAGTGCTGTGTAATATGTTTGTGCCTTTTCGGTGCAACGGAGTGCGGCACATTGGTTTGCCCTGCTCACCTACAGTGCATCTGCAACTAGGTCCAGCCATGTCACTGTACCTAGGAACGGACACTAGTGGCAGAAATTATTAACGGGCCTTGGTGGCACCCACACCTGCTGCAGCGATAGTCCCCATTTTCCCAATATCATTGGTAACTTCCAGAAAAAAGGAGGATACGCATATGCGTGTACCCAAGTACGGAGACAGCCTTCTCCAAATAAAGCAGAAACAATTCGTCTTGCATTTCCCGTTCCACACGCTTCCACCAACGACATTGAGGAGGTCTGCATGTAAAAGTATCAGTTCTGTACACTAGTCCTCTGCGTAAACAGTCTGCCCAGATATGTTATTGCACATTCCCTGTGGCTCCATAATCCCATTTCCATCAGTGCCATTCTGAAAATGTCCTGATATGGATTTCATTCACATTGTACAAACCATCACTTAAATACACCCGCTGTGTAAAATACCTCACATGACTGGACATTGCTTCTTTGGTGTGTGTCAATTTATTGCATTACAGTGCACTTTGCCCATATACCCCCACACCCTGTGCCCAGAGTCCCACATACATGGCACCCTCTGCATCCGAGTACATCAGAATCATTGGTCTATGATCGATTGGCGCACAGCATGTCCCTCAAGTGTATCGCATCCTGGCCAATGTCTACTCCTTCCTCTCCTTCAACTTCACCTGGTGGTGATTGGTCCATGTCAGGTGGTAGGGGTACGTTCAGCCGGATGCACATGTTGTGCAGCATGGCACATACCATGATGGTCTTGCTCACCTTCTCATGCCCGTAAATGAGGGCGCCACCCGACCTGCTGAGGCAGCAAAACCGTGCCTTCAACAGGCCAAAGGTCTGCTCAATGACCACACATATGCGTGTATGGGCACAATTTAAGTCCTCTTCGTGCATGTTCTGAAGGGGTGAGGAGCCACACCTTCAGGGGATAGCCAGCATCACCTGCATGGGAGCAGAAGAAGGTATGTTTAAAGATACTGCTCAGTTTCCATATGTGCTCAGCCTGTACATTGTTCATGTTCACATATCGTATTTGTTAGGGAGAATTCTCTGTTTAGGCTGAATTTCCTAACCTAGTGAGTCCCCCAGCAGCTTTGCTGGATTTCGGGAGTTGTTTTTTTCCATCCTGCCAAGAGTGTGGCTCTTTTTTTTCCTCCCACTCTTGGACATGAAAGTGTGTAATTCCTTTGATATGTCAATGTGTTCAATGGGCTATGGGGTCTTTTACTCCATAGGGTCTCATATGTTTTTCTATGTGTGTCACACTGCACCCTACGTGTCGTGGCACGGGGGCGCCCTAGCGGGTCCCCCCACCATAGACTCCATAGCCGGGGACTGGCTACTGTCTCCGCGGGCATGTAAAGTCACCATTGGCTTTACTAGACCTAAATTTACTAACAGAACTAGTACAAACCATCTTATTGTGGACGTGCTAGTAGGGGTAATTCCATTACTCCTGGGTATGTTACTCGAGGGGGCACTGTCCCATCCCCCCTCGTCGAGTTTTGGCTGGTGGCAGTGGAAACTACTTGTTATGTTCGACCCCGAACGTAACCCTATGGGATTCGTCCCATTGTTGGAGATTGATACTTTTCCTCGTTAATCTCTAACGTACCACAGGTCTACTTATCTTAAATAAGTTTATCGGATGGTATTTTCTGCCAGAACTCGGTTTTTAAAATGGCGTCTGTGTTCGTCTCTGCGACTCCTAAACCAAAGGTTGAGCCCTTTGTTCCACATTTGGCGGGCCTCTGTACAGAGACCCTCCAAAGTGGTGCCATTCTGTCTGGGTTACCACAGGGGTGTGGGAGGGGGTTTAGACACCCTGGACTGAGATGCCTTGCCAACTCCGGTCGCACTCTGGAGTGATTGGCCCAAGTGGTGAGCCTCCCCGCTCACCACTTAGCAAGTGTTGATTGACAGCTAGGCTGAATGAATGGGGGTTTTCTGCATAAAATCAGGGCTTTTGGGACTGGATCTTCAGAAGTCGCCACAGGACCTAAGAATCCGATGAGGGTAACGCTGAGCCGACCTGCAACGACGACACCTCCGGTGGAGCCCTGCTGAACTGACTCACCACTTCCCGACGACAGAGGAGATCTCCCTGCCGGAGAGTCTCTTCCCCTGACTGGTGGGAACAACCAGTCCCCTTTGCTTTTTCTTCGCCTCAGGACGCGGTGGTCGAATTGCCAGTGCAGAGCACCCCGGAAACTGGATAGCCACTACCCCTGTACCGCGACCAAAAGGTGGTGCCTTGTGACGGAGCACTCCACGGCTGGTCTCTTCCCTGGTGGTGCACCGGACTTCACTTTCCTTCGACGACAAGATCATCTCTACTCTTGGCAAAGACCCGACGTGCATCCACCACCAGGAACAACTGCCCCCGCCGGAGCAGTTTCTCCACAAACGAGGTACCGTGTCCGCCTGGCTTCCCTTTCGACGGGGTCGAGTGAGGTGTCTTAATCCTCTCCTTTCCGTTGGGTCGCCTCCAAGCTTTCTCACGTGTTGTTCTGAACTAGTTCAATCTGCCGATAACAACTTGCTACAAAGACTCAAACGCATTTCCACTAGAGACTTTTTGGGACATATCGCCTGGCCTCTCTCCGAGTGGGCCTGGCCTCTGAACTTTATGATCTATTATGGTTCTTGCCTTCTTGCCTTGCATTTTTCACGTGAAGTATTGAACTGTGTTGATTTCGTAACCTGCCTATTTTTCTCTCCCGTCCTAACTAATATCAGAGTGCCATCTAGGTTGAGGTATACACCTCTGTCTGTAAATAAGTTTTGTCGGTAGAACCTAGACTTGTCGAAATATTGTTAGGGGGTTTGATCGTTTCTTCTTCATAGAGTAATTGTAATTGAATTGTTTGCCGTGATAGTGCCATAGTGTTTTTCATAGATGTTCCGTTATAAATAAATACCTTAATATCTTTACACTGAAGCCTTGTTGCGTGTTTGCTTGTCTTACTGTGAAGAATTGTCCTATGTTGTATACTCCACATACTGCTTAACTCTTCTTGAGAGAAGTCTGACTGCTCAGCCACAGCTACCAAGTGGGTTCACCGCCAAACACCTTTAGTCCTAAATCTTTTGCAGTGGTCCCAGAGGGAACTGCACAGGTTTCCGCCTAACACTGGTGTACAGCGGTGGGATTTGTATCGAGTATACAGTTTAGAGTGCTTTTCGACACTTTAGGATAACTAACCACAAAGCTTAGCACTAAAAAGCAACTTTCAAAAACATGTCTACGATGGAAACTTACAGTCAAGAATCCTTGTCAGGTGAAAATACTGAGAGTTTGCGAGCTCTCTGTAGGCAAGAGAATCTCTCTGTAAGAGGCAAGAAGTTAGAACTAATAGAGAGATTGCTGGCGAACCAAAGTCTGGGTACTGGTTCAGAGGAACCAATTTCTCCAGCAAATGTAGATAACAGTGATGGTGTTGATCTAAATCGTAATTCTGATGATAGCGATGAAGAGGCTGACGAGGACGGAGAGGCTAACGAAACTGTCTCCCCTGCTCCTCTACCTGCCTTACCAGCTGTCCCTACGGGGCCCATACCAGGTCCCACAAGTAACCCTGCTTATTTTGAACTTGAAAAAATGAAGCTCGAATTAGAATACAAACGGTTCTTGGCTCAATCTGAACGAAACCAAGAGCTCGAGTTCAGACGGATGAATGCCCAGGCTGAGCAGAAGCAAGCTGAGTTAAGACTCAGGGAAATAGAACTTAATCGCGAATTAGAAATGAAAAAGTTGTCTGTTTAAAATGCTTCTCTCTCCTCTGATTCCTCTAGGAGCTGCAGTCCCAAAAGACCCCGGATGCCGAAGGAATTAATGGGTATGTATGAACCGAGATTGGATGTGTTGGATTGGTTAAAACTGTTTGAGTACAATCATGGGCTCCAGGACATCACTGGGAATGATCTACTTCCCTGGCTGTTCTCTAGGCTCCCTCCTGTTGCGACTGATGTGGTAATGGAGTTGGAGGAGGCGGATAAGACGGATTACGAAAGTGTGAAACTAGCTTTAATAGCTAGATTCGGGAAGACCCCTTCCCAGTATCTTAAGAGGTTTAGAACCCTCAAAAAGCTTGATGGTACCCCTTGGGCTACCTGGGTGAGTGAAGGGTTGAAAAACTTAGAGGGATGGATTAAGGGTTACAAAGTGAACACTTATGAGGGTATGAAGAATCTTTTTATGTTGGCGTCGATTTATGATGCCTGTTCTCCTGAGCTCAGACAGCACTTGGCTGATTCGAAGGAATTGGATTCCCGGACGCTGGCTAAGGCTGCTGACTTGTGGGTTGCCAACAGGGCTACTCATAAGGATTCTGGGGCAACTCAGAAAAAGGATGAGGGAAAACAGCCTAAAAAAGACTCAAAAGAGAATTCTAATAACTCACATTCCAAAGAGGGCCCCAAACAAAACCAGAAGGGTAAGCTACAAGGAAAACCACAGCAGAATAGTGTGTCTTCTGGTGCCAAACCGGAAGGAGGTCAGAACAAGCCACCATTCCAGAAAGCATTCGGTAAATGCTTTGTTTGTGGCTCGACTGACCACGTGAAAGGAGATCCCAGATGTAAGGGTAAACCTTCAGGAGTCCAGCTTGTCTCCTTAGCCTTCGCTCCAGAGGAGGAAGTCCAAATGGCAAGTGGAAACTTTCTACTGCTAGCTGACGAACCCATTGGAGTCTCAGCCAGCGTTTCTTTAGTATCTCTGGGGTTGTGGGAACAACAGAATTTAGATGTCTATAACTCTATCCCCGATAATACTAAAGAGTATTATAAGGACAGTGTCCACGTGAATGGTCAGGAGACTCCTGCCATTAGGGACACTGGGGCCAGCATAACTGTGGTGGATAAATCATTTTTTCAGGCTGAGGATGTTGCTAAGGCACCCAAACGCCTCACCAAGTTAGCTGGAGGGCCTGTGCAGATGCTTCCCCAATTACCAGTTCTCATCCAGTGCAACGACATGACTGTAAAGATACCTGTCAGCATACAGAGTGAGGTGCCAGGACGCGTACTGTTGGGTAACGATTTGAAAACTCTCGGAGTTGTATCGCATACTCCCAGACCTCCTAGTAAACGGTTACAGGAGCTAACCAGACCCGCAAGAGAGAGGACCATGCGCGGTACTCTCCAGGAGATGATGAAGACAGAAATCACTCCTGCTCCACTAGAATTGTCGGCAGCTCTCTCCAAGAAATCAGAAGCGAAAGGGAAACCTAAGACTTCTATCCCGAAACCAGCAGCCAGCAGTTCAGTGCAGCCAACACGGACTTCCCCACAGTTGTCCAAAGTTACACCCGTAACTCCACCTCCAGCTGAGGCTGAGAGGGAGGTACAACCCTGTGTGGTAGAATTAGACTCTGAGGAAGAGCTAATGGAAGGCCAGGAACTCATTGGAGATCTGGATCCTGTTGACCATCCTGAGCTGCAGTCGTTACTGGCAGAAGGTGGACCCAGCAGGGCAGACTTCAGTAAGGGACAGAGAGAATGTCCAACTCTGGAAGGTCTTCGCCACCAGGCAGAAGCTCAGGCTGAAGTGCAAGAGCCTGGGAAATACAGGTTACACTGGGAGGATGGCCTCCTCTACAGTGAACCGACCGAGTCTGCACCTGGAGACTACAAACGACTTGTAGTACCCCAAAAGAACAGACCACAGTTCTTGCAGTTAGCCCACGAGATTCCTTTGGCTGGTCACTTGAGTTTCAAGAAGACTAAGTAAAGGCTCTCTCTCTACTTCTATTGGCCAAAGATGGGGGCCGAAGTAGAAAAACACTGCAGGAGCTGCCACACCTGCCAGACCTCTGGTAAGGTTGGCTCCAAGAATGTGGCACCTTTAGTGCCTCTCCCAGTTGTGGGAGTCCCATTTGAGAGAGTAGGGATTGACATTGTTGGTCCCCTTGATCCTCCAACCTCCTCAGGCAACAGGTTTATACTTGTTGTAGTAGACCATGCTACTAGGTATCCTGAGGCAATTCCTATGAGGACTGCTACAGCTCTGGCTGTGGCTAAGGCCCTCCTTGGTATTTTTACTAGGGTCGGGTTTCCTAAGGAAGTAATCTCTGACAGGGGGTCAAACTTTATGTCCCACTACATGAAAGCCATATGGAAAACCTGTGGAGTTACTTACAAGTTCTCAACGGCCTACCACACCCAAACCAATGGGTTGGTAGAACGGTTCAACCGAACCATGAAGAGCATGATAGGTGCTTTAGAGCAACCCCTTAAACGTAAGTGGGACCTTCTACTGCCATGCCTTCTCTTTGCTTATAGAGAAGTCCCTCAGGAGGGAGTAGGTTACTCTCCCTTCGAACTTCTCTATGGTCATCCCGTCAGAGGTCCATTAGCCCTGATTAAGGAGGGGTTGGAGAGTGCTCCTTCCCCCAAGCCAGTCAGAGTGACTGGCTACGTGATAGGTCTCCGGAGGAGAATGTCTCACATGATGACGGAAGCAAGCGATAACTTGAAAGCTGGACAACCATTGGTCAAGCACTGGCACGATCAAAAGGCTAACATGGTTGAGTTCGCTTAAGACCAGCTCGTTCTCGTTATGATCCCAACAAGGCAGAGGGCCTTGCAAGATAAATGGATGGGACCCTTCAGAGTTGTGGGTAAACTCGGAGAGGTTAACTATCTGGTGGACTTGGGCAATCCCAAGGAGGCTCCGACCGTCTTCCACACCAACCGCCTCAAAGCGTATGTCAAACGACCTGATGTAGGAGCGTTGCTTCTAGCATCATCCGAGGAAGAAGAAGAGACTGAAGCTCTTCCGGATCTCCTCAGGGGCTTACCTTTGGACAAACAAATTGAAGGAGTAAATCTCTCCTCCAATCTGACACCCGAGCAACAAGAAGAGTGCAAATCTATGTTGAATCAGTTTGCCTCTCTGTTCTCGCTTTCACCAGGCTTGACCCCTTGGGGCCAGCATGACATACTCACTGATGACTGTCTGCCAGTCAAAAGCAGAGGATACAGAATGTCAGAAAACGTACAAACCCACATCAAAGGTGAGGTCAGCAAGATGCTTGATCTCGGGGTAATAGAGCCCTCTACTAGTCCATGGTCTAGCCCAGTTGTGTAAGTACCAAAGGCCGGATCTAAAGAGCTTAGATTCTGCGTGGATTAGAGAGCTCTTAATGCAGTCACCACGACTGATGCCCACCCTTTGCCAAGAACAGATGAGTTGGTGGATAAACTTGGCGCCGCCAAGTTCCTCAGCACATTTGACTTGACGTCAGGCTATTGGCAGATAGCCCTGACAGACCATGCCAAGGAGAAAACTGCATTTTCTACCCCCGTTGGCTTATACCAGTTTAAGGTAATGCCTTTCGGATTGAAGAATGCACCTGCTACGTTTCAACGGATGGTAAACCAGGTTCTGAATGGGATCGAGGACTTCTGCATGGCATAAGTGGATGACATCGCAGTGTTCAGCAATTCCTGGGAAGAATATGTAACCCACCTGAGAGATGTTTTGCAGGCTCTTGGACGAGCCAATCTGACCATAAAGGCGAGTAAATGCCAAATTGGACAGAGTAAGGTAGTCTATCTTGGAAATGAGGTAGGAGGTGGGGAAATAAGGCCTTTGCTCAGTAAGATTGAAGCTGTGCAAAATTGGACAACACCTACTACTCAAACCCAAGTGAGAGCCTTCCTAGGCCTCACTGGGTACTACAGGAATTTCATAGAGAACTATGGGACCATAGCTTCTCCACTGAATGTCATCTCCTCGCCCAAATTTCCTAAAAAGGTTAAATGGAACGAGGAGTGCAATCAGGCTTTTGAAAACCTGAAGAAGGCTCTTTGCCAAGCCCCAGTACTCAGAGCTCCTGATTACCGCCAACACTTCATTGTGCAGACAGATGCTTCAAATGTTGGGATAGGTGCCGTACTCAGTCAACTGGATGGGAAAGGTAGGGAGCACCCCGTTTGCTTCATCAGCCGCAAGCTGAAGGATCCTGAAACAAGGTGGGCAACAATCGAAAGAGAGTGCTTTGCTATCGTGTGGGCTCTGAAGAAGTTTAGGCTGTACTTGTATGGTTCTACTTTTGTCATTCAGACTGACCACCAACCCTTCAGATGGTTAATGCAAATGAAAGGGGAAAACCCAAAACTATTGAGATGGTCGATCTGCCTGCAAGGGTTTGATTTCACCATTGAGCGCAGGTCAGGATGTCACCACCAAAATGCTGATGGTCTCTCTAGGATGTATGTCATCGACTAGAGGTATGAGATTCATCCAGGAGTGGATTAAATCCTCCTGTCCCTTAGTCTGGGGGGGCGAGTGTTAGGGAGAATTCTCTGTTTAGGCTGAATTTCCTAACCTAGTGAGTCCCCCAGCAGCTTTGCTGGATTTCGGGAGTATGTTTTTTCCATCCTGCCAAGAGTGAGACTCTTTTCCTCCCACTCTTGGACATGAATATGTGTAATTTCTTTGAATGTCAATGTGTTCTATGGGCTATGGGGTCTTTTACTCCATGGGGTCTCATATGTTTTTCTATGTGTGTTACACCGCACCCTACGTGCCATAACACTGGGGCGTCCTAGCGGACCTCCACCATAGACTCCACACCCGGGGACTGACTACTGTCTCCCCGGGCATGTAAAGTCACCATTGGCTTTACTAGACCTAAATTTACTAACAGAACTAGTACAAATCATCTTATTGTGGACGTGCTAGTAGAGGTAATTCGATTACTCCTGGGTCTGTTACTCGAGGGGGAACTGTCCCGTCCCCCCTCGTCGAGTTTTGGCTGGTGGCAGTGGAAACTACTTGTTATGTTCGACCCCGAACGTAACCCTATGGGATTCGTCCCATTGTTGGAGATTGATACTTTTCCTCGTTAATCTCTAACGTACCACCGGTCTACTTATCTTAAATAAGTTTATCGGATGGTATTTTCTGCCAGAACTCGGTTTTTAAAATGGCGTCTGTGTTCGTCTCTGTGACTCCTAAACCAAAGGTTGAGCCCTTTGTTCCACTTTTGGTGGGCCTCTGTACAGAGACCCTCCAAAGTGGTGCCATTCTGTCTGGGTTACCACAGGGGCGTGGGAGGGGGTTTAGACACCCTGGACTGAGTTGCCTTGCCAACTCCGGTCGCACTCTGGTGTGATTGGCCCAAGTGGTGAGCCTCCCCGCTCACCACTTAGCAAGTGTTGATTGACAGCTAGGCTGAATGAATGGGGGTTTTCTGCATAAAAGCAGGGCTTTTGGGACTGGATCTTCAGAAGTCGCCACAGGACCTAAGAATCCGACGAGGGTAACGCTGAGCCGACCTGCAACGACGACACCTCCGGTGGAGCCCTGCTGAACCGACTCACCACTTCCCAACGACAGAGGAGATCTCCCTGCCGGAGAGTCTCTTCCCCTGACTGGTGGGAACAACCAGTCCCCTTTGCTTTTTCTTCGCCTCAGGACGCGGTGGTCGAATTGCCAGTGCAGAGCACCCCGGCAACCGGATAGCCACTACCCCTGTACCGCGACCAAAAGGTGGTGCCTTGTGACGGAGCACTCCGCGGCTGGTCTCTTCCCTGGTGGTGCACCGGGCTTCACTTTCTTTTGACGATGAGATCATCTCTACTCTTGGCAAAGACCCGACGTGCATCCACCACCAGGAACAACTGCCCCCACCGGAGCTGTCTCTCCACAAACAAGGTACCGTGTCCGCCTGGCTTCCCTTTCGACCGGGTCGAGTGAGGTGTCTTAATCCTCTCCTTTCTGTTGGGTCGCCTCCAAGCTTTCTCACGTGTTGTTCTGAACTAGTTCAATCTGCCGATAACAACTTGCTACAAAGACTCCAACGCATTTCCACTAGAGACTTTTTGGGACATATCGCCTTGCCTCTCTCCGAGTGGGCCTGGCCTCTGAACTTTATGATCTATTATGGTTCTTGCCTTCTTGCCTTGAACTGTGTTGATTTTGTAACCTGCCTATTTTTCTCTCCCGTCCTAACTAATATTAGAGTGCCATCTAGTTTGAGGTATACACCTCTTTCTGTAAATAAGTGATGCCGGTAGAACCTAGACTTGTCGAAATATTGTTAGGGGGTTTGATCGTTTCTTCTTCGTAGAGTAATTGTAATTGAATTGTTTGCCGTGATAGTGCCATAGTGTTTTTCATAGATGTTCCGTTATAAATAAATACCTTAATATCTTTACACTGAAGCCTTGTTGCGTGTTTGCTTGTCTTACTGTGAAGAATTGTCCTATGTTGTATACTCCACATACTGCTTAACTCTTCTTGAGAGCAGTCTGACTGCTCGGCCACAGCTACCAAGTGAATCTGTGTGGTACAGACTGCTTCCAAGTGGGTTCACCGCCAAACACCTGTAGTCCTAAATCTTTTGCAGTGGTCCCAGAGGGAACTGCACAGGTTTCCGCCTAACATGAAGCAACGGTCGGGCCAAGCGGAACAGATGCCAGGCAGGAGCCCCCCCCCCACCCTGACGGGGCTGCACATATTTTGCGGGGTGCATATACCATACTGCAACACCAGGAGGGCGTGGCGTGGGGACGCAACACGCAGGGGAAGATCAGCACCGGCAGCGGGGGACACTGGGAAGCCCCCTGGCATACTTGAGTACCAGGAGGTGCGTCAAGGAGAACAGCGACATGACCCACAGTGAGAGGTGAATGATAATGCCAGCACAATGGTGATAAGCAAGCTGACATATGCAGGGAGATCAGCCACTTAGTTTCAAGCTTGGATCAGGATGAAGTGACTTTGGCAATATAGACTGGGGCCTCAGCGAAGCCAACACACCCGCCGGCCCAGGCTGGGGTTCATAACTGTTAACCATTTGAGGGGCAAGCAAAAACAGAACTGCACGTGGGATGAGGTAGTCTATGTATAACACAGATAGACACCTCAAAGGTGTTCCTCAAGGCGCCCAACTCAGCTTGCTACAGACAGCGGCGAACTGTGCCTTGTAAAGCACGCTGCTTCACAGCACTAAAGGAACTTCACAGAAAGCCCACCTCTGATAGTGGACACCACGTAGCTGGAGGCAACGCAGGTGGAGAAGAGCATCTGACCACAGTACGAGGCTGCCACGCATGTGGATAGGGCAAGACACACTACACGGTCGCATATAGGGAGGAAGACCTGCTGGCTCTTAGATGGCCTTTGACCAGCACCTAGACAAGCGGGGAATATACATTTGCATGGACAAATAAGATAGTTGCCCAAGCAAGCACCACCGGCAACAGGAGGAGCAAGGGGCAACCACCAGAGGGACCACATCCACAGAACATAATAATGTGGCAGGCAAAACGAGTGGTATCGCAAGTACGACTAGTGGACGTAGGACAACACAACTCACCCGCTGCACAAGGACGCGGAACAGGAGACCGGGCTATCGGGTAAGGAACCCCGGTAAGAGTACAGAGAAGAACTGCCCAATCTGTGGCGAGCAGCAACAACAGCTGGGACAGGTCAAAGTGAGGGACCGCTACCCACCCGCTGAGCGGAGGAGAGGGGGATAGATCAGCGGGGCGTGCTGAATACCAGAGGGACTCTCAACGGACATACCACCCAAACAGGACGAAGATCAGCACAACACCCCTAATACAGCACCCCGGGCACAGCCGACACCACCTAAACAAATAAGATCGGCAGTGCTTAACTGACATGGGAGTACATAACCCACTTGCTGAACAATATAGAGGAGCAGAAGGCCCAGGTATAAAAGTTGGCATCTGAAGATGGAGGGATGAAACTGGACCGAGTACGAAATCACGCCGCAGGAAGCAAAGACGACGCACGCTGCACGTTGAGACTGGAGAAGACCACAGGAAAGGGGGACGTACAAACCTGATCAAGAGGGAATGCCAGGCAAAGCAAAAGGGAGCAAGGGCAAACAAACAAGCATCAAACCCTTAACGAGGAAATCGAACAGGGGCCAACCCACACCGTTGGAAGCAACCATGGCTACGTCCAGTGCAGCACAGCAGGAAGAAGGCGAGATCTGGATACTGGAAGCCATAATGGCCCTGAAAGCCTCTCTGGAGAATAAGGTAGACACAGCCATAGCAGCCCTAAAGACATATTTAGAGAACAAAATGGACACAGTGATGTTAGATGTAGGCCAGTTGGATTAATGGGGTGTTCTCACGGTTCTATGCACAACTGTACACCTGGAAACAGGAAGCAGAGGGGGAAGATATAACGGATGCTCTAGGGGAAATTCTCCTCCCTAGGTTATAGGAGGACCAGGCACGGACCATGGATGCGCCCCTCACGCTGAGGAGCTGACCGCAGTAATAGCCAACCTCCCTATAGGCAAATCCGGATGGGCTGCCCGGGGAAATTCTATAAAAAATACACGGACATCTTGGCCCCACAGCTGCTAGAGATGTTTCAGGAGGCATATGAGAGAGGAAGGTTGCCGCAGAGCCTGTTGAAATCGGTCATCATACCCATATTGAAACCGGGAAGCCACCTCTTGAGTGCGGCTTTTATAGACTCATCTCCCTAATTAATCAGGACTCCAAAATCCTGACTGCAGCCCTAGTTAACCGACTCAAGCTGGTCATAGCTACGCTGGTACACACAGACCAGACAGGATATGTACCCGGGAGAAATATGACATGGAATATACATAGACTCCACCACGTAATCGAGAGCACGAACCACGAAAAAAGAGAATGTACGGTAGCGTCATTAGATGCGATCAAGGCATTTGACTCTGTAAATTGGGATTGGCTCCTGGGGGCTCTTGCCCATTTTGGAATAGGGGAGGGCTACCTCCACTGGTTTTCGGCTGCTTTACAAAGATTCCAGAGCGAGGGTGAAAATGGGGAGACACATCTCGGAGGGGTGGAAGATTGGCTGGGGCACAAAGCAGGGATGCCCACTTTCCCCGATGCTATATACACTGGCTCTGGAGCCGTTTGCGGTTTTCCTCAGGGTGGAGTATGGGAACGCTGGAATAGAGATAGATGGGGTGGTACATCTCATTTTGATATATGCAGGTGACATGCTCCTCTATGTTGGGAACCCAAGGGGAAACATGCCAGACATGCTAGAAGCATTGGGGGCATTTGCCAGACTGTCGGCTATTACGATTAACAAGGAAAAGTCCTTGCTCTTCCCCCTGGTGGGTTTGAGGGAGACCGTCCCCAACCAGTTACCAAATTTGGGACTCGTATGGATCCCAGTCACCTTCCGATACCTGCGAGTGGACATACACCACAGCATCATGGCAACGCACATGGCTAATACACAGGAGACTCTTGCCAAAACGGAAAAGGCTATGACATTTTGGAAAACACTCCCGCTAGGGATGATAGGAAGAGCAGCCCTATTGAAGATGACAGTCCTGCCCCACCTACAATTACTTTGCTAATATCCCCTACAACATTCCCAGGCCCTTTTTTAGATGGCTACACACACTAGCAAGAGAGTTCCTGTGGGCCGGGGGGAGGAACAGGATAGCGCTTAATACACTACAGAGGGGCTTTGAAGGGGGGGATCAGACTACCGGACTTTGAATGGTACTATCTGACGGGCCAGCTCCAATTCATTGAGAAATGTTTGGGAGAAGACACGTCTATGGATACACTGCTCTTTCATCCAGCAATCCAACAGTATTACTTGAGGGAACTCCCATGGATGGACAGGGCCCCAGCCAAATCACTCCCTACCATAGTTCAACTGGGCCTGACTCTGTGGAAAAGTGCGTGGAAGATCCAAAAGGTGTGTGAGCCCTACTCGAGACAGATCCCCCTTGCGGGACTAGTCGATATTCGCACAGCATCACTGTACGCAGTGGGAAGATAAGGTAGTGGCACAGACCGGAGACCTATGGAAAGAAGGAAGGTGGGGGGATTTTTAGACCCTGATGGATGAGCAGGGCATACATAGCAGACAATTTCTATTGTACACTAGCATGATACAGAGGATCAAGAAGAGGTGGAGGACTTTGCCTGGAGAAGAAGATGGGGAGGAGCCCTGGACACGTGGTATGATGTATCGGAGGGAGGACACACGATATCCAGACTCTATGAACAGCTCCTGCAGGTTAAAAATGAAAGGGCGCTACAAGCAAGAGTCAGATGGGATGAGGAGCTCCACAAGACCTTCACGGATGAGGAGTGGAACAGGACACTACAGTACGCTAAAAAAGTCTCCAGAAACGCAAAGTTCAAGCAAATGCAATTTTACCTTACGCATAGAGCGTATCTCACACCCAAGAAAATGTTGCACATGGGACATAGACAAATCCAAAGCTGCCCACACTGTGCTGAGGAACAAGCAGACATGATACATATGTTCTGGTCCTGCACGGTGATACTCCATTTCTGGGACGCAGTGAAAACAAGAGCAGAGTCAGGAGGGATGCAAATGCAAGCGTGGTTGCTGCAATCCTACCTCTTTGGACTGTTCCTGAGGGGTGGCAAACAACAATGCATACAGCAAAAATGAAAGACCTAATGTGCATTCTGGCAAAACGCTGAATAGCAATGGCATGGAACACAAGCACAGGGCCATCAGCAGAAATGTGGTGGGCGGACCTCCAAAAGTGGACAATAACAGCAAACATCGGTGTGGACCAGAGCGACACAGACGGGAGAGGGAGAAAGTGGGGCTAAACTACTTTGGTGGAACTCTCTCATACTGGATCTATTTAATAACTTGGAAGGGCAAGACATGACAGACCTGAGTGAGCCGGAAGAGGACTGAACCCCCTGGAGGACAATGTGAGTGGCAGAACTGGAAGGGGATAACGGACATGCCACAAAGGTCTGATGTGAGTGCCAGAGATGCACAGAACTGTAAGTGATCGTTAGACAATGAGTGAGCCTGCCGAGACGCCAAGAGACAGGATAGAGTGCGTATCCCGACACAACGTGCCAGTTGCAGAGTGATGTTTGTTTGTTGTTGGTGTTGTTGTTTGTTTGTTCAGTGTTGAAATTAATAAAGAGGTTTAAATAAAAATACTACTTTGCACCTCCTGAAGATCCATACTTTGTGGTGAAACACGTGCAGAGGACTTTTTTCTTGAATAACTAAGGATAGTGTTTTGGAATGATTCTGATGTAAATGTGTTATAATGTTTATTTACAGGCAGTGGTCGAAGTGTACAACAAGAAATAGTGGAACTCTGTTCCCTACTGGCCTGTACCACTCCCCACAAAACCCAGCACCACGCCCCTCCCATGCACAATGCAAACCCCAAAACACATGTTAATGCTGTTTAAGGGAACGTCCAGTGCAGTTCACTAAACGTGCAAGTTTCAACTTATTCCTAAACTTTTATTTTAAAACGAACCCATTCCGGAACGGTTTCTTTTTAAAATAAAAGTATAGCAATGGTGAAACTTAATTAAAAGAAGCAGAGGAGCACTGCTCCCGACCACTCCCGCCCACTTCGACCACTGTTTACAGATTGTCCCAAAATTAACATATTTCTGCTTGTTTGCCAGTAGTTGGTAAGGTAGTCAAATGTAGCTCCTGCTAACTGTTGAGTGGTAAGCTAGGCAGGTACTTCTCTGCTACAAGTAGCATGTCCATTGCTCCCAGCTACCTTGATTTTGGAACCGTGTATTGTATGTTTGCTTATATTTTGGCCCCAATTTTCTGATGCTTACGCATTTCACTGTAACATTCCAATTGTAACACCAAGTACACTTGTTTTTTCTTAAAATGTGTAGCTTTGTTAGGCCTTTAGAAAACAAAATCTGTTTGATGGCAAGGTACTGTTTGCTTTTTAAAAATGTACTGCATTTACCTACTGAGTATACTGTTATCACTTTCTTTACTTGCTTGTCTGTACTCACTGACATGTCGCTTGTTTTATCGAGACCTATTAAAATGGCTTATTTGTACAGAAGTAGTATATGTGTCTTGATCTCATACATTGTTCACTAGATTTTATTGAGTTCTAAAAATCGAAGTGATTGCTGAACTGCATTGTTCTTACTGATATGTTTCAAGAGGAAAGTGGGTTCTGCTAATGAAACAACTTGTCACACTATGTACATATCACTCATTTGCTACTTGAGTTTATCATGCTGGGTTAGAGGATATGGGATGGAGCCCACCAGGCACTCCGCTCCTGTGATTCCTTGAAGGCCATGTGGCAACTGGGGACATTTCTTGTGATGTCATAATGTGAAAGTTGATGTGAACTAATTTCCTATGATGTTATGTACTGTCATTTTATTGCGTGAAGTTGATGTGGCATCATTTCCTTTTATGTCATCAATATGGTAAGTATGATTGTTGAAACGTTAACATCCTTACACAATTTTGGACACAGAATGTTGGCATCTATGATTTTGGACGACTGTCCACTGGATGCATTTTGGGTGCACTGCAGTGTGTGCATGTGTCTGGGTGTACTATGCACACTGTTGGCAATTTCGTAAACACTAACAGTGCACATCACATGTGCCAACTATTTTGGGAAGATGCTGCCTACTTATAGGCTGCACCAGGTGGGATGCTTATTTGCATACCTATCTGTAGGACGTGGGTGTACGCCCCAACCACAATAACGTTCCTTTGCATATGATGCAGAGTGGTGATGTTACAAGGACAATGAGGCACATATACACAAGCCTGCACTTGCAGTACACACAAACGTCCGTTCCCACATGCATTACCAGGTGGTGGACAACATGCAGCCATGCATAGCCTGCTGCCGTTGTACGGATGCGTCCATTGTGATTGTGTGCATTCCGTAGGACACTTATCTTTTGCTTAATTGCAAGCATTGCAAGGAGGGCTGTGTGACGCTGAGTCTGAACACCATTTCAGGAAAAAAAGCATACCACCAAAACACTTACTCTGTGATGCCATCAATGACATTTTTGATGGCATCTTTGATGTTATGGGTGTTAGTCCTTGCCGTGCACACTGGTGGCATGAGTTATGGTTGCTTAGCTTACCATAACTTCCAAATTTCGTTTTATTTTTTTTGGTTTTACCTGTAACCATAGCGTCCATGTAACAACGTTTGTCCATTGAATTGCATAGGTTTTTGCTAGTGCAATTTAACAATAACGTTCCTGTAACAACGTTTTTTGCCAGTGAATATATATATATTCAGTAAAAAAGCTTTGTTAAAGGGATATTATGGTTAAGTTGCGCTACTAAAAACCTATAAAATTCAGTAAAAAAACTTTGTTAAAGGGACGTTATGGTTCCAAGTAAAACCAAAAAACCCTAAAATTCGCCAGTTATGGTAAGCTTTGCAACCATAACTCGCGCCACCACCGTGCATTGCTAAGACTAACACCCAAGACATCAAAGATGACATCACAAATGTCATTGATGACATCACTGATGACATCAAATGTCTAACTCACTGTTTTTTTCTTTTAGTGATATATCTTAGACAGTAATAGTTAGGAACAAAGAAATCAAAAAAGTACTATATTTGTAGACTTATATTTCAAATGTGTCCTTACAATAATTGACTTAAGGTCCACTCACAGCATATGAAATATATACATAATAAAAATACACACTTAAACGATAGCAATGCTTTCTGTGTATGAAGATAATTAGTAAGGTTATCAACACTTTCTTATTCTGTTTTTTTTTTTATTACTGTACTTTCTCCGGATGTGTTCATATTTGTATTTGTACTACTTTTTTAGGGTGCAGTCACATCATATGATATTTGTACATATGGAAGTACTAGGTTTGAAGCAGAGCAATCTTTTCTGTGCACAAAGATAATCAGTTAGGTTGTGAACACTTTCTGCTTCTACTGCTGCTTTTTATGTGTACTTCACTTTCTCTATACATATTAATATATACCACAAAAAAGATATGCCTCCAACATAATTACTTGACAGAAACTGCACAGCTAAGATCAACAGCAGACCTACACAGCAGTACGAACACAATTTGCCAGAAACTAGTAAGTATACTTCATTTTTCTTATATATTTCTAAACTTTCTCTATTTGGTGCACTAAAAGTAATATATTTTTTTTTACACAGAAATGTCCAGTACTTTGGAATGGCTTGAGGAAAATTTCCCACGTGAGGAAATCTCTGAAGACTGTGATACTAATGGTAGACACTTCTCTATATAAGCAAATTAATAACCATTACTTTATGTGTACTTAACATATATTATTTTTTAACAGACCATACAAACATTGAAAATAATACACCAAAAGAGACATTAGAAAATACTTTGCAGTGCATGGAACAAAAAATGGACATGCTTATGGACAATTTCAATCTTTTCAAAGTTTTTGTGGAGGACCACATAAAAGAACAAATTAAATATCATTGTCCCACACGCACCTTTTCCCCCTCTCCATGTCCCAGTCAACTATCCCCAAACCCTCAACACCAAGAAAAACGTTTTGATGAGACAACCATCCCTTCATCCCCTCCCATCCATCCTCTCCAAACCCCTAATTCCCTTGTGTTTGTGTCAGTTTCTGCTTCCCCGTCTCTTTCATACATTTTATATCTGTATGTAATAAAAAAATAATATCTATGTTTTAATTTAGTCCTAAGTGTCTTATTTCTTTTAAAAAGGCAGTAGAGGTGTCCGCGCACAGCGCGGTAGTCTGGAATGTCCATAATTAACCAAAATGGGGGTGTCCTAAGGACACTATACCTGTCCGTACTGTCCGCAGGCAAGATGAAACTGTTCTTAGAACACAGTAGGTGTTCGGAATGTCCGCAATTAACCAAAATGGAGGTGTCCTAAAGACACTATACCTGTCCGCACTGTCCGCAAGAAAGATAGAACTGTTCTTAGAACACTTCCGGTGTCCAGAATGTCGACAATTAACCAAAATGGAGGTGTCCTAAGGACACTATACCTATCCGTACTGTCTGTAGAACATCTACGCAGAACATCTACGCACATGCACATCACACCCATAAGTCCTAAGAACATTGCACCTGTCCATAACTGTCCGTATTACTAGAGTCACACTTTTAATTAGTTTGTGGACCCGAACACTGTCCGCAGAACACCTGCGCGCATGCGCATGACTGTTCATGTGCATTTGGTGTCCTACGGACACCGGTTCCCTTCGCAGACGTGTTCGCGACGTCATCATGTGACCGCACCCACGCTGAGCTTGTGTCCTGAATTGGGGACACTGTTCGGGACCGCGAACATTACTACATCACGAAAGTACTTTTTTGGGCAATCCAAAGTATTTAACAGTAAATATTTACCATTGTACATGTCCCAGGCAATGACCCTGACTTTCTACATACTTTTTGGAACTTTTTGAGCCTTTTTGGGGTGTTCGATCTGTCCGTGGACAGCACGGCATTCCATGGAGCGTGCACCTGCACCCCTATAAAAGGTCACACCCCAGAGCTCATCATCATTGTGCTTCAGGTTATCTGGCATTATTGTCTACTTTGGCTGCTAATCTTCCTGATTTTGCTGCTCTTGTCACTTTCCATCAGACCTGATGGCATCTTTGCTGGCTGCTCCAGCTGGTGCTACATCTGCCTCAGCACCACCCTCACCCCCTCCACCACCACTACCTCCCCAAGGGCCTGAAGAGGGGAAAAGGTGTGAGGATGTAGAGGAGGATGAAGAGGATGAAGAGGATGAGGTAGTGGAAGTCCCTACTACCAGCATTCGCTATGAGTCTTGGGTGTGGCGGTTGTTTACCATTCAGGGTGGAGTGCCAAAAGCGCATGCGAACAAGGCCACCTGCAATCAGTGCCACATGGTGCTGAGTCGGGGGAGGCTTGGTTCGTACAGCTTTCGTACGACATCTATGAAGAAACACCTAAGGTTGTTCCATGGTGGGGCCGTTCGCAAGGGTGTAACATGTGAACAACGTAGTAGGTTGAGTTCCACTACCACATCCTCCGTTTCCGCTCATGTCACCACAAGAGACACTCCTGTGGGACAGCGCATCCCTCCAGCTGCCTCATAGGCCATTCACGATGCTGTTGACCCTTACCTTTCGAGGGTCACAATATTGTGTATGTACTGCAACACAGTACTCTGCAGGGGGGAGAGTCTTCAGAGTGCTTTCAAGACTACGGTCAAGGAGCATGAGAAGGTCTGCCTATTACCTAAATAAGGCCCACCCTCCATCTTCCTCTCTCCACCTGCCCTTTCTTATCCCCGTGGTTGGTATCCCTTCCTTACCCTCCTTTCCCCTCCTCTCCTAGTGTGTTGTGTGTAAAAAACAAAAAAATATATAAAACAACGAAAATTCCCAAAAAATAAGGCTCTTTTCAGAGCCGCCTTTCACAGTCTAAAAATAGAAGTGGTAAATAAATGGAGAAGTGCCCTCTGCATTTTGTAGAAGTCCGCGTACAGTTCGAAGACATATAACATTTTGAGGTGCTGCCCTATCATAACCATTGCACTTTTCTCTGGGAAGACGTGCTGGCTCAGAAAAGAGCCTTTTGGTGTTTTTTTTGTGTTTGAAAGACCTGAAATGGTCAACACCTACTGCAAAATGGATGGCTGTAATTCCAAAAAAGGTTGTAATGCATTTTTTATATTTCTCAGAAAAATCGGATTACCAGCATAAGTAAGATGGACTCCATCTCTGCAAAAAATGTATGTGCTACGAAACATAATATTTTCATTGTGAAAGAGGACATGCCAACATCTCTTAGAAAGGCACAAACAGCCTTATTTACATTGTGCCTCGCTTTCTCCATTTGTGGACCAAATGAAGAAGCATGCAGCCACATTTGTCTCTGTGCAATACGAGAAAAAAATACTTGGGAATCTGGAAACATATCCATAACCTTCCCAAATCCTTCTTTCATTGCAAATTGCAATGAAATTCCGGACACATGTCCTAAACTGTTCCCTCCACAATGAATTATAATTATGTCTGGATGATGCTCTGTCTCCAAACTAGCACAGAGAGGTACAAAGTCCAGCCACTTCATTCCGCGCACTCCATGCCAGCTTACTTCCACATGAGGGAATCCAACATCTGCAGATACTCCACAGCGTTCTGCATGCACCTCCAACCAATGTATCCATCAGTCTCCAAAAATCCAGATAATCTGTTTTCTGAAACACACAACAATAGCTATCTATTCTTCTCTCAGAAAAAGACATTCTGACAAACTCTCTCCTTACACAACACACCCAGTAAACTTTATTGACCAATCCCTTGCTCTACTCATTCTCATTTGCATGTCTCTCCCCCCAAAAATCCCTATATGTAATACGCGATGTCCGCGATGTCCGCGGACTACCGCCATGTCCGCGGACAAATCAAAAATCTGAGCGTGGTGATACCTGTTATTTTGTATTTTTTTCTTTTTTTTCCTTACTTCACTCCTAAAATCTTCACATAACCTTCTCCAAAGCAACACTTACATTCCAGAAAAGCATGGCATTTCCCATAAAAGATAAATAAATGCCATCTTCTTTAAAATAAAAAAGTTTAAAAAAAATCTAATAGAGTCATTAAGCGAACCAAAACAAGCTTCCAGTTCCCTCCTCTTTCACAATGTAAAACGTAACAAAAAGTGATTAACAACTCAGCTACCACTACTACTAACATTGCTCCTATAAATCTTGATGTAGTGGCAAATAACCATACCAAAAAAAGTATATTACAAAAAATGTACCGCCACATAGTCCTTCAAAATCTTATAAAAACAGGAGAGAAATCATGCACAAACCTTAAAAGAAGCTTTGATAGACAGTGCAATCCTTCTCAAAAGGAAGTTATTTATTTTAGTGTTAAACAGAATGAAACCACTAACAAAACTAAATGTTAAATTACAAAAAAGACGTCTCAATAAATGAAATATCAACAAAAATAACTTCTTAAATATCTGTGGAGGTGAATGGTGTCACACCACAAACACAGAACCATATTTCAATGAAGAAGCATACAAACAAAATCAAACAAACACAATTGCCATACATAGCAGTGGAAGAGGCTATGAAAAACTTAATAATACCATTATGGAACAAGAAATGCTGCTTACAAAAATGTAACCAGAAAATTCAGTATCACCTCTCCATTCAACTGAACCAGAACGTCCAGTATACAAATGGCCATGCACATCAATGTGTAACATTACCAACATATATTTCAAATGTTTATGCCAGTTCCTCATTCAGTATGTGAAAGGCAAAGACAAAATCAAAATGAAACTACTACAAAATATGGATACCTGTCCAGTGCGCAAACACAGGACTACAAGGACATTTATTAGCCTGCATTTCAGGACCTATTTGCAAAAGCACCTTCCATCATATCAACATGATATCGACATATCATTCAACTATAAGAAATCTAGTCTCTAAACTGTACTATGCTAAAATTCCTGCTTTAGCACTAGCCAATTTAAATAACAATCTTCTACAAGGTACAGACAAAGACCTACTTGAAGAAATAGAGCATATCCAGAGAAAGCATTTTGGAAGTGAAAGGCACTTACAAAATGCAATACCTTTACAACAGACTAGCAACAATTATACATACGGCAACCTTCTACTACACACAGACAAAAAAGAAATACTAACATTTAAAAATACATCCGCTGAAGTACCAAACCATGTGTGTGTGTGTGTTGCCGCAGAACTTTTTATAAAAGTTACACAACCGTAGACGTAAAATACAAAATTGAGGACAATGAAGATTCCAAATGGTTTGAATTAGCTCTCTACCTTATAGCAGAAAACAAATATGAAATAACTGACCCCTTAATACTTTGCACTTACTGCACTACAAAACTTGACAACAACCAAACTCCTTCACGTGCTATCACACATAACTTGGAATTATTCCCACTACCAAAACCCCTGCAACAACTCAATTTATACGAGAGCATCATAATTCAAACATTGCATCCATTTCAAGCAATAATACGCCTTCAACCAAAAACAGCAAAATTATCTCCCTCTGAATTAGTGAAAGGCATTTGTGGCAAAGTAGTTTATTTACAATTAGATTTGAAAGAAAATGTGAACACTCTGGGAGTGCAACGTCCAATAGAGCAATCTTTAATTTTCTTAGTAAATGGTGTATCTACAAAAGACAAAAAAAATTGGCAACAACTCGTAGACTTACATAAAGTTAGACAAGCCTTGCAATATCTAAAAGACAATAATGAATACTACAAAGAAATTAATATTGAAGAAAACTTGAAGGATAACACAGAAATAATTCAAGAGTCACCAGAAACTGGTCAATTTGAACTTCTAGATCCTGCTACACTATCCAATATTTTAGACCATTATACAATTCATCCATTACACTCTAGAGACACCATAGATGATGCACTAGAAATGTACCAACTGTGACAAACCAACGGATCACCAATCAGCATATGGGAAATAAGTATAGAAGCATGTGCTTTTCCTCTACTCTTTCCTACTGGAAAAGGAGGAAGTTACGATGATAGCCCCATTCAGATAACAGCATCAGAATACCACTCGTTACGAATGTATTCTGAAGATCCCAGATTTAGACAAAATGTAGAATACATATTCCACCTACTCTTTGAAAGTGAACTAGCAACTCTATGCTATGGAGTTGCACACACATTAAATATCAGGTACCCAATTTCAAAATATGTCAGCTATGCAATTACTACAAAAAGTGCAAGAAAAAGATGAGGTTCTACAATTAAGCATTACAAATCTGTTAGCAAACATGCGTGGTACTAAAGACTACTGGTTCAGATGCATAACAAACAAAAACAAAACAAACATAGATATACTAACACCTGGAGAACTTTGCTCTCTAGATCCTGTTAATGTTTCAAGATATTTCCATCATCGCTTCATTGCTATGCTGCACTTTATTTGTAATAAATCTGTTCCCCCCTCGGAGAAGTGCAACAATTCTTTTGGAGAAAAGAATACCAAGCCAGAGGAGCACCAAATATCCACATTCTTTTATGGATTAAAGATGCTCCTAAATTTGGTCAAGTGATTCCACAGTTTTACTGTTTTGATGTTTTACAGTTGATTGAAAAATATGTCACTTGTGAAATTCCATCAGAAGCAACAAATAGTGATGTTCATGCACAAATTGTACACTTTGAAAGACACAAATGTGGGAAATATTGTTGTTACAAATATAAAAACAAAGGGAAATACTACACCAAATGCCACTTTGGTTTCCCTAGACCAGTTACAGAAACAGGTGAAGTGAGCAACTTTATGTCTTCAGTTAGACATAGTGTTACAGGTAAATCACCTAAGAACACATATTACATACAAAGAACAGAAGAAGCAAAACATATCAATGATTAAAATGCAATCATTGCCCTCTTATGGAATGCAAACATAGATGTGCAGTACATTGCAGACAATTTCACTGCCGTTGCACAGTATGTTACAGCCTACTTATCCAAATAAGAAAAAACAGAGCTGCAAGACCTCTGGAATGACCTATCATCGGACAAAACACTGTCTCAGAAATTGTACAGCTTAGGCATAAAAATGCTCTCCCATAGAGAATGTAGCTGCTATGAAGCTGCATGTTGTTTAACCGCTACTGCTTTATATGGAAAATTTGAAAATATAGTATGGCTAAGTCTTGGTCCTTTAAAATCTAGAAAAAGAGTTCTAAAATCATACGACGACATAGAAACAATAGGCAAAAAGGATCCAAACAGCCAAGACATTTGAAAAACGATTTACTAGACACATACTACCCAAAAAGAAGTACCATTTTGGAAACCATGTGTCTATACCACATAGCCCAAAACTTCACAAACAAAAATAATATAAAACCGGATGAAAACAAAGGTACATACAGAGTGACAAATTGTGAAGGCAGCTTAGTGAAACTTAACAAAAGAAACTTAATTGATCATATAAAATTGTCATTAAAAACTCCTCAACATAAAGAACTATAGTACGTGTCCCTGCTGCAACTTTTTAAACCATGGAGAAAAGAAGAAGAGATACTAGGTATCTATGACTTTATGAAGACGCTTTCAAAGCAAATGAAAGCACTATAACCGATGTAAGCTTTACAAAGGACAAACAATGTTGCACAATGAACAGCAACACGAAGAAGAACTCCAGGCTCAACTAGATAAGGACACTCCCGACAGTAGTCAACCTTCTGTAACAGGAAGCCAAGAACCACTGGGACAGCCACTAATAGCAAATGAGGCAGAATTAGCTATCAGAAGTAGAAAACACCATGTGTCACTATGAAGAGGATACAGAAGACTTAACTGTACTACAATCAAAACTAAAAAAAGAGTTGCATACCATTTTTCAAGAAGTAACAAAAGAAATTGCACATGGTGTACAACACGAAAATAAAGAATGTACCTGCCAAAATTACAAACCTATACTACTATATGTCAGTGGTGAAGCTGGTTCATTCAAAACATTCTTAATCAAAATCGTCAGAAAGTTCCTTCAACAATTGACTAACAACAAACTGTCAGCTGTTGTAACTGCCCCCACATGTTTAGCTGCCTACAACATAGGCAGTGTCATTTTACACAGATTACTACTCCTTCCAGTAGAACACCAAAACAAATTAGAATATTACAAACTTTCTACAGAAGCTGCATTGTGTTAAAACAAATGAAAATACTGCTAACAGATGAGGTGACATGGTCTCCAAACTAATGTTGGCTTTGATTAACCTCAGATTACAAGAAGTACTCAAAACAAACTACGAAGAGCTCTTTGGAGGAAAACACATGATTGTTTTCGGAGATCTTCCTCAATTGACACCAGTGAAAGGTGAACCTCTTTTTAAAACCCTAAGACACAAACTCTGACGTAAAACTGTTGGCAGCATAGGAAATGTTAACCTTTGGCAACATTTCCAATACAGAGAATTAACAGAAAACATTTGCCAGTCTGCAGACCTCACCTACGCCAAGATTTTAAAAAGTATAAGAGTTGGTGTACTATGTCAAGAAGCACAAGCAATATTAAAAACCCGGCACATCCATGAACTTTATGGTCATAACTCATGTGCTACTGATGTCATGGAACAATTAGCACACAAAAATGTCACTTGTATGTCCTAGATGCCAACTCTTGCAAGCTTTTCCAAGTTCAATGAAACAATGTTGGAAAAAGAAATGCAACCAATAATTGAAATTTGCTCCACAGACTAACTGGACGTACATGGTATGACACTACCCATGTGTCAACAAGCCACAACAAGATTAAATGACTTTGAAAACTCTATCTCCAACACAGCTGGTTTGGAGAAAATATTTAAATTATCTTTTAACTGTAGAGTAATGCTTAAACATAACCTTGACATAGAGCAATGACTAGTTAATGGAGCACTTGGTACAGTTGTTGGCTTTCAAACATACCCATGTCACAACAACATTCAGCTTGTCAATATTCTCTTAGACAAACTATCAGAAGTATAAAGAATAGGAAGCTCAACAGCTCAATTCCATCTTTTCAAAGACATGTGTGTACGCAGAGAGCAATTTTCTCTAACTCTAGCATATGCAGTCACCATTCACAAATCACAATCTTACCCTAGATAAAGCATTGATAGATATTGGGAACACAGTCTTTAAAGAAGGCATGAGCTACATAGCACTATCACGGTTACGTACACTTGATGGTCTATTTCTAATTAAAACTTTGATGCAAGTAAAGTAAACTCTGATATTCCTTGCTTTTTAGAATACAATAGACTACGTTCACTGTACACCCCCATCTAAAAACCTATCCTGTTCCACAAAAAGCAAAACGTTATTAAAGAAAACTTCTTCAAACAGAAATACAACAGGATCTCACTGCAAATCCTCCAAGGAGAGTAAAAGAAGCTAATATTTCATCAATTACTACAACCAAAGAAGAATGTACTACTTAAAGTAACTTAGATACTTCTCCAAAGAAGCAATACACACTCCAAAGAAATAACTTGCACACAGAACTTTCTGGTCCATTCAAATTTTAAAATGTAACTGGTGCAAATTGCTATGCAAATGTAGCAATAAATATTATATTTCAATTGCCACCAATTATTGACAACATTTACTTACACAATACAGACCAATTGGTTTGCAAATGTTAGTCCTTCATAGAAATGCAACCAACAATCCTGACAACACTTACAGTGTTCATTGGATAAGACAAGAATTGTCTGACTGTGCTGGAATGGTATAATTCTTACTACAAGTACTGGAAAACAAAAATATGCCTATAAATGAAATCTTCCAGATTTCATACATGTGGAAACATACATGCACTCTCTGCAACAATGTGGCACAGGAACAAATCCCTAATGAACGCTTTGAGCATGTATCAGTACCTAACTGTGAATCCATTCCATTTCAGCAACTTGTACACAATGCAAACAATGGCAGATTATGTACTAGCAGCAATTCAGATAATCGCTCCACCTTACAAATTCAAACACATAATAAATATGTAATACTAATGCTAAATTACAATGCAGATGGTACCAAAAACAACTGCAAGCTGACTGGATTCACACATGGTCAAGTATCACTTAGTAAGAAAACCTTCAAAACAATAAGTATAATCTACCATGCAGGAGCAACAACCAATGCAGTTCACTACACTGCATATATAAAAAAGAATTGTGGATGGTTCAAATGTAATGATAATACCATTACTCTAAAGCAAAGATTACCAGCAAATCTTATAAACGCTTATTTAATATTCTTAAAACCAAAATGTAATAACTAATCTGTGCATAAACATTAATACAACTTCAATTAGAATACTATAAACAGTTACAATGCGCCAACTGGTATCTAACTGCCTCAAAATTGTGCAACAGCCAAGCAGATAAATCAACACCACTACATTATAAGAAAAAAATAAAAAATACACAGTTAGAATAGGCCAACAGGTATCTAACTGCCCCAAGATTGTGCAACAACCAAACAGATAAATCAACACCACTAAATTATAAGAAGAAATAAACAAAATATGCCAACATGTATCTAACTGCCCCAAGAATCTGCAACAACCCAACAGGTATATTAGCAAAGTTAATAATATAAATAAAAAACTATAATCAGTTACAATTCGACAACAGGTATCTGACAATCTACAACTAACAGATAGAACATTAGCCAGTAAACACTAAAAACAAAGAAAAAATGTACTGTGCCATAACAAAAAAAGTTTTTTTTTAATCCAACATGGATATTTATTTTTCCCACAGACACAATGATATGAGCAACAGACACAGAAACTGAGCAAATTGCACAGTACACTGGTTTGTAAACTACTAAATATGAGGGTCAAAATAAAGCAGAAATGTCTATTATGCAATATAATAAGTCTTTATAAACTACCTACACTAACATGATCTTTTCTTTTATCACAGAAATTGAAAAAGAATATCTGCTCGAGTTACCCACGTCATGAAAAAAAATATATCCAATCACAAAACATCAAACAGTAAGTATATTATAATAAATACAACTCATAAATACTGCTCCATAACACAACCATTGAAGCAAACATCTAACCATACACCACAATACAAAATGTTTACTTCCATAGATATGTTACACTGCAGTGCTTGTTACCAAACTCTACAATCTTAATGACATGACGTAGCCAAAACATCACATACAAACTATACAAATCAAACACAACACAAACTGTAGATTAGCAAATATTTGATAGATGTTTGATTCTATGGGTGTGATCTATGGATGTGATATGCTGCGGTGGTTGTGGCCAGGGCCTAGAGTCTTGGGTGCATAAGGCCATGCACCCAAGACTCTAGGCCGTGGCCACAACCACCGCAGCATATCACACCCATAGATCACACCCATAGAATCAAACATTTTAACTCTGCTACATGGGCTACTTATACAGGATATTAATTACAATCAACGCTGTACTAACAACCCAAAAGCAATATCATACCAAAGTAAAATAGCCAGAAGCGCATTTTTTTATGTCCGCGGACAGCCACGGTGACCGCGTACATGACGAACACATCAGGGGTGCCTGCCACCTAAACAAATACAGCATTTGACCCATTTCTTACTCACCCACCCTCCCCAAGCATTCTTATACACCAACACATTTTCCAAAGTTGTATTTCTCCCCCGTTATAGGAGGGGTCCCAAAACTTATTTTTTCCCATAGACTGAATGGGGAAAAAACTTTGCTCACGCCTAAAGCCTAAACCGCTGGACGCATTTTCACCAAATTTGGACCACGAGCAGCGGCTTGGTCCCGAAAGCGTGTTTTTGCAAATTTGGTGAAAATCTGTCCAGTAGTTTTTTTTTAAAAATGACCAAAAAGTAGGTCACAAAAAATGAGTGATATCTATGTTCGGTCCGCGGACACACTTCCCTGTTCGCTCCACAGACAATGTCCTGATTGGCCAACCGGCTTGCCTCATGTCCGTGGACATGCAACGTGTTCGCTGATTGGATGGTGAAGAGCGTGAAGTGCGTCATATTTTTGGAAACGCCCACCATCTTCGATTCGCCGACGTCCACGGACAGCGCGGTGAAACTTGGTGGAAAAATACTATTTAGTAAAGTGTTTTGGTGTGTAAGACTGTTTGGGGAGTGTGGGGGAGAAAGAGATGGGTTAAATGTTGTATTTATTTAGGTGGCAGGCACCCCTGTTGTGTTCGTTCTGACCGCGGACAATACGGGTGTCCTGAAATGTTCGTAAATAAACAAAATTGGGGTGTTCTCAGGACACTACGCCTGTCCGTATGGTTCATAGGCAAGTTGAAACTGTTCTAAGAACACATCAAGTGTTCTGGGATGTTCGTCAATAAACAAAATGGGGGTGTCCCGAGGACGCTATGCCTGTCCGTACTGTTCTCAGGCAAGTTGAAATTGTTCTAAGAACACATCAAGTGTCCTGGGATGTTCGTAAATAAACAAAATGGGGGTATTCTGAGCACGCTAGAACTGTCCGAATTGTTCGCAAGCGCGCTGAAACTGTCCTAAGAATACACACTGTGTCCTGAAATGTTTGTAAATAAAGGAAATGGGTGTGTCCTGAGGATGTTATGACTGTCCTTATTGTTCGCAGGCAAGTTGAAACTGTTCTAAGAATATAGATGATGTCCTGAAATGTTCGTAAATAAATGAAAAGGGGGTGTCCTGAGGACGCTGTCCGTATTGTTCGTAGGCAAGTTGAAATTGTACTAAGGACATGTGTCCTGGGATGTTCGTGAATAAACAAAATGGGGGTGTTCTGAGTACGCTATACATGTCCGTACTGTTCGTAGGCAAGTTGAAATTGTTCTAAGAACACATCAAGTGTCCTGGGATGTTCGTAAATAAACAAAATGGGGGTATTCTGAGGACGCTAGAACTGTCCGAATTGTTCGCAAGCGTGCTGAAACTGTCCTAAGAACACATGCAGTGTCCTGAAATGTTCGTAAATAAAGAAAATGGGTGTGTCCTGAGGATGTTATGACTGTCCGTATTGTTCGTAGGCAAGTTGAAACTGTTCTAAGAATATAGATGATGTCCTGAAATGTTCGTAAATAAATGAAATGGGGGTGTCCTGAGTACGCTGTCCGTATTGTTCGTAGGCAAGTTGAAATTGTTCTAAGAACATGTGTCCTGGGATGTTCGTGAATAAACAAAATGGGGGTGTTCTGAGTACGCTATACCTGTCCGTACTGTTCATAGGCAAGTTGAAATTGTTCTAAGAACACATCAAGTGTCCTGGGATGTTTGTAAATAAACAAAATGGGGGTGTTCTGAGGATGCTATGAAATTGTTCTAAGAACACATCAAGCGTCCTGGGATGTTCGTAAATAAACAAAATGGGTGTGTCCTGAGGATGCTATGACTGTCCGTATTGTCCGCAGGCAAGTTGAAACTGTTCTAAGAATACAGATGATGTCCTGAAATGTTCGTAAATAAACAAAATGGCCGTGTCCTGAGGATGCTGTCCGTATTGTTCGTAGGCAAGTTGAAATTGTTCTTAGAACATGTGTCCTGGGATGCTCGGAAATAAACAAAATGGGGGTGTCCTGAGTACGCTATACCTGTCCGTACTGTTCGTAGGCAAGTTGAAATTGTTCTAAGAACACATCAAGAGTCCTGGGATGTTTGTAAATAAACAAAATAGGGGTGTCCTGAGGATGCTAGACCTGTCTGAATTGTTCGCAAGCAAGCTGAAATTGTACTAAGAACACATGCGGTGTTCTGAAATGTTCGTAAATAAATGAAATGGGTGTGTCCTGGGGATGCTATGACTGTCCGTATTGTTCGCAGGCAAGTTGAAACTGTTCTAAGAATACAGACGATGTCCTGAAATGTTCGTAAATAAACAAAATGGGGTTGTCCTGAGGACGCTGTCCGTATTGTCCGTAGGCAATTTGAAATTGTTCTAAGAACACATTATGTGTCCTGGAATGTTCGTAAATAAACAAAATGGGGGTGTCCTGAGGATGCTATACCTGTCCATACTGTTCGTAGGCAAGTTGAAACTGTTCTAAGAACACATCAAGTGTCCTGGGATGTTCATTAATAAACTAAATAGGTGTGTCCTGAGGACGCTATGCCTGTCCGTACTGTTTGCAGGCAAGTTGAAACTGTTCTAAGAACACTTGCAGTGTTCTGAAATGTTCATAAGTAAACGAAATGGGGTTGTCCTGAGGACGCTATACCTGTCCGTACTGTTCGTGGGCAAGTTGAAACTGTTCTAAGAACACTTGTTATGTTCGCGGACATTAAAAGTGCCCATATGGCATAGTTAAAATGTTTGACTCTATGGGTGTGATATGATGCAGTGGTTGTGGCCAGGGCATAGAGTCTTGGGAGCATGGCTGTATGCAGTTTAGTGACCTGCATTGGTTGTGGCTCCTGTGTGGTAGATTATACCTATTGTTGTGCCGGTATTCTTACCAAGTGATACTTGACCATGTGTGAATCCAGTCAGCTTGCAGTTGTTTTTGGTACCATCTGCATTGTAACGTAGAAGCATTAGTATTACGTATTTACTATGTGTTTGTATTAGTAAGGTGGAGTGATTATCCGAATTGCAAGTACATAATCTTCCATGGTTTGCATTTTGTACAAGTTGCTTAAATGGAACGGATTCACAATTAGGTATTGATACATACACGAAGCGCTCATTGGGGATTTGTTCTTGTGTCACACACATTGTTGCAGAGAGTGCATGTATGTTTCCACATGTATGAAATCTGGAAGATTTCATTTATAGGTATGTTTTTGTTTTCCAGTACGTGTAGTAAGTACATTAGAAATTCTTGTGGATCTTCCTGTGAGTTTATCGTGAATTCCACCATTCCAGCAGAGTAGTACAATTGTTGCCTTATTCCATAAACACTATACGTGTTGTCAGGATTGTTTGTTGCGTTTTTATGAAGTACTAACATTTGCAAACACAATTGTTCTGTACTGTGTAAATAAATGTTGTCAACAATTGGTGGTAATTGAAATAGAATATTCATTGCTACATGTGCGTAGCAACTTACACCAATTACATTTGAAAGGTTAAATGGACCAGGTAGTTCTGTATGTGAGTGCTTTTTTTTTAGTTTGTCTTCCTTTTTTGAAGAAGTACCTGGTTTACTTTCCCTAATAGTTTCTTTTTTGTTTGTTGTACTTGATGAAGTATTCGTTTTTTTTTACTCTCTTTGGAGGATTTGCAGTGACATCCTGTTGCATTTCTGTTTGATTTAGTTTTCTTTTACAACATTTTACTTTTTGTGGAACAGGATATGTTTTTAGATGGGGGGTGTATAGTGAACAAATTCTATTGTATTCTAAAATGCAAGGAATATCAGCGTTTACTTTACTTGCATCAAAGTTGATTAGAAATAGACCGTCAAGTGAACATAAGCGTGATAGTGCTACGTAGCTCATGCCTTCTTTAAAGACTGTGTTACCAATGTCTATCAATGCTTTGTCTCGGGTAAGACCTTGTGATTTATGAATGGTGACTGCGTATGCAACAGTTAGAGAAAATTGTTCTCTGCGTACATACATGTCTTTGAAGAGAAGGAATCGAGCTGTTGAGCGTCCTATCCTTTTCACTTCTGAAAGTTTGTCAAAGAGAATATTGACAAAATTAATGTTGTTGTCACGTGGGTATGTTTGAAAGCCATCAACTGTACCCAGTGCTCCATTAACTAGTCCTTGATCCACGTCAAGGTTACATTTAAGCATTACTCTGCAATTTAAGGATAATTTTAATATTTTTTCCAATCCAGCTGTGTTGGAGATTGAATTGCTTGTGCTTCTTGAGATAGTATACCAAACTCTAATACTTTTTAAGATGTTGGCATAAGTGAGATCTGCAGATTGCTGCATATTTTCTGTAAATTCTCTGCATTGGAAATGTTGCCAAAGGTTGACATTTCCTATGCTGCCAACAGTTTTATGGCAGAGTTTGTGTCCTAAGGTTTTAAAAATAGGCTCACCTTTCACTGGTGTCAATTGAAGAAGATCTCTGAAAACAATAATGTGTTTTCCTCCAAAGAGCTCTTCGTAGTTTATTTTGAGTACTTCTTGTAATCTGAGGTGAATCAAAACCAACATTAGGTTGGAGACCATGTTCACTTCATCTATTAGTACGATTTTCATTTGTTTTAATACTCTGCGTAGTTCCATTGCAGCCTCTGTAGAAAGTTTGTAATAGTCTAATTTGTTTTGGTGTTCCACTGGCAAGAGTAGTAATCAGTGTAAAGTGACACCGCCTATGTTGTAGGCAGATAAACCTGTGGCGGCAGTGACAACAGCTGACAGTTTGCTGTTTGTCAATTGTTGAAGGAATTTGCTGATGATTTTGATTAAGAATGTTTTGCCAGAACCAACTTCACCACTGACGTACAGTAGTATAGGTTTGTAATTTTGGCAGGTGCATTCTTTGTTTTCATGTTGTACACCATGTGCAATTTCTTTTGTTACTTCTTGAAAAATGCTACGTTGCTCATTGTTTAGTTTTGATTGTAGTATAGTTAAGTCTTCTTTATCTTCATACTTCCGTCATAGCTAATTCTGCCTCATTTGTTATTACTGGCTGTCCCAGTGGTTCTTGGCTTCCTGTTACAGAAGGTTGATTACTGTCAGGAGTGTCCTTATCTAGTTGGGCCTGGAGTTCTTCTTTGTGTTGCTGTTCATTGTGCAGCATTGTTTTGTAGTGTGTAAAGTTTACATCGGTTATAGTGTTTTCATTTGCTTTGAAAGCGTCTTCGTAGGAGTCATAGTTATCTAGTATTTCTTCTTCTTTTCTCCATGGTTTAAAGAGTTGTAGCATGGACATGTGATATAGTTCTTTATGTTGAGGAGTCTTTAATGACAATTTGATATGATTAATTAAATTTGGTTTGGTGAGTTTTACTAAGCTGCCTTCACAATTTGACACTCTGTATCTACCTTTTTTTTCATCAGGTTTTATATTATTTTTGTATGTGAAGTTTTGGGCTATGTGGTATAGACACATGGTTTCAAAAGTGGTACTTCTGTTTGGGCTGAACGTGTCCAGCAAATTATTTTTTAAAATGTCTTGGCTGTTGGGATCATGTTTGGTTATTGTTTCTATGTCATTGCATGATTTCAGAACTCTTTTTCTAGAATTAGCAGGACCAAGACTTAGCCATACTATATTTTCAGATTTTCGATACAAAGCAGTACCGGGTAAACGATCTGCTGCTTCATAGGAGACACATTCTCTATGGGAGAGCATTTTTATGCCCAAGCTGTATAATTTCTGAGACAGTGTTTTGTCTGATGACAGTTTCTTCCAGAGGTCTTGGAGCTCTGTTTTTTCTGCTTTGGTTAAGTATGCTGTAACATACTGTGCAACTGCAGTGGAATTGTCTGCAATGTACTGCACATCTATGTTTGCATTCCATAAGTGGGCAATGATTGCATTGTAATCATTGATATATTTTTCTTCTTCTGTTCTTATTATGTAATATGTATTTTTTAGGTGATTTACCTTTAACACTATGGCCCTCATTACATGTCAGGCGTTAAGGGGTTATCGGCACCATAAAGAGCGTCGGCGCTGTTAAACCCTTAACGCCTGATTACAAGTGTCCCTTTGCGGGTTGGTGTTTAACGCCTGCTTTTAGCAGGCGTTAAAAATCCAACCCGTAAAGGGACTTTGGAGCTAATTACGGCACCGTAATTTACGGTGCCGTATTTAGCGCCTTCCCCATTCCCATTATGCCCTATGGGGGCAAAAATGGGAATGGGGAAGGGGCCATGGTGAATGGGGAATTACCACTCCGCCAACCTTGGAATGGGGCGGTAATTCCGCTGTCCACCATGGCGGTGTCGGTGAGTTACCGGCATGGACCATGGTGCTAATAGCACCATGGTCCACCGCTGACTCGTAATGAGGGCCAATGTCTAACTGAAGACATGAAGTTGATTACTTGACCTGTTTTTGTAACTGGTCTAGGGAAACCAAAGCAGCATTTGGTGTTGTATTTCCCTTTGTTTTTGTATTTACAACGACAATATTTGCCACATTTGTGTCTTTGAAATTGTAAAATATGTGCATGAAGATCACTATTTGTTGCTTCGGATGGAATTTCACAAGTGGCATATTTTTCGATAAACTGTAACACAGTGGCATCATTGTCTTGACCAAATTTAGGAGCATCTTTAATCCATAAAAGCATGCGGATAAGTGGTGCTCCTCTGGCTTGGTATTCTTTCCTCCAAAAGAAGTGTTGCACTTCTCTGAGGGGAGGAACAGTTTTATTACAAATAAAGTGTAGCATAGCAATGAAGCGATGGTGAAAATATCTTGAAACATTAACAGGATCTAGAGAACAAAATTCTCCAGGTGTTAGTATATCTATGTTTGTTTTGTTTTTGTTTGATATGCGTAGGAAATCATGTAAATCTTCCCATGCATATTCTGCACAACTTAATGTAACAAACCAAGTGGATGGGCCAAGGTTTCTTATCATACAACGTACATCTCCATGACGTCGGAACCAGTACTCTTTAGTACCACGAATGTTTGCTAATAGATTTGTAATACTTGTTTGTAAAACCTCATCTTTTTGTTGCACTTTTTGTAATAATTGTGTAGCTGACATATTTTGAAAGTGGGTTCCTGATTTTAATGTGTGTGCAACTCCGTAACATAGAGTTGCTAGTTCACTTTCAAAGAGTAGGTGGAATATGTATTCCACATTTTGCCTAAATCTGGGATCTTCAGAATACATTTGTAACGAGCAGTATTCTGATGCTGTTATTTGAATAGGTCTATCATCGTACCTTCCTCCTTTGCCAGTAGGAAAGAGTAGAGGAAAAGCACGTGCGTCTATACTTTTTTCCCATATGCTGATTGGTGATCCTTTTGTTTGTCACATTTGGTACGTTTCTAGTGCATCGTCTACGGTGTCATTAGAGTGCAATGGATGAATTGTAGAATGGTCTAAAGTATTGGTTACTGTAGCAGGATCTAAAAGCTCAAATTGACCAGCTTCTGGTGACTCTTGAATTATTTCAGTGGTTTCCTTCAAGTTTACTTCAATATTAATATCTTTGTAGTATTCATTATTGTCTTTTAGATATTGCAAGGCGTGTCTAACTTTATGTAAATCTACCAGTTGTTGCCACATTTTTTGTGTTTTGTAGGTATACCATTTACTAAGATAATTAAAGATTGCTTCATTATACTTTGCACTCCCGGAGTGTGCACATTGGGCCTCATTACGACCCTGGCGCTAAGTGAAAAACGATGGCGGTAAATGGTTACCGCCATCGTTTTCCGCCAGGTCCGATCATGACCCGTGACCGTTAACTACGATGCCATTAGCGGCATCGTAGTTAACGCTACCGCTAACTGCGCTAAGGGTGTGCGCATGCGGCCGGCCACACCGTACTTAGCGCCATGACGGAAAGGTACGCAAATGCTGACCCAAGCGGACATGCACCTAACGCCATCACCCAGCCCGTTAAGTACCTTACCGCCATGGTGCTAAGTACGCCATCGCGAACCAACCGTAAAGGGCCATGTAAAGTGAATGCAGCTGCCACAGGTGCACAGAAACAGCACAGGTGAAGGCAATACAGACTCAGGAAGTATAAAAAGAGCACACCCCACCCCTTCCCACACCCAGTCACACTCCACAATGATACCAATATGACTAGCAATGTTGGGGCTGGAGAACCTGATAGCAATGCAAGTGCTACTACAACAACAACAACAACAACAACAACAACAACAACAGGCTGCACAGAGGAGACGCAGGAGGAGAAGGAGGGCAAGGCAGGCCCAGCAAGCCCCACCAGCACAGCCAGTGCCACCACGCAGGCAGCCCCCAATCCCACGCATCAGAGCCAATCCATTCAACCTCACTGCTGAGCAGATCCACACCTTGTACCGTATGGACCGGGACACCATCACCGCCATCGTACACATGATACACAACGACATCGTCAGCATGATAGAAACTCGAACCGCCATCCCACCCCTACTGAAGGTAGTGTCTGTACTCCACTTCCTGGCCACAGGCACCTACCAGCACACAGTGGGGCACTTGCATGGCATTTCACAACCATTATTCTCACGAACCCTCATCCAAGTGCTCGATGCCCTCCTCAAGCACACAGACGACCACATCTCATTACCACGGACTGCCCAGGACATTGCCATCACCAAAGTGGGTTTCCATGCACTAGCCGGCATACCCGGTTGCATTGGTGCCATCGACTGCACCCATGTGGAATTGGTGGTTCCACGTGCCATGGAGGTACCATACCGCAACCGGAAACAGTTCCACTCAATCAACGTGCAAATGGTCTGTGACTCCAACAAGATCATCACACATTGTTGTGCCCGATTCCCCGGATCAACCCATGATTCTATGGTCCTGAGGAACTCCACAATACCACGCTACATGGAGCGACATGCAGGCCCAAGATCCTGGCTACTCGGTGAGTCCAATGTCATGGAAGTGGGCAGGTGAATGACGTACCGATGCATACTCCACCTGGCTGAAGGGGGGGGGATGATGCATACTCCACCTCGCTGAAGGGGGGGGGGAATGATGCATACTCCACCTGGCTGAAGGGGGGGGAATGATGCATACTCCACCTGGCTGAAGGGGGGGGAATGATGCATACTCCACCTGGCTGAAGGGGGGGGGGAATGATGCATACTCCACCTGGCTGTGAGCAACACAGAGAACGGAGACAGAGGATGGGCACTCACAATGCACTCAACCCCTCTGCATACATTGGGTGATGGCATGCAAAACAGGCCAGGGGAGCCATGAGCATATACTGGTTGCATTGTGTGAATCAATTAGTGCATGTAGAAGTGAGCCGAAGTAACAGTTGGATGCAGGCCATGGTGGCACATCATGTTCTTGATCAGACGACATGACTGACACATGCATTCTCGCCTACATACAGGTGATGCAGGCTATCCCCTGAAGAGCTGGTTCCTTACACCAGTCCGGAACCCGCAGAACCAGCACGAGGAGGACTTCAACCGTGCACATACACGTACTCGTGTGGTCATAGAGCAAACATTCGGCCTATTGAAGGCACGGTTCCGAAGCCTCAGCAGGTCTGGAGGGGCACTCCTGTACCACCATGAGAAGGTGGCAAAGATCGTAATGGCATGTGTCATGCTACACAATATGTGCGTCAGACGGAATGTGCCCCTGCCCCCTGACGCAGGACTGCAACCACCTGACGATGAGGATGAGGAGGGTGCAGATGGGGCACCACCCCATGGAGGAGGCGACGCACAGGAGGGGCGTGCAATGCGCCAACGTATCATCGACCACTGCTTCTAGCACACACGGCTGGTGTGAATCACATGGAGACTGCACTTGGGGCACTGTGTGTCTCTGGGACATGCACACTGTGGACTGTACACCAATAAAGCACACATATGCAATGAAAATGTCCACACATTTCATTTTGTGAAAGAAAAATGTGTATTGAAACAATGAAACGTCGTGACACACCCCCTACCCCCCCCTGAACACCCCAACACATCCCCTCCCCCCTCCCCCCTGAACACCCCAACACACCCCCTCCCCCCTCCCCCCTGAACACCCCAACACACCCCCTCCCCCCTCCCCCCTGAACACCCCAACACACCCCCTCCCCCCTCCACCCTGGAATCCCTACGAAGGTGCGGTAGTGTCTGTGCAGCAGGGTGTGCAGTAGTCCTGCTCGACTGTCAAGCCACTAATGTGATTCCCCTCCCCTGGCCCCCGGGGCACCCCTGCCCGTGCTGCGTAGATTGCGCCCTGATCTGCGGATGGGGCTGCTCTGTGCCGAGCTGGCTGATGAGGATGGTCCGGCCTGCACATCTGGACGCATGTCCCTGATGGTCTGGACAAGTTCTGTGAGGACATTGCGCACAGCCGCGAGTTCCGTGCATATGTCCTTTGTGGACGACTCTATGGCAGCTGTGACTCGGTCTGCCAAACTTTCCATGCCATCCCTTGCCACCCCACACTGTGCAACATGTTCGTTGAGGAGGGCGGATAGCTGCTGCTGGCGGGTAACCATTTCCTCAAGTGTCTGCTGGTTCTGCTGGGCCATGGCAAGTGGCATTTGCTTGTGCATTGGGCTGCTCACCTCAGGCTGGGGGGATGAGGTGGCCGGCCAATCCTCGGCCTCCGACTGCCCCTGTGTGGCATCCGCCTGCAGGGGGCTTAGGGATATGCAGGGGGAATGTGGCTGGGCAGTGGGCATTTCCTCATCGATGAGCTCGATGCTGCCTGCCTCACTGTCGGAGGTTGCCGCTATGGCAGCGATTTCTCCCAGGGTGCTGCTTGCAGCAGAGCCTGTCCCTTCAGTGGGCACGAGTAGTGACATGTGCGGTGCTGCTGCTGGGTCTGTGTCTGCTGTTGTGGGGGCTGGCATTTGCCTGTCCTCTTCCCCAGGCAGGGTTTGCGGCTGGTGGTGTGTTTCCTTTCGGATGGCTGGGGTGGATGCCTGTGGCCTGGCCCTCTTGGTGGATGTGGATGCGGTGTTGTCCTCTTCCTGGAGGTCTGTGTCAGATCCTGTGGTGGAGCAAAGGAGGGAAAGTGTTATTGATGGGTACGCGGACATTGGCCGTGCATTGTGAGGGATGACATCTATACAGTGGGTACATGCAGCACATTTCAGGCAGGGGCATACAGGTTTTGTGCCTTTTGTGTGGAGGTAGCATGGTGGTATGTGTGTGCCAGCAGTTAGGTTGTGCATGCTGCATGTGTACAGGGTGGAGTCTGGATGTGTCTGTGGACATTCACCTGGCGATGTGTTGCATATGCGCTATGGGGCTACATGGTACTTCACATGATGGGACTTTGTTGAGTTTTGCATGGCTTGCTCTGGCCACCTACCTGCATCTCCTGAGGTCGGCGCTCCTCTCTCCATCCCTCCGACACCTTGGATGCTCTCCATCCCGATGGTGGATGCACATATTTCCTCCCATGCTTGCAACTTAATGGGCGAATCCGATCCACCCCCAGTTGACGTGGCTAGGTTGCGGTTGGCTGAGAGGATGCTTCGGACACGGAGCCTCAAGTCGTCCCAGCGCTTTCTGCACTGCTGGGCTGTGCGGGGTACGGCCCCCACTGCACTCACACGCTGTGCCACTAGGGCCCATATGGCCTTTTTTTTGCTATTGCCGGCCTTGTCATCTGCGCGGAGAATACAGCTGCAGCATTTTCTTGCAGGGTCTCTGCGAGCATGGTTAGTTCCTCCTTTGAGAAACGGTCTTGGCGCTGCCGGTCACATGCTTTTTTAACAACTTTGGGCATTTTTACTTGGCTAATTGGGTGGGTGATGGGTGTGGATAGGTGTCAGGGTTGGATCAGGTATGGTTGTGGAGGATGGCAATGGATTGTGTTTTTCAAGATGGCCGTCGTGCAGTTTCCCGTTCCGCCGCGATGACGCTATTTCCGGTTCCGCCTATTTACGGTGACCGCTAATTACGCTGACCGCTAATTACGGTGACCGCTAATTGCGGTCGCCGCTATGGTGTGTGTGGCGGTAGTGCTCCTTGCGTGGCGTGCGATGGCGGTAAGGGCCGTTTCTGGCCCATTTACGCCATGCCGTACTTTACATTAACGCCATGGCGTAATGCACGTGCCCGATGGGTCGGAATATGCCCCACTTTACGCCATCGACCCACGGCGTAAACGTTGATTACGCCATGGCGGTAATGTTCGGTACTTACCGCCATGGTCGTAATGATTGTGTTTTAGATCTCATGGTAAATACACTACTTTTCCACAAATGCCTTTCACCAAGGTAAAAGGAGGTCATTGCTGTTTTTGGTTGAAGGCGTATTCTTGCTTGAAAGGGGTGCACTCTTTGAATTATGATGCTCTCATATGAATTTAGTTGTTGTAGGGGTTTTGGTAGTGGAGATAATTCCAATTATGTGTGATAGCACGTGAAGGAGTTTGGTTGTTGTCAAGTTTTGTAGTGCATTAACTGCAAAGTATTAAGGGGTCAGTAATTTCGTATTTGTTTTCTGCTATAAGGTAGAGAGCTAATTCAAACCATTTAGAATCTTCATTGTCTTCTATTTTGTATGTTAGGTCTACAGTTTTTGTGTTACTTTTATTAAAAGTTCTGCGGCAACATACACACACATGGTATGGTACTTCAGCAGATGTACTTTTAAATTTCAGTATTTCTTTTTTGTATGTGTGTAGTAGAAGGTTGCCATGCATAGAATTGTTGCTAATTTGTTTTAAAGCTATTTCATTCTGTAAGCAGCTTTCACTTCCAAAATATTTTTTCTGGATATAGTCGATTTCTTCAAGTAGTTCTTTTTCTGTACCATGTAGAAGAATGTTATTTAAATTGCCTTGTGCTAAAGCAGGACTTTTAGCATAGTACAGTTTATAGACTAGATTTCTTATAGTTGAATGATGTGTTGATATCATGTTGTAATGATGGAAGGTGGTTTTGCAAGTAGGTCCTGAAATGCAGGCCAATGAATGTCCTTGTAGTCCTGTGTACTTGCGCACTGGACAGGTATCCATATTTTGCAGTAGTTTAATTTTGATTTTGTCTTTGCCTTTCACATACTGATTGTGGAATTGGCGTAAAGACTTGAAAGATTTTTTGGGAATGTTACACATTGACGTGCATGGCCATTTGTATACTAGACATTCTGATTCAGTTGAATGGAGAGGTAATTCTAGGTGTTCTGGGGATATTTTTGTAAGCAGTATTTCTTGTTCCATTATGGTATTATTAACTTTTTCATAATCTCGTCCACTGCTATGTATGGCAATTGTATTTGTTTGCTTTTGTTTGTATGCTTCTTCATTAAAATATGGTTCTGTGCTTGTAGTGTGAGTCCACTCACCTCCACAGATATTTATGAAGTTATTTTTGTTGACATTTCATTTATTGAGAAGTCTTTTTTGTAATTTAGTCATTAGTTTTGTTAGTGGTTTCTTTTTTTTTAACACTAAAATAAATAACTTTCTTTTGAGAAGGATTGCACTGTCTATCACAGCTTCTAAGATTAATTTCCTACGGTAGGTTTAAGGGTTCTGCATGATTTCGCTCCTGTTTTTATAAGATTTTGAAGGACTCTGTGGCGGAAAATTTTGCTAAAATACTTTTCTTGGTATGCTTACTTGGCACTATATCAAGATTTATAGGAACAATTTTATCAGTAGTGGTAGCTGAATTCTTGTTAATTGTTTTCTGTTTGGTTTTACATTTTGATAGAGGAGGCAAAGTTTCTGTACTTGAAGCTTGTTTTGTTTCGCTAAATGACTGTATTAGCTGTTTTGTTTGAACTTTTTTTTACAAATTCAGCTAGCGATGGATGCTTATTTTGGACACTTGTATGATGATAAAGATGTATGTGATGGTGTGTGATTCTGCATTGGGCAACTACAACTAGTTGTTATGGGTATTCTTGAATTTTTGTGCTACTAAACTGGGGTTCAGATGACAGTAGAAAGTAGGCTAGTGCTGAGGAGAAGCACACATAGTAAATCTAATGGTATACAATTAAAACACTTGTTTGTTCTATAATATCAAAATTCTATGGGCTGAGTTGTGTCATTTGTGTGCCGAAAAATGGGAATTTGTGCACCATTCTGACTGTAAATCTCTGTTTAACAAATGGGGATTTGTGGACAGAATGGTGCAGAATCTCTGTTTTTAGGCACAGAAATAGCATGAATTAACCCTACAGTGGGTTTGAGTAATAGCACAAATAGTATGGTGGTATTTAACTTACATTATTTTGTGGAATGAGCAGGTTTCTTCTTAGTTGTTGTTTGTACTTCAAATTCTGCTGCTGCTTTTCAGGAGAGTGGTCTTCACTGCAATTGTAAAGGAAACAAATTAGTAATTGTTTTGTATATAGCACTGATGTTAATTTAGACATTGATTTTTATGTTTGTGTACAGGTATTGTTGTTTGATATTTGGAGATAGTGTGTGCATGCAATTTTGTTTGACTATGTGCGCTCTTTATATTTTACTTTAAATATGTTAGTTCAACATGCTTTGTAAATGTGTGTGTAAAAAGAAATTAAATAGCAGATAGGTTTGGAAGTGACAGTTGATTATAGCAGATGGGACACATGACAGTAAGTTCATTTTGTAGGTTATACAAGCTAAAAGTCAGTTAATCTGTTTATATGAATGTATAAGAATTGTACATGTACTATACAGAAAATATGCATAACTGTAGTTTGTGTTCATGCATATGGATATGCATGCAGCTGCAAGTAGAAATCTTGGAGACTCGTACAGTATTTCTTGTAGAAGGTGCTTTCCAATGATATGACACTTGTACTCAGAGTGATTAAGTGTACATTTGAAGTGCTGATCTATGATGATGGAGTTAGATGTAGAGGTCTTGGATGTGATTGGTGGATGGTCGTGTGACTGCTTAGCTATATCCAATGAGGGAATGGCACAGAGAGTGAAATGGAAATGGTAGAAGGACTGTCCATGTTACGATATGTGCGCGGATATGGCGGTAGTCTGCGGACATCGCATGTTACATCCGGGGATTTTGGGGTGGGGAGGCATGTAAATGAGAATGAGCAGAGCAAGTATTGGTCAGTAAAGCTTAGTGGGTCTGTTGTGCCAGTAGAGAGTTTGTCAAATACTCTTTTTCCTGAGAGAAGAACAGATAGCTATGGCTGTGTGTTTCAGAAAACAGATTGTTTGGATGTTGGGAGACTCTTGGATACATTGGTTGAAGGTGCATGCAGAAAGCTGTGGAGTAGCTGTAGATCTTGGATTTCCACATGTGGAAGTGCACATGGAATGAAGTGGTTGGACTTGCTTCCTCTCTGTGCTACTTTGGAGACAGAGCATTATCCAGACGTAATTGTAATTCATTGTGGAGGGAATAGTTTAGCACATGTGTCTGGAATTTCTTTGCAACTTGCAATGAAAGAAGTACTTGGGAAGGTCATGGACATGTTTCCAAATTCTCAAGTAATTTTTTCTCGGATTGAGCAGAGACAAATGTGGCTGCGTTCTTCTTCATTTGGTCCACAAATGGAGAAAGCGAGGCACAATGTCAATAAGGCTGTTTGTGCCTTTCGAAGAGATGTTGGCATGTCCTATTTTCACAATGAAAATATTATGTTTCGTAGCACATACATTTTTCGAAGAGATGGAGTCCATCATACTTATGCTGGCAATCAGATTTTTCTGAGAAATGTACAAAATGCATTGCAACCTTTTTTCGAATTACAGCATCCATTTCGTAGTAGGTGTTGACCATTTCAAGTTTTTCAAACACAAACACCACCAAAAGGCTCTTTTCAGAGCCACCACTTCCTCCCAGACAAAACTGCAATGGTTATGATAGGGCAGCACCCCAAAATTTTAGATGTTCGCGGACTGTCCGCAGACTTCTAGGCCCTGCTTCATTTATTTTCACTTCTATTTTTAAACTGTGAAAGGCGGCTCTGAAAAGAGCCTTTTTTATTTTTTATTTTTAGTATATTTTTTTGTTTTTTACACACGACACACTAGGAGAGGAGGGAAAAGGAGGGTAAGGGGGACACCAACAGGGATAAGAAAGGCCGGGTGGAGAGAGGAAGATGTAGGGTGGGCCTTACTTAGGTAGTGAGCAGGTCTTCTCGTGCTCTGAGACCAGAGTCTCAAAAACACTTCAAAGTCTCTCCCCCCTGCAGAGTACTGCATCACAGTACATACACACAACTATGACCCTCGAAAGGTAAGGGTCATCAGCATTGTGAATGGCCTGTGAGGCAGCTGGAGGAATACGCTGTCCCACAGGAGTGTTCCTTGTGGTGACAGGATCAGAAACAGAGGATGTAGTAGAGGAAGTCAACCTACTACGCTCTTCGCAAGGTACAACCTTGTGAATGGCCACAGCGTGGAACGACCTTAGGTGTCGCTTCATAGTAAGTTAGTTATAATCAGTGAACTGCGCCAATAAACAGTAATACAATAACAATTGAATTATATTTTTAATCCCATTCCACAGCCTGACACGTGTTTCGAGCAAAGCTCTTTTTCAAAGGCTGTACATAGTAACGATTATACAACCAGTAGCCCATTCATTAGTGGATTTGCATCATGTCAATTGAGCAAACATCAAGGGGTAGCAAGGGAGAAGGACATCATGACATTGAATTAAAGGGAACATAATATAATATAAATCATTTTCCATGCAGACAATTACCGTTTTAACAGAGGATCCATCCGGTTACAAATCCAATGAGGAATAAAAACATAACATAATAAGAGATTAGGTGTGTGCGGTGGAAAACCAACCATAGATAACATAATTTATTAAATCAAATAAAAGGATCAACTGACTAAATATTTACCGTTGAACCTTGTCCAAGGGAAACTATACAGAAAAAAGATAAATTAACAAGAATTATCTAATGTCTTGTGCATTCAAAGCAACCAATTATCCCACCATGAATATAAAATGAAAATTGTGATTACCTTGATATTACTTGCAATTGCAATAACCATTAATTAATTACTGCAAAAATCCACATCCAAAAGGGGAAATGTTGCGCGTAGATAACAACAACCAACCAAATCAGAACGAGTCGCGTATCCATTGCCAATATTGATTTGGACAATTACCAAAAAGAAAGAAAGGAAACAGGCTCTTAGTTAAATAAAAACAATTGATTGCAACATAAGAATCATGTCTAAAAGAGCACACAAACTGCTTACCAGCCTTCCGGCAACAACAATGTACAAAAGGAGAGCGCACGCGCGCAATGCTTCTCGTGTGATTAAATAGAGAACTGAATCGCATAGGCAACAACAAGACAAGGCTTCCCACGGCGGCCATGTTGGGTGAGGAAAAGAAACGGTTGTTACTTAATTCAATTCTCAGGTTATATGTAACATCTAAAGAGCCCGCGCAATTGAAAATTGACGCGGTTGTATTTAAATACTTGTAATTAAGGGGAAATGTAATATATTATTGACTGCCGAAAAATTATAAATCCAGGTTATGTGTGAACCACACAATCTGTCGGTGCTATACACCAAATAACCACTTACAACTCATAATACAGTCGAAAAATTAATAAAGTTGAAAAGTACCAATGCATAAACCGCACTTGTTAAGCTGATGATAAAGAGATAAATCTTAGAGGTGTATAGAAATCTGTTATCACAGGTTATGTATTCAGCCGCACACACCCATTAATAATCACAAAACTATACAAACAATTGGATGTTAAAATTTAGAGATTAAATAATAAAAAGAGCACGGTAAACAGGTGTAGCTACCTAAGTATCGCTGGCACCAACCCATAAATATAAAGTTAAATCATAAGAACACATGGAATTCATGATCGGAATTAAGTCCACAATTTACTAATCTGTGTTTACAAATAAGTCTAGCCTCTAATTGCCTAAGTCTGAGTTCCATATTACCACCTCTTTTTAATGGACGTATTTGAGACAGCCCAATAAATTTAAAATCATTAGAGTCATCCAGCTGATGTAAAGTCTGCCAATGTAATGCCAGTGGATATTTGGCATCCTGTTTATGCAAAGAAGCCAAATGCTCTCGAATACGCATTTTAAGTGGTCTAATGGTGCTCCCTACATAAAATAAACCGCAAACACATATTATGCAATACACCACAAATTTTGTGTTACAGTTAATGAATGAGTTAATAACATGTTTACCTGTTGTACCAAAATCAAATGCCTCAGATTCAAATGCATGTGAGCAAATATTGCAACTCCCACATTTGTGAAACCCATTCACGCGACCTTGATCTAACCATGTTCTAACAGTAGGTACTGGTGCCATGAAAGAGGGGCATAAAAGATTTTTAAGAGTAGGAGCTCTACTAAAACCTATTGTTGGATTAGGTTCCAATAGTTTGGTAAGATCCTTATCTAAGTGGAGTAAGTGCCAATGACGTTTTAGTATAGCATACACCTCATTACTATCACTAGTGTACCTGGTAATCAACCTGATTTTATTAAACCGCGTATTAGCTGAGTTCGTTCTGGTTTTAGGTTTAAGTAAATCAGCCCTCTTCATACTGGACGCTTCATAGTAGTCGTGCCAAAGCTGTATGAACCAAGCCTCCCACGACTGAGCACCATTTTGCACTCTTTGCAAGTGACTTGATTCGCACGTGCCTTAGGTCCGTTACCATGTATGGTAAATAACCGCCACACCCAAGACTCATGGCGAGTGCTGGTAGTAGGGACTTCCACTACCTCATTCTCATCATCCTCTTCATCCTCCTCTGCATCCTCACTCCTGTTCCCCTCTTCGGGCCCTTGGGGAGGTGGTGGTAGAGGGGGTAGGGGTGGTGCTGAGGCAGATGTAGTACCGGGTGGCAGTAGTGCAGCCATGGATGCCATCAGGTTTCAGAAATAAATCTGGAAAATGTGCAGAAGAAATGCACTGTGTTCTATAAGATAGCCAGAAACACAATGAGGATGAGCTCTGGGGTGGCCGTTTATAGGGGTGCTTGTGCGCGGTTCGCGGATACCAGCGCTGTCTGCGGACAGATCAAACACATAAAAAAGGTTCAAAAAGTCCCAAAAAGTATGTAGAAAGTCATGATTACTGTTTGAGACTTGTACTATGGTGATTTATTATTGAAAACTATTGTGGATTGCCTGAAAAGGTAGTTTTAAATTGTTCGGGGACATGAACAGTGTTCGCAGTCAGAACACACGCCCTTTGTGGGCACGGTCACATGATAGCTTCGTGAACATGTCCGCGAAGGGAAGCGGTGTCCGCAGGACACCAAATGCACCAGAACTGTTTTGCGCATGCGCATTGGTGTTCTACAGACACTGCTCGGGTCCTGAAATAATTAAAAGTGCGACACAAGTGAAACAAACAGTTACGAACAGGCGTTTGTTCTTAGAACAGTTTCAATCCGCTTGCGAACAATACAGACAGGCATAGCGTCCTCAGGACATCCCCATTTTGGTTATTTACGAACATGTCAGAACACCGCGTGTGTTCTTAGAATAGTTTCAACTCGCTTGCGAACAATACGGACAGGGTCCTCAGGACACCCCCATTTTGATTATTTACGAACATTTCAGGATATTGCCTCTGTTCTTAGAACAGTTTCAACTCGCCTGTGAAGAATACGGACAGCGTCCTCAGGACACTCCCATTTTGATTATTTACAAACATTTCAGGATGTTGCCTGTGTTCTTATAACAATTTCAACTCGCCTGCGAACAATACGACAGACATAGGGCCTCATTACGACCCTGGCGTTAAGGGTTTAACGGCGCCGTAAAAGGTGTCGGCGCCGTTAAACCCTTAACGCCTGATTACGAGGTCCCTTTGCGGGACCTGACCTTAATGGCTGCTTTTTCCAGCCGTTAAAGTAGGGACCCGCAAAGGGATTTGGTGCTAATAACGGTACCGCAATTTGCGGTACTGTTATTAGCACCTTCCCCATTCCCATTGAGCCCTATGGGGCAAAAATGGGGAAGGGCCATGGCGGCATGGGGAATTACCGCCCCGCCAACCTCAGAATGGGGTGGTAATCCCCCATTCTGCCATGGCGGACACCGGCATGGACCATGGTGCTCCACCTGGGTTGTAATGAGGCCCATAGTGTCCTGAGGACACCCCCATTTTGTTTATTTACGAACATCCCGGAACACTTGATGTGTTTTTAGAACAGTTTCAACCTGCCTACGAACAGCACGGACAGGTCTAGCGTCCTCAAGACACCCCCATTTTGTTTGTTTACGAACTTTTCAGGACACCGCGTGTGTTAGTTTGATTACGGACATCCCGGACACCGAATGTGTTCTTAGAACAGTTTGGGCTTGTTTGCGAACATTACAGACAGGCATAATGTTCTTAGAACATGTCCATTTTGGTTAATTGCGGATATCCCGGACATATTGTGTGTTCTTAGAACAGTTTCAACTTGCTAGCGAACAGTACGGACAGGTATAGTGTTCTTAGGACACCTCCATTTACGTTTCTTCATAGACATTCCGGACACCCGCACTGTCCACAGACACCTCAACTGCTTTTAAAAAAAAAAAAAAAAAGAAATGAATTAGGACACGATATACTAATTTTACTTTATTATATATGGATGTTAAATTTATGACAGAGAAGGTGAAGCAGAAACTGAGACAAACACTGGAGAATTGGGTGTTTCAAGAGGATTCATATGAGGTGAAGAAGGGATGGAAGTCTCATCAAAACCTTTTTGTTCATGGAAGGGTTTGGGGATAATTGACTGGGATATGGTGAGGGGGGACAGGTACATGTGGGACAATGGTATCTAGTTTTCTGTTTCAAGTGATCCTCCACAAAGTTTTTGAAAGTGTTGACATTTTCCATGAGTAGGTTAATTTTTTCTTCCATGTGCTGGAGTCTTATCAAATATTTCTTTTTGTTTACTATTTTCAATGTTTGTTTGGTCTGTACAAAAAAAAATGTATATGTTAAATGTATATAAAATATGTATTAATTGGTTTATATAGAAAAGTGTCTACCATTAGGTTCACTATCTTCAGACATTTCCTCACGTGAGAAATGCTCCTCTAGCCACTCCAGAGTACTAGACATTTCTGTGAGAAAAAAAAATAATATCACTTTCTTTGTATCTAATAAAGACATTTTTGAAATATATGAGTAAAATGAAATACACTTACTAGATTCTGGTAAGGTGTGTTCTTACTGGTATGTAGATCTGCTGTTGCTCTTAGTTGTGGAGTTTCTGTGAGGTAATTATGTTGGAAACCTATCTTTTGGTATATTCCATTTTAGAACATATTGTATTTAAATGAATGGTTGATGTGTTATATATATGAGTTACACTTCTTATTTATTACTACATATAATGTGTATGTGTGCTGGTTTGTGAATTTGTGCAGTGTTCATATGTTATGATATAACAATTAAAGATACCGCCCAGACTTTTGGGGTAGTGCTGCTGTTGTCCGCACATGTCCGTGGACATTAGAAGAGTTCACAGACATCAAATTCAGTACAGGGGGTTCAGTATGTTCCATGTTACATGAACATAAAGTCAGAGATATCATTGTTAAGCTGTGCTTCTAAAAACCTATGAAATTCAGTAAAACAACTTTGTTAAAGGGACGTTATGGTTAAGTTGCGTTACTAAAAACCTATGAAATTCAGTAAAAAAACTTAGTTATTTTATTGTTAATTCATAGGTTTTTGGTAGCGCAACTGAACCATAATATCCCTGACTTTATATACATGTAACATAGAACATACTGAACCCCCAGCTAGTGATTTTGATGTCTGTGGACTGTGCGTATGTCCGCACAGATGCTGACAACAGCAACACTACCCAAAAACTCAGGGGGTATTTTAAATTGTTATATCGTGCCATATGAACAGCACCCAAGTTCAAATACCAGCACATAAACACATTATATGTAGTAATAAATAAGAAGTGGAACCTATGTATCTAACACATCAACCATCCATTTAAATACCATATGTACTAAAATGGAATATACCAAAAGAAGAAAGATAGGCTTCCAACATAATTACCTCACAGAAACTGCACAACTAGAAGCAACAGCAGATCTACAGACCAGTAAGAACACAATTTACCAGAAGCTAGTAAGTGTACTTCATTTTTCTTATATATTTCTAAAATTTCTGTATTAGATACAATAAAAGTAATATATATATATATATATATATATATATATATATATATATATATATATATATATATATATATATTTTATCACAGAAATGTCCAGTACTTTGGAGTATCTTGAGGAGAATTTCCCACGTGAAGAAATGTCTGAAGATAGTGATACTAATGGTAGACACTTCTCTATATAACCAAATTAATAAGCATTACTTTATGTACACTTAACATATATATATTTGTTTTTAACAGACCATACAAACATTGAAAATAGTACACCAAAAGATACATTGGAAAAGACTCTCCAGCGCATGGAAGAAAAAATGGACATGCTCATGGCAAATTTGAACCATTTGAAAAACTTTGTGGAGGACCACATAAAAGAAAAAAATAAATACCATTGTCCCACATGTACCTTTCCCCCTCTCAATATCCCAGTCAATTATCCCCAAACCCTCTCCACGAAGAAAAATATTTTGATGAGACTTCATCCCTTCATCTCCTCCTATCCATCCTCTTGAAACCCCCAATTCCCCTGTGTTTGTGTCAGTTTCTGCTTCCCCCTCTGTTTCATAAATTTTATATTTGTATATAATAAAAAATATTATGTGTGTTTTAATTCAGTCCTCTGTGTCTTTCTTTTTTTTTAAAAGGCAGTTAGGGTGTCCGCGGACAGTGCGGGTGTTCAGGATGTCCTTAATTAACAAAAATGGGGGTGTCCTAAGAACACTATACCTGCCCGTACAGTCCGCAAGCAAAATGGAACCGTCCTTAGAACACACTCGGTGTCTGGGATGTCCGCAATTAACCAAAATGGAGGTGTCCTAAGGACATCATACATGTCCGTACTGTTCGCAGGCAAGTTGAAACGGTTCTAAGAACACACGCAGTGTCCGGGATGCCCGTAATCAAACAAAAATGGAGGTGTCCTAAGAACACTATACCTGTCCGTACTGTTCGCAGGCAAGTTGAAACTGTTCTAAGAACACACTCTGTGTCCGGGATGTCTGTAATTTACCAAAATGGAGGTGTCCCAAGGACACTATACCTGTCCGTACTGCCCGCAAGCAATATGGAACCGTTCTTAGAACACATTTGGTGTCTGGGATGTCCGCAATTAACCAAAATGGGGGTGTCCTAAGGACACTATACCTGTCCGTACTGTTCGCAAGCAAAATGGAACCATTCTTAGAACACGCTCGGTGTCCGGAATGTCTGCAATTAACCAAAATGGAGGTGTCCTAAGAACACTATACCTGTCCATACTGTTCACAGGCAAGTTGAAACTGTTCTAAGAACAAACATGGTGTCTGGGATGTCCGCATATACACAAAAATGGGGGTGGACTAAGGACACTATACCTGTCCGTTCTGCCTGAAGAACATCTATGCAAATTCACACCACACCCGTAAGTTCTCCGAACATCGCGCCTGTCCGTAACTGTTTGTCTCACTTGTGTTGCACTTTTAATTAGTTTCAGGACCCGAACACTGCTCGTAGAACAACCGCGCGCATACGCATAACTGTTCCCATGCATTTGGTGTCCTGCGGACACCCGATCCCTTCGCGGACATGTTTGTGATGCCATCATGTGACCGCATCCACGGTGAGCGTGTGTCCTGAATTGCGGACACTGTCCAGGTCCCCAAACATTTTAAAAGTACCTTTTCAGGCAATCCACAGTATTTTATAGTAAATATTCACCATAGCACATGTCCGAGACAATGACCCTGACTGTCTACATACTTTTTGGAACTTTTTGAGCCATTTTGGGGTGTTTGACGTGCACACGCACAGTGCGGGCTGCGAAGCGCGCACCCACACCCCTAACCCACACCCCTAAAAAAAGGCCACACCCCAGAGCTCATCCTCATTGTGTTTCTGGCTATCTGACAGAACACTGTGTACTTTGGCTGCCAATCTTCCAGATTTTGCTGAAACCTGAGGCCATCCATGGCTCCTCTACTTCCACCTGGTGCTACATCTGCCTCAGCACCACCCCCACCCCCTCCACCATCACCACCTCCCCAAGGGCCTGAAGAGGGGAACAGGCATGAGGATGTAGAAGAGGATGAAGAGGATGGTGAGGATGAGGTAGTGGAAGTCCCTACTACAGCACTCGCCATGAGTCTTGGGTGTGGCGGTTATTTACCATTCATGGTAACATACCTAAGGCGCATGCAAACAAGGTCACCTGCAACCAGTGCAAAATGGTGCTGAGTCGCGGGAGGCTTGGTTCGTACAGCTTTTGTACGACAACTATGAAGCGACACCTAAAGTCGTTCCACGGTGGGGCCATTTGGAACGTCGAACCTTGTGAGGAGCTTAGTAGGTTGAGTTCCTCTACTTCATCCTCCGTTTCCGCTCCTCTCACCACAAGAGACACTCCTATGGGAGAGCGCAACCCTCCAGCTGCCTCAGAGGCCATTCACAATGCTGATGACCCTTACCTTTCGAGGGTCACAGTTTTGTGCATGTACTGCGACGCAGTACTCTGCAGGGGGAGAGACTTCGAAGTGCTTTTGAGACTATGGTCTCAGAGCACGAGAAAACCTGCCTACTACCTAAGTAAGGCCAATCCTACATTTCCTCTCTCCACCTGCCCTTTCGTATCCCAGTGGTTGGTGTCCCCCCATACCTTCCTTTCGCTTCCTCTCCTATTGTGTCGTGTAAAAAAAATATATATATAAAACAACAAAAATACCCCCCTCAAAAAGGCTCTTTCAGAGCTGCCTTTCACAGTCTAAAAATACAAATGACAAATAAATGGAGCAGGGCCCTGTGCATTTTTATTAGAAGTCCGCAGACAGTTCAAGAACATCTAAAATTTTTGGGGTGCTGCCCTATCAAAATCATTGCACTTTTCTCTGGGAGCAAGTGGTGGCTCTGAAAAGAGCCTTTTGGTGGTGTTGTTTTGTGTTTGAAAAACTTAAAATAGTGAACACCTACTGCAAAATGATGGCTGTAATTCCACAAAAGGACGCAATGCATTTTGTACATTTCTCAGAAAAATCTGATTACCAGTATAAGTAAGATGGACTCCATCTCTGCGAAACATGTATGTGCTACGAAACATTATATTTTCATTGTGAAAAGAGGACATGCCAACATCTCCTAGAAAGGCACAAACAGCCTTCTTAACATTATGCCTTGCTTTCTCCATTTGTGGACCAAATGAAGAAGAACGCAGCCACATTTGTCTCTGCGCAATACGAGAAAATATTACTTGGTCCTTCTTTCATTGCAAATTGCAAAGAAATTGTCTCCAAACTAGCACAAAGCAGTACCAAATCCAACCACTTCATTCCACGCACTCCATGTCAGTGCAATTCTACATGAGGGAATCCAAGATCTGCAGCTACTCCACACTTTGTGCATGCACCTCCAACCAATGTATCCATGAGTCTCTCAAAATCCAGACAATCTGTTTTCTGAAACACACCGCCATAGCATAACTGTTCTTCTCTCAGGAAAAAGACTTTCTGAGAAACTCTCTCCTTACACAACACACCCATTAAACTTTACTGACCAATCAATTGCTCTGCTCATTCTCATTTACATGCCTCTCCACCCCAAAATCCCCGTATTTAATACGCAATGTCCACGGGCTACCGCCATGTCCGCGGACATATCGTAACTTGGACTGCCTTTCTACCATTTCCACTTCACTCTCTGTGCCATTCCCTCATTGGATACAGCTAACCAGTCACACAACCATCCACCAATCACATCCAAGACCTCTACATCTAACTCCATCATCAGAGTTCAGCACTTCAAATGTACTGTAGATCACTCTGAGGACACGTCTCATATCATTGGAAAGCACCTACTACAAAAACTACTGTACAAGTCTTCAAGATTTCTACTTGCAGCTGCATGCATATCCACATGCATGAATACAAACTACAGGTATGCATGTTTTCTGCACAGTACATGTACACCTATTATAAATGAATATAAACAGAGTAACTGCCATTTAACCTATAAAATGAACTTATTGTCATTTTTTCCATCTGCTAAAATCAACTATCACTTCCATACCTGTCTGCTATCTAATTCTTTTTACACACCCACCTATCTAAAAAATTATAATATTAGATGATGGAAGAAATAACAATATAATTGTGGAAAAACACTTAGAAGTGTATCATAAAATTACACACAGCCAGTAAAATGTCATGCAGCTTCATACACTCACATACATAGAGACTTTCATTGAAATGTTCCCACGTGCAATAACACCACTACCTGTAAATCAAATCCTTCTACTTTATTACCCACAGCTTCACAAATACATATATTCCACGCTTTTCTATACAGTTTCTGCCATTTACCTAATAAATATTGCAAAATAAATATAACATTATTTCTTCTTTCTCCTAACATTCTATAACACAGCTTTAAAAAACAAGCGAATTTCATACACTTAATAGTCTACTCATTTACAAAGCATGTTGAACTAACATAATATAAATACAATATAAAGGCTGCACATAGTCAAATGAAACTGCATGCATACACTATGTTCAGAAATCAAACAAGAATACTACTACAAAGACATAACAATGAATTTCTCAATTAACATCACTGCTATAAACACACACAATTACTGACTTCTTTCGTTTACAATTGCAGTGAAGACCACTCTCCTGGAAAACAGCAACATCTGAACTAGAAACACCAACTACAAAGAAAACTGCTCATTCCACAAAAAAAGAGTATGTTTCTCTGCCTAGTCTTTAAATCTCTCCACAATCTTGCTCCCCCTTATCTCTCCTCTCTTTCTACACTCCCTCCCACTCTCTTCACTATGCTGACCACTTTCTTCTCACTGTTCCTCCTTCCCCTTGTGCCACATCCCGTTTCTGCTCCTTCCATCTCCTAGCCCCCCTGCACTGGAACTCCTTACCTCTCTCACTCTGCTCTATTTCTACCTTTTCCTCATTCTACACGCTCCTCAAATCTCTCCTTCTCCATTCCCCATCATGAAACCTCTCCCACCTTCTTGCCCCCTCCCCCCTTACCTTATCTCCTTAATCATCTCCCTGCCCTTTCCTCTCCCCCATTCTCACCTTTAACCCCATCCATTTCCCTCCTCCTCCTCTTCTCCACCCTTCCCCCTCTCTCATTCTCCTGCACTACTCTCCTTCTTCCCTTCAGTTTAATTGGGCTACTTACGGTTTTCTTGGTCTGATTCTCAATTTTAAATTGCTTCGACTGTTACTGTTATAATGTTAATTGTTATATGTATCATCTTGTTAAAAAAATATATTACTCAAAAACATTGTGCAGGTGATTCATGTAATTTGTGCACCAAAACAACGAAGATTTGTGTACCATTCAACCCACAAATCACCATTTATTAAACAGGGATTAACACACAGAATGGCACACAAATCCCTGTTTTTCAGAGCACAAACAACATAACTCAGCCCCTAGAATATTAGTATTGCAAAACAAAGAATGGTTTTAATTTTATACCATTTGATTTACTATTAGTGCTTAACCTCACCACTAGCTCACTTTCTACTGTCATCTAAACCGCAGCATAGTAACACACAAATAGAAGAATAGCCTTCCCAAATATTTTAGCTGCCCAATGCACAATCACACATCACCAGATACATCTTTACCATCATACTCAAACACTCATGCATACAGCACACATACATTGCACAACAGCCCAACCCACACCTTCTATTTTTTTGTTTCAACAGACCCCACAGAATGCCTACCAGAACGCAAGTCCGTAGAAAGCAATGCAGAAATAGAGAAAATGAAAATATAAATGTCCAAAATAAGCATCCATCTCTAGCAGAGTTTGTATAAAATGTTCAAACAAAACAGCTAATACAGTCATTTAGCAAAACTAAACAATCTTCCAGTACAGAAACTTTGCCTCCTCTATCAAAATGTAAAAGAAAACAGAAAATGATTAACAGAAATGCAGCTACAACTACTGCTAAAACTGCTCCTATAAATCTTGATATAGTAGGAAGTAACCATACCAAAAAAGTATGTTAGCAAAAATGTTTCGCCACAGAGTCCTTTGGAATCTTATAAAAACAGGAGACAAATCATGCACACCCGTTAAAAACTACCATAGAAAAAATAATCTTAGAAGCTTTGATAGACAGTGCAATCCTTCTCAAAAGAAAGTTATTTATTTTAGTGTTAAACAGAATGAAACCACTAACAAAACTAAGTACTAAATTACAAAAAAGGCTTCTCAATAAATGGAATGTCAACAAAAATAACTTCTTAAATATCTGTGGAGGTGAATGGAGTCACACCACAAGCACAGAACCATATTTCAATGAAGAAGCATACAAACAAAATCAAACAAACACAATTGCCATCCATAGCAGTGGACAAGATTAATGGAACAAGAAATACTGCTTACAAAAATATCCCCAGAAAACTCAGAATCAATTCTCCATTCGACTGAACCAGAGAGTCCAGTATACAAATGGTCATGCACGTCAATGTGTAACATTGCCAAAAAAGCTTTCAAATGTTTACGCCAGTTCCTCAATCAATATGTGAAAGGCAAAGCTAAAATCAAAATAAAACTGCTACAAAATATGTATACCTGTCCAGTGCGCAAATAGACATGACTGCAAGGACATTAATTGGCCTGCATTTCAGGACCTATTTGCAAAAGCAGCTTCCATCATATCAAAATGATATCAACACATCATTCAACTATAAGAAATCTAGTCTATAAACTGTACTATGCTAAATGTCCTGCTTTAGCACTAGCCAATTTAAATAACAATCTTCTACATGGTGCAGCCAAACACCTACTCGAAGAAATCAACCATATCCAGAGTAAATATTTTGTAAGTGAAAACTGTCATGATCTCTGCTTCCAAAAGGTCAGGGTTTTCCCAACTCCCTTGGAAGCAGATCCATAACCCAGGTTCCGAGTGCCAACCAGTCCCAATTGGGACCTTTTGGACCCAGTCCTGGCGCCAGTGGCACCAGGCTCATAAATATGCCCAGTCCCAGCGCTGGAAGCGCCGGGCTCATAATGCTTGGGTGGACTTACCTGCAGCAGACCATGCTGCTTACTTGCCAGTTGAGTCTCTGATCCTCTTCTGTTTGGAACTACTTTTCCTGTTGGGTGGGGCAGGAGCCACTCCCTAGATTCAGAACACTGGAACTCTTCTGGAAGGCAGGAACTCTTTTCTTACCTAGGCATGGCTGTGGAAGGAGACACCTAAGCACTACAGGAGGCTATTTAAACCACACCCGATGGATGAATCTTGCTTTGCGTTATTCTGCATTCTCAGCAGCAGAACGCTCATCGTGTCTTCTGCATCTGATCCTGGGCCTAAGGAAAAAGGCTTACCATTCTGAATCCAGTCTTCAGCAACACCTATAAAGACAAGAAAGAACAGGTTAGCATTACGGTCTTCAGTGACAGCTCTTCACTTACCAAGTCCATCGGCTGCCACCAACGCCTCGCGCTGCATTCCGGCATCTGAAAGACAAAGGCTTACCTACTCTTCGTGCGCTCCGGAGGTCTTCACACTGCATTCCGGCATCTGAAAGACAAAAGCTTACCAACTCTTCGCACGCTCCGGAGGCCTTCGGCGCTGCATCCCGCATCTGAAAGACAAAACAAGGTGCGTTTAAAGACATTGGGGAACTTTAATACTCACGTGCCATTACTCCTTTCCACATCTAAGCAGCCGCCCCGAACTTGTACCTGCAAAATAAAAAGACAGTTAAAGCGCATCGTGAAGCAGGCAACAAGCGCTTACTTACGTGCTTCCAGGCGCTTCTATTCATCACACGGGCTCCATCTTTAACTCACTTCAGCCCGCCATCCGCCATCGCCGGAACCCTGCAAAACAAGAGACATCATTACTAAAGACTTTAAAGACATTAGAATTACTCGAAACTTACCGTTCGTGCAGTAAACGACGGACAGCAGTCCTCTGAAGTCAAGAGGCCTGCTCCCCTTATCCAGTGAAGAAACTGGTTAAAGCACCCTGCCTCGAGGCAGATGGAGAGCACGGCGTTCACTTACCTAAGGTGAGAGCGTTAACCCTTGGGGTTCTACAGGAGAAGAGAAAGGGAAGAAGAGAGAGACATTCCATAACCCAGTTCATTAATCCCACATTTTCTATCTGCAGACATCTTACCCTTCGAGCCAGTCATACAGTGCACAGAGGTCCAGCCCAAAGAGCCAGCCGTGTGTTACACTTCACCTTTGAAGATACGGTATACGCCCAGTCAAGACCGGCGCCTCTACGGGAATCAGGTGAGCGTTACAGAACGCAAAGCCTACCACAAAACTCCCATCCAGGCGCTATGGAAACCTCGGATACCGACCAGCTAGCCCAGTTACTTGGGGAACTAAGGGCAGAAGTGCATGCAGCCCGACAGGAAACGAACGCTCTAAGAAGGGAACTGATTATTTCCAAGGAGCGAACAGATAATCTCGCTAGACAATTGCTACAGTCACAAGCCGGACAGACCCTGTTACCCGCATCTGGGGGAAATCTTCCTTCTACATCCTCTATGAATCCAGTGCAGATCAACCTACCTGGGAATGTACCTCTGGCCCCGCCCGAACGATTTTCTGGTGACCCAAAGAGGTTTGCAGTATTTATCAATCAGTGACGGTTGCATTTCTTATGCCGGCCAGCAGCCTTTCCAACTGATCAAGCTAAAGTAGCTTTCGTGCTTTCGTACCTTAGTGGCAATGCGGCAGACTGGTCGATCCCTCTAGTAAATCAAGATGATCCGGTCCTCCATGATTTTCAAGCTTTTCAGCTCAGTATGGAAAAACTGTTCGCAAGACATTCACAGGGGCAGGCCTTGGACAATGAGCTTCTTTCGTTGCGACAAGGTAATCAATACCTTTTGGCTTATATTGCGTCTTTCAACAGATTGATAGTGGAAACTCACTGGCCTGAGGACAAAAGGATTACCCTGTTTTATAGAGGTCTACGCGGAGAGCTCAAAGATGTGTTAGCCCAAGTAGTGAATCCCCCACAAGATTGCTCGGACTATATAGACTTAGTCGTTCAAATAGATCACAGACTGCAGAACAGGAAGGCTGATCGTTCCAAGTTTGATGCTCGAGTATTTTCCAAACCGCCAACTCCTTCCAAAGGAGTAGACTCCGGGGAACCCATGCAAATAGGGGGTCTGAAGGGTCCTCTAACACAAAAGGAGCGGGAAAGGAGAAAACAGTTGCAATTATGCCTCTATTGCGGAAACTCAGGGCACTTTCTTCGAGACTGTCCGGTGAAACCTGCCAAGAAGGCAGTAGGAGCTGCAGTTACCAAAGTTACAAACTCTGAGCAGGGAAACGGCCTCGCCCGACAAGAATAGAGGTCCTCTTGCCGAGCGTGAAAACCAGTTCAGTGACCTCGCATTTCGTGATACCTATGGTCCTCATCAACCCTGATAATCTGGATCGATTACATGCAATTGAAGCTTACGTCGACAGCGGTGCCATCGGCAATTATGTGGATCATGAAATGGTTTTGAGGATGAATCTAACTCTTTGTCCCAAGGCTGTAAAGGACGTCATTACTACGGTGGATGGTACGGAGATAGCCTCCGGGCCAGTAACGCATACCACTCAAGAAGTGACGCTAGTAAGTCAAGATGGACACCATGAGAAGATCGTGTTCGATGTGATCAAGGCCCCTCAGTTTCAGATTACTCTAGGAATACCTTGGTTAGAGAAACACAATCCTCTGATCGATTGGCGAGCAAGAACGGTCCAGTTTCCAGAATGTGTCTCTACTTGTCACCCTCCACCTGGTGTTGCACTGGCAGCAATTTCTTCAGAGACTCCCCAGTTACCTCCCGAATACCTAGAATACCAAGATGTTTTCCGGAAGGATCGGGCTAACTGTCTACCTCCTCATAGGTCTTATGACTGCCAGATCGACCTGATACCTGGATCTACTCCTCCTTGTAGTAGAATTTATGCCCTCACCGAGCCTGAGAACCTTCACCTTCGACAATACCTGGATCAATACCTGGCAAATGGGTTTATTCGTCCTTCCAAGTCCCCTGCTTCTTCAGCTTTGTTCTTCGTTCCAAAAAAGGAAGGAGACATTAGAACTTGTATAGATTATCGCTCCCTGAACCAGATCACCGTTAAGAATAGATATCCGTTACCTTTGATCCCTGAACTCCTAGACCAAGTCAGAAAAGCATGCATATATACAAAGCTGGATCTTAGAGGAGCTTACCACTTGGTACGAGTAAAAGAGGGCGATGAATGGAAGACGGCCTTCCGCACCAAGTATGGGCTATTTGAATATCAGGTCATGCTCTTCGGACTTTGTAATGCCCCGGCCGCCTTTCAATATTTTATGAACGATGTCCTCAGAGAGCTCATAGATGTGTGTGTTGTTGTTTACATTGACGACATCCTCGTTTATTCTTCATCGGAATCTGAACATCGGAAACACGTGAAAATGGTCCTCGAAAGATTGCGTCAACACAAACTTTTCGCTAAGTTGGAAAAATGTGTTTTCAACGTGACTGAAGTTGAATTCTTGGGATTCATATTATCACCTGGCGGAGTGCGTATGGATTCAAAGAAGGTCGATGCAGTTCTAAAAATGGCCATCACCATCCTCCGTAAAAGGTGTGCAAAGCATGTTAGGCTTCGCTAACTTTTACCGCAGGTTTATCCCCGAATTCTCTCGAATAGTCCAGCCCATCACTGCCTTGTTAAAGAAAAACAAACGTTTTGAATGGTCTACCGAGGCGGAACTAGCTTTCCAGGATTTGAAGACTAAATTTATCTCGGCACCAATCTTAAAACACCCTCGCCCCGAACTCCCCTACATCGTCGAAACTGATGCTTCAAGCCTTGCCATGGGGGCAGTTCTATCACAAAAGGACCCGGTAACCAATCAGTTGCATCCCGTGGCATTTTGGTCCCGCAAACTCTCGCCTCCTGAAATCAATTACACGATTACTGACAAGGAACTTCTGGCTATCAAGTCTGCCTTTAAGGCTTGGCGGCATTATCTGCTGGGGGCCCGACACACCGTTACTGTGATTACGGATCACCGAAACCTGCAATATTTGAAAACCGCAAAAGCCCAATCCTCTAGGCAACTCCGTTGGGCATTATTCTTTGCCGAGTTTGACTTCATAATTACCTATCGACCTGGTACAAAGAACGGTAAAGCTGATGCCCTTTCTCGGATGGGAGTGGAAGAACACTTGATCAACCCTAAACCTGTACCAATCATTCTCGAACAAAGAATTCTGGGTGTAATCGCTACAGAATCCATAGAGGAAGTTAAGGATAAAGCCAGGCAACTTGTAACTCCAGCAGACATACAGAATTGGCATCTGCAGGGAAAGGACTTTGCAGTAAAGGACAACTTATTGTATTTCCAAGAACGATTATACCTACCCAGCACAGATTTACAGAAAAAAGTCATCTCTTGTTATCACGATTCTTTAATGGTAGGACATCCCGGTATGGCCAAGACCTCAGAAAAGATCAAGCGCTACTTCTGGTGGCCGTCTTGGAAAAAAGATATCAGAGACTTTATAATGTCCTGTGGAGTATGCGCCCAAAACAAGAGTCAAAAGGAAAGACCAGCAGGCCTCTTACGCCCTATTGACATCCCACCTCGCCCTTGGCATACGCTTTCTATGGACTTCATCACCGATCTACCTCCATGCTCCGGATACAATACGATTCTAGTAATCGTGGACTTATTCTCCAAGATGGCGCATTTCATTCCGCTCAAAGGCTTGCCAACAGCAGCAACTCTGGCCCGAGAATTTCTCGAAAACATCGTCCGACTGCACGGTTTTCCTTCGGTTCTAATTTCGGATCGAGGTAGTCAATTTATTTCTCATTTTTGGCGAAGTTGCTGTCGGTCGGCTCAAATTGATGTGAGACTATCGACCAGTCACCACCCTCAGACTGACGGACAAACCGAGAGGACCAATCAAACTCTGGAACAGTATTTACGCTGCATGCTGCAACAAACTGAAAAAACTTGGAAAGACATCCTTTGGATAGCCGAATATGCCTACAATAACTCTGTCCATTCGGGAACTGGGAAAACCCCGTTTTTTCTTTTGTACGGCAGTCACCCTCGAACCTCGGAGTTGGATCCCCTCCAAGATCTTGAAACACCAGCAGTAGACTACCTGCATTCTACAATCACCCAAGCCTTTAAGGAAGCTGTTTCTCACCTTCAAAGGGCTAAAGAACAATACAAGAAAGGAGCAGATCAACATCGGAAGGAAGCTCCTCAATATCAAGTAGGGGATCAAGTCTGGTTATCCACCAAATATCTACCACTAAAAAGCCCACACACATTCAACCCAAGATACCTTGGTCCCTATTCCATCACTACCATAGTAAACCCAGTAGCGGTCAAGTTGGACTTGCCCCCGCACATGAAGATACATCCGGTCTTCGACGTCTCTCTATTAAAACCCGTGCAACCTCAAACCCGACTAACCAAATCTCCAAAACCTATCCTAGTTGATGGAGAACTCGAGTTTGAAGTCAAAAGCATTCTGGACTCCAAGATCTCCAAATCTAAACTATTCTACCTAATTGACTGGAAAGGCTACGGCCCCCAAGAGAGATCCTGGGAACCTGCTGAACATGTCCACGCTCCTCGCCTAATCAAAAGATTTCACTGAACATTTCCTGACAAGCCAAAACCCCCGGAGAAGCCCGGTTTGGGAGGGGCCTTGAGGGGGGGTACTGTCATGATCTCTGCTTCCAAAAGGTCAGGGTTTTCCCAACTCCCTTGGAAGCAGATCCATAGCCCAGGTTCCGAGTGCCAACCAGTCCCAATTGGGACCTTTTGGACCCAGTCCTGGCGCCAGTGGCACCAGGCTCATAAATATGCCCAGTCCCAGCGCTGGAAGCACCGGGCTCATAATGCTTGGGTGGACTTACCTGCAGCAGACCATGCTGCTTACTTGCCTGCCAGTTGAGTCTCTGATCCTCTTCTGTTTGGAACTACTTTTCCTGTTGGGTGGGGCAGGAGCCACTCCCTAGATTCAGAACACTGGAACTCTTCTGGAAGGCAGGAACTCTTTTCTTACCTAGGCATGGCTGTGGAAGGAGACACCTAAGCACTACAGGAGGCTATTTAAACTACACCCGATGGATGAATCTTGCTTTGCGTTATTCTGCATTCTCAGCAGCAGAACGCTCATCGTGTCTTCTGCATCTGATCCTGGGCCTAAGGAAAAAGGCTTACCATTCTGAATCCAGTCTTCAGCAACACCTATAAAGACAAGAAAGAACAGGTTAGCATTACGGTCTTCAGTGACAGCTCTTCACTTACCAAGTCCATCAGCTGCCACCAATGCCTTGCGCTGCATTCCTGCATCTGAAAGACAAAGGCTTACCTACTCTTCGTGCGCTCCAGAGGTCTTCACACTGCATTCCGGCATCTGAAAGACAAAAGCTTACCAACTCTTCGCACGCTCCGGAGGCCTTCGGCGCTGCATCCCGCATCTGAAAGACAAAACAAGGTGCGTTTAAAGACATTGGGGAACTTTAATACTCACGTGCCATTACTCCTTTCCACATCTAAACCCAGTGGGTATTCCGGCACCCTGCAGCCGCCCCGAACTTGTACCTGCAAAATAAAAAGACAGTTAAAGCGCATCGTGAAGCAGGCAACAAGCACTTACTTACGTGCTTCCAGGCGCTTCTAATCATCACACGGGCTCCATCTTCAACTCACTTCAGCCCGCCATCCGCCATCGCCGGAACCCTGCAAAACAAGAGACATCATTACTAAAGACTTTAAAGACATTAGAATTACTCGAAACTTACCGTTCGTGCAGTAAACGACGGACAGCAGTCCTCTGAAGTCAAGAGGCCTGCTCCCCTTATCCAGTGAAGAAACTGGTTACAGCACCCTGCCTCGAGGCAGATGGAGAGCACGGCGTTCACTTACCTAAGGTGAGAGCGTTAACCTTTGGGGTTCTACAGGAGAAGAGAAAGGGAAGAAGAGAGAGACATTCAATAACCCAGTTCATTAATCCCACATTTTCTATCTGCAGACATCTTACCCTTCGAGCCAGTCATACAGTGCACAGAGGTCCAGCCCAAAGAGCCAGCCGTGTGTTACACTTCACCTTTGAAGATACGGTATACGCCCAGTCAAGACCGGCGCCTCTACGGGAATCAGGTGAGCATTACAAAAACCACTTACAACATGCAATAGCTTTACAACAGATTAGCACAAATTCAGCACATGGCAACCTTCTACTACGCACATACAAAAAAGAAATACTAAAATTCAAAAGTACATCCTCTGAAATACCAAACCATGTGTGTGTGTGTTGCCGCAGAACTTTTATAAACGTAACACAAAAGCTATAGACATAACATAGAAAATAGAAGACAATGAAGATTCCAAATGGTTTGAATTAGCTCTCTACCTTATAGTAGAAAACAAATACGAAATAACTGACCCCTTAACTGTTTGCAGTTACTGCACTCCAAAACTTGACAACAATCAAACTCCTTCACATGCTATCACAAATAATTTGGAATTATTCCCTCTACCAAAACCCCTGCAACAACTCAATTTATATGAGAGCATCATAATTCAAACAGTGCACCCATTTCAAGCAATAATATGCCTTCAACCAAAAACAGCTAAATTACCTCCCTCTGAATTGGTGAAAGGCATTTGTGGCAAAGTAGTTTATTAACCATTAGATCTGAAAGAAAATGTGCACACTCTGGGAGTGAAACATCCAATAAAGCAATCTTTAATTGTCTTAGTAAATGCTGTATGAACAAAAGACAAAAACAAATTGGCACAACTCGTAGACTTACATAAAGTTAGACATACCTTGCAATATCTAAAATAATATGTTTACCATTAGATAAACAGTTAGAATACGTTAACAGGTATCTAACTGCCCCAAGATTTTGCAACAACCAAACAGATAAATCAATACCACTAAATTATAACAAGAAATAAATAGTTAGAATACACCAACAGGTATCTAACTGCTCCAAAAATCTGCAACAAGCCAACAGTTAGCCAAAAACAACAAGTGAACACTAAAAACAAACAAATAGACTGTAGCATAACAAAAAAAGGGTTTTTTAAATCCGACATGGATTTTTTTTTCCATAGACCCAATGATTTGAAAAACAAACATAGAAACTGAGCAAATAGCACAGTACACTGGATTGTAATCTACTAAATATGAGGGTCAAAATGAATAAACAATGTTTGTTTGGGGAAGTTTTGGAGAAGAATCCTAGGACTTCCCCAATCTATCCCAATGGCATTGTTAAGACTGGAAGTGGGGGTTTCCTCTTTAGGTTCCATTGTTCTGAAAAGGAGAGCCGAACTTTATCTTAGGATCTCTAATCAACCAGAGAATCGCTTACTGAAAGAATTTGCCATTGAAGCTTTAAAGGAAACTACCAAATGCCATCTTAAAAAGGAGACTGAAGCCTTCCTGAGAGTAATAAACTGGACTAAGAGTGGAGAGAAGTTCGATGAACCCCAAAAAAATGCACTGTCCAAAAAAATTGCCCTCTGGGACTGGTTGGAAAACTACGCCCATCTGGATAAGCTTCCTAAATACAAATTGATCCACTACATGCTCTATTCCTTTAAGCAAATGCAGCCATATCTAACCTTCTGTCCATCAAGCAGACTCAGGCGATTTTTACTTCTATTGAGGGTAGATAATTTACCGCTGATGACTAATAAAAGTAAATATAATGGTTTATCTTCCACAGAGAGGTATTGCCGACTATGTAAGGATAACAGATGCAAAGAAACTGCTAATCATGTATTAACTAAATGTGTAAATATGATGGATACTTACAAAGTAAGTTATAACAACTCTGTCCGCGATACGGCATCCATTGGGGAACCTGAATTTTGGCTTCGCCTTATGAATACACAAAGTCGGCAGCTGCAGATTGCTACCTTTAGAGTATGGCTGGTAATTGAAAGAACTTTGAACATATATATATGAACTGTTTGATATTATGATATTGACTCTATTGAGGTTTGGTGATTTTTATATTTTTGTATGAGCAATTTTATATTTGTGTAGGAGCAATTCTATCAACGATAATGTTTAGAATAACTCTTTTTTCCTTTTTTATGTGTAAAGTTTAAAATAAACTGTAACACATTATTAATAAATAAAAAAAATAAAAAATGTCTATTACTCAGTGCTATAAATCCTTACAAACTACCAATACTAACAGGATCTCATGCACCCAAGACTCTAGGCCCTGGCCACAACCACCGCAGCATATCACACCCATAGATCACACCCATAGAATCAAACATTTTAACTATGTCATATGGGCAATTTGTATGTCCGTGGACACAGTGTGTGTTCTTAGAACAGTTTCAACTTGCCTGCGGATAGTACGGACAGGTATAGTGTCCTTAGTACACCTCCATTTTCGTTTAATTACGGACAACTCAGACACCTGGTGTGTGTCCTTAGAACAGTTTCAACTTGCCTGCGAACAGTACGGACAGGTATAGTGTTTTTAGGGCACCTCCATTTTCGTTTAATTACGGACATCCTGGACACCGTGTGTGTTCTTAGAACAGTTTCAACTTGCCTGCGAACAGTACGGACAGGTATAGTGTCCTTAGGACAACCCCATTTGGGTCGATTGCGGACATCAAGAGCAGCGTGGCTGTCCGCGGACACAACAAACACAACAGGGGTGCCTGCCACCTAAATAGACACGATATTTGAACCAGTTCTTACTCTCCCACCCTCCCCAAACAGTCTTACACGCCAACACACTTGCAAAATTGTATTTCTCCACCATTTGTCACTGTGATGTCCGCGGTTATCCGTGGATACAAGATGGTGGGTGTTCCCAAAAATCTGACGCTCTTCACCATCCAATCAACGGACATGTTGCATGTCCGCAGACATGACGCAAGCCGATTAGCCAATCAGGACACTGTCCGCGGAGCGAACAGGGAAGTGTGTCCGCAGACCGGACATAGATATCACTAATTTTGTGTGACCTACTTTTTTTTCTTTAAATTTACAAAAGCAAGCCACTGCTCCTGCCGCAAATTTGGTGAAAATCCGTCCACCGGTTTGGGCTGTTTCAGTCTACGGGGAAAAAAAATGTGGGACTCTCCCCTATAACTTTGCCCCCCCCCGGACCAAACCTCACCAAACTTTGCAAAAAAATTCAGAGTGGGCCATATACTTTTTTTGAAAAGTTTGGGGAGCATTCGTCCAGGGAGAGCGAAGTTATAAGCCACCCAAAAAGTGCTCTTCCTATGGGAATAGCAACTTAACCATAACTACACGGCCACTGCTTTGGCTGTGTATTGCATAGCTATTTTAATATTGCCTATGGCTCTTATTTATAGTATACACAATCCATGCTTGGCTATTGTAGAATTGAAATACACACTGTAGACAACCAATAAAGACTGCATTAAAACATCAAGACACATGGAACAACAAATGTACAATGCAGGGCTCATATTTAACATTCATTGAATATGTACACATCATAATCCTCATGTTCTTGAATTTGTTGGTGTAGAGGGGGCACAGATTGTAATTGTCCACCATACAAATGAAACATCATTTATGCATGAATGCTACTCTCATGCTGGAGCATGTGCAGGGGGTTTTCTTTGAAATCCTCCTGCTTTTTACACCAGCAAAACGTATTCAGACTTCATAGGAATCCATTCTAAACACTGCCTGCCATAAGTCAATGAGCACTGTGGAGTGAAAGATTAAGGCATTCTCATGCTGACATATGCGCTGTAGAATCCCCCTGCTTTATACACCACCAAAAAGTAGACAGATAATAATGATAATAATATTATTATTAATAAAGGATTTATTGAGTGTTGACCTATCAACAGTATGCTCTTACTTTCATAGGGGGAAGCACACAGTGAGCAGATCACAAGGGATCAACACAAGGGAGCGGAGGGAGTTGTAGAGAGTGGGCAATTTGGCAGCAAGGGATCTTCAATCAACCAGGGGATGAAACAGATAGGAGCAGATAAGTCAGTCTGAGGTTCGGTTGGAAGTGAAGGATGTGCAGGCTTAGGTGTTATGAAGGAGACATTCCTTGAAAAGGAGGGTCTTGAGCTCCTTCATGAAATGTAGAATATATGAGGGGCGTGTGGTGTGGATGGGGAGGATGTTCCAGAGGCTGGGTGCATAGACAGAGACATACTATTTTCTGGTTCTTTTCTTCCTGCACTGGTGAAGTGCAAGTCTGCACATGTCCTCTTTTCTGGTGGACCATAGATCTCCAAAGATGCTGCACTTGTCAGCGAAGTGGGCTGCAGACTTCGGGACATTATCCTGGTAGATGATGCAGCAGGATTTGAAGGTGATGTGTGCTTGTACCAGGAGCTAGTGCAGTTTGAGGGCTTGATTTTCAGCAGGAGGAATTGCTGGTGATTAGCCATGTGTCTCTTCCTTGGTATGTGCTCCTTGAAGGAGAGGTGTCTGTTGATGTAGAACCCAAAGGACTTGGTGTAGGTGGTCAGCTGGGGTGTGGAGCCCTTGAGGTTCATTGCGGAGAGCCAGATCATGAATGCTTCACAAGTATAGCAATACAAGTGCGCGCGCGCGGACACACACACACACACAAACACACACACGCGCACGAGAACAGACTCTCTCTCTCTCTCTCTCTTTCTCTCTGTCTCCTAATACACAGAAATGTGAGGGTTCCCAAGACTATAGTAAACGTTTGTCTTAAAGGTTTATTAGGTACATTTGACAGTGGGAAGAACACTTTTTTGCGTTGCAACATCCTTTATGCGTGTTGGTATGTGTCCTATTTTGAGTCGTCAGTCATTTTTCTGTTATGCCCAAAGATACATTTCTGGATAGATATTTTTTTGTTTTTTAATTTGAGTCAAGCAATATGCGTGTCAAAAGCTAGATACTCTTTTTGGCCTTAAATAGTTCACAATTTCCGATTATAACACACGTTTTTTTTTTCATTTAGAATGGAATATAGTTATTTTACAGTGCTATTTGGTGATTACAGTCGAAAAGTACATTTTTTAATGCAACTAATGCCTTTCATAATGTTAATCTACGTGAAATTCGACATACAGCGCTATGAAGTCCTCACGATGTCTCCACTGTGCTTGACCGTAAGTCTTGCTAAGAGTGATATTGGGCGTGCATTTTACCGCTGTCACATTTTAACAAGATGCAGAGAATCGCATTTCATAAGGAGACGGTGCCCTTTTTTTAGGCACCCAACGTGGCAACAATAACCTGTGCTTCCGACCTGGAGCTGAGCGTTCCTTCTTCATGCTCCACGCTCCTCAGCTTAACGTTGACATGCCATTCCGCTGTGACGTTGATCGTGATGATGAGCCTATTCAAGTCGTTGATTGCACACGTTTGATTTTAACTGCAATCAAGAGTTTGCCTTTCCAGAAGGGAACGGGTATGTCGGCAGCACGATCATGCAAAGAAAGTAAGCATGGGCTGATTGTAGTATTGTGTCAGATATAGAGATACAATACGTTATTGTGTACTTCCCGATGGGCACTTGTGCGCTTGAAACTGCAAGGTCAGCTTTGGAGCCTACTTCACAAGATGTGCAGGGATTCTGCATATCCGTACTTTGACTTCAAATATTGTCATTCTTGTGCGGTGTACAGATGGTTTTTAAGCATACATGAACTCAGTCAATACACACTGGCATTGCAAGGCTACCAAATGGTAATGCACCGAAAGAAACACGATAGCATTGTGAGTTCTCTGTGTGACCAAGAAACTACCACAGGGTATATGATGGAAGACACAACGCACGGGATGTTGTATACGCTTTATTTTGTGTGAACCCCGTAGGCGAACCACCTTCGCCGAAGAGCCCAAGACCAACTGGCCTGTGTGGAATGTTGATGCCTGAAAGCCCATCAACATTCCACACGGGCCACTCCAATACATTACATTTCCTCTTCCCTTACATGACAACATATAACCATAAAATTGCACATGCAAGGAAATAATAAACAAAGAAATATAAAGAGATATGCAGGGAACACTTAGCACATATTTAAAATTAAACTTTCTGAATAAAGCAATATGAAGAGATATGCAGAAATATTTAACACATATCTAAAATTAAACCCTCTTAACCAACATGTGTGCTAACAAAATGCTAACAAAAGGGCAGACAATGGTAAATATAATGCCCTAAAATTGAGTGTCAACAAAATGCACTGTTAAGACATATGAAGAACTACAGTGTTAAGATGGAATGTCATCACACATAGTCCCTGAGTTTCACAGGTGGCCTACAACTCCTCATAGGACGCCCCAGACCAAGCTCCTGCCCCCCATCAACTTCCACACATTCATGCCTCCGAACACTCTGAGAGACCATAGGTGGGTCAGCCACTGAACCATGCAGCACACCTCCCGGATCTGTCTCTAACTGGGAACTGACGGGAACAAAGTCTAATGCAACATCCTCTTCCTCTTCCCTGACACAAGGATCTCTAGACTCACCTACCACAACCCGTCTCTTACTCCAAACAGAGCCATCCTCCAATTGCACATGGCCCTTGCCAGTCCTTACCACCCTCTTGGGAGACAAAAATGTGCTGAACCCCTTCTGGACAAATCTGGGATTCTTAATGAATACAGTATCACCCACTCCCACTTGTAGCTCCTTCCTATGCTTCTGAGATGAACTCATAACCTCCTGGCTTGTCACAATTTTGCGAGGGACATCCTCCAAATCCACCTGACATGGGCCACCCCCTCCCAGGGCCATAGTCCTCAAAATGGTGCCCGCCTTCCTACCTCTCATGAGTTCAAACTGCGACCTACCCGTGACAGCTGACAGAGTTCTGCGATATGCTGCCAAATATTGAGTCACAACCTCCTGCCAGTCCAGACCATTTGCCAAGGCCAACTGTATAGCAGCCTTTATGGTACCATTGGCCCTCTCCACAAGACCATTAGCGCCGGGATTATACAAAGCAGTGTAATGATGCACTATGGCACATTGATCCAAAAACTCCTTCATCTCTTCAGACGTGAACTGCACTCAGTTATCCGTGACTAAACTAGCAGGAATGCCCTCCCTGTCAAACACCTTCTTCAGGAACGCAATGACTGAACTAGTAGTAACATCTCCAAAAGCCACAATCTCAATCCATCTAGATGTATAATCTACTAGAACCAACAGAAACCTACACTCTGGCCGCAGACACTCAAAGGGCCCCATAATATCTAAAGCCAACTCGGACCACACTTGCTTAGGGACCTCTACAGGATGTACAGGTTGGGAATGCACCACCTTGCTCTTGTCGCTATGACGCATGCCTGACATTCCTTCACCACTACCTCAACATCTTTATCCATGGAAGGCCACCAGTATTCTTCCCTCAGTCTCCTCTTGGTTAATGAACAACCTAAATATCCAGAGTGAGACAATTCTAGAATCCTGCCTCTAAGACTAATGTGCGGCACCAATTTCAGACCTCTAGACACACCCCAAGGACCCTGGGCTAACTCATGCAACACATGTGAATAACCCTTCCCTTCAGGTCTGTCCTTAACAGCCTCCCAACCCTTAATGAGACCGTCTCTGATCCACTTCAATTCAATATCAGCCTCACTCTCAGCGTTCCACACCGACCTCTCCACAGCAGATGCAATAAAAGCAACTTGGCACCCTTGCCAATCCTCCTCCTGCTCCTGCACCCCCTGCTCAACCTCCACCGTAGGCAGACGCGATAAACAGTCCGTGACCACATCCTGTATTCCTGGAACATACTGCATGGTAAAATTGTAGTCTTGCAGCTCAACGGACCACTTTGCTATTCTCGGAGACACTGTAGCCACACCCCTAGTGGAAAATACCTGGACCAACGGCTTGTGATCCGTTCTTACTATGTACGGAACACCCCACAGGAATGTCCTGAAATGCTTAGATGCCCATACCACAGCCAAGGCCTCCCTTTCAATCACTGAATACCTGCTCTCAACCTCCCTCAAGTTCCTAGATGCAAACGCTACAGGCTTGCGTTCTCCATCACGCCATTGTTCCAAAACCTCCCCCAAACCCACCTCACTAGCATCCACAGTGAGTATCATTCTGCTTTTTGGATCAAATGACCTTAGACATGGGGCACTCTCAACATCACTCTTAACCAACTCAAATTCCCCTTCACACTCCCCAGACCACATACATTTAGCGGACTTTTTCATGAGAGCCCTCATCGCCACAGTCTTCTCGGCATAATTGGGTATGAATTTAACGAACTACTCTGCAAGACCCAAAAACGCCCTCAACTGATCCATGTTGGTGGGAACAGGTGTGTTTCTCATTGCCTGAACCAATTCAAGCTTTGGACTGACACCCTGGGCACTAAGGGTATGTCCCAAATATGACACTTTATCCACACCCACTTGACACTTGGACCGCTTCATCGTCAGACCTCTCTCCTTCAGAATTTGCATCACCCTCCGAACACTGACATCATGTTCATCCCTGCAACCACCCCACACTAAGATGTCATCCTGAAAATAACATACCCCGGGCAAACCTCCAAACATCTCCTGCATCAACTGCTGAAAAACAGCTGATGCTGATGCAAGCCCAAAGGGCATGCGACAGAAACGAAATGCCCCAAAAGGAGTCACAAATGAGGTGAGAGGCCTAGACTCAACGTGTAAATCAATTTGATGGTGTCAGAACTACCAATGCCTCAGCTGTGTCCAGTGTGGGGATTGGGTCTTGTAGGAGCCATAAACTATTGCATTTTAGAACACTGTTGTGTCCACGTTGCAGAACACAGGCTGCGGATGGCAGAAAACGCCATCCGGTAGCCGGAACTACAAGTCCCAGCAAGCTCGCGTGCTCGCAAGCAGAAGAACTACACGGGACAACGCCCGACGGTCCGCGCATGTGCGCGACAAGCGCACGGATCCCCGCTTGCGCTAACAGATACGGACTGGAGTGGATGTGTAGGCTGAGGGCTCCTGCAGGCTGCGACCCGTGGGGCCATTCCCCGCCTGTGATCTCTGCAGGCCCCACGCCTCTGGCAAGATAAGTGCATTTTCCTTGATATATGCAAACCGTTTGTTCACTGAACAAGACAGTAGTGCATGCAACCTTGTGGGAAAAGCCCCCACAACTTTCTAAGCTAACGCGAGCGCCGGACTGAGGAAAGTTCCGGCGATATTTGTTAGACAAGGCCAAGTGGCCGACTCGTAACTCAGCTTAACCATTTTGTCGCCGTGTGAAGCAACACGGCCCTTGTAGATTCTTTGTGCGAATTGTAACTCAGCTTAAACCATTTAGTTGCCGTGTGAAGCAACACAGCCCTTGTTGATTCTTGGGGGAACTCATCAGCGTGTGTGTGCAATGTGATGGGCCCAGTCCGCGACCCGAGCTCATTCTTGTTTCTGATTCCATTGTAGCGGCATCCCGCTGTATCAGCAGCCTGAACCCGCTGCGCTGCCGTAGTCTTATGGCAAGAACTCTGGCAGTCGCCTGGCACGCAACACGGTATCATCAAGTGAAGATAAGTGCTCATTTGGTTATTTTTAAAGGTGTTGGAAGCTAATGATAATGCTAACCTTGTGGGTTGGTAGTGATGAAACTACCAAATCTATGTCAGAAGCTGTAGTGTGTCCATAACGTTTATTCCTATGGTGTAAAGTCCTAAATGCTGTTGGCGAACCTTGCATTTATGTCACAGTGTTTTGGGGCAAGTTAGCTAGGAGTGTGGAAGCGTGCATGGGAGGAGTACCGTCAATCTCAGGAGCCCCAGGCAGAACACATCAAGGCGGACCTTTCCTAAAACCCCTTCTTACCCATAACCCTTTCCTACCCTTCCTCCCCTTTACCCGGTTACCCTAACTACCCCCTACCTATCCAATTCAACGGATCCTAACCCTCTTTCCCTGGCGGGTCACGGAGGCCTGTGTTGTCTACCTAGCCAGGTGCCAAGACCCAACGGGGAGGTAGGTGTACGTGCTACCCCTGCGCAAGATTGAGAACCTGACAGATGGTACACCGTGGATAAATCAAAGGTAGAGAAACACTTTGCTTCACCCATTGTCAACAATAACTCATTTTTGTTCGGCAAGAGGTGCCGATCCACCCAAATACTGGAGTTGAGTTCCCAAAGATCCACACACATTCTGATACTACCATCACCCTTCTTAACCAGGACAACCGGGAACAACCACTCTGACGACTCAATGGGTTCAATTATCCCTGCCGCTTGCAGTTTGTTCAACTCCATCTCCAAGCCCTCTTTTGTCGACACTGGGACACTTCTCACCTTGTGCACTTTGGGCACCGTACCACTCTTCAACACAATACGATGGACAAAGCCCTTGAGTTTACCCAGCTTGTCTGAGAATACTTCAGGAAACTCGGCCATGAGCGAAGATGGTGTCAATATGGCACTTTCCCCATGCGCCTCCACAACAATGAGCACCGGGACCTCCTTTCCGGGATGTATCTCCATACCCAATGCTGCTTGCTCGTCCCAGCCCAATATACTGGTACCCTTAGCCGCCACATACAACTTTCCAGTGGCCTGTCTGCCTTTAAACGAGAAATTTGACCAACCATATCCCAGCACATCAATGGGGTTCTGGCCATATGCACTCGGTTTGATGTCAGATGCAATAAAAGTTGACACCTCCCTCCCCAAGTTTCCTTGATACACCTCTGGAGCCACCAACGTATATGGGGACCCTGAGTCAACCAACATTTCCAAAGGACGGTCATCTATCAATACCGAGATCCATGGACCTTTGCGCACCCTTCCATCCACGTGCAAAATTATACCTTGGTCAGGCCTACCCCTACCAGCACCTTCTTGTACCAACACATTCTCTTCCGATGTCACATTGGCCACAATCTGCACTTTGCACTTGCGGGCATAATGACCGATGCACTTGCACTTCCTACATTCAACATTACCCGCAGGGCATGCCTTAGAGTCAGATGAATGGCTGGACCAACCACAATTTTTCCACACATCTTTAGCCTTAGCCCCTTTACCACCTTGGTTATTACTCTTTTCAACCCCTCTCTTGTTGCTTGGTAACACAGCATGAACTGTATCCCTGGACGTGTCCCTCTCCGTGACTATCTGTACACTCGTTCTAGAAGCTTCAATTGCCCTCACAATCTCAAGAACCTTATCCAAAGGCGGATCACTCTCAATCCACAATCTTTCCCTGATCTTTTGGTTACAAGTGTTCATCATAATTTGATCCCTAATGAACTCATCCAAATTACCAGAAAACCTGCATGTGGCCATAAGTGTCTGCAATGCTGTAACATAAGCATCAATGCTTTCCGCCGCTCCCTGTGCTCTAGAAAAGAATGTATAACTTTCCAACACAACATTAATTCTTTTGCCAAAGCGAACCTGCAACTTCTTTAAAGCAGTTTCATATGCACTTACAACTACCTCTCCCTCACCACCCCCAGGAATTGTCACATCCTGTCCAGGCAGATGGCGGAAAACTCTCAGGCCCTCAGTACCAATACAGTTCAGCAATGCAGCCTCCTTCTCATCATCAGTGAACTTGGCTCCCCAGCTGCCCTCAAATACACCTTAAATGCGTCCACCCACTGGTCCCATCGAGCAGTAAGCTCTACAGGAGAAGGCAGGAACGCAGGTGGAGGCCTGGCAGTAGTGTGCCACATGTCTGAAAAGATTGCAGGGCCCAGAAAACACCTGCTTAACACACTCCAGGCAGTGCAATTAGAAATCAGATCCCACCGCCCTCTGAGTATCCAGAAAGAGTAGCTCACTGGCTGTAAACACCCCAATCACAGGATGCGAATCATAGCCTGCACAGCACTTGCGCCGCAGTCTTGCCCAACTCCACTGTCTTCAAGACGGTGAGATAAACACAAACCTCCAGCAACCAGAGTTAATCCATGTCGCGTGACACACAGGCCGGCAGCTCCAGGTCTCAAGGCAGCAGCGTTTTAGCACACTGTGAAAAGAGGATTGACCCGCCTCTTGTCACAGGACGCACAAATGAGGAGTACGGGCGGGTGCAGTATGACGCGTATGGCGGCACCTTCCGCTGATTGTAAGCCCGCCTCCTCGCAACGAGCCAACCAAAGGAAGCGAAGATCGGGAGTCGGCACACCCCCGAGACCGTAACAGTTCCGGTCGCGCTGTGGACACAGCAAACAGCACACTGGAGAACTGGCAAGTCCTGCCGGAAGCCACCAGCACCCAGCACCCAGCACTCGCCTGATCCTTCGATCGCCGGGCACCCAGTTCAGCACCTCCAGGGGACGCGGCACAATTCCTCCTGCACCGAAACTGCATACGTTTCAGTGGCCGGGGCAGTCCCAGTCGGATCACGCCACCAGGAACTACAGGCCACCGCAGCTGCAGCCCCAGATGCTACGTGACTAGGTGCAGTCCTCCAAAAATGCACCAAACACCATGGCAGGAGTCTCACCTCCCAAAGCCTGCAAACGGACCCGACGGTTGCCGCAGTCCGGTCCCAGGCGCAATGTCTGCTTGATCAGCCACCGTTGCCGACCGAAGCGTCGGGATGGTGCATCTCTCCTGGACACTGGCGGGCCGCCTACTCCAATGCGGGTCGCGGTCGCTTCACACGTGGGAACAGCAAGGGTCCACACACATCTTCGTTGCCAGTGATGTAAGCCACAACGCATGGTAACTTGTATACGCTTTATTTTGTGTGAACCCCGTAGGCGAACCACCTCTGCCAAAGAGCCGAAGACCAACTGGCCCATGTGGAATTTTGATGCCTGAAAGCCCATCAACATTCCAAACGCGCCACTCCAATGCATTACAACAGTATACCATTATTTACAGCAGTGGTCGAAGTGTACAAAAAGAAGAAGTGTAACTAGTGCCTCAGCTCCCCACAAACCCCATCGCCGCACCCCTCCCAGGCGCAATCCAAACCCCCAAACAAACGCTCCTGCTGTTTAAGGGAACGTTCAGTGCAGTGCACTGAAGTGCAAGTTTCAACTTCTTCCTACACTCTTATTTTAAAATGAAGCCATTCCGGGACAGTTCCTTTTTAAAATAAAAGTATAGGAACAGTAAAACTTGATTTAAAAAAAGAAGAGGAGCACTGCTCCCAAGCAATTCCGCCCACTTTGACCAATGATTTACACCCATTATTGTTATCAAGTGCAACATATGTCAAATAGTGACCTGAGCAGCACTGTAAGAAGCGGTTGGCAAGTGTGAATGTATAAACCAAGCTTACACTAGCCATACATCTCCACACCCCACTAGGAATTATAATTGTTTCTTTCATTCCTTGGTTTTCCTTGGAATGTACACAGGTGGACTCCCATAAATAAAACAGGGTGAAAACTAAATAACTTTATAATATTTTTCTGCCTATAAGGATAGAATTCATGTCCTGTGATATTTAGAATTGTTTTGTTTAAATGTAAAGTCTTTTTTTCAGTGGTTTCTCCTTTTGAATTGTTTAATTCTTTGTATATTTTCTTTACTTTACCTGTTTCCAATTATTATTGTTTTTTTACGGTGCATGTTTTATTCTGATGCCGTTAACATGATTATAATATGTTATGTATTCAAAATTGAACCTGCTTCCAGATAATATTTTGTTAAATGACATTGAGGCTCATGCACAAAAGATTGTTTTATGTTTTTCATTAAAATAACAAGAAATACTAATTTTTGTATGATCAGGATTCTGCTTTGTGTCAAATGTATATCTTCAAAGGAATGATCTTCTGATAACATTAATGACATAATTATATGCAAAGAAGAGGTTAAACACACATAACTTAGGAGCAATAGATTTAGTCTGTGGTAATCCTTGTTTAAAACAGTTTAACATACAAACTGAGGTTAGAGAAAATAAGGTGAGCATCGGTAATGGATATACCGCATCACCATTACTTTATTCCCTGTGGGGACACAATTTTGTGAAATAGTGTCTCATTGGCAGTGAAACAGTTTGTGTAGTCCTTCAAGTCATAAGTATGTGTAGCGATAGCGAGAAGGGACACGTTTTACATGTTTTATTAAGATGTTACATGGTTCGCTATTTATCAACCGTGTTCCAGAGTGTAGAAGCCTCAACAACAAAAGATACCCTTCTCATATAATAATTCCTGAAGGGACTTATGTTTAGTGCAAGAGCATTAGTGGTGCACAAGAATCACTCATTTTGATATTGGCATAGCGAGCGCCCAATACATGTGTGCAACCTATGTTAAAAACTTAAATTGAAAGCTATTCCTGTAGACTGAGCCAAGTAATTTTCATCACCAAAGTTTAATTTTAAACACCAAAGTTTATTGGTGGTTTAGTAGGTGCCCTTTCGATGACACGTGTTTCGGCATTTGCCTTTATCAAATCAGGGCATGTTAATTTTTTCAAATTCACAAAAAGGACATTTTCCTTCTGCTGTCCAGCAAAATCAGTGCTTGTTTAATGGGTTAAATCCCATTGGTCCTCACTATAAGGTTGGCGGAATGGGTAAAGGTGCTGGTGCCGGTAAACCCGTTCTGCCCTATTACGAGGTCTCCTCGCGGGACCCGCAATGGGTGCCTGGAAAAACCAGGTGTCCTTACCAGGTCCCGCGAGGGGACCAGGGAGCTAACAACGGGCCCGTCATTAACGGGCCCGTTGTTGCTCCATCCCCATTCCCATTGAGCCCTATTGGGGCTCGAATGGGAATGGGGATGGACCGGGTCCGGGTTCCTTGGATGGGGTAATTACCGGGTCCGCCAAGGTTGCGGTGGCCCGGTAATTCCTCATTCGAGGAACCCGGGGCCGGATTGCGGTATGGAGGCAACCATGCCGCTAAAAGCGGCATGGTTACCTCCAACCTTCTAATGAGGCCCATTGTCTCAAAATTCTAAATCCTCTGCGTATGTTAAAAGACTTTGTGAACACTAGAGACCGTTTAGCATTGTATACATGTGCCCCTCAGCCAACATGCTTGGGGATATATTTTTGAAATTCCTCTTTGAGGCCTTTGGATGCTCTAGGTATCGTCAGCTGGCCTAGTGGCTCCCAGAGAGGAAACAAGCTAATACCAACTGATTTCTGTGAAGCTATTACCAAGCGTCAGTTGGAAACAATTACACTTGCACCACCTTAGTTATCAGCAATTTCAAGAATAGATAATGATTCAAACTGACTCCTAAATGCATACCTTTATTGAAGCACTTGCATGAGAAGCATAAGGAAGCAGGCAATATTTTTGGGATGCTGAGTAAGGTATCATTGCAGACAACCAAATCTATACTTCGATGAATTGAGTTTGAGCCAATTTTGGTTAATCTCTTTATCAATTTACGTAAGGAAGGCTACAAACAGAATTTGATTGAGAGTGTTAGATTAAAATACTTGTAGGATTATGCAATTTGTGGAACTCAGACTCAACTGTGTGACGAAGTAGAACTTGTGTTCTCAAAGGGAAAATGCTGTATCCTCACTGGTAAAACAAAGGAGGTGATGGCTGGAAGCTATATAGTTAATCCTAAACTCTGGCATTGTTCTGGACAAGCCTCCAGATAATCCTTCTTCGCCTTCCAAGCCATTATAGCAAAGAAGAAAGACTATTTAAAATCAGGCTTGAAACCACCCCTTAAGGGGAAGTCCAGCTCAAACTGCTAGGTCACATACCTTCTGTACAAAACCACAAGCTTCCCCAGACATGCTTCAGCCTTGTTGGGCCTCATTAGTGAGCTTGGGTTTCTAGGCACAGCAGGCACAGGACCCACATCTGGGCATACCCGTTGTACTCCGGGTGACTTAAGCAAATTAAAAGAGGTGATGGCTAGAAGGTGTATCCTCTCTGGTATGCATGCCCTTTGGCAACCTTCAAGGCTCCTTCCTCTCATTCCTGTTATTTTTCTTCTACCCAGAACCAGTGGGTCACCTCATCAATGATAAGGACCTCATGATAGATCATTCTCAAGCTTCATCTCAAGCTCATGATCAGATAAAAGCTGATCTTCCTTTTTGAAATCATACAGCCTTGTGAAATGGAATTCATTCGATGGCATCATCAATGTGAAACCCTACCCTTCATTCAAATATGGATGGCCCCAACTCTTGCCAAATTGATGGGTTTTCTTATAGAAATCAGTCTTCCCTTAAAGCTTTATAATAAAACATGGAGATGAGGCTCAATTGTAACTAAAGCTGGTAAGAAACTTAAAACCGGTCATCACGGTATCAGACCTTCTGCAGTGGTACAACAACTGTCCTTTCCAGACTCGATTATTGACATTTCTACCATGTGGACTGCAGTAAAAGTCAACTAGCATTATTGATGACACCCAGCATGTTGCAGATCACCTGATATCTAACAATCACAGCTTGGACTACATCATTCTCATAGTCCTGACATTACAATGATTCCCGATTGAAGCATACAATGTTTTCAAGAAAGCGTTCCTGCAAAGCTCTGCACCTACAATCCACAATTTACCTGACCTAGACTCTTGTGTTCCCTGGAGCCAGCAAGACAATGAGGAGTAAAGAAACACATTGGCCCTCATCATGTGTTGGGTGGTAATGCACAGTAATTTGACCTTGGTAGAATAACTGTTACCACTGTGGCATCCGGCATAATTTCCGCCATATTACAACTTGCTAGGAGCGCACACACGCCATTTGCAGTAACAGTAATTCAGTCTTGTGGAATTGCCACAGTGAATGAGTTTTGGATGGTAATTCCACTTGGAATCGGCAGGATTATCGTTACCGCCACCACATTCTGTACTAATGCACACATGCACCCTCAGCAGACACCCCCCCCACCTTGCATTATCCATATGCATTGGCCTGCAATCGACCCTGCACATCATACCACATGTGTGTCTAAGGTCCTTCGATAATGTAGCATGAGTGACTTGCAAAACCACGTACAAGTATGCAAGATGACTTACAGCATGTCATTGTCCACCCAACAGGTTCACAGTTGACTCACAAGGAGGATGTAGACCCATCTATGTCCCATGAGAGGGCCAAAGGTGTGTCCACAAAATCCTCCAGCCAAGAACTACCAATCAATTGGAAAAGCAGTAGAAAGGGCAGGAGGGAGGCACCAGGGCCAAAAATCACCATGCCAGTTGCAAGAAGTGGAGACAACGCTACAGTCCACACCAGTGAGCCAAGTGGCCCACCCAGCTACTGCCGGCACTGCACCTGATGGCAGCCCTACAAGGCAGTAGCAGGTTCTGCATCCAGGCAGCTGCAACTGCCACCCCACAGCCTGTCCCTGTGGCTTTGTCCAAGGAGCCAGATGCTGTCAACAGTGCACATCGATCTGCACCCGCACCCACTCATCTGCTCCATGAAACCCCCTTTTCACCTGAGCAAGACAACCAGGAACATGTGCAGTGGACCTATTATGCATGTGCCCTGATGGGTGATTTGTTTGCTGTGTCTGCATTCCTTCCAACATGGCTTCACATACATGGTTACCAGTAACATTGTATTACCTTATGCCATTGTTGCATTGTCTTTGCATTGTGGTTCCTGCAGTCCTCTGTGTGTCTATTGCTTGCTGGGACAATATGCATTGTCAACATAATATTGCATTGTCCTGCATGTCCTAGTCCTGTTGGTTGGTGGTATTCATGTGCAGGGTTAGAGGGGAGGACCTGCATGGAGAGGACCTTGCTAGGGCATGCATTGAACAGTGGTGGTAATGTACCCCCCTTTCACATTGCTTTTCACTGGTGCTGTAAGATCAGTTTGTGTGATGGCTCTTGTACTCACCTGGTATCCATGTCTGCTGGCCTATTCCGGTTGTCCATTTATGCAGGCAGTGTGCTGTTCCACAGGACCATTGAATTGTGTTTGGAACCAGAGAACCATGAACAGCAGCGTGTGATAACAAGGTCAGCATCACAGGTGACCTGGACATTCATGGAGTGTTACTGCTTCCTACTGTATAACTCTTCAGATAGCTGGGGGTGACAAACACCACATTGGTGCAGTCCAGAATGGCAATTAAGTTGAGCAGGTGGGCTTCTGCAAGGAGACATATCTTTGTGGCACGTATCTGTG